>NC_141687.1:1165070579-1165688079 GCF_964263255.1 Lissotriton vulgaris | reverse complement strand
TGGTAACCGCAGTGCAATTGTAGGATGTTATTACCACAGTACAGTTCACTGCCTCGTATATTACATATCGTAGTGATTTTACATAGAGAGCATCCGTGACGTCTCGTCCAGAGTTTCTGACTTTGAAACTTGGGAAACTCGGTGGGAGTCTCGGCGTCTGTTCGACATCCTGTGATTGTGGGCAGAACACTCCACCTCCTTTTGCCTTTCAAAATAGCGACGTGCCCTTGGGTAATGTAACTGGTGCTCGTGTAAAGCGCCCCGATAACGTCGCGTCAATCAGTCGGTCCTCTTAAGTTTCATTTCTACTTAAACACATTCTCAGCAGTGCAATAACTTGACGATACTTATAATTAAAAAACAACTGTTTTCTCCAAGTGTCTCATTTAAAGCTAGCACACTAGACAAAGTTGTCTTTCTGGTCGTTAATTTTTGTAACAAAATGTTTATTTTTTTCTACCACCTTATTTAGAACAATGGGGCTTTCAACTGTACACGTATTCACTAGTACAGCGCAAAGGTGAAATTTCAGGTTATTACAAGAGTCCCGCCTAATTAATGTGAGAAAACACTGCTTACTGCCTCATGCCGGTTACAGTGATCGAACAGAGGAGAAGTACTCTTGATGAAAGGCAAACGCCTTTCCAGTGTCCTCCTGTTTTTCTGCGCGCAGTTAACCCATTCTGCCTCGATGTTCTGGTAAAAATACCTTTGTTTATGACGTTTATACACGAAAACGGAGCGCTATGTAAACCATGTATGGAGACTAGAGTCATTGGCAGTCAATTATTCATGACCATCGCATTCATGGTTCCTCCCCACACTCAGCAGTGGTAATAAATATCGTATTACGCTCCGGCATCTGCATACCTATCAACCAATATAATCATTATTTCGCTATTACATATATACCTGTCATTATCAGTAGATATAATAAAAAGTGACTAGTGAAGAGGTCTCTGAAAAAGATCCAGTGTGTGGATTTAAATCCGCTTATGATGGCATTCTCGTGGGTTCTTGATGAACACTTCATCTGTGCCCCCTCGAGTTGCTGTATTTTTGTTGTAACCTCTCTCTGCCGGTGTCCACCCTCGGATCCGGTTATTGGGTACATCTCACCCCCCTCGGCACCTGTCACCCCAGCTGCCACACCGAGGCGGCGTTCGAAGCGCTGTGCAAATTAATTTTCTCAGAACTGTTGGAAAAGCAATTAGCAGCCGTCCCGGATGCGACAGGATTGTAAAACTATACACAATGGGGAAACAAGGACAAAGAGGAGGCGATGTGTCTGCTCACGCTAAGCCTGCATGCCCAAGTCGGCCCTCTGATTGGTTAATAAGGAACACCACTCAGAGAGCTGACTTGGGCGTGCAGGCAGCGTGATGAGGGGCTGCTCTCTCCCGATGACGTCAGGGAGAGAAAGAAGAGAGAAAAAACGCCCCCGAATCGGGAAAAGACGGGGCTTAAAGGGAGTGACGCCCCTCTCCTCCAATGGCTGGCCAGCATTTAGGAGGCAAGCCAATGGAGAAGAGGGGCGGGTTCAAGCCCCCATTCTAAGAAACATTAAATCTTCGGACCGAACTCCGCAAGCGCAGCCTACGGTCCTCGACCTAAAAACACAAGCACAAGCAGAGACAAGAGGCAAGAAAAACACGAGCACGAACAGAGGCAAGAAAAACACGAGCACGGGACTTAAAAAGTGCCCCAGAACTGCCACAGTTTCAGAAGTACCAGTCTCACTTGTGACTGACATTTTACTAAGCCCTCCAGTATTTCAATACACCTACACTGACAGATTAAACCCGACAAGACATCACGTGCGACTGACTGCTGCATCCTCTGGGTATTACGTAGTCAGCGATTAAACACTGATTTCCCACTTTAGACAGAAAGGGGGAGGCGAGGTTGCAGGAGGGATATGTGTGGTGCATGGGACATCTCTCTTTTGCTCTATTCTCTAAGGCAGTGAGTGCCTCTCCTCATACACGGAAGTGCGGCCTAGACCGAGGGAGACAAGCTCCTGCGGAGGTAAAGCGTGGAGGCATTGGGGGCTGGCTGCGTGTGGGGGTCTCTGATGTTTGCTCGAAAAGGATGGGGTGCAGTAGGAGGGGCAACCTATGAAGGGGTGGGAGGAGCAGAGGAACAGCAGAAGGAATTGGTGGGAAAACAGTTTGGTGCGGAGTGAGGGGCTCGGATGGGAGGAGGTGTAAGAAGCGTACTATTAGGATAGGCGGGGTAGGTTCTCCACCCATTCTAGCTCAGCCGGAGGGATCACAGCGTCAGCAAAGCGAGGCTAATATGAGGGGAGAAAAGAGCATTTGGACATAGGTGAGATTGGAAGAACGTCCCTGGGGAGGGGGGGTAGGGGAGGGGGGTTGAGCAAATCGGAGACACTTGGAATTGTTTGAGGGTAAAAGAGGCAGCAGGCGTGGACACTACTGGTTTGAAAGTAACGTGCAATTCAGTAATTTTCTGCAAATATGAAACCAGACTCCGGTCAATATTAATTGAGGTTTCAGCAGTTCATGCTGCTTTAATGATCAGAATTACTCCATGCCTTTATGCACCGGTCTGTCTCCATGTGATGTAATCAGAGCACGTTTCTAGGGCGGTTAAATGTGGTGTTCTTATATACGTTCAATAACGATATTTGAAAACAAAATTATGAAGTGACAGCTTTGTTCAGCAGATTCACCTACTCCGTCTCCTCAAAAACAGGCACACACATAAGCATAAGACATGGGAGCTTGACGTTGTAACAATATTAAAAATGTATAACTGCAAATGTTATAGCAACTGCACTATTCTTTTCAACCAATACAGATGAAATCTAGTCGGTAACCTTGTGGTACATGTGCAGTGTCACTGTGGAGGGTTGCGCCCCAGCGTTACACAACAAAACTATTTGCATGAAGAGATCGTGATGGCTCTCTCCCCTTCTGTCTCTCCATCATTCTTCTCACATATCAATCCACTCGTCCCTCCAGTAACTCGTTCGTGCTCCTTCATCCATCCATCCATCCATTCAGCACATCTGCATTTATCCATCTAGCCATATACTCACGGATGCATCCATCCACTCATTGATCCATCCAGCCAAACCACTCTTGGACCACCACACATCCGTGCACTCATTTTATGTAAGCACTCACACATCCAGCTATACATCCATTCACAAACCAGCCGATTCATCCATTTTTTTTGTTTGAATATGTTTTATTGGTTTTACAAAACATGAACATAACATCATTGATCGACTCAAGCCATAGCTAAGCATGTTATCTTTACAAGTTTACATATCAATCACAGTGCATTTTTGTACTTGGGATGTTACCGGTGTTATATCTTGTGGAAAAGGGGTAATTCGTCACGATGTTGTTCACTGTGTTCTAGTGGGATGTCAAATGTCATGGAGTTGGCTCCCAATGCTCAGTGTCATTCGTTAGCTGTTGTGACGGTCCATCCCGTGTCATGTGACACTACCCCCGTGTCCCGGCCGTGTGCGACTGTGCAACGTTAGCTGCAGAGTCTGGTGGCGGGACCAGTGTTCCGTTCTCCGGACTCGAGATTGACATGAGGTCTGTCGCCTTTGTACATTGTGGCCAAAATCCGAGTGTCCAGTGGGTCTATTACTATGTTTAAGGCACTAGCGTGCATCCCTCCCACTTAGGTCATCCAATGTGCACTTATCACGCGTGTGGTCGTGGTCGAGCGTAACAGTGGTGCCGTAGATATGTGTGCTTATCTTCGACTGCCTGAACAGTATACCAGTCAGCGGAGCCATTACAGCCCTCAAAACTTAGAACTGGCTAAGTGGTCAATGGAACAGGGGAGAAGAAGAGGGAAAATTAAAAGACGAAAAGAAAAAGAGAAAAGAGAAAGAGCTGGGAAGAGTCAACTAGGAAGTGTGTGTGGTGTGAGCATACTAGCTTAGTAGGAGCTGGGTGGGGTTGTTGTGTGCGGCCAATCTCTACTTGTCTGTACATAGGTTGTCAACTTGGTGGCTGGCAGGTGGGCCGCGGCGGGGTGGGGGGTACTGTCACGTAGGTCCGCCTTGTGTATAGCCGCCCGTGGTATTTCGTTCACATGAGTGGGTCGCGGGCACTCCACATCCTATGTGTCATGTCCGCTCCCACGGTGGGGCCCCAGTTCACGGGTATCTGGATCTCGGCTCTGCACGTTATGCCATGGTCGCGTGGGGGAGGGGGGGGGGGGGGGATTGATCGGGGGAATACCCTGTACCTGGCATTCTCGATGGAAGGAGTTTAGTGTCCCATCCCATAGGTCCGCTATGGGAAACGCTCTAAGCCCCGCTGTCTCTTCTCTATGAAGTGTAATACTCTCTTCCCTTGCCCAGTTGTCGAATGAGGTGCGCCATTGCTCAGCGAGCGGTGGCTCTGTGCGCTTCCAATGCCTAGTGAGGAGTCTCTTGGCCGTGATGAGGCCCAGGTCCCAGAAGCGGGAGGGGACTTTGTTTTGTTTTGTTCTCTTATATAAGCCTAATAGACACGCCTCTCACGTATGCGGCACTTTCATGGCAGTGCTGTTTTCCAATAGCAACAGGACCGCCCGCCAGTATATCTGTATCCTTGGGCAGAGCCATAGCATGTGAAGGAGATCCGCTCCTGCCAGAGTGCATCTCGGGCACTTCGCGGAGGCGTCTGGGAAGTACTGATTTATCTTATCTGGCGAAAGGTATGCCTTGTGCAATATGTAAAACTGTATAAGTTTAAAGCGAGCATTACGGGGAATGTGTTTGGGGCCTTCTAAGATCATTGTCCACTCTTTATCCGTCCACTCATTCCCTCTATCCATCGCCCACTTATCACGCAGCGGCTGCAAAGTGTGTTGCGTGTGTGACAGTAGAGCCTGTGCCAACCAGTGGATAACGTGTGAGCCATTGCCCATGACGTATACTTCCCCATTTCCTGCGCGTATGTCCGTATTATGGATGCGCGTTGTAGGAACTGCCCGGCGGGTAGTCCTGTGTCTTCTGCGAGTGTCGCAAATGGGATCAAGGCGCCATCTGCATAGAGATCCGCCATGGTGTCCACTCCCGACTGTGTCCACGGCTCCATTGCTGATTCTGTCACCACACCTGCGGCCCTGGGGGTACCCAAAAGTGGAAGCGCCGGGGCGTATGGCCTCTGTGTCTTCGTAAGTTCGAAGACTTCGGGAGTAACATTTGCGGGCCACTACAATGTGTAGTTGTGTCTGGCGTGTCGTCTGCGCTAGAGGGTGGAACATCGTGTGTGTTTGGGTAGAGGACAGCATACTCGTGTCCGTGGCCGTATCACCCAAATGTCTGCTGCCTAGCCAGGCCGCTACCCACTGCAACTGCGCTGCCAAGTAATAGAGCTCCTGCTTGGGAACCGCGAGGCCCCCGGCGTCCACAGGGGTATATAGTTTCCGCAGCGCTACTCGGGGCCTCCCCGCGTTCCAGATGAGATCCCTGATCATGGTTTCCAGCTCCCTAAATGTACTAGCCGGGACATAGGTCGGGATATTGGCATAGTAGTATAGCAACCTTGGCAACACAATCATTTTCACCAGTGTCACTCTGCTTGGTACGTTGAGTGGGAGGGTCTTCCAAAAGGAAATTTGCGTACGTACGGATGTGATGGCTCGCGCAGGTTACCATCTAGCACGTCAGGTAAGGTTCTGTAAATATGCACCCCCAAGTATCGGAACATGGTGGGGTACCAGGCAAGCCTCACATCGTTGATCCTGATCTCGGATTCCGGGGTGTCAGGGCCGAACGAGTACACCCCCGACTTTTCCCAATTTACTCTGAGTCCCGACATCGCCTCGAAAGTTCGGAATATATCCGATAACTCCGGCGGTAGGAGGGCCAGGTCCCTGACGTATAGGAGCAGGTCATCCGCATACAGCAAGACCGTGTGTATCCCATCCACTAACGGGATTCCCCAGTCTGCTCCCCTGTTTCTCAGCAATTCTGCGAGGGGATCCATTGCCAATGAAAAGAGCAACGGAGACAACGGGCATCACTGCCTGGTGCCGCGCCTGACTTTGTTGGCAGCTGATAGTAGTTTGCCCGTGCGGACTCACACCTCAGGCCGTCTGTACAGCAGGCCGACCAGCTCCATGTACTCATCGCCTAGATGGAATTTACGTAGTGTCGCCAGTAAATAGGGCCATTCCACCGAATCGAAGGCCTTCTCCAGATCCAGGACTAAGCAGCCCGACCGCGGCCATTTTCGCACTGCATATTCTTGCACCCGAAACAACCTCCTTATGTTCCGTGAGGTGCTCCTGGTGGAAACAAAGCAATTCTGATCCTCGTGCACGAGACTGGGCACCAGTGGTGCCAGTCGTCAGGCCAGTGTTGACGCCAGTATTTTATAGACCTATTTAAAAGCGCCAGAGGCCTGTAGGAGCCGAGATGCGTGCCATCTCTGCCCGGCTTGAGGAGAGATACCAGGGTCGCTTCATTCATTGATTGGGGTAGGGACGAATCTTCCAGAGCCGCAGAGCATGTCCGGAGTAGTTCCAGTATTAGTATGTCAGAGCATGCTTTGTAATACTCGGCCGGTAGCCCGTCTGGGCCAGGAGTTTTGCCATTCGAGAGGGCGAAAATGGCTTCGCGCAACTCAACTGGTGTGAGCGGCATACCCAAGTCATCCTGCTGGTCGTCGGTCAATGCAGGCAGCGTGATAGTACCGAGGTAGTCAGCGATGTCTGAATGGGGTGTGTGTAGCCGCGATTTGTATAGTGTATGGTAGTGTCTCACAAAGGCCTCATGTATCCCTTCTTGCGTGTATATCACTGCCCCATTGGGAGTGTGTATCGCTGCCACTGGTGCCGTGCGTTCTTCTCGACTGATCAGCCAGGCTAGTAGTTTACCAGGTTTGTCTCCTGTGTGGTGTGTGCGGGCTGAGTGGGCCATGTAGTTGAGGTTTCGCAGCCTGTCCAGCAATTTCTCATGTTCAGATCGTGCTTCTAATAGCTTTGCTTCATCGCCCTCAGCCGCTTCCTGTTCGCCCTGTAGCAGTTCCGTCTCTATGCGTGTCAGGTCCCTTTCTACCTGTTGCCTGGAGTTAGCCTGTGTGCCCATGCAGTGCCCTCTGAGCACCACTTTGAAAGCGCCCCACTCAACTTGAGGGGTGGACGCTGTGCCTGTGTTTTCCTCGAAGAACTGCGCTGTTTGTGTGCATATGGAGCGTCTGAAAGGACCGTCTAGGAGCAAATCCGGTTGCAATTTCCAAGTAGGTACCGGGGGGTGTGGTCGTTGCCATGCCAGGCCTAGCATATGTGGGTTGTGGTCCGAGTGTGTGCGTCCCATGTAAAATATGTCCGTCACGTGTGGAAGCATCTCACTAGTGACCATGTACCTGTCCAGTCGCACGTGTAGGGAATGTGCCCCCGAGAAGTACGAGTACACCCTGGAGTGCGGATTACGGATGCGCTACGCATCCCGTAGGTCCCACTGCGCAGACCAATTCTGCAAGGCCTTCGTAGTGATCTGAATCTATGAGCCCGGTGGTGGAGGAAGTGACCTGTCCAGTGTCGGGTCGAGGACACAGTTGTAGTCCCCGCCTAGTACCCATGGGATCCCATGCCAAAGCGCCAAGGCACTCGATAAGCGCACCAGGAAATCAGGCTGTCCAGTGTTGGGAGCATATAACGAGGCTAGAACCATTGACCTCCCATCCAGCCTGCCGCTCACTATGACAAACCTCCCCTCCGTGTCTATATGTGTGTCAGCTACCGTCCATGGGGTGCCCGGCCTTACCCACACCAACGTCCCCCTAGCGTATGTGGAGTAATTTGTGGCGTAGAGCTGCCCTCGCCACCTGCGGCGCAAGACACAGGTCTCTGCCTCATTGAGGTGTGTCTCCTGCAAGAGAGCTATCTGGATGTGGTGGCGTTTGAGATAAGAGTAAATTTGATAGCGGCGGTACGGTGTGTGCATGCCCCTTACATTCCACGTGCAGATCTTCACATTAGACATCTTACATCCATAGCATTTCTCTCACCCTGATCCCTCCACCACCACCCGGCCAACCACAATGGTCTCCACACAGAGACGCTCCCGTAGGGGCATCTCGGATGTACGGTCGTTCCCACACACCACAACACAGGGAAAAAAATAGTCAGGGAGAACATTTCAGACAAAATTATGAACTTTGGTAGTCTAAAAACTTGAAAAATACCAAAAGGTCGGTTGCCAAACGTGCTCCCGTCCATACTCTCAAGGAGAGAAACAAAGTTTAAAGCGAAGGGAGGGTGTTGTGCAGTTAGCACTATAACTGTGTCCAAATGATTAAGTCTGTAGTGTGAGGGTCCCTTCCCTCCCGGGATTTGTATACCAGGCCAGACCATTTTCGGAAGAGTAATTAAATGGATACACATGCATTAAACACCATACGTTACGTGTCCCATTCGAGCTCCAGCCAGGCGGGCCGGCGCGACGCCAGTGTTCCATCCGTACTTGGCCTACCGTCACCAGGGCCCCTGTGGTATAGCCGGCCATTGCTCTGTTTCTGGGACAAGTCTCTCGACATGTTTGGCGAGTACTTGTCTCACCATGTACAGTTGGATCTCAGGTTATTCCCGGCAGGTGAGTGTGCTCCAAACGGCCAGGGCCTCACGACCAGGTCAGTCCCAGTGTTGCGCAAGCCTCCAATTATGTCTCGGTGAGTACCGCAAGGGCAGTCAATTCCCAGCGTGCAATCAGTGAATCAGATCTGCCGTCTGAGGCGTCGTGACATCAGGTCTGTCTTCCGAGGCCGGGGAGTCTGTTAGGCCTTAGATGTCTTTGTCGTCGCTGGGGAGGTTTTGAGGGCTGCCATTCGCCACCTCGGTCAATGCAGGAGATTGGCTGAGTTCAATTACCATGCGAAGAGCTTTTTGCTTCTCTTTTTGAGTGATCTCCACCGGGGGGGGGGGGGGGGGTGGGGGGGAGGGGGGGGTCTCGCTCGTCGCTTCTCGTGCGCCACACGACGGTTTATGTCTGTCCCCGACCGGCGTGTCGTCGGTCGGGGGCACCAGTCGCCCTCCTGGGGGCTGTTTCCATGCCGCTGTCTAGCCACGCCTCTACTTCCTCCGGGCTGGTGAAGAAATGCGTGGTCCCGTGAGCCACCACCCTCAGTTTAGCCGGAAATAAAAGGGAGTACTGAAGTTCGAGTTGCCTCAGGCTTCTCTTCACTGCCAGGAAGGAGTGTCTTTGTCTCTGTATTTGCACCGTATAGTCCGGGAAGAACATAATAGTCGTGTTATCGATCCACACTTCCTGGAGTTTGCGCGTTTCGCGTAGAATGGAGTCTCTATCACGCTAATTCAATATGCGTAGCAGCATTGGTCTGGGGTTAGAGCAAGTTGCTAGCGGTCTTGTCGGAACTCGGTGCGCGCGTTCCACCACAAGGTACGGTGAGAATGACCCCTCCGGGAGAATGTCTCTCAGCCATTTTTCCATGTGTTCCTCTGGATTCCTCCCTTCCCATCTTTCCGGCACACCCACGATTCGCACGTTGTTTCTCCGTGCCCTTCCTTCTGCATCCTCCGCACGGTCTTCTAGGAACTCCACCCTGTTCAGGAGATCTTGTACCTGCTTATCTGTTTGGGTGACCGTTGGACGTAGTTTCTTCATGTCGCTCTCAAGGGATGTGGTGCGATCCGCTAGCTTCTTATGGTCAGCTCTCAGGTGGGTGAGATCAATGGCGACACTATCTATTTTGGTCACCAGGGAGGTGCGGGTAAGCTGGATGGATTCTTCCAGCCTCTCCATGGCAGCCAACATGGTGTCAAGCTTGGCCGCTGTTTGGTCCTGTTCTTCCCGGTCTTATCCATCTTGCCCTTTGGCTGTGCGTTCCCGTTCCCGGTCCCAGTCCGGGCCCTTGTCCCTCCGGACATTGGCACCTCGGTGCTTGCCCAGCCTTCGTCGGTGGCAGGGGCGTTCACTCCAGCCAGTAAGGCGGCACAAGTACGTGTTCAGAGGGTTGCGGCCTCTTTTTGTCGCTGTATCAGTTCTGAGGGACCGCGTTGGCCTGTCCCCCACTCACCGCACAGTGTTCAGGGGTGTTCCGGTTCCAGAGTCGGTCAAGTAGCCGCTGCCATCGTGTGTAGCCTACCACGCCGATTACAGTCGATTGCAACGCTCCTGTGGGCTCCCCAGATCGTGGCCAATGTCTCTTGGCTGGTGATTGAATGTGTGGCCCTGCCGCTGGGATAGACGGTCCTCAATGTTCACCACTGGCTGTTCTCTGGTATGCTTCGCCAGGCAACGGAGCACTATTCCCTGTCCACTCTCGCGGTCACCCCGATGCACGCAGCGTCCATCGCCTCCCAAGGCCCCTCTTTTCCGTGGGCTGCGATTTCCGCGCCTCTCGCGGTTGTAGTAGCCGTCCCTGCTCCCCTCAGCTGCCGCTCCACTTATCTGTGTGGTGTGCGTTGCTACGTAATCGCAGGGTGGCGCCCCAGGGACCCTAGATCGCGGCCGCTTGTGCCACTGCGGTCGCGGTTTCCGGCCTCCTCCACCACTGCGCGCCCTGGTGTAGATTTTGCGGCTCCGTTTCCAATCCGGGGCCACAAGCGGTAGCCCGCGCTGAGTTCTGGCCCTGGCTCAATTGCTCAGCCACTTACTGCATCTGCCCCCAGGGGGCCAGTTCGAGTGTTGTGTCTCCCCGCGTGGGCCTCCGGTACTCGTGCTCCCTCTCAATGCCGCCTGGGTGGGGGGTTCGGGCCCCCCTGTAGTCCTCTCGCCTGCCCCAATCCACGCCTCAGGCGGTTCCGGTCTCTCGCGCCAGCTCCGTGGCTTCAGGCTGCAGGCCGCATCTCCGGGCCCAGCTCGTCCGCCGAGGCCGCGGTCTCTCCTGTGATCGCGTCCAGCTTGGCGCCGACCCGCCCGGCTGCCCTGTCTCAGTGGCTTCGGTGTTGGCCGGGTCCACCGATCTTCGCCAAAATCGGAGGGGTGCACGTCCGTGATGGCCTGTGGTGGCGCTTGCTCTTTTCGGTCGACTGCAGTGGGTATTTCGGCGGATAAATTCGCCAGGAAGGGGAGCTCAGAGCGGAGCTCTACCCAAAGGCGTCCATTCCAGTCGCATGCTTAGCCATGCCCACAGCCGATTCATCCATATCTCTCAACATCCATCCCTCTATCTAATCTCATGACCACCCCCTAGTCTCTTACACACACATTCAACCTTCCAGGTACTCACTCACCAAGTCATCAATTTAGCCGCCATCTACCTAACGTCAAGTACTCATCTATCTAACACCAGGTAAAGAACTAATGGGCCGAAAGACTCATTAGCACTGCTCAGGAATAATTCCATTTGTATTTCGTTAATTACATGCAGTAGGAGTGCGGACACGGCGCCCTTTAAACATTTGTCCTGTGTGCATTAGATCCCACCATGGCTCCTCGGTGTAGTGGAGTAGATCGAACTACAGTGACTGCCCCGTAAAAATCACGGCAGTGGAGAGTGTGGACGTGTGCCAGGAAGCCGCCACTGCCCTCGACACTACAGTCCAGATCTATCATTGTGGAGGCGGAGTGAGCCTGCGGGTAGGGCAGAGGGAATGGAGGAAGGGAAACGGCTTGTTAGCATATTCGGCCCCCTTCACCGCTTACCCACACATTGCCTCTTTTCTCGCAAGCACCAAGGTTAGGATAAAGCCCCTCCCCTCTTTCCTTATCGCTGCAAAAACACTGGGACGCTGGGATTCATCCAAGGCGGAACACGAGAGGCAGCAGGACAATAGGGGCGCTGACAAAATGTTGGCGGGCCGAGGCAGGCGCAGGAGTCTTTGTCTTCCATCTGCTTTAAGGAGCTGGGACCAAGTAGGCATAGACACGCACAGGAATACTCGAGGTCTGAGGAGGCGCACATGCATGGGTTCACGCAGTCGCAAACATACAAAGACGTGCAGGCACACGCATGGGTCCACGCAGTCACAGACACACATGTATGCAAACATTCACACGCATATGCAAAGACTTAAGACCCACAAACATACGGGTTGATGCAATAACAACAAGCCGTCAGGAGGGCAGTCCAACCCCACCATCTTTCTCCGAGGCGAGGCAGAAATGCCTCGGAGAAAGCATCGTCATTTTGGGATTCGGGGGCGTGGTTTTCGTTCTCTCCTCTTCCCATTGGCTGGAAGGTAAAATTCCAGCCAATGGGAAGAGGAGAGAACGAAAACATGAAAGAAGAGAAAAAACACGCCCCAGAATCTAGAAAAGACGGGGCTTGAACCGAGTGATGCCCCTCTCCTCCAATGGCTGGCCTCCGTTTAGTAAGCCAGCCAATGGAGAAGAGGGGTGGGTTGAAGTCCCCTACTAAGAGACATTAAGACATTAATTCTCGGCTCCGCGAGCACTGCTGCGCAGTGCAACACTAGTCCGAGACCTAAAAACGAGCAATGACTTTCAAGCTTCTCCTTCGCCGTGTGCAAACTCTCGGCTTGAGGTCATTTTCATTAATTCTTTATTGATTTTCAATCACCCTTTATTGAAAGAGAGAAAAACATTCTGAAAAGCACACGGAACGGTATCACATGTATATGAAGATGGATAGTTCTATCCAAATCATTTGCAGAGCAAAACAATCTAAAAGGGTCATGTTCAGATAAGGATCAATAGCAGCTGGGCGTGCACAATAAACAGTTTGCGGAACAATTCAGAGGCCACTAAAGAAAGGAAAACAGCGATAACTAAAAATGAATGTGCAGAAAACCGGTGACCAATGGCTCAGGAAAGAGCTAATCCTGTTTAACAGACAGTGGCCCTTACTCTCCTATCACCACTAGCTGCTCAGTCAGAACGGATTGGTTGACCATGTCAAATGCAGCAGATAGGCGAAAAGTACCAAAACTGTCCATTATTAGAGTCTAGAAGAAAGCACAGGTAAAGACAACAGGTAAAGACCGCAATCAGCACCAACTTCATACAATACTGAAGATAGAGCACTGTGGTCACACAGCCAGTTGAGTATGACGTTTTAGCCAGTTTGTGGCAGAGATAGGCCAAGGCAACTTAAGAAACCAAGGGGCCTATTATCAACAACTAACGAAAATTATAGCTAACTAAGCTTAGCAAAATTTTTCTATCGCCGTGCTTTGCCTGATTTTATCGCAGAGATAACGTGCTATTAGCAACGTTTATCTCAAATGTGATAACATTTCAGGCGTTAGCGGAGAAATGCGAGAATATCGCTGAGAATCCAGCGATATTCACACATTATCTCTAACAGGGACGTAGCCACAATATCCAACCCCCATTGGATATAATGGCTAAGAACTGGTCTGAGCAGGCGTTAGTTTTTGGAGATATTCGCGCTTAGCGCGAATATTTCCATCGCAACGCCTGCCTTGCTAATAGGCGATAGCGACGTTAGCGACTGCTTTCAGTCGCTAACTGGTTGGGTACGCCCACTTTGCATATCATTAGCGATAAATATCGCAAACATGCAAAGCAGGCCCCAAACCGCTCGCTATCGCCTAAAAGCTGTCGCTAACATCAGTTAGCGACAGCTTGCTAATAGGGCGATACAATTATTGCCTTTCGGCCGCTAAAGCAGTGATAATCCAATATCGCCAGGCTTGGTAATATGCCCCCAAATTCGGATTTTTCCAAAAATGGATTCTTTTCCATACCCGTGAGGCCATTTGTGAGGATAAGAAGGGATCAGAATATTTGTGAAGAAATGAACGGCAGTGGAAGCCTGCCTCGAGAAGATAAATGAGGCGGGGACTGATTGGAGAACGATATTCAAAGGAGAGCAGAGGGGCCTCCTCTGAATTGGTGATAGAGGGACATATGACAGTGATTGGGAGCGCAGCAGCTACTAAATCATGAGCAGGCCTAGTAAAATAAATCAGAACGCTTTCATAGATTTTAATGATTTTTCCTGTTGTATTTCAAGCAATGTTGTCACACAGCCATTGGATATGTATGCTTTTTAAAGTTTTGGATTTAGCCGAGTTCCAGTTCGTTCATGATCTAGAATAGCTCCCTTTTACAATTAAAAGCAGATCTACGCTTGATGAATCAGATGGCAGCTTTCTCTTGGGCTAAGGTACTCACAAAGCTGACATTTGTAGGACCTCATGTGATTTCTCCTTCAGGGGGTTCCTACATCAAACTTGAAACACATAACTAAGCAGTTTTTCTGAACGGGACAGGGAGAAAAGTAGTTATTTTCTCCAACCCTTACAGATATGAATGTATTTCTTAGGAATCTGGTGATAAGTTGAGAAGCTTGCAATAGGCCAATGCCAAGAGTCTTTGGGGTTTGCTTCTGCAATTCCACTAGGTAACTGGAGAGGACTGTCATGTCAAGTGTTGTTTAAAAACAAACCCTTTATTGGATTTCTAGCTACCCTGGTCAGTGTTAAGGAGGAGCCAATGAAAATAAGAGAACTGAATACGTTAGTGGGTTGCCTGCACCAATGAGCAACTTTCGTGGTATCTGTAGGGATGGAAGTTGAGAGTTTGAGATCAGGAGTGGGACCAGCATTGGTTGGGCGCAGCCACATATGTCAAGGTTAAAGATTAATGTCTTTATTTCGAGTTTGGCAGATGGGATATCCAGTCAAATGTATTACAAGTGCCATAGGGTATATTGCACTTATGATACGCCAAACTGGACACCCAACACATTTGTGATGGAGTATCCTGTCCCCCAAACTCTAAATAAAGCCCTGAATTAATTGAAGAAAGTAATGCATTGTCCACACAAATATTTTGAGACACTAAGAGCCAGAGAGGAGATGGGCAGAATAGACTTGGCAGCTTGTGGCTGTGATTCTATGGGCAAGAATTATACCACATCATTTAATCTATTACATTTTTATTGTTCTGCTTTCAGTTAACTATTTATTTTTGTTTTGAAATCGATAAAGAGAATGAACAATCATATCCTGCATAAATAACATCACTGGCACCACACAGCTATTCTCGCTAACTTCAGTAGGAATAGGTAAATACATGCTTGGGGAGAAGGCTCCTGAAATGCTGTTATGGGAGTTGTGGTGGCATGTCAATCTACCAAGTATGCCCTTAAAAGTAATATTGTTTTAACATTATTTGAAAATCTTCAACATTGAGATCTTTATGGCCATTTATTAATTCATCCCGCCCACTCTCACCTATTTCTTATTATTCTACAGTCCACATTGGCTGAAAGTGGCTTCTCTTCTACTAACTCGAAGGCCTTCACCAGTAGAATAATTCATAGAGGCCAAGAACAGGGTTTTAGGTGTGAGGGAAATACTGGGCGCACTGCTTGGGTTGACGTACAGGAGAACGCTGTCAGGCAGGAGGTGCATGCAGGTAAGGGGCAATTCCCTGAAACTCCTCTAAATGTGCCTGGAGGACACACCACATACAGTAGAAGCAAAACCTGTTGCACACTTAAGTGAAGTTTCAAGCAAAAAGGATGTCTCAATGTACATATAGTTCATAGGTAATGGACGAAGGATTGGACCATCAGTGTTTCAGATTTTCTTTTATTGATCCCAGAAAGCCAGCCGACACGTGTTTCGTCGCAAGAAAACACACTTTTCCGCGACTCCTCAGGGCTGGGAAGGATACAAAATAATGGGTGGAGTACATTGTAGATATAACAATGTAAGGTCCATAGTGACTGTTTAAGGTGACTGGTGAGGGTGGGTGACTGGTGAACATGGTGAACCTAAACATATGCACAACACACCGCCCTGGTACCTGTGATGCTAATCTTGATAAGTGTAGGGAGGAAAAAGGAAGAAGTGGGTCGGCAGTGATCAAAAAGGTGAGATATAGAATCTAGTACATTTTGTATATTCACAATGAGCAAATTAACGTGTTGCAAGAGGGAGTGGTGGAGAGTAGCATTAAGTGAAAAACAGGAAAAGCAGTAAGTTAGAAGTAGCAGGAAGATGATGGCACTACCGGGGGGGTTAAAGTAGCATGAGCTAGAATCCAGAGTAGAATGAGAGGGAAGAAGGGTAGAAAAGAGAAAGAACTCGCTGGAGGACCAGGGAGTACGGGATTAGAGAGGAGGTGCGCATCCTACCTGTAGGTCAATGGTTTATAATCACAGGTCTATAGTGCCAAAAGGGAGGAAAGGGGAGAAAAAGACAAAAGGAGGAATTAAAAGATAAAGTACTAATGGTAGTATTTACAATAGACTCGTCTATTGTGACTCAGTCCCAAGAGGGTGCTTGAGTCATACGTACATGTGGAAAGAGTAATAAAAGAGAAAAGGGAGATAAGGAAAAAAGGGAAATCTCACCGCGGTGCCGGGGATATTTCCGACCCGGCTCCGCTCGAGACCGGGTTTGACAGTGTCTGTAGGGTATGGTTCACAGTCTTCAATAAGATTTCTCACATTAGTGGTGGTGATTCTATGAAGACAGAATGGATCTTTAAGAACCTATTTGAATGAAGGTTGGGTGGAAGGCATTGAAATTTGAGACCCATAGGGGTTGATAATAGGATGGCATATGACTCACCTTTACTCAGTGGTGACGCTGAGTGTAGTGTAACCTCAGGGCTTGAGAACCCGGGAAAGTATTAAGATCTTCGTGTCGTGATGAGGGTAATATCACGATTTCAGTAGCAGAAAGGAAGAATCCCTGAGGATGTCAATGGTTTCACAAAGAGAGTCCACGTAGTATGTATATATGGGTAAGAGGAGGTCGAGAGACAAAAGAGGCCGAAACATAAGTATACGGCCTTCAGGTGTTATTGTTATTTATCACGGTGTGCCCGACACAGACATTTATGTACTGGTCAGAAGCGAAAGCAATCACTTTCTTGACTAGAAAATAATATCCAGGTAAACGAAATGATTTGTAAGTGGGTAAAGTCCGTGTATAGTCCATTCTGATACTGTAAGTAGTTAATGGTCATAAGTGGATGATCAGGATGTACAACAGGCTATAACTCAGTTATTGGTTATTAGTATTTATATTCTGCAAGTCCCCGTGATAACCCAGTCCTTCTCAGTTCCGTGGGTTAGGTCTATGTAAAGACGGCTGGTCACTTGTGATATATACGATGCCCCAATTGAAACGAGCAGTGAAGCCTGAACATAAATATTGGGCCGCGCTCGCCGTCAAATTTGTGCAATTACATTTGGAAAAGGGGGGGGCGCGGGCGGAGGAGTGCGACGAGTGAAAACTCTCCTAATGTAACATGAGCACCGAACCAGCGTGATTACACGCTCTTTGTTAAATGCCTTATCAAAGGATATTCGTGCCCTCGATCAAAAGGCCAATTCTGATGCTTGCGCGGTATAACGTAGAAGTTAAAAAAAGGGGGAAAGAAGGAACAAAAACGCAAGTGTATAGAACTTACCCGTAGTGCGGGGAGTCGATCGGTAGAGGTAACGCTCAGGTTAGCGATTTCGTTCCGGGTGCGGTCACGTGTTCGCCGTACCCGGAAGTGGATTAAATACTGCCTTTCAGAGACCCGGATTACGAGTCTAGGAGGCTGACCTGTGTTTACGGGATCTGTGGCTATGGAGTGTTGCGAAAGAGGGAAAATTTACGATGGAAATTAAAGCCTGTAGAAGTAACAGGAAAAAAGGGTTGAGGAGAGTTTCAAAATGTAAAGAAATAAGAACATATTGTAGTGCATGCACGGAAATGGTGACACTCAAATGGTATATGGCAGGAAAAACACGGGAACCTTGGAAAATAGTTTAATGCATAGGTTACAAGACAATTGTACAGGTTTTGCCACATTTTTAGTATGAATGGAATCTTGCACATTAATAGCATGATATTCTCACATATATCTTGTAGCGGACGGACTGTCTTTGTGGGTCGAGTGGGAACATAAGAACCAAATGTTACCCATCAGGACCTGTTCATTTGTAATCGGTAGAGCGGATAAGTGAGAAGCTGTGTTGCGAACCTGTCCTCATGTAGGTCTCATAAAGAGTCCTTACTATGGATCATGCGTTGTTTACGTAGGTTCTGTGGTTAGTTACAGACTATTCCATTGTTCTCAGGTTGAGGGCAAAAGCAGGGGTCAGAATCATGAAAGCACTTAATTAATCCCCTAAGAAGTACTGCATCTCTTGATCGAAGTTTAAGCCGTGGTCAACACTCCGAAGGCGGAGAATCCACGTAGCTTCTAAGCATCTGAGTCTGAGTTCCCTGTTGCCACCTCCTATTCCTGGCGGAACAGTATCTATCCCATAAAAGGATACTTTTTTGTCAAAACTCTGGTCGCAGCATGCAGCCGCATGCAGCGCCACTGGATATTTTGGATCCTGTTTGTGAATAGCTCTAATGTGTTCCGCTATTCTATCTTTCAGGGGGCGAATGGTGCTGCCCACATTTACTTTCTTGCAGACACATTCAATAATGTAGACTACAAAGCGTGTCGTGCAGTTAATGTTGGACCTGATGTTGAATTTGGTTCCTTTGAAGTCATAAAATTCTTTAGTTTTGTGTTTTGCCCAACGGCCCATGGAGCAAAATCCACATTTGAAAAAGCCAATGTTTCTTATTGCAAGCCAATTGTCAGTAAGTGTCTCTCGTGGAATGGTAGGACTAAGCCTGTTACGCAGAGTCCTTCCTCTTCTATATGTGATTAAGGGATGTTCTCCTATGTGCTCTTGGATATTTTTATCAGCTTTTAGGATGTTCCAGTGCTTGGTAAAGCTTCTGCGAAGTGTTCTGTTTTGGCTGCTATAGTCAGTGATCATGCAGATTTTTGGAGATGCGGTTGCTGTGTCTGGAAGCTTACTCTTGAGTGTGTCTGTTCTAGTGATATTCTTTACTCCAATAGATGCTTTATGTAGTAATTCATCAGAGTATCCTCTTTTCTTGAAGCGTGAATTCATGTCCCTCAAATTGAGAACAAAGTCTTTGTCGTTACTGCAGTTTCTGCGTGCTCTTAAGAATTCACCATAAGGAATGGTGTTGATTTGGGGTGGTGGGTGGGCACTGTCTGCGTGTAGAATGGCATTGCATGCCGTGCTTTTTCTGAAAAGTATGCTGTTGAGCTTGTTGTCGGAAATGTATATTTCCAGATCAAGAAATTCTACTTTATCAAGGCTGGCTTCCATGGTGAAACTCATATCCCAAGTATTATGATTCAAGTATTTATGGAAATTCATCAAATGTTCATGTGTTCCTGACCATATTAGAAAGCAGTCGTCAATATATCTGCCCCAAAAGACTATAGAGACTATAAAGGTAGCCCCCTTAGGGCCCCAAATGAGATCTTTCTCTAATGCACCCATGAATAAATTTGCGAAAGAGGGTGAAAATTTGAAGCCCATGGCTACACCTTTGGTCTGTTTGTACCACGAGTTATTGAACATGAACACATTGTTGTCGAGAATGAGTTTCATCATGGAAACCAACATGTTTGTATGTTGCCACATAGTGGCTGGTCGGTTCTGTAGGACTTTGGTTAGTGTGTCTAAACCTAATTCTGGTTTGATGCTAGTGTAAAGTGCCACCACGTCCATAGTTGCAAGAATATTACCAGGTTGGCACTGTAGGTCGGAGAGAAGACTGAGAATATGTTTAGTGTCCTGAATAAAAGAGGGAAGATTGCGTACACCCATCATTTTGTATCCTTCCCAGCCCTGAGGAGTCGCGGAAAAGTGTGTTTTCTTGCGACGAAACACGTGTCGGCTGGCTTTCTGGGATCAATAAAAGAAAATCTGAAACACTGATGGTCCAATCCTTCGTCCATTACCTATGAACTATATGTACATTGAGACATCCTTTCAGTAGAATAATTCATGTTTTCTGATTTCTTTATGGCCTCTTGCTTGTAGACGGGTATATTTTTGACCCCTTAGCACATTGCCCTGGGACCTCAAGCCTTTAAAAATAGGTGGGGGGCAGGACATGACAGGCCTTAAGAGTGATGAATGGTATTAAGAGTCTGAACCATGCAGTTAGAGAGCAAGGCTCCCTGTGTGCCCAAGACACGCTCACTCAGGAACACACACCATGCGTGTGTACCCAGCTGGCATACCTTGTGTCATCTTTAAGCTTTGATACCGTCTATTGTGTCTTTGCATTTAGTGATCCATGCCTATCCAACAGCTTCTAACTCATCTTGCCTGAGTTCACACTGTGTGTATGTGGCCCAGCTGGGATCAAGGCCTCGTCCCATCTAGTAAGGAGGTGTGGTTTCCTTGCAGCCTAAAGAAGTGGTGTAGTCAGGGTGTGAGCAAAGAAAACGGCTCCCCTTGCACCAAAGGTCCATATTGAAGGCAGCTACAATTTGTTATACTACTCCATTTTCTGTGATTACAGGTCTCTTGGTTCCTAATACTACTTGCTTCTCATTCCGCTCTTACTTATCCCATCCATCAGCTCCCTCCTTCCTTTCCCTTTCTCTCCACCCCGTATGCTTCCACTCTCGCTGTCAAACCCTCCCTCTCACTCATCTTTGTTCTTCATGCCTTTTACACCCCCTTTCCCACCTCACCTTCAAGGCTCACCCTTGTTTCTATTTCTCACTTACTCTATAATAATCTCCACTATTTCTTTTCCCATATCTTATTCTTCCCATTCACCTAATTTGTAACCTTTCTATTTTATTTGCTTTTCCCTCTCCAATCTCTTCTCATTTATTCCAATCTCTGATTCCATGTATATTGCAATTTCCTTTTCTGTCCTCGTCTCATTTTTACCTTTTTCTCTTTTCCCACCCTATTCATGATCTCTATTTATCTCGGTAAATTCAAATTCCCCATTTCATTTTCTCTTTTTCCTCCCTACCTCTCTCTTTCCAACTCTTTCCATTATGTCTGACCATCTTATCTGTTATCCATTCTTCTCCAATCCTTTCTTTCTTTCTAATCTCTCTGGCATGCTGATCTTTCAATTATGCTTTTCCTATCTCATGTGCCCCCTTTCTCTTGTTGTCTTTGCTCTCCATTTATGCTACCTCCGTCATATCCCCTTGGTCGTTTTTCTCACCCTCTCAATTCCATCCCTTCTTTTTCTCTTTTCTTATATATCCCTACTCTTTTCTATCACCATCCACTCTTCTGTATCACCAGCTGTACTTGTCCTTATAACACATCTTGAGACCTCCTTCGTTTCGCCTCTATCTTCTTCATACTTTCTAGCTGTCGTCTTATTTTTTTTCCCACAGCTGCCTTCCTTTTTTCTTCTCTATCACCCTCTACATTTTTGTTTCTCTTTCTCTTCTCTATAAAAAAATTGTTGTTCTGTCTTTTGCATGCTGAGCTCCATTTATACAGGCTCTGAATGCTTACATGCCACTGCTGTACTTCCGGACTTTTTCAGTGGTTGCATGGGGTGATGTCTATCTCACTGTCCATGATTTTTTTCCACTCGCACCCCCTCCCTCCAGAAAGGGTCAATAGGGCCACGCAGGAGACAATCACAATGAAATAAAACATTCTGAATAGGAAGGATGGCCTTCTAAATAAACTACTGTATGATGAAACAATGGTTCTTTTGGAACAATTTCTGCCGGTTCGCTGTATATTTTGGCAGAGGCAGATCTGTAGTATAATTTTTACTTGCTCAAGTGAGAATATTTGCAACATTCAGTTCTGTGAAGATGAGAAGGAAGGATGCCCCTACATGCAGTTTATATATTTCATGCAGAAATTTGAGAATAGGCCAGAAGTTTCTCCTCTTTTGTAGCATTTTTGGGGAGAAATCTATGAAGAAAAGGACCAAGTAACCATTGAAAATGAATATTTCTTTAGTCTTAGTGGGAGCCATGAGTCCTTCTTTTTGGTGAAAAAAATATACTCAAATAAGTATGTCTGGCACAGTCGAGCATGGAGGTGTGGATCTGGTGGCTGTCTGAGTTCTATTCAACAAAATATTCCTGGTGTCTGAATTGTCAAGTAGAGTGTTGAAGAGTTTCTAGACCATGTCCAAGATGTTCGTTACCTCTACTCCACTTAGGATGCCTCTGATTTGAATAATATTATTGCAGGATCTATTGTCTAGGTCTTCCATTTAAGTCTGTAGCATAATGTCCTGTCCTTTAAACCCGACCACCTCCTGGAATTGACATTCCTGTTCTTTCTCTTTTGCACCATGTGTTTCCTCCAAGGTAACTCCCTCAGCCTGGATGGTTCAAGCTTGCTGGACCTCTCTGAAGTCCGATGTCAAATCATTCTGCAAGGCTCTGTCTGTTGTTTTTGAGGTCTCTGAAATGACCAGTCAAAATGTGCCAAGTGATAGCTGAGGGAGCTTTACTAGGAAGAATTACTGTTGGCATTTTAATAAAAAAGTAACCTCTTCTTAAATTGTCATCCATTGCAGTATAAAAGGCTGGCTGTAGGGGAAGAATATTTAGAATGGGATAATCTGCTGTAGCTGTGGCAATATATTAGTAACAATATTCCCAACCTAGTTTTAGCTTGGGAAGATTGTTACTAATTTATTTAACATCAAACTGTAAGAGAGAACAGTCTTCAAAGTGTATTTGTAGTAGAGTCTATGAACGAGATAAATAAGATTTCCTATTGACCTTTCCCCACTCATCTTTGAGAGAGATGGTCTAGAGTAACCCTAAGTGATTTTGGGATTTTGGGATTTTGCGTAAGATAGCTGCACCCAGATAGATGAAAATACTGAGAACATAAAGATGCAGGTTTGCACAGCTAGTTCATCTGGAAGTCATTTAAATGGAGACAGATTGATGCAGTTGGTGTATAATGACCTCAGCGAGGCTACCTCAATATTTTGAAAGGTGAGGTGCATACCAGCGAGCCCCTCTAAGGGTGATAAGCTATTCATAAGCGGTGGGAAGTTTGGGAGGGATTGGTTTCTTCTTTTTTAAAATCAGACTAGTTTGCTTTAACCTCATGCGCGCTAGCGTTATTCTGCTAGCACGCTGAGATTTTTAAAAACGCACTTTACATGACGAGCTGGGCTCGTCATCAGCGTGCGAGGAGGCTACGCCATGACGAGCCCAGCTCGTCATGAGCGTGGAAGGGGTTAAAAAACATTCAGTCCATAAATCTTGTTTAAATCTCCACCTCAAACAAGATTACATTAGGGGTGGGCCTGAATCATTTGAGAGAAGATATATATCGTAATTTGTGGTGGGGATCTTATACATTTTAGCAGAAATAAATAAAATAAAAAAAATGAATAAACATTTTGTAAGGATGTGTCATTTTGCTCCACCACATTTGCATTGTCAGTGCTGGTATGCAGGAGCAAAACTTCCTTTAGCTGCTGCATAGCAATCATTATCACCTTGCAAAAAAGTAAAAGAGCAAAGTAGAACACACTAACAACATGGAACTAAGACAAATCAGTACCTCCTGGGTGGGCGGACGGTATGCATTCCCAGCTGTAATGTACACTATTTATTTAAAGAGTTTTATATAGCGCTGGCTAGACCAGAAGGTATCAGAGTGCTTTACATGAGAATCAACAATGTAACAGAAAAAGATCAACAATTACACAATACATAAAAAATAGGCAATACAATTAGGAGAGGAAAGAAAGGAGAGAGAAAAGTAGTGGAGGGGGCAGGGGAGGTGAGAAAGGGAGGATAAGGGAAGAGACAACAAGGAGAGACGAAAGGAAGTCTGTCTAAAGATCGACTGGATAGGTGACGACCAAGGAGGGAATCCACGGCCCATCTCCCCTATAGCTAAACCAGGTAGCTCCATCGGGCATCAGACAAAATAGTTCAGTCTCAATACATTGAGATAGGAGAGAAGGAGAGACATAAATAGAGGGAGGATGTGGGAAGAGACGACAGGAGAGACAAAAGAAAGTCTGACTAATAACCGACTGGGTAGGTGACGTCCAAGGAGGGAGTCCCCGGCCAGTCTCCCCTATAGCTAACTCCTAATAAAAGAGAGAGGGACCCCTAAACCAAAGGGATAGGGTACCACAATAGACACAAGTCAAAAAGTAAATTCCCTTTGGGCAAGTGAACATCAATACAAAGGTACTTACAGACAATAGACTCACTAATACATAAGCGTAACAAGGAAGCAATGAAAAAACGGAAAATTCAAACACGTGAAAGCAATCTAGTAGGATCAAACCATTAGTACAATTTATTAACATACATTATGTTGATTAAAAATTGGGAAACAAACACAGGACGGAACAGTAATAAATAAAAACATTCCAATAAAAAGGAGCTACAGGAAAAAGGACTAAATTCAAATAACACAATTATTTCGAATTTTCCTTAATTTCTTAATCCACATTCACTCCTTGAGCATCGACGCATTTCGGCGGTATGGGCAAAGTATGACCGCCTTCATCAGGGTATATGTATACCTGTTTCCCAATATTTCTCGGGGATAAAACACATATATCAGTGCATCATAAGGGGTATATATCCTCCTTATCCTTTGCTTGAGATATTCGGCCAGCGAAATATCCTTTAATCCTCTAGTTTTAAAAATAGTTGCTGAAAAAGTCCAACTTTCGAAGCACGTCCAGCACTATAGCTGAAGGACGAAGTTTTGATAATATGAACCCGGTACGCGGAATTCCGCTTAAACGTGTGTGAGGACGCGGGACGTCTGTTCATCTAGCTTTGGAGGACAGAGACTGGTTTTGACTCGTGAAATTGAAGTATACAAGGAGTCACGTCGTGTTCCGACCAGAATGGAAATTGAAATTTATATGTATTAGTATCGTACCGCGTATCGGGTTCATATTATCAAAACTTTGTCCTTCAGCTATAGTGCTGGACGTGCTTCGAAAGTTGGACTTTATCTCAGCAACTATTTTTAAAACTAGAGGATTAAAGGATATTTCCTTTAATCAAAGAACTTTTTAACCTGATGCTTATGTGTTGTTTTTTTTAAAAAAAAATTTTAAAATGTAATAACATGCAATATGTATGTTTTTTAATGATTTGTTATAATTGTGTTGATAATGTACCCTTTTGAATAAATTGATAAATATATATATATTTTTCTAAAACATTCTCTGATTTGTTTTTTACATTGGCGCTTTGTGTGCTTGAATGCAATTACATTTATAGTTGCTGGTGGTATAATAAGTATAAGTTTGAGCGTATATTTTGTATTCTATGGCTTGGTAACCAATAGAAGTATATTAATGGTATTGCTAGGTATTGCAAAACGCATTATAGATTACTACTCCATTTCCTACCCATTTTGCGGTAAACTTGTGGGACGTTCTCCAGTTTCCTACGCTATCTCCCCTGTCCCAAAGTTGACAGTTAAGGGGGCCTCCTTTACTTTATTGATGGGCAGTAAATAAGGGCCATTGTATTGTCTGTGTGGATCAGAACCATCCTGAATCACTTCAGCGCCAAGAAGATGGCCTAAAGCTATAACAGATTTATGTCCAGGGATATATTTGTACACCGTAGTCATATTTTGAGGAGTCTGTGGTGACAATACTACGTGGATGGGGAAGATCCATCAAGAGATAGGTAGCATGCTGTGGCCATTCTAAGATTGGGGCTTAAAAATGGGTACATTGGGACTACTTCTGATGATTTGTCTTTAGGTTGATCTCAGTGCTCTGCCACATGCCATTATAATGCATGCTTGTGTGTGGCGTTTATCTTAGGATATGTGTGCAGCTCCAAAAGCCTCTGAAGCCAACTGTCGTGCCTGGTAGAAGGTTGTCTCGGAAACACCATGCAATTGAAGCTCAATCCTGACCTCCCCCACACTGGTTCACTCCACACCAATGATATATATACTTGGTGACAAGAGTAGATGCCAGTGTCAGGGACACAGGGGAACAAAACAAGGAAAGATGGGGGAAACACAGGAATCCGAAATCCAAGATGCAAGAGAACTGGTCAACACTCGCTCTCTCTTCAGAACCCCTCCTGTTGGTAAAGAAAGAGTGATTAAGTATATAATGTATATTATCTGTGAGTGTTTATGCTGGAACGCAGAGATGTATAATACCTGATGATTACTTGCAGTGCTTCTACCTGTAATCAATCTTCCTTCTGTTGACTTCACAGTACGGTAAGTAACGGGGGATATGAACAATGTATTTTCCTATAACATAGAGGATTAGGTTAGCAATAAGGGAGAGTCCACAGAATGCTTATAGGCATACGTTTTGGTAATGGTGTGTACCTAAGATGTCCAGTGCCTTTATGAATGTTGACTCTCTGTTCTCCATAAAAGTAAATCCTGTGTCTTAGTAGTAATTCCCTGTAAATATTAAGGATAATATGAGAACTCTACTACAGAGTCTAATGCATATGTATCTCTCTAAGGTATGATAAGTACCTGTCTTGCCCATGCGAAGTTCGTAATCACTTCTGCCTCTTATAATCCGTAACGTGAAACAAAAGAAATAAACCTCCTCGAGGTAAACTGAAACGCGGACAATCCTTCCGCAACTCACGTTTGTAAACCACAAACTTCTCCGTGTACCAAAACATCAAAATAGCTAACACGGATGAGTGAAAGTCTTTATGAACAATAGGTAACTCTCCCACTTTGCTGATCAGGAGGAGAGAGTCCAGAATCGAAGCCCTACGCCGAGACGCGAGGAAATCCGTCGGAGCCCGAAAACGCCACCACCGTGACCCGGAAGCAATGCAGGAACCCGGAAGGAACGCAAAGCGTCTTCTCTAAGGAAAGGGGAGATTATATAGCGCGAAGGCGCATGCGCTAGACCTGCGCATGCGCACTCCTGTTGTCTGCTCTTCCGCCAACCATGTCCTTGCCAACCACGGCTTCCGTGGATCGGCAGGCATGACACCAACAAGCTGAGACTGTTCCGTTGGTAAAGGAGTGCTTCAAAAGTGGCATGGTGCAACAGTAGAGCTAGATGGCAGTATCCCTCCAGAGCTCCCAGATCTCAGTAAAATGTTGGTGAAAGACACAAACGCAGTAGAAAAAAAAGGCACTGCTGTAAAAACATTTTACCTTATGAACAAGTTACTTCCCTTTGCTAATGCTCTTTCTCCGGGATACTCTATTTTACTGCAGATTCCTCACCTCTCACCTTTAGATTCATTGCATGCACCAGACTGGATCAGGATTTTCAACAGCAACAGTTCCAGTGCGCAGTAGGTGGCGCAGCTGGAATCTGCAATAGCCTTGCGCTGCCCTGGAAGTGATGACGTGGAGCTATATACAGATGCCACACCTGCATACTGCATCAGTTTTTATTTTGTACTCTTCTGGGGTCTCAGATGTGGATCAAGTATTACAATTTGGAGTTGATGGTTTGCTGAAACTAATCTGGGACCTGTTTAACAGACACAGGAGTTCACTCCACAGAACAGGAGGGAGGGACGATGATGAGGAATCAGCAGTTAGATAGAGTTGCCAACAGGAAGAGCATTACCTAACGTAAGTAACATGTTCTTCTGATGGATACTTCCAACTGCAAAACATGGAGGATCTCAGGACTTGACTCATACAAAATGTTCTGAAGAACAGAGTCAACATGGCCCTCTCTGGGACTTGATTGTTGAAGTAGTAGAGCCAGTGAATGTACAGGAACACTGCTTGCGCATGAAGTTGAGGCACCTTTGGTACGGGAAGAATGAGCTCGTAGGCCCTCACAGGGATCTTTTTTGGCCATAGTGAACAAGTTACTTACCTTCGCAAACACCTTATCTGGTAGAAAGTCTATCTAGCCGCAGATTCCTTACCTTAAAATGATCCCCAGGTGTCAGACTGGATCCAGTATTTTTTTCACGATCGGTACCCCTGTACTCTGGTAGGTGGCATCTTACGGCTCTGTGTGGTGTTGTCCTCGACGGAAATGACATGCATGGTGCCTCTATAGATGCCACCTCAGTGCGCTGACGTCAGTTTCTTTTCACGACATTGCACGCCAGAAGTGCAGAGCCACGTAAAATACTGACCACTGTTGTTTGAAAACTAGGGCCCTGAAAAGGGGAAAACCCTACATCTACAAATTTGTTTGCAGAGCGGGGGGGTTGGGTGGGTTATTAAGGAATCTGCGGCTAGATAGAGTCTCTACCAGACAAGGCGTTACCGAAAGTAAGTAACTTGTTCATCTGATGGAGACTTCTAGCCGCATATTCCTTACCTTGGAATAGATACCCAAGCAATACCTCCTACTCGGAGGGTCTGTGAAAGGATTTCACACTAGAAAGTCATGCAAGACTGAGTGAGTAAAGTGCCCGTCCCTACAGACCTAACTGCCATGCAGCAGTGCTTGGCAAATCTTTACAGAGAGGCCCATGTTGCTGCCTGTCATATGTCCAGAGCCCGAACTCCGCATGCTAATGCAGTAGTTGCAGCCTTGGCTCTGGTGGAATGAGCCCTGTCAGATAAGACCGCAGCCACTGCAAGGCCCGTCCCTTCACCCCTATTCTCTCCAGTCTCTCCAGCAAGATTGAGTGGCTCACTGTGTCGAATGCGGCCGACATATCGAGAAGCACTAAGACAGTGACATTCCAGTTGTCGGCCCGCATATACAAATTATCCAACATGGTGGACAGAGCTGATTCCGTCCCATGCCCAGGCCGGAATCCAAACTGGTCCTTATCCAACAGATGATGTTCCTCCAAAAAGCAAGATAGAGACCTGCTTACAGCCTTTTCCAAGAATTTGATTGGAAAGGGAAGGAGGGAAACTGGTCGGAAACTTGCCGGGTTTGTCGGATCCAAAGAGGGCTTCTGAAAATCAGGGGCGTCACCACCGCTTGCTTCCATTCCTCCGGGATGGAGCCTTCTTCCAGGGACTGATTGCATATCTGTCGTAACCAGGGAAAGGTCGTTTTGCCATACGTCTTCCACACTTTCTGAGGCAGGGGGTCAAGGGGAGATCCTGAGGATATGCATTGCGCCAAGATGTTAAAAGTGAGATAAGTAAAGATCTGAAAGCTATCCAGAGTACATGACTGACCCAAATCCCCTTCCGCCGCCTGTAGATCAGAGACCTGGACGACAGTATCGTTATCCAAAAAGGAACCAACAATCTTCGCCACTTTATCCAGAAAGTGGGAAGCAATCTTGTCGCACAGTTTCTGTGAGGCCACTAATTTGTTGACCGAGCAGGCTGGAGTGGAGATGTCCCTGACTATCTTAAAAAGTGCTTTAGTCCCATTAGAGACTTGTAGAATAGAGTTGGCATAAAAGTTTGCTTTACACTCTAAGATAAGCACCTTGTATTTAATCAGTGTCGCTCTCAACTCTAGCTTGTCCACCTCTAGATACCTCTTCCTCCATTTCCTCTCAGCCTTTTTATATAGTAAGCGTAACTGTTTCAGTTCGTCATTATACCATGGTGCTGAGATTCTGTTTCTAGTTCTTAATTTTTTATTTGGGATTAATTGATCCAAAGCATAAGTGATGTATTTGTCGTAGATGTTATAATTCTCCTCTACTGTAGCAGTGGCACAGAAGAGATTAACATTGGGTGGTGTTAAAAGGGCACCAGTCCTACCTAATTTCGCCCATTCCCTACCTTTCCGGTTGGCCGCTGGAGATTTGGAATGGTCCCCCAGACCAGGTAGCCTGATTTTAAAATGAATTAGACAGTGGTCTGTCCAATTTTGAGGTATAATGTTCAATACCTCGGTTTCCAAAACACTTTTAAACAGCAGGTCAAGAGTGTGTCCTCCCTGATGGGTCGGGGATTTGACCAGTTGTTGAAGGTTAAAGTTAGCACAGGTAAAATTCAAATCTCTAAAATAATTTCCCAGGTTACCGTTCTCCCATGAATTAAAATCTCCCAGAATAATCATTTTGGAGTGTGCTAGGGATAGATTAATGATGGTGTCTAAAAATGATTGATACTGGATAGCACTCCCTGGGGGTCTATAACAGACCATTCCAGTAAACAGGCTGCCTCTAGGTTCCTGCAACGAAAACCCCATGAGTTCAATCCCGGCTACCTCATCAACCTTCAGGGGAGCATAATTCAGCTCCTCCCTGAAGATCGCTTCAACCCCTCCTCCTCTGCCCTCTGTTCTTGGGTTGTGCAGGATTTTATTCCTGGCGGGGCAGGCAAATCCTATTTCTACCGCGGACTCGGCTCTGATCAAGTTTCTGTTAAGAACAGTACATCGAGATTCATATCTTCAATCAGCACTGATATTTCCACATAATCCTTAACTAGCAACCGACTATTAATCAGACCGCATATCAAGGTGTTAATCAAAGTAATAATCGCATCATTCATAGAGGGTCCGTGATTAACGGAGTCAGTTTGTGCCCTCTTACCTAGTTCCAATAGCTCTTGTGTAGGTAGCGCAGCGTTCCTCTCTGCCTAAACGGGCAGCATAACTAGCACTAGGCACGTCCGAGGCGCGGATGGGCGCAGACGGGCTTGCCTCTGGTGCGCCTCTAGGCCCCCGCTGCTCGCTTGCATTGCCCGAGATTAAATAGGCAAACATGCATAGTCCACCTCACCACTAGTGCGCTCACCAAAATGGCACCCCAGAATGGCAAAACCGCACCCAAAATGGCCCTGGAGAAGAAAGTGAAAATAGTAAACCTCACTCAAGCAGCAGGTGAGCAAAGTTCTTTTTTTACTGTGGGGGTATACGGAAATGATGAGACAAAGAGGCTTTAATAAAAACAAGTTTAAAACTCAGACTATGAAATGAAAAGTTAACGTGCTACAAGCGATTCACAGGCAGCTAAACAGCCTAAAGAAGACCGCTCTGATGTCCCTTTCTCAAACTCGACACCTGGACCAGTTGGTACCTTTATCTTAGTATGGTAGCAGGCAATTGTCCTATTCACAGGAGCCCCTGTGTAGGACTTTGACCAGATCCAGAGTAGGACGTCCATGAGGGCTTCACTGAAAGGGAGAAGCGGTTTGGAAGGGGTGACTCCTGGCTGCAGCACCTCCGTTATGAGATTCATCTGCACAATCACAGGGGATACTCACGGTCCAGGTCCTCACAACCATTGCAAATGAGGCTACCTCCTCTGTAACGTCGGAGGAGATCCAAGAAAGTATCTAGGGTGATGTCCGGCCACAGGCATCTGCTAAATCCTCTCACCAGTTGCTCATGTACTACAAAGTGTCAGGTATGTGGAACGACCCTCCAGGTATAGATCTTGCATCAGCTGAAGACCAGCCTCTTTAGGAAGCCGCATCGAAGGCGCCTCGTGGGTCACTGTCAGTGCAGTGTGGTGTTCTATGTGCATGGCTGATGCGTATATGGGCATCTTATGCGCCAATCGCCCAATCTCCTGCCAGGCAGAAATCGTTGTGTCTATCCCTATGATTTCTGTTTTCGGGAGTCCACGTGTCTTGTGTGTGATCATGCTGTGCAAAGGAATTGGGCAGGCGTCCCCCTCCTCTACTGCGACATGCAGAGTAAAAGCGTGATGTCTCGTTCAGTAATACACATATTGGGCCTGCGCACTGAGATAATAGACATAGAAATCTGGTGCCCCGAACGCCCCTTTATCATAATCGATAGTGAGTACCGACCAATTCACTCGGGCATGTTTGCCCCCCCAAACCAATCGGAGCAGGGTCCCGCGGAGACTGTTAAAAAATCCCTTCGATGGGGGGGGCGGAGCTAGCCGGCGTCGATGGCGGACGCGTGAGCCCTCGGCTCCTCGCAAAGCTCCAGAATTATCCTGCTTGACTATCCTTGATGTGCTCGAATTGGCTATAGCTTGCCAGGAACCATCTGCTGGCACCCCGGGCAGTGATCGAAGATCTTTTTGGCCGGCTGAAGAGCGGGAATTCCTGTACATTCCGGGGCATTGTGCCTGGTGGCGCGCCTGTGGCGGACTAGGCCGAAAGCAGCGGGCTATCCTGGAGAAGAGGCCGGGCGACGTCACTCTGCGTGCGGCCATAACTCCGGTGGCTGTCGTACACCGTGCAAGCCGAGGCGCGATTGGAACGGACCCTGGATTGCGAAGTCCTCCACCTTCTACCCTACACTGCCACGGTGGGACAGGGGACTGGAGAAGCAGCGGAGCGGTGGAGCACCAACACTGAGGCACCGCGCCACGTGGCGTAGCAACCTGGCTCACTTGCACAGATCGCATGAGGCTCTGCCGTCCCCCCTAATTCTGCGGAGGGACTGACTCTCTGGGACAGCTGAAAAGGACCTGTCCCTAACCGGCACTGGGCCGTTCTGGAATCAGCGGACTAAGAAGTGCTGCCCGCCATTGACGCCGCCATTTTCTACGCATCGGATACCTGACCGCTGGCGCCGAGGTATCGAGGACCGGAGTGGACACCTGATCGGCCTGCGCGGTGGGCTTCTTGGCTCGGTGCTGTCACGCATCGTAAATAACATGGGGAAGAACGATGCGACCCAGGGGAAGATCTCCTTTGAACGGCGCCGTCTGAAAGGATCAGAGGTTCCGGCACCGGACACGTCGCCGAAGGGTGCGGCAGCAGCGCCGGCCCAGGCTCCGACGGAGCTCCGGGACATGTTGGCAGCCATGGAGAAAGGCATACAGGAGAGTATTGCGGCGGTGGGCAACAAGATAGACGCTCTGTCGTACCGCATGGACCGTATGGCAGAGCGGGTGGACAAACATGCGGAGCGCCTTGACATGGCGGAGCGCCGGCTCACTGAGGCCGAAGAAGCCCAGATGGAATGGGACAAGGAGCGCAAGCAATTCGACAGACTCCTGACAGTCATCAGAGACAAGACGGAGGACCTGGAGGCACGTTCTCGCAGATCCAACCTCCGTATCACAGGCGTGGCGGAATCCACGCAAACGGGGAAAATGGAGCTATATGTGGAGAAACTCCTGAAAACACTTCTGGGGGAGGAAGCCTTTTCCCCCATGTTCATCGTGGAACGCGCCCACCGCACACTGGGCCCGCAGCCCCAGCCTGGCCTGCCACCTCGCCCCATAATCGCGAAACTGCTCAACTATCGCGACCGGGACACTGCTCTGAGAGTGGCGAGAGAGAAGGGCAAACTCCAACATGAGGGCATGAACATCTCCCTCTACCCGGACTTCACCGCCAAGGTGCAGGAGGAACGGCGGCAATTCGCGCCATATAAGAAGCAGCTCAGAACACTAGGCCTGGACTATGCCATGATGTATCCGGCCAAACTTCGAATCAATACTGGTGGGAAATCGTACTACTTCACGGACCCGAAAGAACTGCATAAGTCCCTTAAGACCTGGACACGGGAAAGGAAGGAGACCCGGAGTGGCCGGGAGGACGAGGAGGAGGTATCTATGGAGGAACAGGACTAAATGGCGGCTGACGAGGGGATTGATCCTCTACACACTGGTCGGATCACGGACCCGGACAATGTGGGCGCCCTGGCCTTGCAATGGCACCTGATCCACGTTTTTGGGACGGACAACTTGGTTACCCTATGGCGCTGGTAAGGGGGTGTGTGCTTCGTGGCAGGATACACTGAGCCGGGGGAGCCAGTCAGAGTGGTGCTGAGTAACACTTTTCATCATGCCTTGAGCATTGACTCTTGAATGGAGCTGAGAGGGGAGCGGTACTCGCAATGTCTTGGAACAGTTAGGAGTGTACTGCATTGGTGCGCTCTGCCCTCGAGCTTTTGGTTGTTTTTTCTCACTGAGGAGTTGGTGTCGGACTATTTGACACCACACCGGTAGGGGGTACATGGGGGGGGAGTGTGGGGTCTGTCTGACCAGGTTGGGGGAGGTCGGCTGTGGGTGGGTTGCTGTACTTGGGGTGGAAGCTAGAATCGGGGAGGGGAGGGGGGATGTTTGGTTGGGGTTGTTGACGGGGTTTGCCTGTGAAGTGTGTGAATTGAGGTGTTCTGCTGTCCCTGTTCGCGAGCGCCGGATGGCGTTGATGAGTTGGGGGGTCCTACTGTGTCCTGCACTATCCATCCTTTCGGCCCAAGCTCTGAACCCACTTAGCAATGGCTGATACCACACCGACATTGCATGCACACGCCAGGAATGAGCTGAATTTACTGTCTTGGAATGTGCGGGGCCTGAACGACTTCCGCAAAGTGAGGAAAGTCCTTAACTATCTTAGCAGACATCACGTTGACATAGCCCTGCTGCAGGAGACACACCTACCACTCTCCAGCAGAATGCTCAAATCCAGAGGTTTGTCGGGGAACACTGTGGCGGCGGGTTACACTACACATGCTCGAGGGGTGTTAATTTGGGCCAATCCAAAGTCACAGTTGCGGCTCATTCCGGTGCACTCAGACCCGGACGGTAGATATGTCCTGGCGAGATGTGTGGGTAAGGGGATGGACATACTACTAGTGAACGTCTATGGCCCTAACTATGACCACCCTGAATTCTATAAGACCCTGTCAGCTATTGCGAGAACGCATGCACAGCCCTGGATGTTGTGGGGCGGGGACTTTAACTTTGTGTTTGACCCAACAATAGACCGCTCTGCGGGCCCTGCCCGGAGGCCCGTGGCCTCGGCCACATACATGGCGGCTGAGATGATCAAATCTGACTTGCTGGATGTCTGGAGGGAAAAGCATCCGAGGGCGGGTGGGTTTACACACTATTCTGCATTTCACGATGTACACACCAGGATAGACTACTGGTTGGCACCCCCCCTGGTACTTAACAACATTCGCACGTGCACAGTCCTCCCACGCACGCTTTCAGATCACTCCCCTATTCTCCTCCACCTCGCAACACCCAGGAGGGGGATCCCAGCCTTCACCTGGTGGTTCCCGCCATTTGCACTGCTTGACGAGGCCTTCAGAGGGGAACTGGCAGAGGAAATAGAGCAGTTCTTCACTACAAACATAGGCACAGTGGATGACTTCTTCACGGTATGGGAGGCATTTAAGGTATACATCAGAGGGGTGGCGATGTCGAAACACTCTAGTGTGCTAAGATCCATTCGTAGGGACCTAACAACTTTGGAAACGAAGATGGCGGATCTTGAGGCAGAGCAGCTGCGGCTGGGCGGCGAGGCGGGAGACGGGGCGCTGTCCGAACTCCTGTCCGAGTTTCAGGCACTGGCGGACAGAGAGGTCCTGTACATGGGCAAATACGCCACGGCGAGACAATATGGGGAGGGTGAGAGGCCTGGGGCACTTCTTGCACGCATCGTTCGCAGCACCAGACGACCGCTGGTCATAGAGGAACTGAGAACTCCGGAGGGCGACACGGTGACGGACGAGGAGCAGGTACTCCAGACGTTCAGGAGTTATTATGCGGAGCTATATCGAGCTAAAACACAGGGAGTGGAGGGTGAGATGGAGGACTATTTAGACCATATAGCCATGCCGTTCCTCAAGGACTCGGATAGGGAATTCTTAATGGCCCCCTTCCACCAAGACGAAATATTAGAGGCACTGGCAGGCATGCGCTCGGGCAGTGCGCCGGGCTCAGACGGCCTCACGGTTGGCTTTTATAAGGCATTTAAGGATCTGCTGCTGCCACACTTAATCACCCTGTTCGATGCCATCTGCGAGAATGGTGAAATGCCGACCACCATGCGGGAGGCGCTACTCATCACCATACCCAAGCCCGGTAAACCCCCCGATCTCTGCGGCTCGTATAGACCCCTTAGTCTACTTAATGTAGACGCCAAAATCTATGCCAAGGTTCTGGCCACCCGCCTGGCCCTGTTGGTACCTGGGTTGGTCGCCCCAGAACAATCCGGGTTTGTCCCGTGCAGGAATTTAACCTACAATATCAGAACTGTGTTAGGCGCGATGCAACATATTAAACAGGAGAATAGCGCATTGGCAATATTCCTTGACATGGAGAAGGCGTTCGACTCGGTCGAATGGCCCTTCATGGTTCGGGTGTTGCGCAAGTTGGGATTGGGCGAACAATTCCTTCAGCAGGTTGGAGCGCTGTACCATCGACCCTTCGCTAGGCTCTGCCTGGGTGACAGGGTATCGGACCCGATTGACATAAGCAGAGGCACTCGACAGGGCTGCCCTTTGTCGCCGTTGCTTTACGCACTGGTGGCGGAACCCCTGGCGTGCGCCATGCGGGAGTACCACAGCCTAGAGGGGGTTAGCTTCCCTACATATAAGATCGGGATATCAACATACGCTGACGACACGCTGTTGTACGTCAGAGAACCGGAAGTTAATTTGCCAGCGGTGCTCCGCGAAGTGGTCCGGTTCGGCTCGCTATCGGGCCTGAAGGTGAACTGGGACAAGTCGATTGCGTTCCCGCTCACTCCGGTGACACGGCAGTTCGACATGGACTACCCATTGCACTGGTCCGCCGACTCAGTTCGCTACCTGGGCATTCAACTCCACTCGGACCCGGAAGTCCTCGTTCGAGACAACTACGGAGTGGCCTATAACAACCTAGTGGATGACGTAGATAAGTGGATCCGTCTCCCACTCTCCCTATCGGGTAGGATTGCGCTAATGAAAATGGTGGTACTCCCCCGATTTCTGTTCCTCTTCCTGAATCTACCTGTGGTTTTATCTAAGACCTTCTTTCGGCAGCTCACCTCGGTATTGGTGAGACTAGCTTGGGGGGGGAAACAGCCCAGGGTTGGGTGGAAGACTTTGATTCTACCTTGGGAAATGGGGGGACTGGGGGCGCCGGACCTAGAACGGTATTATAGAGTCGCCCAGGCGTCGCACTTATACTCATGGGTGCATGGTGACCCTCGGACCCCGCACCTTATACTGGAGCGGTTGTTTGCGGACCCGCTCCCTCTACCTGCTACTGTCTGCCTGCCCACAGACCGCGCAACTGGCCGGATGGTCTCCCTGAAAGCGACCAATCACGCCTGGAATTGCCTAGTGCGCTCTCGGGGCTGCACTCTGCTTTACTCCCCACTGTTACCGGTGGAGTGGGCCCTATGGCTCGACCCGCTCGGTGAGAAGGGTGTAGTCAAGGCGCTGAGTTCTCTTGGTGTAACGAAAATGGAGGACCTGTTTGAGGGAGGTGTACTTAAAACCTGGGACCAGCTACCAGATGCCGGGGCAGGCCACACTCTTTTGCAAAAATTCCACTACCACAGGCTCCGCTCGGCCTTTCGTGAGCTACTGGGCCCGGATTTGAAAGAACCTGAGGAGATCCCGGAACTAACATATATACTGAAATCCACCTCTGCAGCGAAACTCATTACACAGCTTAACAAGCTGGGTGTGACACAGCAGCGTCTGCAGCCGTCGAAGGCCAGAGAGGCCTGGCAGGCAGACCTACAATCCCCCATAGATGATGGAATGTGGCGCTACTGCTGCACGAGCACTCGCAAGATATCTCTAAACGGACGACACCGCTTGGTGCATTTCAAATTTTTACAAAGAGTGTATTACACCCCTGCTCGCCTACACCGCTATGGCCTTCGCGCCTCGGCCGAATGCGAACGCTGCCGGACTCCGACAGCTGATTTCTACCATTTGGCATGGCAGTGCCCGGGAGTGCAGGCATTCTGGGGGGAGGTCTTTGCGGAACTCGACCAAATACTGGGGGAACCTTTACCTCGTGCCCCTGCTTTGGCGCTACTCGCTTATTCGAAACCGCTAGCCCCGGGACTGCGTCGTCTAGTGGACATGGCGTTGCTCCTTGCAAGGCGTGTGGTGGCGACCTGCTGGATGAGGGGGCCCCTCCCCACAAAAGCTAAATGGCTGAGGGACCTGCAGTACTGCTGCACCGAGACAGAACTGTATAGCGACCTTCTTCCGCCCAGAAGCAGGCCCAAGAATTTTTGGGACCTTTACAAAGAGTACAAACAGAGGAGTGAGGAAGACGGCTCTGACACCGCGGAGGAGGTGGAACTGCAAGATAGAGTAGAGGAGATCGTAGCCAGCACTGAGCACGGAGACACGGGGGACGCGGGAATGGGGAGGCCTCTGGTTGACTGAGGGTGGCTGTGAGAACCCGGAGATGGGCTGCTGAAGGATAGTAGAGTAGGGGCAGGTTTATAGGGGGGACGGGGTGGGGACGCGGGGTAGGAACACTCGGGTGGTTATATAGTCGGGACGGGTTAGGCAGGCACACAGACACACACGGGCGGGTGGGGGGGCAGTTTGTTGGGCGCTGTTTAATTTCTTATAGTAGACATGTTGTTGGATCGCTGACTAGCATATGGACAGGTTGATTGCCAGTTGTCACACCACTACAATACGCTAACTATGTTGGGAGCACTCGATTGGCATGGTTGCGCTGCTACTATACTACCTCGCCGCCAGGCCTCCGGGATGCTGGCACTAAGGCTGTGTACGACTTACATCTAGCAGTTTCTGAGAACCTGGCGCCGATCCCGGAGTTCATTCATACACATGTGTTAATGCTGGTGATGTCAATGGCTTTGCTGTCAATAAAGATCTTTTGAATAAAAAAAAAATAATAAAATCCCTTCGATAACACAATCGGGATGCTCGTAGATAAATACAAAAACCGCAGCAATACCACCACCTTCATTAGGGCAATACGATTTGCCAAGGAGAGCGGCAAAGTTACCCATAGATCCACCTGTTGATCCAACTTGGTGTAGGCCCGACCGTAATTTTCAAGTATAACTACATCCAGGTCTCGATGGATCCAGACTCCGAGTTATTTAACTGGATCTGTAGACCATACCAGCGGTAAGTCCACATCAGGTTGAGTCGTAGACTCCGTTAGAGGGAGAACAATGGATTTTTAGGTCTCGACTGGTGTACACTGCGCAGCAGTGTCGCGCAGCTTGAGAAATTTTGTTTTCAAGAGTATGGGGTTTGACCCGCCTCTCTATTCCATTGGCTAGCCCCATAAATGGAGGCTAGCCATTGGAAGAGAGATGTGTAATTCATTCTCAGAGCAGATTCGTGGGCGTTCCGGTGTTTTTTTTAATCTCCGCCCCTTTGTTTACGTCATGCGGCGGTGGGCCATTGTGGGTGTTGTATTATTATTATTTTTGTCACTATGTTTGCGGCCGCCATTTTTTCATGGAGCTGGGGCGGGAGAGTTCGATAAGGAGCATTGGTGAGTGTTCTCTTTTCTTGTTCAACTTCTACGCACTCTGACGTCTGCGAACTCCGCAAGGCGTAGCTCCCTACATGCTTTAAAGACAGATGTCCACACCGGCGCCAGTGTGAAATCACTGGATGCGGCCACCCTTCCGTGCCTGCGCCTATTTTTTTAAGACCCTGCCCGGTGGTTGGAGCTCCTCGATACAGTGAGTATGGTTACCCCGAGATTGGTGGGTGAAGCGCTGCTGCTACGGGACTTTGCTTCCCGTTACAGCATGTCGAGGCGCTCACGTATATTAGTTTGATGCCAGAACCATTGCGGGTATTTTGAACTGTAGTCCGCTGCCCCCGCCACGCAAGCCCATTGCTATTAATGCCGACATAGCTGATGCTGTTCTATTGGTCAAGAGCTGCGAGCGCCGTGAAACTTAGCCTGCGGTCGGCGCCCCTTGCCCCCCCTCCCCTTTTTGTAATCATATCGCTGCATATAAAGTCCGTGTTGACGCTGGCTAACCGGTGATTTGTTCCCAGTGCTATGTGTGTCAGCCCGCAGCTCCATGCCTCGCATTTTTCATGATCGTATTGGCAGAGGCCCCTCTAATACCGCTCTCTTTGGCCCATGGATGGCAATTATATTGTCAGAACAGCGTCTTGATGCAGTCTATTGCTGACAGCTAGAGCAGGGCTCGAGGCCTCCCACTTGATGGCCTCTGGCTATGCCTCTGACCCCGGCACGCAGTGTTCCCATGGCATGCTGTACACTTGGATGCGGAATACTAAGGCCCAGCAGCCAGTGCGAAGCAGATGCGGAGCTCCGTGCACAGGTGAGCACTGCCCGTTCGCCACTAACTGTCACACAGCTGCCTCTCTGCTACAAGAGCACCAATCACTTCACCGCCCCCGCAGCACTCACCTCAAAGCCACTCAATCACCACTCACCTCACTGACACACAGCCACCATTCACCTATCTGACATACAGCCACCATTCACCTCACTACCCCGACGCAAGATTCACCTCACAGCCTCGCAACCATCAATCATCTCACTGACACACAGCCACCATTCACCTCACTACACCTGCTGCATTCAAATCACAGCCACTCAATCTCCAATCATCACACTGACACAGTCACTATTCTCCTCACTGCCATGTAGCCACCGGTTAAAGATGTGGCTTAACGGCTAGAGCGTCCGACTTTGAACCTCGGAAATATGGTTCGCTCTAATATTGAGTTTGCGCAATATAAAACTGCAACAAAAAAAAAGTGTCCCACAGCTATCTAAGCTCACTCATTCGGAGCCACCACTCGCATCCCTGCCATGCAGCCCTCACTCACCTCACCGCCCCAGAGTCCTTACTCATCTTACCACCACAGAGGCTTCACTCACCACATCTGCACACACACATCGCTCATCTCACTGGCTCGCCGACACCACTCACCCCACTTTATATTGCAGTCACCACGCACCTCACTTATACACAGCCACCCTCGCCTCACTGCCATGCAATCAAAACTCACCTTGCTGCCACACAGCTAATACTCACCACAAGCCATCACTCACCGCACTCCCACGCAGCTTTCTAATGTGGTACAAGACGCTCAGATCACAGGTCCGTGATTATTAGATTTGAGAATTTCCTATTGACAAGTGTACATTTTAAAATATTAAAAACTGGAATTACTAGTTAAACACAAAAAAATGCTCCAATGCAACTAATTAAACAGTAAGACACCTCATAAAAATGAATCAAGTTGATTGTAATATTCTACTGTTAAAGCCTGACTGATCTGAGAAGCTCATAACTTGAGGCAGGAGAAGGAGCAATGGAAATGCAGACAAGGCCTGTGTTCCTCTGTAGGCAAAATGCATCTTCTCCGCAGAATCTCCAGTGCAGTATCTCTAGGCGGTGAGCGAACGCCGTGACTCTAACAGCTTCTTGCTCAGCAGCTCTGCTCATTCCGCCACATCCTACTGCGTTAAGGAGATTGCCTACTGCCATATTGCCTATGGTGCGGGGATATTAACTAATTTGCAAAGAATCACTGGGCAGTGAGCAAACGTTGTAGCTAGATTCAAAACTATTGTAAACATTAATAGGGTAATTTCTTAATCTTATCTATACCACAATCTACTTTGCGCCCTGAATTAGGTCCTGTTGTGGTTTGTGTGTGTGGCTCTGTGTCTGTGTGTGTGGCTCTGTGTGTGTGTGGCTCTGTGTGTGTGTGGCTCTGTGTGTGTGTGGGGGGGCTGTGTGTGTGGGGGGGCTGTGTTGTGTGTGGGGGGGCTGTGTTGTGTGTGTGGGGCTCTGTGTGTGTGTGACTCTGTGCACATGTGGCTGTGTGTGTGTGTGGCTGTGTGTGTGTTTGGCTCTGTGTGTGTGTGGGGGGGGGGTGCAGATGCAATAGGTCTCGCATTTGCAAGAGATTAAGCTATTGGCATTGTAAATGACAATGCCATTTATTTGTCTGTTTTCAAAACCAACACATAAATAAAAATATTGTCATTTACAATTCCAATAGCTCTAACTTTTGCCAAGGTGAGACCGTTGCATTGTAAATGCTTGTTCTCAATTTACAACTAGTCCCGACAAGCGGCCGAATCTGACATATTCAAGTAACAGATGTGCCAGATAGCGCGAGGGCTCACGGACAAAGAGCACCATGTCGTCCGCAAATAGCGAAATGGCAACTGGACGATAGTTACAATTTAGAGCCGTTTCCCTATGCCTCTATGATGCATGCCAGCGGTTCCAGCGCAAGCGCAAAAAGCAGCGGAGATAGAGGGCAACCCTGACGAGTGCCCTGCTTAATATTGAATGGGTCCGACGTCAGACCACCGATCCACACCCGAGCCGATGGCTCCGCGTATAATACCCTGACCCATTGTATAAATATTGACGGGAATCCCATACGCTGGAGGATAAAAAACATATATTTCCACTCGACCGAGTCAAAAGCCTTAGCCGCATCCAGCATGACTGCCTCGGCAGACATGCTCGGCTCTAATACATGAAGCATTGAAAATATAGTCCGCAGATTGTGCGATGTAGATCGGCAGGAATAAAACCCAACTGGTCCAGCAATATCAGGCATGGCATTAGATGTTGCAATTTAATGGCTCGAATTTTGGCAAGTATCTTGGCATCTATATTGATCAATGAAAGGGGTCTATAGGAGTCGCACTTATCAGGGGGTTTGTCTTTTTTGAGCAGCGTTATAATCAGCGCTTGCCGAAGCGACTGCGGCAGTACCCCCGAGTAGTGTCCCTCTGTGTACACTTCGAGCAGATAAGGATAATTAGGTCTACGTATGTTTTATACAATTGGACCATGACGCCATCGGGTCCCGGCGCCTTCCCATTGGGTTGAGCCAGAATAGCGGCTTTAATATCCTCTGCATCGATCGGCAAGTTTAAATATTCCATGTGGACATATGACAGCCAGAAGCACGCCACATCTTCCAAGTAGCTCTCCATCTCAGCCGTTGTTGCCTCCCCCCTCGATGTATAGAGATCTGCGTAAAAGTTGCGAAATTGTTCGGTGATAGCGAGGGGATGATATTGGTCTATCCCATGGGAATCTGTGATCTTCTCAATATGAGGCTGTTCCATATGGTCCCTTATTTAGTTTGCTAGAGTACGACCTGGTCTCCCCCCTTCTCTATACCTACGTGCTGTGTGCCTGCGCGAGATATACCGTATCTCAGCCTCAGTCAGGGTGTCATATTCCACTACAAGCTCATATAAGCTGGCTAGTGTGTCGGCCAATGGAGCTGCTATATAGCTGCGTTCTATTTCCCGAACTGTAGCCTCGACTTTAGCAAGCTGTGCTCTGAGATCCTTCAATATGCCCGCTGCAGTACCAATGCATATTACCCGGATTTTCACTTTAAAGGCCTCCCATAAAGCGGAGGTGCTATCGACGGATCCCATGTTGATTACAAAGTATTGCTCTATGGCGTCCTGCACCGCAGCCTCATATACTGGCTTGAGCAATGCCTCTGAACGCAGGGGTCACGTGAAAGGTGATGTATGGCCGTCGGAATTCTGATATCTAATTGTACTGGATTGTGATCCGATAAAGTGCGTGGCAAGTTATTAACCTCCAGTACCCATTCAATCGCATCCCCACCAAGCAGCCAAGTCCAACCGGGACCAGCTATTGTGTAGCGGTGTTGCATGTGTTCCCTCTTTCACCAAGGCATTGCGAACTCTCCATATGTCCATCAATCCAAATTCACACTGAGCAACTTTGGGAGTTCGATGTGATAATGGATTAGATTTATCTAGATCAGGGTTCAAATAGGTATTCAGATCACTTCCCCACAGAATGTCTGCTTCCGGCCATTCTCTCAATTTGGCATACATTCGTAAGGAGCATTCCGGGTCATCTGCAATAGATCCGTACATGTTGACTATTGACACCAAGTAGCCTCCCAATTTCCCCTGCACCATTGCACAGCGCCCCTCTCCATCTACATGTGTCCGGATTGGTGCAAATGCAGTGCCTCGTTGGATCAAAATCAATATCCCCCTGGCATATGATGAATAGGAAGATGCAAGCCTATATCCTGCCCACTTGCTGGCAATGCTGCGCTCCGCATGCCTAGTTAAATGCATTTTTTCTACAGCAGAGCAATATGTATATCATGGCGGGTCAAGTAATCAAGCACCTGGCGTACTTTCTTTGAGGAATTTAGACCCCTCACATTCCAAGTTAAAAATCTATATCGCTCATCCATAAAGCATTATGGCAACCTAGCAATCAAATCGAGCCAAAGCAGGAGGGCAGCCCTGATGCCATGTATGTCCAGCACACTATATAGACCAGCTCTCAATCCAGACAAAGGTACAATAATAAAAAAATAAAAAAACACATTTCCCCATCGTCCCTCGCACCTCCCCCCACCCTCTCCAACCTCCCAATTAGGTCGAGTTTGTCTCCATCCCCCCTCCCGCCCGTTTACCCAAACTTCCATACAACTGTCAAAGGGGTACACCCACTTGGGGGGAGGGAATGGCAGCGAACACTCACCATGTGGTGAGGTTGCCAGGCTATAACTGTGTGGCACACCTGTGCGCCATCAACCATGAATGTGATCAGCATCCGGGATGCTTAACAATCAAAAAGCATAGAACAGCATGCAGAGATATAAAAAGAAAAGGAGAATTTTCCTCCAGCCCCAGCATTTAGAAAAGACCTCAAACCAGCTGCTTCGTTATAAGTCCACCCAGGTCCACAAAATGTACGAAGCCACTATTTCTAATCCGAGTCCTCAAGATTAGGCGAAGCCGACAAGCTCCCCAGCATGCCCTATTGGAGTTTAGGTTTGCAGATATGTTTAGAGAATTTCAGGGCTGACTTAGAGTCCACGAAAAAATGCGCTTGACCATCATGAGATATTTTCAATTTAGCAGGGTACAACATAGCGTATGGGATAGAGGCAGACTGAAGAATCTTCTTTACCGGCACAAACTCCCTGCGCGCCGCCAGCACTGCAGGGGTGTAGTCTGGAAAAAAGGACAGGTTATCACCCTTATGATTTATGGTACTCTTAGCTCTGGCCTCCCGCAATATAGCATCTTTGTCAGCATAATTTAGCAGGTGTGCAATTATCGGACGTGGCGGTGTGCCCGGCTTAGGTCTAGCGCCCAGAGATTGATGCCCTGTCTCTACAATCATTACTGATGACAAAACAGAGTCAAAGAGTTTGAGCAGTAAACTGTCTATTAACGGCTCCATTTTTGAAATGGCAGTGGATTCTGGCAGGCTAATTATATGAAGGTTGTTGCGCCTGGATCCCGCTTCCAAATCCTCATTTTTACCTTTCATGACCTCTAAAATCTTTTCTATTAGTAGTATCTGAGTCCGGGATTCCGCTTGCGAGTCCTGCGCATCCGATAGTCTATTCTCCAGGACATTGAGCCTATGTTTGTGCGTATCCACCTTCTTTTTCACCACAACAAGGCTGAACATGAGCGCATCTATCTTACTGTCTATGGATTTCAAGCCAGAGCGCAAATCGAGCAGGATAGTTCTGGTGTCATCCTCCGGGTTTTCCACAACGTCTGATGCGCCCTGCGTCACAGGTTGGTCCCCCATGGCCTCGGTTGCACAAGTGTTGCGCTTATTTTCAAACTGGAGTTTCAGCTGCTTGGGGTCAGATTTCCCCATAGTGGAGGGGTGAGTTAGCAATGTACAGGACTCCAGTCCCACTGTGTCTCCATTCACACTCAAACTGCAAATGGTCAAATCCCCAGCGTCAGCAAACTAGCGACCCAGCAGCATAGTGAAAGACTGGCGCCGCACAGAAACTCAGCAGTTATTTCAGACAGTAGATGAACGCACCCAGGTAGGCCGCAGAAGTCTGGAGTAGCAGCAAGACCCCCAGTTGTCACACACACCGCAGTCACCAAGGCGGGAATCAAGTCGGTCTTGTATGTCATCACCACACAAAACATCTATATGCTATGCACTGCTGAGCTCCATCCAGCCTCAGCTGATTCAGTCACAGCTCTACCCCTCAGCCAGAAATGAGCACCGCTGGAGCCTGCCTCTCGTCCTGACTGGTGAAATCCTCCGCCCAGTTACTTAGCCCAAGCCTCTGAATCAGCTCCCCGGGCGCACCGGCACCACTACTCGTGTGCAGAGCTCGAATGCGGCCTACCCCCACGGGCCAGAGGCACCGGCAGAACCCTAGCCGCCCGCCTAAGCAGGCCGGGTGCACAGGCCTCCGACCCGTATCGTCTCCGCTGTCTTTTCACGTTGAGGCTCCTCCAGAATCGCAGCAGCGTTTATGTTTAGGCAATTTATATAGCGCGCAAATACCCTGGGGTGTCTCGGTGCTGACGGGCCTCCAGAGCACTCCCCGCTGAGTCGTCTACGCGGCTCCCGATAACCACTGTTCCGCTGCTAGGGCCCTACAGAGAAGACCGCCAGCAATCCGGGGGAGTCCGCAGAGCAGGGAAACCAGGCCAGAGCATGCTGATGTTGCGTGTCGAGTCTGCGCCGCACTTCAGCAGACCTCTCTCCCTTCGCAGCTGCTGTTGGCCGCCATTTTCTTAGCGGCCGGTCGGCAGAGACAACCCGATGCTAAGGGCCTTCCGCCAGTCTATGGAGCCCAAGAAATGTACCAAGTGTGCCAGGAGATGTATCCAGTCGCTGCATGAGGTCTTTAGCGACACATGTGCCGTGAATCAATGGTATTTGCCGAATGTGACAGCCTGGCGTACGGAGCTCCCTCAAGAGGCATTCCGCCTAACGCCATAGCCACGCCTCCCACAGAAGGCCTTTGTTGCACCACAAGCAGAACGTTTCTCCTAGGGACCCACTTAGTAGGAACTTCATGCTTCAGTAGTCTTGATACTGCACATTCTCAGGAGCGCCAAAAAGATATAGCGAGGGCATGCGTCGCTGGTCGAAGATGTAAAGAGCCACCCAATCGTGAAAACTTCTGCAGAGTTTGCCTGCCCCTGGCATGTAGCAGCCCGCTAGGTGATTGGCTGCCAGGTAGATACCTTGTTGGTCCTGCCACTTCCAAGGGCCCAGTGCCTTCAGGCGCAAGGTTCAAGGCCCTACCACCCGGTGTTTCACAGTACCACCCTAATCTGACCTGTTCGCCTCGAGATTGGATTACTGCATTAGCCTATATGCAGGAACCAATAAGTCCATCCTAAACAAACTACAAATGGTCCAACATGCAGCAGCATGGTTATTCTTATAATGGCCAAGAGGCTCTTCTGCCTCAGCTGCCCTAAATTATTACACTGGCTGCCTATCCACAAGAGTTCTCTTCAAGATCCTGGTAATCACCTACAGAGATTTTAGATCCTCGGGTTCCCTAATAACTTCGATTCAGGTTTACTCCTAATGTGACACATTGCCCCCTGGTTTTAGGTGTATCACCAGTAGGGGGAAGTCAATTGCGGTCCTAGGGACTAAAGCCTAGAATCTACTTCCTAGTCATTTTCGTTTTATTCAAACAGAGACCATCTTTTGAATGCCCTGAAAACCTGGATTTTTAATGCCCCCAATGCTTTTTGTCTATCACTCATTTGAGTTCTTAGTTATAGTTGTGTGTGCACATTAGGGCCCCGCGTAGGGCCATGATGCCCCTCGGAGTGAAAACTATGCTCTACAATTACAATATAACATAACATTACAGTAGTGCTGTCTGGCTGGTCCCGCGCTGCCCTCGCTCTTGTAAATGGACCAGAGAAAGGGTTTCGTAATCAGCAGGATGGCAATAAGCTTCAGGAGACGGAAAGGTCCGTCATTCCACAACAAACCTTTATTTTTCACCTCTTTAAGGTGAATGTAATCCACAGACAAAACATACTCCACTACAGAGAGCTTTGGATAGTGTAGGGAGATGTACCTCCCGGAACACAAACTGGTGTCCACCTGTCAGCATCCTGAACTGTGTCTTGTGAGTTGCACATATTGTCAGACAGAAAGCCCCAGTGGTAATCCCACTTGAAATGGTGGACCCACTGCAAGGTAGAGATGTGCTAGTGAGTTTACAGACACAGGAGCATACATGAGGCCAGTAGTCAAGTAACCCTCAAAACCAAACTCACTGAGCCCGAGGATTGAGCCAGAAGCATTGTAATCATGCCCTAGATGTCCAGGGCTTGTTGCGGGTTGAGGGAAAACTTTGAATCGTACAGAGTTCAGGATGGTCCCTATGAACGGAATCCTCTGCATTGAACCAAATGGAGTTCGAATGGCTGGTGGAATACCCGAGCAACTAAAAGAAAGGCAACTGTTATTCAGAGGTGGTCTGCGACGGACTGTGGCAAGCTGGCCTTGAGCAAGTAGCCTGAAATATGAGTATGCATATATCCCTGATCAGCTAAGGTGGGCCGCAATCCCCACCTTCACCTTTGTAAACACCCAAGAGGCAGAAGTGAGGCCTAAGGGAAAAATGGCAAATTGGTAAAGGTCTAAACCCACCATGAACTGAGGGTTGGGTCAAACATTAGGATGGGAATGGGACATGAAAGCAAGCATCCTGCAAGTTCAAGGATATCATCCAATCTTCTTGGTCCAGGGCAGAAAGATTCTGGGCCAGTGTGAGCATTTTGAATTTTGTTCTTCTGTAAAAAGGTATCAGGGGTACCTAAAATCACTCTGAGACGTCTGTCCTTCTTGGGCACCAGGAAAAAGCGGTAGTAACACCTCTTAGCTACATCAAAATCTATGGACCTTTCATGGCCCCCTTGGCTAATAAGGTCTTGAGTACAGTCAGTCTGCTGGAGTAGGATTAGGTGGGAAACCAGATGGAGAAGTAAGGAATGGGAGGGCATATCCCCTTCTTGCAGTATCCACACGATCTGAAGTGATGGATTTCCAACTGGGTCGAAACATTAAATCCTACCAGATGTACATGGTCTGACAAGGAGAAAGCAAAGTGGCTTGGAAGCCGTTACAGCAGTGGAGGAGGTGAAAGAATGTTGCCTTTGGTGGTGCCCGTAGTCTGAGGCACCACCACATCATCTGGAGCCGCAAAAAGTCTGGGCCAATCACTGAATTTGTTGTGCTAGTGGCGGCTGTCGACAGCCACAACCTGTGGGTAACCACTACATTTTCTGTACTGTTTCTGTACTGGTTGGCCACTGAGAGCAACCCTAGATAGTGGGCTGTAACATGGCTATCTTTGAAGCACTTTAGCACTGAGTTGGCCTTTACTTCAAAGAGTCTGGACCCTTTTGAAGGACATATCTATTAAGGCCGCCTAGATGTCCCGGGAAAACCCAGTAGCTTGCATCCGTAATGCCTGACCAGAACACTGCTTAGCTTCCACTTTGTGGGCTTATGGTGCGATTTGGGCTTGGACTTACCCAAAGACTTTGACCAAAATCGCACAACTGAAACTTTAACCCATTTGGATATGTCTATGTTTATTCTTCATATCTGCTGTAGTCATCTGTCTGTGCAGGTACAAAATCAGAGATTGATTATCAATACCTGAGAATAGCACCCTGATTACAGGAAGTATTCAGCTCCACAATTGAAGCTTCTTTCAACATGAGAGTGAGTGTACACCCATCCATGCACAGGAATCAATGTCATTAGTGGATGGGCCTTTATTCTCATACCCAACAAATCCTCTAACTTGTGGACTGATATAGAGCATGCTGAGATCACAATTAACTATTTTGCGCCTGCTATTACCAGTTCCACTTTCCGTTTGTTGGATGGGTTTTCAGCTATTCATTGTATCTCTAAACTGACTAGTCTGGAGGAAGGCTGTGTTTAGGATGCAAGTGTCATCTGATCTGTTCTATCATTAGCTCAGCCAGCCATAAAGTAGACATCCAAATGTTCTCCCCCTCCCCCCACCCCCCACACTTAAAAGAAACCTTTTTTAACCACCAAGGCAACCCGGGACCTCTGCTAGTAGGGCTGGGGAAAATGTGTATCTTGAAATCCACCTCAAGCTCTAACCATTAGGTTGTCTTCTTATATCTTCGTGAATGGGTACCAGCCACTCAGACTTCTAATTGTTTTCACAAAGTACCCCCAGGAGCCATCCATCTATCTGTCAAGTCTATGATCCTCTTTCAGTTATCATAGACTTATTGCTTTCCCCTACTTCCTCCCAGTTGTCAAAATGAAGCCTAAACGTGAAGATTCACCAGAAAGAAATCCTTTGTACCTAATCACTCTCCAAATCACTGAGACTGCACTGCAAAGGGATCTTGGTGACATGCCCAATACAAATAAATAATTAAATAGATGAACAGAGAGAAGTTGTAAGCAATCTAATATTTCTTACTATTTACAGTGCATGTGAAAACCTAGTTATTTAACTCTAACTGTTGAAGAACCGGGCTTTTAGAACCCAGCGGCGCCAGGGGCACGCCCAAAGTGTTCGGATTCACCTGTCTTGGTTTACAGAGACACGGAATACTTCTGGATGGCGTCAGAGACCAAGTTTATTAGCTGCAGCCAGTAACAGTGATCCTAGAAACACAGCATGGGGTATTTCAGGAGACTGCTCAAATTTGTAGAGCAAGACATCTCCTTTTATACACAAAATTCACATTTAGAATGCACTCCCACTGCGCAAAATTCTAACCAATGGGGTACATTCTCAAACAAAGTATCACATGACGAAAAGCTCAGTTTGCAATGTCCCAACCCAAAGTTAATCATTGGGAATGTCCCAAATCCAATCTCCACAAGCCGGACAAACCCATAATTGAAAGGCACAATGGATGTAATAAAGAACATAGAAAAGGAAACAATGTCTGATAGCGAGCAAGATAAGGCATGTGTAAGGAGACTATAAGTTAACGATGTCCTGAACAGTGATTGGCGATCTCAGACAACAATCAAACCAGGGAATCAGATCCTTGCAATTCACCTCGGAGTCAAGAAAGACCCTGTTAATGTATACCAATACGTGAAGGACAGGCCGCTTCGGTCGTTCAACCACATTCGTCGGCCTGCGTGATGGCAAGACAAAATGGAGACTCAAACAAAATGGAACCCATGTTCGAGACGAAATCTCTAAATACGTAATGAACTCGCTAGCTAGCGTAACAAATTCGCTCCATATTAGCCAAACTCACTAAATACGGTTCGACATCACAAAATCATGACGGAACCATAACCTTACATGACAAGGTCCGTTTTCACAGAACCACACTTCAGCTCTCCAGCGTTGGTATCCTTAATATATTCACATGCATGAATCACTCTCCACTGTCAGGCTGGTGTACTTATCTGTCTGTGCAGGTACAAAATTAGAGATTAATTATCAATTTACCAGTACCTGAGAGGAACATCGATTACAGTAAGTATCCAGCTCCACAACTGACGCTTCTTTCAACATGAAAGTGAGCGTACAAATAACTTTAAACAGCAGTAAAGAGTGTTAAAATGGCCATATACTTCAACAAGTTTGTTTAGTAGCACATTGACCTCATCTAAAACAACTCAAACGTCAACCAATGTGGTGGAAGTGCTAAGCTCTCCTACTCCCCATAGAAGCCACCATTGCTCAGATTTTAATCACAAGTGTGAGGTGTACATATGGTAGAAGTAAGCCTCTGATTAGGGAGGAGATAGTCACGCTGAAGAACTTGAGTAACAGTGTTAGACCTGTCAGCCCTAGAGTGGTCTTTCCCTATTTTTTTCGCCTTGGCCTCATTTTTTCCACCTACTTTTTGTTGGCCTTAGGTCTCTGGGCACCTTCCCATTGTTTCCCAATGCTAAGGTGCAGGTGCTCTCTTCCCCTAACATGGCTGCCACTGACCCCTGCTACTGCAGAGTGGTCTTTGTAGACGCACACTAGCAGCCAGGAGCTGGCTGGAACCCTTAAACAATGTTGCGATACCAGCCTGCCCATAGCTAGAATGAGGGAACCTCCTGGAACCTTCTAGAACAGGGGAGGTGACACCAACTGCCCCTGCCAACTGTCGCTATATAAGAAAAGGGAGGGAAACGTTCTAGTCAGTTGGGGCATCACTTACCTGGGGGACCATACGCAGGAGACTTAGGCGGTAGGGCCTAGTCAGGAACCTATACCACTGGGGGTGACAAGGTTCAGGCGCTGTCCACCAAGCTGTGTGAGGAACACTGAACTAGCTCACTGATCTGGCCCGGTGGGAGGGGAACCCAGGGACCACCTGAAGGGACCTGCTGACAAGCCTTCAACTCAAACCCCCCCCACCTCAAGAAACCAAGTAACTACCTACTAAGGGCGCAGGAACCATCTAGCGCCAAAAGAACCTACCTACTGTGGAAAAAGGTAAGGGCGATGACCTTTTTCAGAAATGCCCGGCGTTAACCGCCTCTGTTACCACTCAAGTTACCAAACAAAGAGGCAGGCGCTGGAGACTGGAAGGCAGGAAACAGAAGTTTTATTCAGACGGAGCAGAACACATCAAATCAGACAACATGGTATCTTCTTGAGGTGCTCTAACCGCATCTCTGAGGCCTGGCCTCTTATACACAGGTTTATGATCTTTATTACAGTTTATTGCATGTGGCACATTCTTGCAAATGCTTTGAAGTATGAAAGGACATCCTCGGAATCCCCGCTTCAGGCCCGTTCCCACACACATTTACAGTTGAAGTCCCCACCCAAGTCACAACAGGTGATGATTGTCGCGCAGCTGGACATTCCACCGATTCACGGAATGTATGTGGTTGATCGGATCTCATGGGGTGGGGGCTTTGGTCAACTCGTGGATCCTTTGATGGGAGAAGCTTCCTACTGTATGGGGGGGCAATAAACAGTAGCCGCAGGGCCAGGTGGCGGCCTGGGAACGAGTAAGACAAACGGGCACAGAGGAAAGGGGGGTTTTGTCAAAGGACCCGGGATCATGAAAGGAATGAAGGGAGGTGTTGAGCTGGGAACAGGATGGGGTTCCGAGGCAGTCGTGCTGAAGAGGGGTTTATGGCCCAAGGCATGTGGGAGCGGGGGCTGTCAGCGCGTGGGTGGATGCTTGCGAGGCCAGGAGAGAGAGAGACGCGCTGGCTGTCGGCTATGGGCAGAGAGGCCATGGTATTTTAAAATGGCTGCCGTTTATGCGCATGAATGGTCTCGAAAAGGGGGCAAGATGGCGCCGATAATGTTGACATTGCAGTCTAGGTTTTAACAGTCCTCCCTTTTCAACATATCTAGCCAGCTTGTCTACTCAAGGTCAATCTGCATTAAGTTCCTAACCTCGGCATCATATAGTGCCCCCATACTTTCCTTTCCAAAGTCCACAGTCTTAGGGCAGATACAATTCGCACACAATGAACACAGAGGCGGCAGACATTGAATTCCTAAGCAGAACCCACATATCAGAACCACGGGAATCAGGATAATGGTAATCACTCTCCAGCCCCAGTTCTTAACAGTACTCCAGAACCATCCACCAAGCGACCATTCTTCCTGCTCCTGGTGAACTTCTGAGGAGAGTCTGTGGAGGTGTTCGATGGCCTTGTACACTGAGGGTGAATTGTCCGGTATATATGTACAGCAGCTGGACCCAATAATGCGGCATGCTCCACCACGATCCGCTAGAACCACATCTAGAACAAGGCGGTTCTGGAGAGTCACCAGGCGGACCGCTTGAAGCTCGGCTGTGTTGTTTGCAAGGATACCAGCAGTGATGTTCATTGTTGTCTCGACTGCCTGAGTCAGATGTCGGATGGCACGGCTGTTTGCCATCGGGCCCCAGAGTGGAACAAGTCCCTTCATAGCATCGAGGAACTGTGCTCCTGTTGAGTCGGCTTGTTCAATGTCCTTGGCTCGTTTTTGTCTATGGTGATTCGCTGGGGCCACATAGGTCGGAGGGAGGATGAAGGAGATAAAACAAGTGCCCCCCCAGCCTTTGGGGAGCCAGGTGTAAGCCGTTGTGCCGCAAACAAAGTACATATTCGGAGAGGATACAACGGAAGGTGGATCGGTAGAGTCCAAAGTTCTGGTGAAGCGGCAAGCACTGCGGCCCACCAGCTGTGTCCCAAGCCCTTCTATGCACATATGGCCTGTGACGTTGATGACAGATAGAGTCACAGTCAAAGTGGCAGCTGTTCGCTTCCGTAGGTAGGAGAAGGTGGGTCTGGTTGGATTGTTGAACACCTGCATTTCAATTCGTTCTTTAGCAGGGATGTCCATGTGGATAGAGTCGTTGGAGGTCTGCGGGCAGAAATGTGTCTTTGTTTTGTTTCGCCAGACCTCATGAAAGAAATGCGTCATGGTTTTGCTGGAGGTGGCATCGTCCTTATAGCTCTCTTGCAGGAGGATCAGCCAAGCAAGGCAGGAGCCGTGAATTGAGAAGGGTGAAGGAATGAAAGGTATCGAATGTCCAGTGGCGTGGGGTAGCAACCCACAGATCCAGCAGTTGGTGGCATTGGTGGCAAGATTGTGCTGGTGCAGTAGCTGCACAAAGGAGTTGTTCCAAAACTCTTTTCGCCTTTCTCTGAGTTGGGGAGAGAGAGAGATCAAATATTGTTCCTTCATGGTGGTAGGCTGTGCAGTGGTCAGGAATGTTTCATGAGCAGGTGCATTTTCTTCCACAATCCAGAGCGTGGTCATGAGGAGAAAGCAGAAAAGGATCGTGATAAAAAGTGCAGTTGTCTTTGAGTTGTGGATTCTGTCTGTCTTTGGGTTCCTGTAGTGGATTTTCGGTTGTCCGGTTGCTTCCATCACCTTCTTATCGGGCGCTTCCATCACCTTCTTATCGGGCGCTTCCATCATCTTCAAGGGAGCTCGGTAGCGGGCAGAACCAAAGACCTCGTCTGGCTTTCTCTCCTGACAGCCCTTGTTGTGTTAGGCCACCGATCTGAGAATTATGACTTAGTCAATTGTCTGCTTAGCCGAAACTCTCTCCTTTCGTCGCAGGTTATACCCTTCTTTGGATGGCATGGTAGGGTCAGGAATCTTTGCAAGTTCAAGTGTCTCTGTGTCTGGGTAGCAACTCAGCGATGGTCGGTCTTTGTTCAGGAGCTCTTCCTGGGTGGTCACGTCTCCGGTCGTCATCAGAGTCGGGGGAATCCTCTTACAATGGTGCGCATGCACCCAGGTCCGCTTTCCTTCCACTCGAAGAGCTGTTCGGGTGGCGAGTAGGACTTGCCAGGGGCCCGTCCACCGGGGTTCCAGACTCTTGGCGCGCTGGAAGTTCTTGATTAGGATGTAATCCCCGGGTTGCAGGTTGTGTCCGGGACCCCTGGAAGCGTCAGGGATGGCATGCAGCACCTGTTGGTGAATGACAGACAGAGTTTCAGTCAATTTATACAAGTAATCAGACATTAGGACGTCCGGGACGTCATGAATGGAAGTCGGTTTTGGTGCAGACCAGACGCTCATGGGTCGGCCAAAAACGACCTCGTAAGGTGTCAAGTGGTGTTTGGTGGGGGTGGAACGCATCGATAGCAATGCCAGTGGGAGAGCGTCTGGCCATTTCAGTCCTGTGGTAGCCACTATCTTGGCTAGCTTTAGTTTTAGTGTGGCATTGTGTCGCTCAACAAGTCCAGCAGACTGGGGGTGGAAGACTGCGTGGAACTTCTGCTTGATACCCAGCCCCTTTAAAATGAGCTGGATAACTTCGGCTACGAAGTGGGGGCCATTGTCGCTCCATAAAATTTGACAAAGGCCGTAGCGAGGGAAAAATTCTTTTAACAGTACCTTTGCAGTGGCCATAGCGGTGTTATCACGGGTTGGGTATGCTTCCACCCATTTGCTGAATGCGCACACCACAACAAGTACGTATTTCAGGCCTTGGCATCTGTCTAGTTGGATGTAGTCCATCTGCAGGACTTCAAACGGGTGATTGGGAACCCCAAACCCTCCCCGGGGTACCACAGTTCCTTTCCCGGGGTTATGTTGTAGGCATATCAAGCATTGTTGGACCAGACATTTGGCGGAGTCTGTGATTTTGTCGTTGTGCCAAACTCTGGAGACAAGTTCAATCATGGGGGCTGATCCTATGTGAGCAGGGGTGTGTGCCATAGTCAGTATGGGAATCAGGTATGAGTCAGGTAGCAACCATTTGTTCGTGTCTTTTGTCCGCCAGCAGCCTTCATCGTCTTTCAGTCCCACCCATGCCCATTCAGTCAATTCGTGTTGTGTGCTAGCCATTTGAATGTCCCTAATAGTGTCCCTAGCGTCGGTCCATTTCTTTGCTTGTGACCTGGTCACGTACATGTGTGTCGTCGTCCTATTTTCAGCTGTGGTTCGAGCAGTGATGTCGGCTAGTGCATTTCCCTGTCCAATAATGTCTGTCACTTTCTTGTGTGCCTGGCATTTGATGACCGCAAGTCTTTTGGGGAGAAGGACAGCTTCGATCAGGGCGGAGACTAGATCTCCATGTAAGATGGGAGTGCCGTGCGAGGTCAAGAATCCCCTTTCCTTCCAAAGGAGCCCAAAATGGTGAACCACCCCGAAGGCATACTGGCTGTCGGTGTAAATGTTCGCTGTGGTTCCTGCTGCTAGGATGCATGCTCGTGTCAGGGCGATCAGTTCCGCTGCCTGTGCAGATCGTTGCGTGATGCGGGCTGTCTCTACTACAGTTCGGGCCGTGGTGACTGCATAGGCAGCTGAAGTCGTGCCATCGGGGAGTTTGATGCAAGAGCCGTCCACCCACAGTTCTCCGTCAGGGTCAGGAAAAGCCGTGTCTCTGAGGTCAACCCTACTTCTAGTCTGTTCGTCCGTGAGGGTCACACAGTCATGTACAGGGGGCACACTGGGATCGTTTTCCGGTAGGGGCAACAAAGTTGCCGGGTTCAGTGTGGTGCATCTTTTCAGGGTGATGTGGGGTGCGAGCAGAGTCAGTTCGTATCCAGTCAGTCGTGCACTCGTCAGGTGTTGCATCTTGGTTTGGTTCAGGAGGGTGTCAACTGCATGGGGTACTAATACCATGAGGGAATTCGAGAGCATGATCCCCTCACTCTGTCGGATAGAGATAGCAGCGGCAGCTACAGCTCGAAGGCAGGTAGGCAAGGCTCTGGCTACGGGGTCAAGAGTGGCAGAGAAGTAAGCGCATGGTCGTTGCTTTGGGCCAATGGACTGGGTCAAGACCGATAAAGCACAACCCTCCCTTTCGTGAGTGTAGAGGGAGAAGGGCTTTGTGTAATCGGGGGTACCTAGGACAGGGGCTGAACAAAGGGCATCTCGTAGCTCTATGAAGGAGGATTGGCATTCAGGGGTCCAAGGGAGGGGGAAGGGGACATCTTTAGCTAGCAGAGAAAGCAGCGGTTTCACAATGAGGCTGACGTTTGGCAACCACTGCCGACAGAAGGAGGTGAGGCCTAATAGGGAGCGGACCTGTTTCTGAGTCTTAGGGACAGGAGTTTCAAGAATGGTTTGGATCCGGTCGGGAGTAAGTTTCCTTCCGTCTTTGGACAAAAGGTGACCTAAGTAAGTGACCTGGGGTTGGCAGAATTGCAACTTCTTCTTGGAGACCTTGTGGCCATTTTCCGCAAGGAAGTGCAGGAGTTGAATGGTGGCTGTGACTGCTAGTGGAGTGGTATCGGCCGCCAAAAGGATGTCATCGACGTATTGTATCAACACCACTCCATCGGGTAACTGGACCTCATCCAGTTGTCTCTTGAGGGCCTGGCTGTAGATGCTTGGGCTTTCTGTGTAGCCTTGGGGTGCTCGACAGAATCTATATGAGCGGGCTTTTAGGGGGAAGCCGAAGAGATATCGGCTGTCTGGGTGGATGGGGATAGAGAAAAATGCGTTTTTTAGGTCAATGACAGTGAAGGTGGTGGCAGTAAAAGGAATCAAAGTCAGGATAGTGGTGATGTCTGAGACCACGGAGTACTGGGGTACAACCACTTTGTTGATCTCTCGAAGGTCAATGATGAAGCGGTATGCTTTCTCATCTCCCTCTCCTTGTTTCTTGATGATGGGCAAGATAGGGCTGTTGCAAACGTTGCTAACCACTTCCTCTACCACTCCTGCGTCTATCAGTGACTGAATAATCTTTACCAATGCCTTCTCACCCTCGGGCGATATCCGATATTGTGGAAGTTTTGGGAGTATTGCGTCCGGTCGAACAGTGATGTGCACTGGGTCAATCATCATGCGTCCTACGTCCGAATCTGTCTTGGCCCACAGATACGGAGGCAGAGTGTCAAGTAGGGACGAGTCAGAGTCAGTGATGGAAAACATGCGTTGGGAAGGGCAATGTCTAAGCAGAATGGGGTTGTCGTACAGGAAAACTCGAACTCCGTCTTGGAAACATCTAATAGTCGCTCGGAAATGCTTCAGTAAGTCAAGTCCCATAATGGCGTCAGGGGTATTGGCAGAAAGCAAAAACGTCGTGTCAGTTGTATTGTTCTCTAAGTCAAAGGGGATCGGAGTGGACAAAGGGTTAGTGGAGGGCGTTCCATCGAAACCTATTGATGTCACAAGTGAGCCAGACAAGGGTGCCCTTGGAATCAGTCGTTTAGATAACGCACTACGTGTCGCGCCAGTGTCTACCAAAAATGGAGACTTTGTACCCAGGACCTTAGCAGTGATATAAGGACCTTGCTGGTCAACATAGAGCTCGACTGGATCCCTCCCTTGCCCTTGGCAGTCCTATGCGAAGTTGTGGGCATCGTCGCAGTCAGACTGCTGGTACTGATTCTGTCTGGGTCGGTCAAATGTATTTGGTCTGTTTTATTTATCGTCAGTCGTGCCATTTGTGGGCCTCCGTTGCTGTCTTCTATTTCTCGGTCCGCCCGCTACGTCCTTGGGATCCCTATTTCTGTTCATCTCCAACAGAACCGGGCACTGGGATTTCCAATGGCCGAATCCTTTGCAGAAGGCACATTGGTCCTCGCTAATGTCTGTACGTCCAATGTGGGGTGTTGAGGTGCGGTCTTTAGGAGGTGCGTTTCTAGGGACATTTGTCTGGTAGTTTCCTTTGTATTGCTCTCGTCCTATAGTCACCCCTTGCAACTGCGCAATCATCACCCTCTCTTTTAAGTCTTTCTTCTTTTTCTCTGTTGCTCTATCGTTTTCAATTTTCTGGTGCTCGTAATATTGGGCCATCTGAAGGATAGCCGCAGGTTTGGAGGCCGCCCAACTACTCTCAATGGCCTGCAGTTTCTGAGAGACCTCAGGCGACAAACCCTTAACATAATTCTTGACAAACAGATGGTGTCCGGTTGCAGTGGTCATGTCCTGGCCGCTGTAATCGCAGAACACCGTTTCAAACCGGGAGAAGTAGTCCGATACGTCTTCCTGGGGTTTCTGACGACAAGCCGTTACTATCGACCAGTCCACTTTCTTTTCTGGGATCAGGGTTTTCAATTTCTGTACAATTTTGTCTGGGAGGTCTAAAATGGATTTCAAAGGCTTCTGTCCAGGTTCTCGTTGCCTATCTATGCCATCGAGTTGTGACCAGGTATGTCCGAACAGCTCAAGGTGGTCGACTTTCCGGATTTGCTTCCACACATCAGCTGGCAGACATAACCCGAAAAACAAGTCGATGTCAGCCAGGGTCATAATCGTTGAACCTAGGGCCGTACCTAATTCAGTATAGAAGGCAGTGGGGTTTTTACGTAAATCGGGCAGAGATTTCCGGAACGTCAGAATATCTTGCCGATCCCATGGCTGGTAGACCCAGTTGTACACTACCCTCCCTCTTGCATCTTGGTGGTTGACGTCATCGTGTGTTCCTAGACCTCGTGGAGGAACCCAGTAGGGGGCAGCTTCTCTTATTGGCATCATGGTGCTAGCTCGCTCAGTTCGTGTTTCGGTTGCTACGGGTGTCGTGAGTTTAGCTTCCGATTCCTGTTCAGTGAGGTGGCGGAAAACCTCAAGCGTACGCGTAAGGAGGTCCGTCACATCATACTCGCCCTCATCCCCGATATCGACCTTCCTGGCGGAGCTAGCCAGCGTCGATGGCGACGTGTGAGCTTTCGGCTCCTCGCCTAAGCCCCTACAATATCCTGATAAACTATCCTACCGCATGCCATCGTAGCTGAGTTCGGTACCTGGTGGCCCCTGGTACCCCCAGACCCGATTGAGTGCACTGGAGCGGCCGTTGGTGGCGGAGAAAACCCGGAGAAGATCCGCGAAGGGGAGAGGTGGCGGACCAGGCCTGAAGCCGTGACCTGCCCTGCGGAGTAGACCGCACGACGTCACCCGACGTGCGGCCCCGAACACTGGAGGAGACGGGGTGAGCGGTGCTGGAATCGGCGCGCTGACACCAGGACACACGGGAGGCCTCCCCCCATCCACACCGCACCACCCAAGGGCTAACGCCACGACACCCCCTCTCAGCAACACCTCAACGGAACGGGCGAGCACGGTGACGAACGAACACGAGCTGCGGGGGCTTGGGAGACACGCCGGCCGCGTGTACCCCTTAGTTCGCCTGGGAACCCACGCACCGCGACATTACAGTTGAAAGGACACTGTCGTTGGCAAACCCGGAGGGGTTAGCACAAAATCCGCGGACTGCGGTGGCCTACACAAGAAGCTCATCAGAGGTGACGCTCTCGACATAGCCGCCATTTTGGCCCACCCGCTCCACCAACGCTGGTGCGGCAGCCGGGAGTGGTGAAGGAGTGAGCGGAGCACTACTCTCGCGGCCCAGCCTAGACTGCGACGAGGAGGTTTCTCAGAGACAGAGCCCCCCCTTGCACTGGGAGGACAACATGGGGAAAAATGATGCGGCGCAGGCCAAACTCTCGTTTGAACGCCGGAGGCCGAAGGGGACTGAGCCACCGGCACCGGAGGCCTCCCCTAAAGGGGCTGCGGCGACAGCGGCACCTGCAGAACTTCGGGACCTGCTGGCGGCGATGGAGAAGGGCATCCAGAACAGCATCGAGGCGGTGGGCTCCAAGATAGACGCCTTGTCGTACCGCATGGCGGAGCGAGTAGACAAACACGCGGAGCGCCTAGATATGGCGGAACGACGCCTCACGGAGGCCGAGGAGGCGCAGACCGAGTGGGACAAGGACCGTCGGCAATTCGGCAGGCTGCTCCAAGTGATCCGCGACAAGGCCGAGGACTTAGATCGAACATTCGTATAACGGGAGTAGCGGAATCGACTCGGACTGGCAAGATGGAGCTCTACGTAGAGAACATGCTGAAAGTGCTGCTTGGGGAGGAGGCCTTCTCCCCAATGTTCATCGTGGAGAGGGCGCATCGCACTTTGGGCCCCCAACCTCAACCTGGCGCGCCTCCCCGACCCATCATAGCAAAACTCCTGAATTACAGGGACAGGGACACGGCCTTGCGGCTGGCTAGGGAAAAAGGACAGCTCCAGATGGAAGGCATGAACATATCGCTGTACCCAGACTTCACGGCCAAAGTGCAAGAGGAGCGCCGTCAATTCATCCCGCATAAGAAACAGCTCCGCGAGCTGGGACTTGACTACGCGATGCTTTACCCGGCCAAACTGAGGATCAACACTGGCGGGAAATCGTACTTCTTCAGAGACCCTAAGGAGCTGCAGAAGTCGCTGAAAACGTGGGCCAGAGAACGTAAGGAACAACGACAGCAGCACGGAGAGGACTCGGGGGCAGCATCGAACTTGGAGGAGCAGGACTGAGGCGGTGCACCCAGTATGTATGGCTCCCCTCTGCGGGTAGGGCCGTCAGACATGCTACCACGAGGACAATGTGCGACCCCATAAGGTGAGCTGTACATCGGATTCATTTTGGGACACTTGATGTGAGATGGGAGGAGTAGCCACACCGCGAGGCACGCTGCCCGGTTTTGCAGGGACAGACTACAAGTGCCGGAGAGGCGTTCAAAGTATTGACATCGAGGACGGGTTTGGGGGGAACGGGGGAAATGGGTGAACTTAGAGTAAGGCATTGGAACGCTTTGGGGCTTGGCAGAGGTGCAGAACTGGAGATAAACTTTGAAACCGTTGGAGGTTCTATGCAGTCTTGGCACGCTTTGCCCCTGTGCTTTTGGTCGAGACACTCCCCAGGGAGTTGGGACTTGTATTGCCTAACACTTTGAGGTTCTTGAGTTGATGGGGATTTGTGGGGGGCTCTGTCTGGCCGGGTTGGGGGTGGTCAGCTGTGGGTGGGGAGGGGACAGGGGGGCGGGTTTTGGAATCGGGTTTGGGGGGTTCGTTATTGTTCGGAAGTTGAGGGGTCCGTGGTGAGCCTGAGGAGGTCCCTGAATTGACGTATATTATTAAGACTAAAACTCCTACGAAACTGGTCTCTATGGTCAACAAACTAGGAACCTCGCACCAAACGTTACCTGACTCTGCTCCTAGAGCGGCGTGGGAAACGGATCTTCAAGCCCCCATCGATGACGCTATGTGGTGCTAATGTTGCGCCAACACCCGTAAAGTTTCTCTTAATGGCAGGCATCGTTTAGTGCACTTTAAATTTCTGCAGAGGGTATATTATACCCCTGAGCGACTACACCGCTATGGCTTACGTGGCTCCTCGGAGTGTGAGCGCTGTCGGGCCCGGATCGCTGATTTCTTTCATTTGGCCTGGCTATGCCCGGGGTTGAGCTCCTTCTGGGAGGAGGTCTTTGCGGAGCTGGGCAGGATTCTGGGAGAGCCAGTGCAGAGATCCCCAGCGCTCGCACTGCTGGGCTTCTCCAAACCGCTGGCCCCCTCGTTGCGCAGGATAGTGGATGTAGCGTTGCTGTTGGCCAGAAGGGTCGTGGCAACGTGCTGGATGCGCGGGCCACTCCCCACCAAAACAAGATGGCTTAGGTACCTCCAATACTGCTGCACCCAAACGGAATTGTACAGCGAGCTGCTGCCGCCCAAGAGCAGGCCGAAATCCTTCTGGGTCCTCTACAAGGAACACCTACTAAAGGGGGAGGGGGACGACACTGACTCGTCGGAGGTAGACGAACTTCAGGCTGAGGAGTTGGAGAATGATTTAGAACTGGGACAACCGCCGCAGGGGGAGCACTGAAGCTTTTCTTGTGGGAAGTGGGACAAGGGAGGGCGCAGATGGTACACGGGGAGGGTGGGTTGGGTGCGATAAGAACTAGAAGACGGCTCGGGTGGGGGGTGGGTGCAACACATACTTGGGACACAGACGACATCATTCACATAGGATGAATAACAGATACTCCATCATTGTACTCGATAGCAAACGGGGTGGGCCTTGGGGTTGTTTAGGGGTAGTTTCTTTGTGGTTTTCCCTTTCTTTCCTTCCCCCTTCTTGTTGTTGCAAGACCGCACTACTACACTTGAATTGTATGATTGCCGACTGTCCCATTGCTCAGCCTTTCAGGGTACGATAAGACTGGCGTATATTGATTTGTTCCATCACCTTGCGCCGCCGGGCCTCCGGGATGCCGGCACTCAGGCTGTGTATAATGCTCTACGGAATTGCCCACCGGGCCTTCACGAAGTGTTGTGAACTGTGCAGTTGAAATGCAATGTCTCTTTATTCTGACGGTTGGCGATATCAAAAATAAAGGCCTTTTAAAAAAAAAAAAAAAAAAGATATCGACCTTCCTATACAGAGTCGCTAGGCTCTCGGGACCTTTGTCTCGATATCGGTCCTCATACGCATTCAGGACATGATAACACAGTTGAACGGCAAAATGTTGTCTGTGGCTCCCTGCATATGAGTTGAACATATCCGTGATGTGCTCTTCACTTTCCTTTCTTTCTACCAGTGTCCTCACTATCTTGTCAATCCCTGCTCGCTCATCCTTGCCTAATCTGTTTGTTCTTGTGGAATCAGCCTTTCGGGTCTCTGGGTCATCTAACACTGTCGCTTGTGCTGTATCTAGTACAAGGGGTTCGGCCGGCGCAGAGGCCATAGGGACCGAAACTCTGGTACCATTCTCGTCTGTGCTTGGGGATAGCGGGTGTTGTGCTAAGGTTTGGGAAGGGGCATATGGAGGGGGCATATGGAGGGGGCATGTAGATGATCGGAGGACCTAACAAAAGATCATCGTTGGCTCGCTGTTTCAAGGGCAAATCAGGATAGAGCGCAGAGGGCGTTCTAACCGGACACTGGCTTGATGTCTCTACCTCTAGTTTCTGTTTGGCTTCTTCTCTTTCCTTAATCTCTTCTTCTAATTTCTTAGCAGCTAGGTGGGCTGCCTTTCGCAGCTCTTTTCCCAACCTACTCTCATTTCTCTTTTTACGCTGTTCGGTTTTTTTGCGCCACATGCCGAGACTATCAAGCATAGTGGGCGTCGTCTTGTGTTTCCCAAGGGCTGTTTCTAGCGCGCTTATTTTATCCTCATCGAAGGATCCTATCAGTGGCCACTGACTTTCCCGATCCTTCTTCGTATATTTATGCCACAGCTTGCTATAAGCTATAGCGATCAATCCATGCTTCATAAACATGTCCTTATTAGGGGTGCCTTCCAGTGGAGCCGGATGCCTGGACTGTGTCCCCTGCGCTGTCCTGCCTCATCCCACTTGCTCAACTGACTGGGTTGCTGAGCGCTGTTTTCTCAGCGCTACACCCCTGAACTGCCTGTCTTGCCTGCCCGAATTGTGCCGCCTCCTCAGCGCCCCCTGCTGTGCCTGTAGAAGCGCTGGACTCCTGCACTCCTGCACTCCTGCTGTGCCCCGGGAAGCGCTGCGGCGCTGGAGACTGTCGAGCTTAAGCGCCGTGTAGCCCCAGGCGCTCCCCTGTTGTGCCTACTCGTGGTCTACTCCTGAGACGTTGGACGTGCCAAGTGCCCTTCGGTTGTCCCGCGCTGTGCCCCTCCACTCACCGCTGCAGCCCGGGGCTCCTGTGGGTGTTGGCCATCCCCGCAGTGGACTGCCGCCGGTGTCCTCCGCTGAACCTGTCCTCGTTGCGGTGGCCCCCGGAGCCAAGGGAGGGCCACCGATGTGGAGAGGGGCCGTGCTAGGCCCGTGAAGCCACCCCACACCATCCTCACGTGACGGGGCGCCCGGCCGCCTCATCGGCCGTGCCCCCGCCTTTGCTGCCGTCAGAGAGGCCGACACGCTGCTATCAGCGGCCGCAGGCGTGTCTCCTGAGCCGCCTGTGAAAGCTCCAGGCTCTACGTAGGCGGAGGGAGGCCGGCCCATGACCGGGAGAGAAGCGCGAGGGGCTGCCTTGGCAGAGGACGTCAAGAGAAGCGTGTGGTGCCGGTGAGGGGGCCCTGGAGGAGCGCCAGCCCCCGCCTGCCGGTAACGCCCCTCTAGCATGCTGATACCTTTGCAAGAGGCAGGGAAGGCCTGAAGTCCTAAGGTAAACTCCGGGGGTTGTAGGGCGGCCGAGAGAGTGAGCGTGGGGCCTACAGAGATAGGGGGAGGCCCCGAGGCCGCCCCCCCCCACGCCCCCTCCTGGGGAAAGCTGTTACTGGGCCCTGTTGGCCCGAGTTGTATGAGGGAGGATCTATGGACTGGGCAGGTGCCCTGGAGTAATTGGAGAACCCTCGGGGAGGGCTCAATGACTGCCCAATTAAAACGAGTACCCCCTTGCTAGAGGGGATGACATTAGCTGACGTGCCCTGTTCAGTGAAAGGGTTCTTTCCGCTTCCTAAAGGAATACTCTGGCCTAATGCACTGTTTGCCTCCCTGAGGAAATGTTGAGTAACTTCGAGACAAAGGGGGCTACAGAGGTTAGCAAGAGGAAGTGGTTACTGTGACTAATGAAATGTTTTTCCAGTAATGAAATGTTTTACCCTTATTCAAGGCACTATTTATTCCTACAGCTAGGAAATGTAACTGCTATTGAAATGCATAAAGAGTTAACACTTTAGTGACTCTGGAATCGCCTTAATGATTTGACAGCCGTGGTTTCCATTCTAGATGTGCTGCAGTGATAATGAAATGCCCCTTTACTCCCTGAATTAAATGTACTGTTGAAATGTATGTTCTTGCTAACTGAATTGTTCACTTCTGGCTAATAGCCTGGTTATTCCTGTCAAAGGGGTCTAAGGGAATGTTCACCCTTGCTTGGTGAGAAGTTGGGTGAAATGCCTACAGTTATTTAATATTTATTCATTTTAGTATTTATTGCTGAGTAAGGAAACCCATGTGGTTTTTAAGAGAAGCTAATAAGTTATAATCCTGTGAATTCTTGACCACCCTGATGCTAATCTTACATAAATAACTTATTGATTTGAATCCAGCATACTGGTGTGGTCTCAGTCATTGCGTGTGCATTTATTGTCTCAGTGGATGCGTGTGCTGTGTAGTCACTTAACACCTGAGCTTTCGGGTACCTACCTGCTCGTGGCAGGCTACCCCCGGGGACCCGGTGACCCCAGTTCCTACATTGGTGGCAGCGGTGGGATCCAGGACCTGTGACTATACAGCACCCTCTAGTGGGACAGATTGCGCTGCAATTAGACTGGACACCTATCGTGCCTGCAAGCTTGCTCAATTGACCCCCCCATTGTCTAGCCTGTAGAGTGTGTAGAAACCTGTGTTGACCCAATATTGTACCCACGTCCTAGCATATTTGCTTGATTTTATCTGGGTCCCCACCTGGCAAAATGGATTTCCAGCTAGCAGATTTGGAGGAGTACACAGTGGTGCAGCTTAGGGAATTTTGTCTGGGGATGGGGGTGCCGGTTGGGCGGAGAGCCGCAAAGGAAGATCTCCGTACCGCCTTGAGGGCATGGGTAAGGGCCCACCCAGAGGAAAGAGGGGATGGGGAACAGGAGGGACAGGTCACACCAGGGGAGGCGGGCACTCCAGAAGACCCAGGCCTGCTCAACATTGATATGTCCGACAATGTGTTGCCAGGAAGACGTTCCGGGGCAGGGAGTAGTGTATCCAGGGAGAGTGCGTCGTCGCAGGAGTAGGACAGGAGGGAGGAGAGGCGATTGAAGTGGGAGCTTGCCAAGCTAGAGCACGAGAGGGAGAGAGAAAGGGAAGATAAGAAGCTTGCTTTGGAGGAAAAAAGATTAACTATGGAGGAAAGGAAATTGGCGCACGAGCTCCAGCTTAAAGTAATGGAGCTGCGAGCATTGCAATTGAGTGCGCCAGGAAGTCCTAATGGTGGCAGCGTATAAGGGGCTGAACAGGAGCCCAGATTCGGGTTACCCAAGGAGGTGATAGCGAGCTACACACAGGGGATGACATTGCTAGGTGGTTGGAGGCGTATGAAGTGGCCTTGACCGCCCATGGGGTGCCCGAGAAACATTGGGGAGGTGGCCTGTATCGTTATATACCTCCCAACGTCAGGGACACCCTCCTGTACTTGGATAAGGCAGACCAGTTTAGGTATTCCCCCATGAAGGAGGCGCTCATTAAAAAGTTTGGCCTCAACCCCGAAAGGTATCTCCAGAAGTTCCGTGGCAGCCATAAGCTGTCCACGCAGAATTAGGTGGATTTTTTTGACTATGCCCGTAAGGCTCTGGATGGTTGGGTGCGTGGCAGTGAGGTGCATTATTACGAGGGCCTGTACAATCTTTTTTTGAGAGAGCACCTCTTGGATAAATGTTTTCCGGAGCTGCGCCAACATCTGGTGGACCGCAAGCTGACTGATCCCCGTGAGCTTGCAGAGGAGGCGGATACTTGAGTTAGCACCCGGGTGTCACACAAGGGCCCCGGGGGAGATGGCCCGAAAGGCGGACAGGGCGGCCCCTAGAAGAAAGAGGCGGAGATAAAAAGGAGTTCTCACGAGGCCCACAAACTAGACAGTTTGGGAGAGGAGTAGGGTACCCACCTAAGTCCAGTTCCCCAAAGCCCACTTACCCTGACAAGAGTCAGCAGCCAAAAGTTGTCCGGTGCTATGAATGTGGGGAGGTTGGACACTACAAGGGAGATGCCCAGTGTCGCAAACGACCCCCAGCCCCCACAGGTGGCAAGAGTCCCGGGGTGGCTAGTGTAGCGCTTGGGATGGAGCTGCCACTAGATAGGGAAGGGGAGTGGACAGGCCTGACCCTGGTTTCACTTGGGGATAGAGAGATGGTCCCAGTGACGCCCCTACCATCGAATACTGCTAAGTACCAGCAGAGGGTGAAGGTCAATGGGGAGGAGGTGGACGCTCTGAGGGACACAGGTGCCAGCATGACCACCGTAGTGAGGCGGCTGGTGTCCCCTGAGCAGGTAGTACCTGATGTGTTCCATCCGGCCGTGTTGGCTGACGGCAGTTTGAGCTACTATCCCGTGGCTCAAGTTCTCTCTGAGTGGGGAGGAGTTAAAGGCCCGTTGAGAGTTACGATAAGCCCTGCCTTGCCTGTGGACTGTCTGCTGGGAAACGACCTGGAACATACCGCCTGGAAGGAAGTGGAGTTTAAGGCCCACACGGAGATGCTGGGGTTACCAGGATGGACTTGCGTGGTCACGCGGTCCATGGCTGCCCAGCAAGGAACTCAACCCGGGTTGGAGCCTGAGACAATGGCCCAACCCAATGCTGGTCCTGAAGAGGAGAATGGAGTGGAGAACACACCCCTTGTGATGGATGGGGCGCCTGTGGAGGTACCCTCGGAGTCCGTGGAGGTGGATGTTGTTCCCGTGGGGGACTTGCCGACCCTTGCAGAGTGGCATGTGGAAGGAGGGCCTACCCAGGAGGAATTCTGTCGGGGGCAAAAGAGGTGCCCCACGCTTGAAGGCATGCGGCGACAGGCCGAAGCCCAAGCGATTCATCAGGAGACCGGCAGTTTTCACGTGTACTGGGAGGATGGCCTCCTTTACAGTGAGCCTAAGGTTCCGGTGCATGGATCCTCCAGGGCCTTAGTGGTCCCCCAATGCTACCGGGCCTTCCTGTTGGAATTGGCGCATAAAATACCTTTGGCTGGACACCTGGGCCAGGACAAAACCTAGCGCGGTTGGTCCCACATTTTTATTGGCCCAGGATGAGAGAGTTGCCTCTGACACCCACTGCAAGACCTGCAAGACTTGCCAGGCGAGTGGCAAGACGGGGACCAAAGTGAAGGCATCTTTGGAACCGCTCCCGGTGGTCGGGACCCCTTTTGAGCGGGTCGGAATCGACATCGTTGGGCCATTGGACCCTCCGACCTCTGCTGGACACCGGTTCATCTTGGTGTTCGTGGACCACGCCACTCGGTACCCAGAGGCTATTCCTCTGAGGACTGTCACTGCACCTGTGGTGGCGCGGGCCCTGATGGGGATATTTATCAGAGTGGGATTCCCCAAGGTCGTGGTGTCAGATAGGGGTACAAACTTCATGTCGGCTTACATGCAGGCAATGTGGAAGGAGTGCGGAGTGACCTATCGGTTCTCCACTCCACTCCTTACCACCACCAGACTAACGGGCTCGTAGAGCGCTTCAATAAGACCTTGAAGGGGATGATCCGGAGCCTGCCAGAGGACTTGAGGCGGAAATGGGACATCCTCCTCCCATGCCTGCTGTTTTCATACCGCGCGGTACCACAGAAGGGAGTCGGGTTCAGCCCCTTTGAACTCCTCTATGGCCACCCCGTTAGGGGGCCCCTCAGCCTTGTCAAGGAGGGGTGGGAGAACACTTGGAAGAAGCTTCCCCCGTGATGTCGTCAGCTACATGCTGGCATTCCGCAGCCAGATGGCCAAGCTGTGGAAGGAAGCCTCAGACAACTTGGAGGCTACCTAGGCCGTCATGAAGGAGTGGTATGACCGCAATGCTCGGACGGTGGAGTTGGACGCGGGACAGAAGGTGTGGGTCATGGAGCCTGGGGAGCTTAGTTCTCCTTCAGGACCGGTGGACTGGCCCGTACGAAATTGTGGAGCGTCGCGAGGCCTGTCTACCTATGTCGTTGACTTGAAGACCCCCCGTCAGCCCCAATCGGGTGCTCCACGTCAACCGCCTGAAGCCTCACCATGAGCGATCTGAGCTTGCTCTCCTCATGGTGACGGATTGGAGCGAGGAGGAAGAGAGTGAGCCTCTTCCTGACCTTCTGGTGGCCCAGGAGAAGGATGGTTCAGTGGAGGGAGTTGTCCTCTCCCCATCCTTGACCCCAGAGCAACAGAGGGACTGCCGCCAGGTATTGGCGCAGCACGCCTCGTTGTTCTCCCTCGCGCCTGAAATTACACATCTGTGTACCCATGATGTGGACACAGGGGACAGTCCGCCAGTAAAAACCAAGTCTTACCGGCTGTCCGAGAAAGTGAGGAACAGCATCCAGGGTGAGGTGTCCAAAATGCTGGAGCTGGGGGTGATCGAACCTTCCAGCAGCCCGTGGGCTAGTTCGGTCGTGTTGGTGCCGAAAGCGGCCCCACCGGGCACCACAGCAGAAGTTCGGTTCTGTGTGGGCTATCGGGGATTGAACTCTTGTCACCAAGACAGACGCTCACCTGATTCCACGGGCAGATGAGCTGATTGACCGGCTGGGAGCAGCCCGGTATCTCAGCACCATTGACCTGACATCAGGGTACTGGCAGATTGCCATGGCCGATGGAGCAAAGGAGAAAACAGCGTTCTCCACCCCTGAGGGCCACTTCCAATTCAGAGTGATGCCCTTCGGACTTATGAATGCTCCGGCCACCTTCCAGCGGTTGGTGAACCAGGTGCTGTCTGGCCTGGAGTCCTTCTCAGCGGCGTACCTGGATGACATAGCTGTCTTCAGTAGCACCTGGGAGGACCATCTGCAGCATCTCCAGGAGGTGCTGCAGGCTTTGCAACGTGCTGGCCTGACCATCAAGGCTAGCAAGTGCCAGATTGGACAGGGATCCGTCGTCTACCTGGGACACCTGGTGGGCGGGGGTACGGTGCAACCCCTCCAGGCCAAAATTGAGACCATCTTGGCCTGGTAGCCCCCCAAAACTCAGACTGAGGTCCGAGCTTTCCTCGGCCTCACTGGCTATTACCCCCGGTTCGTCAAGGGATATGGTACCATCGTAGCCCCCTTGACTGAGTTGACGTCCAAGAAGCAGCCACGAAAAGTGATCTGGACGGCTATTTGCCAAGAGGCATTCGAGACACTGAAGCACGCGATGTGCACCGCTCCGGTGCTTGCAACACCTGATTTCACAAAGGAATTCATCGTGTAGACTGACGCCTCTGAGCACGGTGTAGGCGCTGTGCTTTCGCAACTCAACAGCGATGGCCAAGACCAACCTGTGGCCTTTATCTCCCGAAGACTCCTCCCTCGGGAACGGCGATGGAATACCATCGAGCGAGAAGCCTTCGCTGTGGTCTGGGCCTTGAAGAAGTTGAGGCCATACCTCTTTGGCTCTCACTTCCTGATTCAAACCGACCACCGACCCCTTCGCTGGCTCATGCAAATGAGAGGCGAAAATCCCAAGTTGCTACGGTGGTCCATTTCCCTACAGGGGATGGACTTTCGGGTGGAACATCGGCCCGGAGTTGACCATGCCAATGCTGACGGTCTCTCCCGGTTTTTCCGCCTTAGTGACGAGAACTTCCTAGAGGTTGGGTAGCTCTCCCCACTTTCAGCTGGGGGGACGCATGTTAGACCTGTCAGCCCTAGGGTGGTCTTTCCCTATTTTTTTTCGCCTTGGCCTCATTTTCCCCACCTACTTTTTGTTGGCTTTACGTCTCTGGGCACCTTCCCATTGTTTCCCAATGCTAAGGTGCAGGTGCACCCCTAAATCCTGAAAAACAACCGTACCACCCAATACAGTTAGCCACCCCTAAACCCTAAAAACACTCTTACCACCCAAAACCCATACCCAATCATAAACCCCTGTGTAAGGGGTGAACCTCATCTAAAGGCTTGTAATCATCTGGTGCCATGAAAAGTGGCTCCTCCTGGGCACTGGCACTCCTGTGCTCCCAGGGATCATGCAGTATCCTTGTCTGTCCTTATATTTTGTAGGGCGTCATCCACATATTTTCCAAACAATGCTTGCAGGTTGAAGTTCATGTCTGTGATCTAGGATTGGCCTTTTTCATGTAACGCTGTACATCGCAGCCATCTGTGTATTCTTAGAGCTGCCACTCAGGCAAATTGGTGGAACCCCGTATTAGATAAGTCTATGGCTGCATCGATGAGGCCGCAGGTGCAATGGCCTCTGAACCATGGTTGTGGCTTCCTTTCTTCTATCATCTAGGATCATATTTATTAGTGGCAAGGTATCATGCCATATCTGGCAGCTGTAACAAGCAATGATGGCCAAAGCATTTGCAGCAGCTTTCATATTATTTGTCGCCACTAACCTAACCCTGTAGCCCGGGTGTCTATCCTCTAGCTGTCTCTATTTGGCGTTACAGAAGCTAGTGTGACAGAATTCTTCGTTTGTCTTTGTGCGTCTGATAGCATGGAATCTGATTTTGCGTGGACCATCAAGCATCAAGCTAGGGCTTTACCTGGAGTCAAAGAATTGTTTTCCAAGTGAGGAATCACTGCTTACACTGTCGCGGGTGTCTTAATTAATTAAATGGCCCTTGGAGATGCCGGTGGAGGTGCAGATGGTGGAGGCAGGGAAAGTACTCTTGGTGAAGATGCCGTCAAGGGTGGCCCAGAAGGCGGCTGCTCAAGAGGTAGTTAAAGAAGCTTTTTAAAAGGCGCCCATCATCTGGAATATTGTCACCTTGAATGCCACAGGAGTTTACATCAACTCTGGCTTCTTGTAGTAGTGTCAACGGCAATGATGGTGGAGGATTTTCAGAAACTAGTGTATGTGGTTAGTAGTCATACTCTTCAAATTCCTCCTCAAATATTGGTACATAGCACACTTACCAGCTGCTTTGGTCTTTATGCCAGTTTCTTTCCTAATCTCGGATTCCTGTATCTGATTTGGCAGGTGAGCAGTCATGTGCACGGGTGAATGTGAAAAAGGTACCTGGAAAAGCAATATCCATCGTCGACAATAGGGTTAATGCTGTTGACTACTGCTGTTTTCGCTGATGATGGTAAAAGCTGTTCTGCCATTGACAAAATCACTGTTGATGGGGAAGTCACAGGCTCATTGATGGGGGGAGGATAGTCATCGAGGTTGTTGTTGATGGTCTTGATGTGGCTGGTGCTGTCATCAACAATGAGAATCTGGTCATCCACGGAATTGCTGTCAACAGGGTTTACTTGGTTAATACTGATGAGGGCTTATATGGAGAATTAGTCTACAAAATGGTTGTCGAGGATAAAATCATTTTTGACTAGGAGCATGGCAATTCTGACAGGGTGTCATAAGAGCCGGATTAATGCAAAATGTTTCAGAGAGTGATCTTCACCCTTTTTGAAGTGTTTTCCAGAGGAAACACATGTTTTCCTTTGAGGAGGAGGCTGCAGCTCCTTTAGGTGACAAGTCCAGCCTTCTGTCAAATTGAAGCTGCCTTTCCCGCTTGGACCCGTGCTGCGAGCTCTTGTTGCCTGGGTTGCTGCTGCCCCCTCCACCGCTGTCAGAACACCTAGCGGTTGCTGAGTGCGGGGAACAGGACTAAAACACCCAGAATCCCCGGCTTGTTTCCCGCCCCTACACATAGCCACTTCCGCGCCCGGAGGCGCTAAATACAAACAGGCTTCCCTCGCGTCGCAGGACGCGCGGGGCTAAGCCAGGGCAAAGGGCGGGCCCTCTGAGGCCAGAGGAGGCTGGGCTGGGACAATCCCTTTCCAACCTGTGGACCCTTATCGGCCATTCGAACTGTAATTGAGGTGCGGGCCATTTTTCTATGTGATTTAGAACTTGACTTTGTTCCCGAAGGAAAAGGTGTAACTAGTAACAATCAATCCATTAGTATGGCTAAAGTGAACTCCAAAACAGGTATGAGGGTGGTGGGTATGGGGACTCTTGATGGTTATCTGAAACAGGTAGAAACAGCAGTTGCAAAGGAAATTGAATTAGTAGAGCGGAGATTGTCCTTGGACCCAATTAGGCAAACAGTCTCTCCGTCCTTAATTGTAGTGGAACCCGACCCCACTGTTGCTCTGTTGGACTGCTTGCACCCCCATCTGATATCAAACGGGTCAGTAGCATTAGATAGTCTTACGATCTCTCCTGCCCCCTACCTGGAACTAGTGCAGCCCCTTCTCCCGTGCCTATATGCACCAGGCAGTTGAGGGCTAGACCAGACATAACTAATCGTAGTAAAACCGTACCAGGGAAAAGGAAGGCTAAGAACAACCCACATGGCAGCTGGCAACAGGCAAAACAGCCGAGAAACAGCAACTCCGCATCTGGGTTGGCTCGAAATGGAGTTAATGTCTCCCACCTAGACAATGAGGACAAGGGGGAGGGAAGAAATGATTGTATTGATTTAGATACTGAGAACAGCAGCAGGGGAATTATGTCAGATTTGTTAAGATTTTGGATGCACGTCTTAGGTCATTTACCTCGCCCTTAATGGTTAAGTTGGAGCGAATAGAGGACCGACTTAATGTAATTGAAAAACATCTTAACATTAAGGGTCCAAAGACGGGGCCAAGTACATCGGCAGCTCACTCACTAAGTGCAGTTACAGCCTCAGTTAATAATTTGTTGGACTCTATAATCACCCCACTCCAACAACCGGCACCTCAAGTGACACCCCAGGGCGTAGGACTAAGTATTCCTTCTTTAATGTCAAAAGTCACTGGAGCCACTCAGGGTGAGAAACAGGGTCTTCGGGGTCCAGTGGGGAGATTAAGCCCGCCGACACAGCCTCCCAAGAGCAAATTGTCATCACATCTACCAGTAGAGGCATGCCCTTATACAATAATCCTTGCTAATGTTCCCAAAATTGAGAGCGGCCAAAATGAACATTGGACCTCACTAAAAAATAAGGCCCTCCACTACCTGTCCAATAAAACAGTTTTGGAAGAACACTTGGATAACAACTTTATGATGATTAGAAGGGTGCCATGGGTGGGTAAGACTAAGAAAAGCTTAGAAGGCGACTGTGTCGTCATAAGCTTTAGATCCCCCACGCTGGTTGATTGCATATTGAGGCAGGCTGGGTCGGTCAGAATTCAAAATGAGTATGTAAACGTACTCCCTTTGTTTTTTTTTTTCCTCCACATAATATTAGGCCAGTGTGTAGTGATCTATTTAAAGGGAGAGGTCCCTATGAATTCACTGTTCCAGTCTTTAATAGATTTGATACTTTTTCTAATCTGGGAGAAAATGAGTGACTGGGGACCCAAGAAGACACTATTATCCATGTCACCCCAGTTAGAGCCCCCAGTGCAGCCACATCGGTAAGAAAGGCCCCCCTTGTAGATGGGCGTGATCAAGGGCCCAGGGGTACATCCATAAAGTTGGTAACTTGGAATGTTGCTGGTCTCAAAAATAAAATAGATGACCCAGTATGGAGAGAATTTATTGGTGTGGATGACATTATAGGACTACAAGAAACCTGGGACACAGGAAATATCCTGAGTTTGGATGGTTACTCGAGTTATTTCATTCCTGCGGTTCCATCTAATATGGGGAGGGCGAAGGGTGGCCTGGTTACTCTAATTTCAGTTACCATTCCCGGTACCCATACCCAACAAGATACGGGATCAAGAAACTGCCTAGCAGTACAAATTTCTCTGAGTGGGGTGGGAGATGTCCTAATTATTAATTTTTATAACTCATACGAAAGAGTCACCACGACCGACCACTCAACCATGTTAAATCTTTTTTTGGCCGATTACAAGGAGGTCAATACAAATCAATGTTTTATTATAGTTATGGGAGACTTTAATATCCATGGCTGTCCGGATAAATGCTTGTCATTAGATCTATTAGGTCCACCAGAGCAAGGGGAGACTCATTTTGAACACTCTGTACAGGGAGATCTCCTTGAAACAATTTTGGCGGATAATGGTCTGATGCTTCCATCCATGCTGGATGAGGAGATACCTACCTTTAAAGGGAATGGTAGTCACTCAGTTATTGACTATATCTTTATCAGCTTAGCACTGGGGGATAGGATTCATGGATATTCGCCGGTTTGGTCGCATTTCAGCGACCATAACCCGGTGGCCCTCAGTGTTTCGGACCTGATCATAAAGCCTGTGATAGCTCAAAATAGAACGGACAAATCTGAAATTCGTCCAATAGATCAGGGCCGTAGGATTAGATGGAGTACAGTCATACCGGGAGTCTTTCATACCAATTTAATAATGAAGGTAGGATCAGAGCTGGACACGTGTTTGAACTTGGAAGCAGGGAATGAGGCGGTTTTAGAGGCTTATTTAATAATCTGTACTCAGGTCTCAGCAGACCTTAGACGCACAGGGAAAGCTAGGGATCCTGCTGAGAAGGGGTGGTTTGACCGAAATTGTTCATCAGCCAATAAAAAGCTAATGGCCGCCCTGAATTGTAAGCCAGTGAATAGGGCTACTGTGGCCTTACTAAGGAAAAGCTATAATTAAGCACTGGAAACCAGAAGACGGGAGATTCGGGAGGCGGCCTGGGAAGATTTAACCTCAGTAGATGTGCTCAGGAACAGTGCCAAATTCTGGGCTGTCGTTAACAAACCCTTTTTCCATGACCCTTGTAATGACCAATTAGACAATTGTATTCAGGAACAGGTGTGGTGCTCCCATTTTAAGTCAGTCTATGAAGGGGAAAACTGTGGGGAGGCGACTATGCCTACCCCTATTTTTGATCCCTATACTTTAACGGTCACTAAGACTGAGGTGGCAGACGCCATCGGGAAGATGACGAGCAATAAGGCTCCGGGCCCCGATGGCGTTCCAGCCGACCTCTTTAAATCAGATGTCAAGACCTGGTCCACAGTTTTAACGAATGTTTTTAACAGGGTATGTACAGCAGGCATTCCGGACTCCTGGTCTGAATCTGTTATCGTACCCATTTTTAAGAAAGGCAACAGAGGGGATCCCAGCTGATATTGCCCTATCTCTCTCATTGACTCTGCGGTGAAGGTACTAGGGCGAGTGGTCCTTGGCAAAATAACGGCCTGGTTGGAGGATACAGACACCCTTTCATGCCTGCAATATGGGTTCAGGAAGGGACGAGGCACTATAGATCAAAGCCTCAACCTTCAGCTACTAATTGGAAAATACACCATTGCCAAAAGGGGTACGCTATATTTAGCCTTTATGGACCTTTCCTCAGCCTTTGACCGAGTGAATAGGTCCAAACTTTGGGGATTGCTCCTTAGGCTTGGCATTGATAAAAACATTGTGTATTTTCTTGCCGATTTACACAGGGACCTCACAGCCACAGTCAGATATGATTGCCTAGGTAATTGTACGGGCAAGATTGAGATCACTAACGGGGTTAGGCAGGGGTGTATTTTAGCCCCTCTACTTTTTACCCTTTATATTAATGACCTGGGTGCTGCTTTAACGGAGGCGTGCAAAAATATTCCAAGAGCTGGCAAGTATTCTATTCCGGCATTACTTTATGCGGACGATGCCGCTTTAATAGCACGCACAGCAGTGGGGTTGCAATGTCTTTTAAACCTATTTGCTTATTTTATGAAAGCGCTGGATTTAAGTGTGAACTTTTCAAAATCCCATGTAATAATTATGGGCTGCAAGCCCAAAAGGATCAAGACTATGCACTGTGAAGGGAATGTTTTATCTAGGGTTACAAGATTTCCATATTTGGGGGTTATTTTTGACGATAAGTCCACCTGGTTGCCCCAACTAGTTGCCAAACGAAATGTCTTTGCTAGGTCTATCCTGGCTGTCTTGGACTTCGCCCGTAAATTAGGGGTGAAGCACCTACAGGCTGTGTTGAAAACATATGACGCCAAATGCATTTCAATAGCTATGTACGGAGCTGATCTGTGGGGGTTAGAAAATGTAAAGGCGTTGCAGGTGTCAGAGGATAAGTTCCTGAAATCTATCTTATCGGTCCCCCGGTCAACACCTGGATATATTGTTCACCAAGAGTGTGGGGTAGAATATCTAGTAGACCGCATAGCCTTAGCCCCGCTATTGAAATGGATCTCAATATGGTTAAACCCTGAACTAGAGCTGAATCATGAGATTCTCAGGGATTGTTTAGCCCTTGAGTATGGTAATACCATTCCCTGGTTGAACTATGTTAAAAAACTAGCAATAGAAATGGGTCGTCCAGAATTGTTTGATCACCCAAATAATTTACAAAAGGAGGATGAGAAATGGGTGAAAGATACATACAAGCAGTTGGTATATCTAGCAAGAGAAGAAAAAGAATTATGTAAACCAACAGTAAGGGCTCACCAGTTGTTAATTACCTCCAGTGGTATAGAACCCTACCTGAGAATTGTCAATAATATGAATCATCGTTATTTATTGACTAAGTTTAGACTGAACAAATTCCACCTTCTGCTTACCGAACGCCCAGGTTGGACTAAGGGGATGGAATTGGAGATTTGTTCTTGTGACAGATTCTCTATTAAAGAAACTGTGCATTTTATTTTATTTTGTAAGCATTTGTGCTCTATTCGTAAAAAGTTCATTATTCCTCTTATTAAAGACAAGGGCTTCAGACAAGTTAAACCTGCCCTTTTGTACCTACAGCTGTTGTCTAATACCTGGGAGATTTTTAATGTAGCAAATTTCTTGACAATAGCAATGAGACTTAGGAAGAAGATTAATTGGTTATAGTGTACATAGTGGGAAACTTATGAATTATGACAAGACGCTTTGCTTCTTTTTAAACAGTTTTTCGTGTTTGTATTGGTCTTTTTAATGATAGTTATAATGTATGTGTTTTATATATATATGTAATTGTAGTTTTGTTATATTTTTAAAGTGGTCTTGACTTTGATGTACTATTATGGTTTTTGTTATGATCCGAATAAAGTATTTTTGACTGACTGACTGACTGACTGACAAGTCCAGCGCTTGAAGCTCAATATTTCTTTTTTTGCGCCACCTTTGTGGAAGTGCTTGGATTAGCACTCTTATCAGAATCATTAATAAAGCAGAGGACATTTCTTTTGGAAGTGGGAATTCTCATTTTCTCCAGCAGATAAAGAGTCAACCTCATTTCTATCTCCTTCAAAGTGTCCCATGGGAAGGTTTTTACCAATATCACAGTAAGATGGTTTGTGCGCTGGATAAAGGTAATCAATACACTGATCTGGGAGGGTCAACAGTGTAGATATTTTTCTGCCCAGAGATAGAGCAAGATTTGGAGAGATCTTTTCTCTTTGTTAGTTTCGATGGTAGGAAATGTCAGGGATGGCTCTTCCAAGCCCAGAAGATGGAGGTTTTCTACACATAAGCCCTAAAAACAACTGATGCTGAAGTTAGGGCTGGTTGAAGGGAAGAGTAGATTAGGAAAGTATCAGGATAAGGTCAGACACAGGTTAGAATAAAGCTCTTCTCAGGCTGTTCCTCACACAACATACAGTAGAAATCTGATCTGTGGTGGACTCCAGATGAAAAAGAGAGCTCAGCCCTTCCATTTCACTGGCTTCAGTTTGGGTTGTTTAAACAAAGTGGATGTGCTACTAACCAAACCTTTCTTTTGAGGCTTAAGGCCATTTTAACTATGTTTCCTTCAATTTAAAGTTTACAGGGATTACCATCCTGACGATACAGAACGATACACGCATGTGAATATATTTAAGGTCCAGTGCTGGCAAAATCAAAAATATTTTGGCATTACAGCAGTGGCTGTAATTGTTAAAAACCTTCGTAGCAATGCCTAAGAAATTGGGATTCTCTATGAACTATACATTTCACAAACATTTGAGAGAGTTAGAGTTAAACTGAATCAGTTAGCCAAGACTTGGTGCTCTACCAACTAGTCATTTACAATAACCCTCAGCTATGCCATTTCATATCAAGAAATGCTGCATAGGTACTTTTGTTGGTGGTAGTCCATTTGGACTTCTCAGTACACTGGAGTTTTCCTCTTCAATCCCGTATTTGTACGCTCCGCTGCTCCATACTGGTGACAGAGACACTTGCTACAAACAAAGATTATGCTTTTAGTATTTATAAACAAACACAAGTGCTGGTCAATGCCTTTAGAAGACATTATTTGACTCATAGTTCAAGCAACATATTGTTATAGGAGGCAGCTCTTCTCCTACTATCATCTTCGGTTTTATGAATACTAATCTTAATCTGCCATAGACTGTATAACATTATGCCCAGATCGACAGGGTAAAGTAAAAAATAACACTCGGGACACAATACAACAATCAATCATGGATTTATGATCATAAAATCAATGTATTATTTGAATGCAATATTATTTGTAAATCAAACAGGGTCTGATAGTGATGCATAAAATGTATTAGCTTAACAGCTCTGTCTCCCTAAAAATAGGATTGAATTAACAAGTATAAAATACAACTGGTGACATTTTCTGAATGGTTGCTGCATAACAACAGGGCAATTAATCAACCATATCTTCAACTCCCTAGATGTTGTGCTGTGGTAGGAAAGAACAGTAGGTTCAAAACATCTGCAACATATCATACATTCATTTTCATTAAATAGCTTTATCTTCCAACATAATTTCTCATTTCATTTAAAATAATAATAAAATAAAGTTTTATATAATTATTCAGCAGAGACAAAATCGAAGCTGCTAATTTACATTATACGTATGTTGTTATGACTTGAAGCTACTCAGCTTACAAGAGACTTATTTGATAGGCGGTGATAAGAATGCAGAGTTTTCTCTTAAGTGATAAATGTGACAAAATGATGGGGTTTGAAATAGCAAGGACCATGAGACCCAAACCAGTGTGCTTTTACTGTCAAGAGACTGGAGGAAAAGCAGATGTTAAAGATGGCAAACAGTATACATTACAAAAACAATTTACAACATCAAAAAACAAGTCTAAATATGACATTTTAGTTTTAAACAGGACTAATGTGCCTAATGCATAAATGTGAACATAAAAGTGCTCTGGACATACAGGTATCGCAAAATCCTCCTTCTACCACGGTTACACTTTGTTGTGGTTTGAGACTCAGGGGGGCCTCTTCTTCACCAGTTCGTAGAGCTTTTTAGGGCACCAGAGCTCATGGTCTTAATGATTAACTATATTTAAAGCGTTGGCAAAAGTCTCCTAAACAAGCAAGATTGTAAGAACAAAAATGTGGTAGCCTTGAATTGTAGTGGTTTTATTGCTCAGAAAATGTCTGTAAAACAAAATTAACCTTCACAGAATAATCATATTAGAAGTGAACTACTGGGAAGCAGTTATTCAGAACACCTCCCAGCCTGTCAAGGAACTTCTAGAAGTGCGCCAACCGTAAGAGGTTTAAGATCCTAGAATCACAACCCTTAGTAGAAAGTGGCCTTTGAACCCGACAAGATAATCTATCACAGAATAATATCCACAGACGCTCTATCCATTCAGAAACTGAGGCATTTCAGTGAATATAGTTCCTGAACCATTTCTATTAAGAGTTCCACAAGCCCTTAGCCTTTATCCTAAACAATGGAATAGAATAGCTCAAACAGGAAAGAGGTATACAGCTCAAAACCAAAAGCTCACAAGCTAGCTCTGCTGCGTAAATGTAAGTCAGGCTTGGTAACTTTATGGACTTCCCTATCTTTATGGGAACGCTGCTCCTAAGCATGTACAAAATCAACCTTCTCCAGATCGGCAGCAGAACAAATAGAACTATCGCTAAGGTGTCCAGTAGTTTATGTGTTCCTATGTCACTTTTTGTGTGCCTAGGGTGTAACCCCTTGGCCATGGCGTGAATTCCGCCGTGGGGCTGGGGGGTGAGCGTGGCGCCGCTATGCTCGTGACGGAAGCACGCCTGCATGAGCCACGGGCGGCGTGTGCTCATGACAGCGTGGTTCTGTCATGGCCCGCCCGCTCATTAATTCGCCCGCCCTGGCACGGAATTAATGCCGCGTGGGCGGAGCAGCCGCAGCATGACAGAAACACGCCGCCATGATCACACGCCGCCCGTGGCTCATGACGGCGTGGTTCCGTCATAAGCAGGCAAGGGTTTAAATAAGCTTTTTGTTTGGATTAAGCATTGCTAATACTCTGCACCCTTATTTAACCTGGAAGGAAGAAAACAGTTCACAAAATAGTCAAATGAAGAGAAACGTCGACCCAGGTATAGCATGAAAAAGAAGTACCCAAAATAGTTTTCAAAGTAGCCTGCATCCAAAGCAGCATCATTACACCCTACATCAAGGATCCTAAAAACGTACATGGGCTCCATCATTTCATCCTATTGAGGGAAAGTGCTACCTCATGGTACCCTACAAATAACAAGGACTCCATCATCACATCTTGCATCTGATAATGCCACATCCTCATATGTGACAAAATGTCGGCCCCATCATCACATCCTACATCATGATATCCGACGGAGAAATGGCCATCCATCATCACAGAATCCTACAGAGAATTAGGCTCCATCACTACATACTAAAGGTGGAAATTACTAAATCATAGTATTAGGCAGAAAACAAGGATTCTATTACTGCATGCTGACAAATATTCAACGTCTTTTAAACACCGCACTAAATTAGAGACACTACCATCAAATTTGATCCTGATTCAGCACAGCCTTTACAGCAGAACACGAGGACATGTGTGTTCTTTGATTTCTTCCTCAACAATAACTTATAAACCTTTCAATAAAAACATGTTTTAGAGTACAATATGGTTACTAAGAAGTTAGCTGAACATAAACTCTGCAAAACTGCTAGGTGAAGGGCTGTTTAGTAACTGGCATCTGAGACTATCACTTGCTATTCCGAGTGTTATTGGTGAGAAAGAGTGCCTACATTGCCTCAGTTGCAGTGCCTCTCCTTAGGGGAGTAAGGGAGTCTGGTGCCAGCACAAATGTTTTTATTTATCTGGCCTAACAGAGGCTGTTATTAATTGAAGGAAGCAGATACATAATAGCATTGGGTCAAGAGAAGAGTTATGACTTCAGAACAGTGACCGACCGAGGACAAGCCATGCTAGGCCTGTTGTCAAGTGCATCTGGGTCCCTATGGAGAGCAGGACGGCTCTAAGTCGTCTACAGGAAGGTGTTCTTACCGTGCCTTGTACTTGCCACATTTCTGCCTTCGTTTAGTTACCCGCAATAATACTGTCACTCTATCTCTAGTTGTCATACAGAGCAATCCACTCTACTCAACATAACCTTTCACAACTTGGCCTTTTCACACAAGTTAAATAAACGTTGCCCACACTCTTCCAGATTGCCACCCGGTAGCCAGTGCCCTGTCACAAAGTAAAGTTGCTGCTGCTCAGAAAGCAAAGCAGGTTGTAGAATGGGATGTAGTCAGACGTGCCAAGTGCCACACAGGCTCTTTAAAGCATACTGGGAGGTAGGGAGCCTTGCTGGCAGGGGTTTGGCACTCCATAGTAAGCTTTCTCTAGGTAAGCAACTAGCTTATCAATTCTACCTGATGTGATAGAAAGTGAAAAACTGTATTGAAGGACATTCTTGCTCGAACAATGCCCCACTGCACTGCCCAAAAGCAAGCAAAAAGGCACTTTAGAAAACCCGGGTTTTCAAGCCATCTTTAAGATTAGTTTCTCAGTTTACCTTCACTTAGCAGGTCCTCTTGGGCAACACAGTATCCAAAGCTTTCTAAAGCTGAAAGACCTATTAAAAAGCAGACGATCAAGCTTTAAAGCATCCTTGGCATGGGCAGTAGCAACGTCCATGATCCTAGGCTTACACTGCCATATTTCATGTAGGAGCCAGAAACTTGACAGGATCGGAGATTTGGGTAGTGCATTCTTAGCAGGCAGGCCTATGGCAGAGCACAGTGTTGTAGGCTTACCAAGTACTATAGCTGTACTTCATGAAGAAAATTTGAACAGGATCTTGGAGTTCAGAGCACAGCACATTATCAGCAGGCAGGAACTTTAGCAAGGCGCAGCATCTCAGGTGTACGTATCACTTCATGTAGCCATCTGCATGTGTAGGCATGGACTATGTAGGCGATCATATATGTTTGTATCCTCAGTGCAGTGTGTGTGGTACATGGAAAGATCCTATGCTTTATATAGCTTTGGCTAAGCACATGAGCTTTAAAGAACATTTTGGGGGAAAAGGGCTCCAGCGCCACGTTCTAGTTATACTTCATGTAGCAACCAAGGACTGCTGACTCTTGCGTACTTCACAGCACGTTTTGAGCTGGCAGAACCTGCACAGAACCTATTTATTTGATTCTTCAGACGGCTTGGGCTACTGCATAACAGATAACCATATACTTTCTAGAATTAACAGAATATATGGCACAACACAAGAAGAAACCCCTCCTTCAGGTGTGCTCATTACATAGCAACTATCCAGCTTTTCTTTGTGTAGCCCCAATGGCACTTGCATATCAGAGAATCATCATGAAGTGCCCTCAGAAGCACCTTACACCAGGGCAATGGGCACAGCATAGCACCTTCAGCAGTTTTGAGCTGTATTTCAGTGAGGTACAGCAAGTGCTATTTAAAGCCAAAGCAAACAGTAATCCCTCTCTTTATTGCTTCTTTGTTAGGGTTGTTGTGTTAAATTGCTTAAAGTTTCAGGTGAAAATACATAGTGTCCGAAAGGAATTTGATGGTGAAAGAAATTCAGTCAGAGAATGAGAAGAAGTGGGGTGCGAACCACGAATCTGAGTGAAGTTACAGAGACAGGAATAAAAGCATTATTACTTAGGACAGTTGCCAGCCTGAGCATGTGTGTGCTAGGTATCATCTAGACCATGCAAATGCAATACTTCCCTAGGCTAAGGGGTCTAGATGTGAGGTACTGCATGCACAAACGTGACATGTCATGTTACGCTCGTGCAGTGTTTACATTTGATTCTTAATGCCATGTAGGAGATAGACACGAGCGTGACACCCAGTGTAACGCTTGTGTCTATTTCAGAAGACGCCTACTGTTGTGCAATGAGCCTGTTGCTCGTGGTCGGCCGTGTTTGTGTTCAAGAGGAGTACGATTTGTGTATATGGTGTAGGCGGAATAGAACAACAGTCGATAAACATTGCTGGGCCATAACACTATCTCATTGTTCGTGCTGCATTGGTATGTGCAGACACAGAAGGGGTCTTTGTGTTTTCTTTCCAAATAGAGAGCAAACATTCAGTTGGAAAATCTTCTAATCAGTGGATGCTCTACTGTGCTGCTGACATGAGAGCTCGGAAACATGAAGAGGACATTGCTGTCTTGTGTTTCTGAACTCTGCGGCCTGCAGCGCTTGACGGACTCTAGATTTTTAAAGCTAATGAATGCGATGAAGAAGGCACATGCAAAGGCCCCTTCTGTATGGATGCAGTGCAGAGCGGGATTATGATAGGACCCTGGAATTTGTTTGCAACTCAGGTGGTAGACAGCTCCAGAGGCATTGCCGCTGCCTGCCCTTGAATCACCTGTAAGTTAACCTGCTACCTTGTTTTTGAAACTTGTGCCATAATCTTTCAACATAAACTGGTGTGGTGTCATTTATTGTGTAGTAATGTAATTTAAGGCATGTATTGTGTACCTAAATTGGCTATGGATCAGCAGCACTAGATATTCTATAAATATGGTTCACTATATTGTCCTCTTCACAAGGAGGAGGAGCAGGAAACGTCAGTGGGAGAGGAAACCGTGGTGTGTGTTAAAAAACCTATACCATACAAAAGCTATCCTTTAGGGATATTTTGATGCCTGGAAAGGGCACAGGGCAACACAAATGAGAACAATCACATTGTGAGAAAAGGCTGTCAAAAGTGTGGAATGAAGTGGAGATATGTGTAGTGTAGTAAAACAAATAACCATGCAGCAACTTAAAGAGGGATTTACTAAATTGTGATATAATGACGAAGTACTTTTTTTTAAGCGATTGAGAGGTTGTCTGGGATGAAACATTAACTATCTTTTTCACATATTGTAAACATCCTTCTTTGAGTAATGAAAACACTTAAGCAATCATTCCATTTGCAGGGACTAAATTCCTGGTCGAGCATAAGATACGTTAAGCACATCACCTTTTTGTGATATGCTAGATAATAGTGTAAATCTAGCGCTTCTGCCCATTAAAAAGTACATAATGCCCTGCTAAGCAGTAACATATTCATAATGTGGGTAGAATCGCATTGTGTACCTTTAGAAACGAAATCAGCTCTATCAGAGAGCGTTTCAATGTTGTTCCCTGGTATATTATGAACAAAATATAGTCTCCAGTGTATACATAATAAGACCTACTACTACTCCGATATATGCAGATTCATTAATTTTACTTACCATTAAAATGGTGTCGGACTTATATGGTAGTAGGTTCCATTACTGCCTACGCCTACACTGCCTTACCACTACATCGCCTTCACTGAGTTAAGTCAAATGTTGATAAATTAAAATCATTGCACTCACAACAGCACAAAGGTAATGACATCATTAAATCAATGACTTAATAAACTTTTATAAAAAACAGTGATCTTAAATATTTATCCTGAAAATATCTTTGACAATCTCATGTCTAAACAAAGACGCCAAACTCTCTAAATGTCAGAGCACCTGAAGCATACTAATATTAATGATTATCCTAAGTATGAAGTTCCTGAAGAAGATATCAGGTTAAAAAGAACAATATTTTCCCTTAAAACACTGTTATTAATCAGTCTCATCCAATCTTGGACAGGTAGATCCTTAAAAAAGAAGCACTATTATCTGGTTTGTCAGTAAATCTCAGCATAACTTCTCATTGCAGAATGGTGCTTTGAAGCTCACAAGTCAAAAATGAGCCTACTCTAAGAGTTACTGCCTGACCTTTCCCTCCAATATGCACCCTTAGTATTTTCAAGGCTTTTATGGCCTCATCCATGAAAATTTTAAATAGTGTTGAAATCAGCGGGTCAGCCCAGTAAAGGCAAAATGTAAGTGCATGTGTGCACTTACGTATCCCCTTCAGAAGCATCATGAGCTTCAACCAATATCTGCCCTCCTGAACCAAACTTGAGCAAATACAAATCTTATATGTAAAGTCCTCTGTTTGCAATGTGGAAAAGTGATGCCTTTCTGAGCCTGAATTAGATTTGACCCCAGACTTTCTGAACAATGACACAGGAATGAATACAATCCTCAGGCAAATGACTGTGTCAAATTGTTTTATATAAATTCATTAGGAGATAGGTTTGTGTGATGACCACTTGCCATTTCCAGACCTTTCCACTGTATAATTCCTTCAAGACCTTTAGTTGTCAAGTTAGTCACTGTTCATACCTACATCTGACTTTAAACACAATAGAGGACACAGCAGTCTCCCAAGAGGTAATAAGATTCAATTCTCTCAACAATTTTCGAGGAAAAACTGACCGGGTGTTTAGACAATCTTACTTTTCCTTCCCTACTCAGAGGGCAGATTTGTGATTTTAATTTACTATGACCTGCATACCAGAGTAAATTTGCAAATCTTGTCTAGTCTATAGTATGTAACAGTCTAAATAAACTGCTATGAGAAAATGTGCGAAGACTGAACTCCAGTCAAATATGACCGTAGGGTATGCTGTTTGGATGGTTGAAAACAGCTTGAAAAGTTGAAAACAGTACTGTGCCGAATCTCTTTGACAATCTACCTGGGAATGTCACAAGCTTATATGCATATGCAGGTTTTTGTTTAGCTTTAAAAACAATAAGGACCGCTTACATCCGGGTTATCATAATTTATTATATAGTTGCCTAAAAGCACAGGCCACAAATGCTGCCTTGCTGTTGAGGCTAAACTCAGGGTATTTCTGGTTATGTCGCACCTTAAAGCATGGTCCCAAATATTTTTATGTTGGAGAAAGCTCAAACTATACACCGCAATTTAGCCATTTGTTCTGATTATTTTGATTTCTTCATAATACCAGCAAGTTTGTTTATTAATTCTTCTAATTTTAGAGCAACCGTCTCTCTTTTACTTTGCTATAATGCCTTTTGGGATTTACTTTGCATAAAAGTAAACTATTTTTATACAAAACACCTAATGCATTGTTGTTGTATTTAAAATAAAACAATATAGGATAAACTAGTCCAACAAATACTTGTGAGAAATAATGCAAAGTTTGCATATTTCTTGGAGCACTCGGTATAGGCTGACATAAAAAGCACACATTCTTCTCTAAATTACAATGTCTCAGTATGAAAAGGGTTTCCTTTACTGTGTGGTATTCACTCAACAGTGATTAATTATTGCTATTCAACTCGACAGAACATATGAGGATGTTTAAGCTAGCATTTATCTACAAAGATCTGGATAACAGCAAATGTGGGAATCCAGAATGTAAAAGTATCACACCAGTGACTCTTGATGACACAACGTGACATGGTGAAAAGAGCTATTGTTCTTTGCTTCTGTTTATAAAGATGGGGTCAGATGTACAAAGGGGTTTAGCGTTCGCGAACCCTCTGATTCAGTAAATCAGAGCGGTTTCAAAAGCTAAAATCAATTTTCAAATGTACTAAGCCCATTTACTGATTCTGAAAAGGTTTTCCGAATCGTTGAGTTTAAAATACTGCTTCCTTATGGTATGTTTGAATGTTTTGTGATTAAAATAAGGTTGCAGAAAATTAATTAACTGACCAATACCTCAAAGGAAGTGGGAACCCATTCCTAAAAGGGAGAAAGTCCCTAAGTGTGACCCCGACACTTTCCTCTTTTGGAATGTGGAAAAACATTTTTTTAAGAGTAGGCAGTGGTCTAAGTTAGTGAAACTTTTCTTTTTTTTTAAATGCATTCCGTTTTCCTTTAAGGAAAATGGGCAGCATTTTAAAAAACAGTTTTTTTTTTATTTATGGGCAATTACAGGCATGGCAGCCCTCGGCAGGCCACCATCCCTGTGATGGTAGCGAATGGTAGTGGTTCACAAATTACGACCTCCCTAATTACTATTCATGTAGTAGGTTGAATTGCGACTGACTGTGACTTGGCAATTTGTAAACAGAACTATTAGTAAAGCTGGAAAAAAATACTAATGCATTTGGTAAAGTTAGAGCGAAAATTCTGACTCCTTTTACCAATTGCATTCTTAGTACACCTGGCCCTAGGTTTATGATAGAGGGGTTTTTAAAAATGGATTAAAAGAACAATTACAAGCAATTATAAATTACGTAAAAATATATTTTGAGCCACAATCTTACATTAAAGTGTCATCTACCACAGTTTATTGAGGCAAAAAGAATTTCCTATAAGGACTAACCTCATGAAAATATCCAAAGAGAGTTCATACATTTATCAGAATGGTAGAACTGAGCCCTTGTCACTGGCCTAAAATGTTGACTTTTCTTTTGCACAAATACAGTATTTTGAGAACAAAAAAGGCAAGTGAGTTCTCCCTGAAAAACAATTTTTGCTTCAAGACTGGATATTGTGAAATAACTTTCAGGGGAGAATTGGAAAATCTTGATGCACTACAGCAAACTGCAAAATTGGCCTCCACAAGAGAAGCCTTCATCCACATGGAATGAGATCAAAGACTCAAACTACATATATTCCTGAACCCATCAACAGTGACCTTCATGGAAGACTGGGAGGGATGGCAGTGCATCGGAGGAACCCGCTTGAAACACACATCTTAACTCTGGACATCATACCCATGTAGTCAAAAACAACATTATGCATTCCATGAAAAAGAGCTTACATTTTATCACTGGTTATAAGTCTTACCTGAAACACAACATACAAAAACATGAAGGACATAGGGAGGAGATACAGCAGGACATTACAGGAAGGTAAAAGAAGTAAAGTACAGTGCGGTGTGAAAGAAAGGAACACACATCTGATGCCGAGCCTAAACAGCTTGATGACGGGTAAATAAAACATTTTATAAGATTTTGTAAAAATAAAACAGAGTTTTCCTTTCCATCACTTCAAAAACCAAGGATCCAAAGCTTCCTTTGACTTAGTAGCAAACACGTTTTCTGCTAAACTCTTGAGATCCATAATTTCAGAGTGCTTCTATCCCAAGGGTATTAAAATGTCTTTCATTTTCCATAAAAACGCTCCAATGTGCTCCTCCGCTCAAAAATCCAAAGGAACAGTTATTCAAGGATGCCAAAGGCTTCTGTGACGGGTGTCTCTAGAGTGTACATTCAGTTCTATATTTCAGAGTATTTGCATGAGTAAACAACCTGGAGTGCCACATTCAGGGACTGAGGTCATTTGAGTCCATTCAGAACTTGCCCTGCTTTACTTTATCAATGTGATGGGTTAATTTCAGTGCTGGCCCCAACTTCAGTCCCATATATTTCATCATCATGTCACTTCGTAGCAGAAGCAAGGCTTTTCCATCGATTTCCTGTAACAGTGAGAAAAGAAGTTAACCAGCTTAGTAACTCCAGTAATCTTTACCCTCTGGTGGCTTCACATTTCTAATCAATGGAAATCCTGGATGTAGAATAGTAGACTGCACACTGTCCAACACTCTTTAAAGAGTTAAGACGCAAGCACAATCATGCATCACCACTAAAGACCTCCTATGTGCAATTTCCTGAAATCCAGATCTATGCATTACATGCTTGTAAAATCTAGTAAGATATCCACACAGGAATACAGTTCACAGGAAGCCGTCGTGTGCTTCTGAAAGAAGATCTTTATTCAGGTTCAAACATGACCTCAGCCACAGCTCACACCGCCGGTGCCCGCCGTCTCCATGCAGGGAGCTCGAAATCGAACCTTCAGTGTGGCAACATTCTACAAGGTCGCAGAAAGGGAAACAACCACTCTGAACATGAGGGAAGGGGTGCAGTCAGTGGACAGCAGTGCCCCTAACCGGAAGATACCACACCCCCCCCCTCCTTTACATTTGCAGAGAGAAAAACAATAAAATAAGAGCAAGAAAAATTCAGGACTACTGTTCCAAATATTTGGGACGACAGACAACTCTACCGCTCAACCTGCGGTAAGTGTTGATCCTCCCATCAGCTGATGACTCACAGACCTGGCAGTATCTGGCTTGCCTGACTCCTCACTTTTGGGCATTTCCCCATGTTCTGTGGGGACAGCACATTATCACTCTGCCCAGGTTCCAGATACGCCCATCCTGAGTTTTGACATCATTTCTGAAAAGTTTGACAACTCTTGTGAGTTCTGTAAACTCACCTGCTCGCCCTCCCGGTAGGAGCCCTGATTTAAACAAGGTCCCCTACCTTGTAACAGATCTCTTTCACTGCATGAGCTTAATCAAACCTTCTCTTTCTATCCGCCATGGCCTTCCGCTCTCTGTCCCTCCATAGTGTCTCTCGTATGGGAGTCGTCCACCCCTTGTACCATTTCCTCCAACCTGGTACCAACCCAGAATTGGGTTTGCTAGCTCTCAATAGCTCAAATGGTGTCATGCCTGTGGTTTGATGGGGAGTGAACCTGTAAGCTTCTAGACGTTTGACCACCTCGTCTTTCCAACACAACCCGCTTGCCTTAGCTAACTGAATGCACTCTTTGATGGTCTTGTTGAATCTCTCAATCATCACGCTGTTCACCGGATGGTAGAGAGCACCCAACCTGTGCTTGATCCCATTACACTCTAGGAATTCCCTCATTTCTCTAGAGCAGAGCTGCACTCCATTATCTATCAGGATACTACTATGTAACCCTTCGTGAAGGAACACCTCCAGGAGAAACTCAATGACCGACTTGGTAGTTATTTCAGACACAAACTTCAGCTCAGGCCACTTGGAATATGAATCCCTAAGTACCAGGATGTACGGGGTGAGGTTCTTAATGGTCTGAGAGACTCTTCCCTCTTGTCAAAGTCAGACCAACCCCCCTGGACTTGGAACATACTTTTTGAAGAAGCACATCACACTCCAACTCCACCTTACAGTGTTCTTCATCCACCACCCCTTGTGTTATGGCACACACGTTCTCATTCTCCATCTCATAGTCCTCCTCGCCTAGCCTGTTCTCATCCTCGATCCCTCCTGGGCTTTCTCCCACCAGCCGCGAGATACAGTCAGAGGCTAAATCTCTCACGCATGATATGTATTCTACCCCAAAGGTGTATTCTTACAAGCTCACTACACACCTCCTTATCCTGCTCGAGATGGCGTTCAACCCTTTCTTGTTAAAGACTTCAACCAGGGGCTTATGGCCAGTCCTTATGTCAAACCTCGTTGCCTACACAAAATCTCTAAATTTGTTGGTAGCCCAATGTACCGCAAGTGCCTCCTTCTCGATAACCGAGTAGTTGTACTCTGCCTGACGTAGGGATCAAGATGCGAACGCTATGGTCTCTTCCCTTTTTCTCCTTCCTGGGTCACAACCACACCCAACCCTTTAGTGCTTGCGTCCGTGGTCAGGAAAGACCTCCTACCGGGAACAAAAGCTCTGAGATTAGGTGCTTCGGCTAGTGCTTTCTTGGTGTCATCGAATTCTTTTTGGCATGCCTCACTCCAATCAAAAGTGACCCCCTTCCTGAGAAGATTACGAATCTGGTAGGTACGTCTGGCAAAGTTCTGGACAAACTTGCTATAAAACTCAATCATACCCATAAAGGATTTGTACTCCTCTTTGCTTCTATGAGGGGTTAGGTTAAGGATGGTGGTTTGCAGCTCTGTCTTGGGAAGTATACCCTCTTCAGTTACCTTATGTCCCAGAAATTCTATCTCTGAGCACCCAATTCTACATTTTTCCTTCTTAACCGTTAGGCCTTGCTCCAACAATCTCCCTAGGACTTGTCTGAGCCTACGTTCATGCTAAGTTTTAACTTCTCTAAAGATCAGAACATCATCCTGGTAGCAGAAAATCTTTTGGGTGTATGGGAGAATTTCAGTGCTCATGTGACAAACTCATAAATATAAACAAAAACTCATTTTTCTCTTGGGTGCCTGCAATATTAGTGGGAGAAGAGAACACCCTACTTCTCACTACGCAATCCTAGGATTTAGCTATGATATCATCCTGGTAACATAGAATTCCAGGAATTCCTTTTAGAAGGTTGCTCATGATCCTTTGGACAACGGCTGCAGCGGAGACAAGTCCAAAGGGCATATGCTTAAACCTGTAGGCCCTCATGGGTGTAACAAAAGCTGTGACTCTGGGTGCAGCCTGACCTGATACTAGGCTGACATGAGGTCCAGAGTGGAAAAGACCTTGGCACCAGCAAGCCTGCTCATCATTTGGGAGATGTTGGGGAGGGGGAACGTGTCCACTATCACCTCCTTGTTAAGCGCTCTTAGGTCTATACATAAGCGCATAGCTCCATCCCCCTTCCTCGCTGCTACAATGGGTGCTAGTCACTCCGTGGCTTCCACTGGTTCAATCACTCCCAAACAACACAGCTTCTTTAATTCTTCTCTCACAGGTTCTTGCATGGAAATCAGCAGATTTCTGACCTTTGCCGATACTGGTTTCGCATTCTCTTTTAGTCTGATCCTGTGCACAAAGTTCTTAAGACAGCCCAACTTTTCTGAGAACACCCCTTTGAACTCATCTTCAATTCTGACAGCTATTTTGTACACCTCTTGTATCAAAATTTGCGGGTTGTTATTTGGATTAAGATACCCAGGTCTTTTTGCGCTTGCTACCCCAGTATGTTGTCCCCTTTACTTGATACATAGACCTTGGTTACTGCAATTCAGCCCTTATAGCCAACTGTGCCCCAAAAGAAACCTCTCATGCGTATGGGTTGACCACCATAGCCACCCTGCCTGACATCCATTCTTTGGAGTATCATCTTGCCTTTTGACATCTTCTCAAAAGCCTCTGCAGAAACAATGGTCAGTTTTGAGCAGGAGTCGAACATGGCTTAAACCTCTGTCTCTTCAACAGTTATGTAGACTTTCGGAATACTCACAGACCCACGTTCAACATGCAGTACAATTTCCTCACAGACTTGTGTTGTGTCCTCTCTACTGTTTCTTCTGTAGTTAGTACTGCTCTAGCAGCAGGTTCTAAAATAACCTCTATTTCCGCACTTGTTGCAGGTTGCCTTGAGCGCCGGTCACTCCCTACTGTTAGCCAAATGGCCTGCTTTCCCACACCTGTAGCAATTTCCTTTAGAATTCCAAACCCCTTTGTTTTCCTTCTGATCACTTATTGCACCTTTAACCACTAGAATACTTTCATTCTCACTCGTGATTTCATTAATCTTAGTATTTCCTTCACAATCTTGCTTAATTTCACTGACACACTTTATCATGTGCTCCACCTGTTTGCCAACTATTAACACCTCGCCCAAGGGTGGATCATCTTTCAGCAAGAGCTCTTCACGTATTCTTTCTATCTTGCACGTCAACAGGAGCTGATCTCTTATTCCTTCCTCACAAGCCCCCCCAAACTTACAACTTGCAGCCAATTTTCTTAACTCTGACACAAATTCTTCCACTGTCTCTGCTTCTTTCTGTCCTCTTCTCCCAAAATGGTACTGTTCCATGATGGTGCTAATCTTAGGCAAGAAATGCATGTCTAATTTCATATTCATTTAAACCTCTGGCATCATTAGCATTCAAGTCAGGTAGGTGTTCGAGAATCTCTTGACCGTCAGCTCCTAAGTAGTGTAATAGTAATGCTACCTTTCTTTCCAAACCTAGATTAGGACCACAAACCACAGCATAATTCTGAAACACTTTTTTCCACTTCCTCGATTTCAGAGGAGGCTCCCCAGGTGTGCCCCACAAAATGGGGGTGGAGTAACATTCTGCATGCTTTGCATGAAAGTAGGACTATTCTACCCACAAAACTAAATTAAAAACATATTGTCCACTGTGCCCCCAACACCCGGCCACCAGTGCTCTCACCCCCAGCAGAGAAACATAAATAAGTCACAATTTTAAAACCAGAGCTGACCACAGGACTCTATCAAAACAGTGAGATAAAAAAAAAAAAATCCGTCCATTACATGGCGAAGTTTGCTCCTTTACTGTTTTAACAAAACATAGGCATGCTCTTAAGTGTTACGAGATGATGAGAGTTAAAAAATGTTTTTGCTGAAATGGCGTTTGGAAAACAACTTGAGCAGAGTGTCAGCGTGACTTGCCAAATCTTTTCTGGTGTGTGATCGATTCCTCAGAGGGGAGACTGATGTAAGGCTGTGTCGGTCAGCGCGACCAACTCTTCAACCATGCACGATCAGGTGTGAGGACCACCTCACCCAAGACGACAGTGGAATGCTGTGCCAATCAGCATGTCCAGACACAGCTACACCTTGCAATGCTCCTTCGAACAGATGACTGTGAGGCGCTGTGCCAGTCAGCGTGACCGGCGGATGAGTGTTCACCACACCAGCTCCAGGCCAGGACCACCTCACAACAAAACGACAAATCAAATTCTATGCCAGTCAGCGTGACCTACTGCTGCTACGCCCCACAACTTCTCCTTAACGTAATGTCCGTGAGAAGCTGTGCCAGTCAGCGTGACCGGCCAGAGCGTCTTTCGCACAAAGCTCCTGACTGTAGAGTTGTCCCCAGAGCCTAGTCTTCAGGTAGGTGGCGCGTCTGTTTCCCCGAACTCAGGCAGGCCAAGTAGCCACGACGAACATTGTAAAAACTTGAAGATTACACTTTCCTTCAAAGAATGCATTCTCTCCCTTCCGCTGACAACGAACACCGGGCAAGCGTTGACTCCGGTTTAGAATGTGACAAAGTGACTATATAAGCAGGTAAATTGGGAAGACTGCAATGACTGCAAAGCGGAGATTGCTAGTGAAACACCACCAAATCCCTACCGGTCACAGGGTTTCATAAGTGACACGGCAAAAACAGGTGGACCTCAGTACTGAAGAGATGGCTCTGTCAGTTCTCAAACATTCTCTACAGCACAATGATTTGCGTATCGTCTCGCCCACCCAAAGGCAAAGACCCGCGTGGCCAGCGTGAGTCACAAGGTACTCCCCAATTGACTTGGTTACCACACGCCTCTGTCAGCCTTCCACCATCCTGAGTGTAATCACTCACAGTATGTCCGCTCTGGCCGTGCCACACACCTCAAGTGCTGCTCTGGAATTACTCACGGCACCACTACTCACACAGTCCTGCGATGTAAATTACTTACGTGTTGAGGTCTAGTCCCTACTCCACACCAAAGCTCCTGCGCCCATCCTTCATCGCCAGTGTAAAATCTAGTATGATATCCACACAGGAATACAGTTCACAGGAAGCTGCCATGTGCTTGTGAAAGAAGATCTTTATTCAGGTTCATCAAACATGACCTCAGCCACAGCTCACAGTCTCAACGCAAGGAGTTCGACATCGAACCTTCAGTGTGGCAACATTCTACAAGGTCGCGCAAAGGGAAAGAACCACTCTGAACATGAGGGAAGGGGTGCAGGCAGGGGACCGCAGTCCCCCTAACCGGAAGATACCACAATGCTGTGTAGATGAAAACAATTGTCCATGTAATACATAAATGATAGGGGGAGGGTACTGATATTATGAAGACGATTTTCACATGTACATTTTCCATACCCTTCAGACTGTCGTGTTCACACTCCCAACATATGGTATTTTTACTAAGCATAAGGAGAGCAAAAAATTGCGACAGACTAGGACAAAGCGAGGGTTTAAGCTGAAAGAATTACTTACCTTTGATAATAAGATATTGGGTGGCCACATGATCATTATGCAGATGCCTCACCTTTTCAATATATGCAAAGCGTCAGACTGGATCCCGGAACCTTTTCCCCAGCAACAGCTCTCCAGCTTTGCCAGGTGATACCACGAGGCCTCAGGAGCTACTTCACCCTTCTTGAATGTGATGACATCAGACTTTATAAAGTACCAACTGACATATAGTATCAGTTCCTGGTACTAGTTCTTCCTCACATCGAGTTGTGTGGAGTGGACCTGAGAATGCATTAACAACTGTGACACCCATAACATAGTTGCATACCTTGTGATCTTATTAATCATGGCACCAACTCACAAGGAAGGAAAGATGGTGGAGAGGAACCTGTGAGAGAATTTGCATCAACCAGCAATATCACTACCAAAGGCAAATAACTTTTCCATCTGATGGTTACACCTTTCCACAGATTCTTCTTCTTAATGAGTCCAAAAGCAATATCCTAAGGGAATGTGGACTAAGTAGTGCTGATTAGCCAATGAAATCATGCAGTACAGCTGGGCAAAGTACCAGTCCATGTGTGCTTAAGTCGTGGGGCAGTAAGGCTTGGCAAAGGTTTGCAAGGAAGACTATGTGGGTGCCCAGCATATGTCAATTACCAAACACCTCTGGTGAGAGAGGAAGAAGTTGCCCTGATCCTATTGGATTGGCATAAATGCCATCCAGAGGATCTTTCTTTACCAAGGTGTAGCAGATCTTGATAAAGAGGAGGACCCAATGCGAAATGATGCATTTAGTCACTATCTTGCCTTTCTTAGCCCTGGCAAAGACCACAGAGAGCTGATCATCCACTCTGTCATGGCGAGTGTTGTATATGTAATAAGATTTGATGTAAGGTGTCCATTCAATGCAGCAACACCTCATGTTTGGAGGGATAAGGAAGGAAGAAACAGATGGCCCATGTGAATAGTAGACACACTTTTGGTAGTAAAGATGTACAGGTGCAAAGAAAATGTATCCTGGCAGAATTAATAAGTGAATGGTGGCTGAATTAAAAGTGACTGGTGATTGCCAGTCCAATGGACGGACAGAAGTCATTGCCACCAAGAATACAGTCTTCATAGTAAGAAGAAGCGAAAAGGGCAACTGTACATCGGCTTGAATGGGGATGCCATGGGATGAGTCAACACAAGATCCAAATTTGAGGAACAATTAATGGAAAAGGAGGAAACAAGTAATCCTTTCCAGTAAAAATGCACTATTAGGTTTGACTTAAACAGAGAAGACTAGTGTGGGGACACATGAAGTTGGACTGGGCAGCCAAACAGCCTTCTACTGCAGCCTCAACTAGGTGGTGTTGACCAAGAGATCGTGCAGCCAACAAACCATCAGCAAGCCTAGATTGAAAAGCATTCAGGCCTTCCGACTTGCACTACTGTACAAACTTGTTCCAGCGACATGAATGGACAGATTGTTTCATTGGGTGTCCACTTCTGGCATCCAAAATGTCATCTACAACCTTAGATGGCAGACAAAAAGAGCCTCAGTTTGATGGATGGTAAAAAAGCTTTCAGTGGCATTTGAATGGCCACAACGCCAATAGGCCGATGAGCAGATGGATATCTGCTAAAGACCAGAGTCCTCTGACCTCCCCATCCCAGCAATGATGCATCTGTCACAACCATCGGCTATGGTTAGGGAATAGAGAGTGGTTTTCCACTAGTTCAATTGTGGTGGAGCAGCAATCAGAGTAGATCAATTGCAGTCTCCTGAGAATCCAACAGGTTCTCCAGTGTTGTGCTCACTCAGCCTTCAGGTTTCACAGCAGAGGCAGTAAATACCACCTGATATAGTGAGCAACCAAGATGCAGGAGGCTAAGAGGCCAAGAAACTCCAGCGCCACCCTCACTGATATCCAGGACTGAGGCTTAAACATTGTGATCATAGCCCCAATGTCCTGCACTCGTGATGGAGGGAAGGCCTGAAACTGCACTATATCCAGGATGACTCCAAAGAAAGAGATCCTTTGCGAAGGTGTCAGGTGTGACTTTGGCATTTTTTTTAAAACATATTTTATTGAGTTTCAAAGGTTCGTACAAGCAGTCATGGTCCAAAGCTACCTGGATATCAACTGACTGATAGAGAGCAAAGTTACAGGCCTATAATATGGGAGCATAATAAACTTTGTGGCGAATAACAGTGTCCCCCCTTCAAGCCCTCCATAATGCTGGAAAGGAAGAAAAGAAAGTACAATCTATAATACAGTGCAGTCATGCTGTATTAAGCCCGCCCTCCCCTCCCATCCCAACCCCTCCTCCCAACCCTCACCCTAGGCAAGTCACTCCGAGCTGTCTTAAAATAATACAATCCAAGTCTGCTAAGATGGGTCTCCGCAAAGGCAGTAGTGGAGAGATCGAATCGAGCAAACCACAACAGGCGGAAACCTACAGTGTTCATCAATTCCAATATCTTCGTGTCAACACAGATATTGGCTACCACTTACTAACTCTCCTCCCCAGGAATATCACTCACATTTTTATTTATTTATTAGTATTTTGTAAAGCGCCTGGTTACACTAGCAAGTGTGTCCCCGCGCTGTAAATGCCAATAAAAGGTGTTCGTTGCTGACGCTACTTTCGATATTAGTTGTTGGGGAAGAGTATTGTTTTCAGATGTTTCCTAAATTTAGTTTCTGAAGGTTCGGTCCGCAGTTCTACTGGCAGTAGATTCCATTTCTTAGCCGTTTGGACTCTGAAGGATTTTCCGCCCATTTTGGCTGTCTGGACCCTCGGGACATACACCTGTCCCGTCCCCTTGATCTCAGTTGTCGGATGGGTTCATACCATTTCAGAAGACCACGGAGGTAACTGGGGCCTTTGTCATGCAGAATGCGATGACCTATGCATAAGGCCTTAAAAGTCACCCGTTCCCTGATCGGGAGCCAGTGGAGGGTTTTCAGAGCTTTTTTAGAAGAAGCTCGCCTAGGAAGTTGTAAGATCAGACGGGCCGCTGCGTTTTGTATTCGTTGGAGTCTGGAAAGACTTTTTTCGTTGGCTCCAAGATACAGAACGTTCCCATAGTCCAGTCTAGATGTTATTAGGCTGTGGACTATGGTCTGGCGCACCAATACAGGCATAAGGTCAAGCGTTTTCCTGAGGACTCGTAGTATCCCGAAGCAGGTTCCTGCTACCTGTTTGGTCTGGTGGTCGAGCGTGAGGTTTTTGTCTAGCCAGACCCCTAGGTTCTTTGCTAAATGGCTAGGTGTGGGCAGATCACCCAACTCTTCCGGCCACCACGCTGATGTCCAAACTGATGGAGCTTTGCCTATAATCAGTACCTCCGTTTTGTTGCCATTTAAACGAAGGCAGTTGTCCTCAGGTTGTGTTAGGGTTACAGTCAGTTGCGTGTCGTCCGCATACGACACTGTCTCAACCCCAAACATCTCAGTAATTTCTCCTACGGGGGCTACATATAGATTGAAGAGAGTGGGGCTGAGACTGGAGCCCTGTGGCACTCCCTGATTGAGTTCTATTTCCTTAGACTTGAACTGTCCCTGGGCAACCTGGAAGGTTCGGTCGGTTAGGAAAGATTTCATCCATTCCCAAGCTTTCCCTCTCACTCCTCCATTTTTCAGACACTGTAGCAGTGTGTGGTGGGCTACAGTGTCGAAGGCGGCACTAAGATCAAGGAGAATCAGTGCCGCCGTCTGGCCCTTGTCAGCATATCCTCCTAGGGCTTCTGTTGAGGACAGTAGGGCTGACTCGGTAGAATGATGGGCTCGAAAACCCGATTGAGAGGGGTGGAGGAGTCCATTGGCTTCAACAAATGCTGATAGCTGCATATTCACAGCTTTCTCAGCAATTTTGGCGAAGTAGGGAAGAAGGGAAATGGGTCTGAGGTTGTCCAATATGTCCATGCTGATGTTGGTTTTTTTTCTCAGAGGCAGGACAGTCGCTTTTTTCCATGCGATGGGGACTTGTCCTGTACTAAAGGAGAGAGCCAGAAGGTGGCTGATACGGGGCTCCAGGATGGAGATGCTGTCATAGAGTCTTCTAGGGGTTGCAGGATCGCTGGGAGATCCAGATTTGATGCTGTTAGCTATACTGCATAGTGTTTCTTTGGGCGGAACTATAAATGCTGAGAGGCATTTATCCTCCTGTATGTGAGGGTGGTTGTCTACCTGTTCCCCGCCTGCTCTGGCCCTGTCTGGGAAGCTAGCGTAAATTTTGTCCACTTTATTAGCGAAAAATTCGGCTATTTGGTTGCACGTTTTAATTGATCCAGTCATGGGGGTAACTAGTGAAGTGAGATCGGAGAGTTCCCTGTAAACTAGGAACATTTCCTTCATAGAATTGTCAGCGTCTTTGATTCTGGTACAGAGGTAGGATTTCTTAGTTTTACATTGCCTTCAGCATTATTGGTATCAAGGGCCTTAGTGGCTTTGGCACGTTGACAGTAAACCTCAATGATATCAGGAGGCTTGCCATCATCTGAAGGTGGTCTACGACTGACTGTGACAAGCCTGCCTTCAGAAGCCACTCGTCAAGGTAGGGGAAAACTGGAATCCTCAACCTCTGAAGGTGTGCTGCGACCACTACCATCACTTTTGTGAACATCCAAGAGGCACTAGTGAGGCCGAAGGGAAGTACAACAAATTGAAATTAGTCCTGGCTCACCTCAATTCGCAAGTAGCATCTGTGGGACTGCAGGTTGGGTAAATGAAATAAAGCGTCCTGCAGGTTCAAAGCCACCATGCAGTTGCCTGGGCCGAAGGCAGACACCCTGGGTCAACATGAGCATATTGATTTTGCCCTTCCACAAGAATAGAATAGAACAATGGCTTCAATTCTTCTTCAGCATGAGGAAATAGAGCGAGTAACAGTCAGTCTCTATTTCTGGATCCAGAACCCTCTCTATGGCTTCTTGGGCAAAAAGAGTTTGCACTACTTGAAGCAGGATGAACAGGTGCTCTTCTGAAAATCACTCTGATGTAGGCGGAAGATACAGCAGGCCGGAAAGGAATGGCAGGGCATCGCCCCTTTAAAGGATCTGAAGGACCCATCTGTTGTATGTGATATTTCCGATCCTGCCTCCCACAGGGTGGTCGCTTGCCACTACGCGCAAACTAAAGGAGTTTGGAGCTATTGGCGTAGTATCAGGGGATTTGGAAGTTCCATTGTCCCTGGGGACCTGGACGTTATCTGCTTGGTCCTTGTTCCTCATCCTAAAAGGACTGGGGTGCCTGTTGTGGGGGCAGTGGGAATTGGCACTGCCAGGAAGCCAAACCTCTGGAGTAGCCCTGAATAGGAAAAAGCTACTTAGGAAATTGACTGTTACGAGTAGAAAGGCCCAAGGAACATGGCATGGCCCGGCTCTATTTAAGGCATATCAGGGCAAGTCACCTTTCCAGCCAAACGACCCGTTGAAAGGCATATCCATGAGTGTTGTCTGCACATATTCAGAGCAGCCCATGGATCAAAGCCATTATTAACTCCAAAGCTGCTGACTGCTCTGCCCAAGTGGTCGGTAGTGCCAGTCCACAACGTTTAATATATTTGGCTGCATCCTAACCATCCTTGATAGTTTTAGATAGGGTTGCTTTGAACACATTTGAGGCTGCAAGCAGGATCTAGCCAACCATGTCCCACTAAGCGTGGGAATATCTTCACAGGAAACAACTGACAGCGAAAGACCAGAGGGCTAGGCTGGCGAAGGAAAACATCAGTTTCATGAATGCTTTGATTCTCTTTGACTCTTTGTCTGCGGGCCTCCTAGGAAATGAACTGGGGTTCACCCTGCTGGTAGTAGTCTGAACCACCAGCTTCTGGTCACATTTGCCAGGCACCAGATTGAGAATCTAGTAATCAGCCTGCTCACAGGTGGACACAAACAAGGCTTAGACCATGTGCCCATTAAGGTGTTAGTCAGGGCTTCACTGAATGGTACTAAAAGCCCAGAGAAAGTGTGCGTTGGTTTCTGTAAGTCTAATACCTCAGCTGCCCATCTCATCACCAGAACGAAGGAGAAACTCTTCCGCCCATGAGCCATCAACAGAAAAAACAGAACCCAGTGTCCAGGAAACTGTCTAATCCAAAGGTCTCCTGGAAATCCATGTACAGATTTTCATCATCATCACAGTGTGGGGGAAAATAATCCCCATCATCTCCAGTATCATCTCCAAAAGCTGATTGATGCTGATCAGAGTTGGAAAAGAGAAGTTGTTGGAGCACGGCTCTAAGGTAAAGGCATGGATCTGTCTGAGTCAGATTGAACAGAGACAAGGTACGTTATTCCGGCTTTTGGACGTGACCACAGTCAGGGCAGAGACAAATTTGACTTGGAGTTTGATAGGGCTAACGGGAAAAGGTCGTCCACTGATCCGGTGGCATTGTGGCCTGTGTCGATGCCAAAGGTACCAGAGTGAATTTTGGGGTCAGAATGAAAGTCATCTTCTATTTTGGAGCGGAACTTGAGATGCATTCAGGAGGCACAGATGGTGTAGAGAGCAGACCTGTAAGGGGTAAGCTGACCGAAAGCCCCCATGGATCTTTTGGGTCAAAAGGCAAGCCAGAGAGAGTTGAAACTGTGCCAACGATTCACAACATCCTCTCTATCAAGGCATTACTCTGTTGCTGCATCTCAGATGGACTGGCAAACTTGGAATGCATTGGGATCTGGAGCAGAATCGGATCCTAGGCAGGGATCCAGGAGTGAGACAGAGAGCCACACTGACATCCTTGTGACTACTGTGGCTTAGAGTTGCAGGACAGAAATTAATCCTGCTTGAATTTCATGCGCTTCCACTTTGACTGACTGGAAGACTTGGACCTCGAAGACCACCTATTGCAGGAATGGCCCAGAGAGCGGAAACGAGCCTGCACCCTCAACTTCTGTGTATTTTTTCGGTTTGCTTTTGGGTTCCCTTCGCTTCAAGTGCTCGGATAACATTCAGGTTCATAAGAGACACTTTTCGCTGGCCATTAAGTCATTCCCAGAACCCTAACACCTGAGGCATACCTCCAGGGTCTATTACAGGTACTAGTTTGCACCTCGCTGAAAGACTCATGTTTGCATTCTGAACTCCTTGGAGGCCAACTGTTGTTATTTTGCAGAGCCCCCTTTTTATTTACGACGTGTAAATTCTGATTGTGTAGGTGGATAAGAGAGTACACGCTACTGCTCTCACTTTACAGCACCAGCCAACAAAGACTCACCAGGCTATAATGTCTGTGGGACAGCAGCAGTATTGATAAAGGCTGGAAGTGTTACCACCCATTTGGTAAAATGTGGATGTTCTGAAGTTAACCACTTATGACTTTTTCTGCAAGGAAGAAGTTTCAGCTTTGACAGTTGCTGTTGTCATAAAAAGATGCATAGCTCACCCAATGAGTCCTGCGCCCACGGCAATGAGGGGCTGAAGGAACATAATGGTCAAGAGTCTTGAAAATAAAAGATGGCAAATATGGTTAAGTTGACCTAGCAATTGACACCTTCACTACACCTGTTGCAAGAACTTTGAGGAAGGTGTTTATGTCATCAGTTGGAGAGATGTGAGAGGGTGGTTGGTGGCTGTCTGAGTGTTGGGAAGTGTCCCTTGACACTGCACAAACTGAATGAGGTTGAATAATAGGCGGACATGGCAGTCCACTGACTGCACACAGGCCCTGCGCTGGCAGGCCTGAGACATCATTTTAGGGCTACTCATGTGGGTGGCGCAATCTGCGCTGCAGGCCCACTAGTAGCATCTGTCATCACCAGCCCTGGCACACACAGTGCACTTTACTAGGGACTTCATGGTGACACAAATATGCCAATCAGGTATACCCAATCAATATGACAATTTACAGAGGGAGCACTTACCCTCTGACACTGATCAGCAGTGTCAGAGGGTCCAAAGCATCTAAACCAGCAAAAACGAAATCCAGCACAGCATCAAAAATACATGAGTCAGAGGCAAAAAGATGGGGGAAAAACCACGCCAAGGATGTCAGGTCTAACAGTATATGATAACTTCTCTGCCAAGTATGCATTTATCTCAGACTAGATTTCAGAGTCAGTGTGTCAATAGGCACAAAGGTGTTGGCAAAGATGGGTGTACAGCAGCTGAGAAGTTGCTCGTCGTTGAAGTGCAACACAAGGCAGCAATTGGAGAATTTATTTTTATTTATTTTGGCGATTTTTAGAGCGCGCAAATACCCTAGGGTGTCTCGGCGCTGTAGTTGCAGATCACTCCAGAGGAGGGGTGGATTAAGCAGGGAACAACCATGTCTTTAGTTGTTTTCTAAATTTAAGAAGGGTCGGTGCACACTTGATGTGTAGAGGAAGTGCATTCCACAGTATAGCTGTGGCCACGGAGAAGCGTTTGTCGCCCCAGTTGGCCCTTCTTGTACGGGGGACCATGAGTAGGTGCGCTGAGGATGACCGCAGGGTTCTTGAATGTTCAAGCGGTCGGAAGGCTCTTCTTAAGAATAGAGGTCCTTGGTCGTGAATAGCCTTATATGCAATGCATAAAGATTTAAACTTGATGCGGCTCCTCACAGGTAGCCAATGTAATTGTCGGAAGTAGGGGGAAACCGATGCAAATCTAGGGATAGATAGCAGTGTTCTGGCTGCTGCATTCTGGACAGTTTGCAGTTTATTAAGAACCTTTTGTTGTGTGTTGAGTAACAATGCATTGCAGTAATCTGTTTTGGAGAATATTAGTGCACTGACCAAGGTTTTGCCTGCATGTGGCGGTAGCTATGGGATTAGTTTTTTTATCCTTTTTAGTACGTGGAAGGAAGAGGAAACCACAGCGTTGACATGTTGCTGGAATGTCAGCTTATTATCGAAGATAACGCCCAAGTTGCGTACCTTCGTCACCGGTTCTGGAGGTTGTCCCATCTGGTGAGGCCACCATTGAGGGGACCAGGTTGGTTGAAGCCTCCCGAATGTCATCACTTCTGTCTTATCAGAATTGAGTTTAAGACAGTTGGATGACATCCAGGAGCTTATTGCCTTCATTCCCATTTGGAAATTGGCTGCTACCGAGATTCCGTCATTGTATATCGACAACACCAGTTGGGTGTCGTCAGCGTAGGTAGTGAGGGAGATTCCACAGGATTTTATGACCCTCGCCAGGTCCGACACATAGATATTAAATAGTGTCGGACTTAGCGAGGATCCCTGTGGTACTCCACATGGCAAGGAAAAGGTCTGGGATGTGAAATTGCCTAGTTTCACTGTTTGTGGACGGTTTGATAGGAATGAAGCCAGGAGGTTTTTTGCTTTGCTTGTGATTCCTAAGGCTTCGACACGGTCGATCAAGGTGGCGTGGTCGACCGTGTCGAAGGCCGCAGATAGATCCAGGAGGACCAGAACTGCTGCTCCTCCGTTGTCCATCGTAGACCTAATCTCATCTGCTGCTTTTAGCAGTGCCGTCTCTGTTCCGTGGCCTTGTCGGAACCCAAATTGGGTCTCGTCCAGTAGATTATTGTGATGAATGTAATTTGACAGCTGGGTATTCATGATCTTTTCAAAGATCTTTGCAGGGAATGGGAGGCAGGCGATGGGCCTATAGCTAGCAGGAAGGAGAGGGTCTAGACTAGGTTTTTTAAGCAGCGGTTTGATTATTGCTTTTTTCCACTGCGGGGGGTATACACCGGATTCAAACATTGCATTACAGATGGTGGTTAGAGGAGGGGCAATAACCTCCGAGATGAGGTTGAGGATGCTTGGAGGACAAGGGTCCAGAGGTGAGCCGGATTTTGTTCGAGCGATCAGTGGTTGAATGAATTCACAGGAGGTGGGTTCAAAACCTGCGAATATGGGGCCGGTGTCAGCTATAGAGTGAGAGGGAATGGTCGCTATCTCAGGTGTAAATGTATTAAAAATAGCTCTGACCTTGTCCTCGAAAAATTTGGCTAATGCATCAGAAAGGGCTTGAGACCCTTCTGACTGAGGAACAGATGGGTTGGACAGGTAAGTTACTACTTGAAATAGTTTCCCTGAGGAATTTTTCGCCTCATTAATTTGGCTTGTATAGTACGTGGTTTTTTCTGTTTTTATGAGTTTTTTATAGTTAGTGAGAGCGCTTTTGTAACTGATCTTGTCAGATGTGTTAAAGTTACGGCGCCACTGCCGTTCAAGGTTTCTGCAGTGCTGGCGCTGAAGTCTGAGCGGCTCAGAGAACCAGGGTGCTGATGGGCGTATTCTAGTCCGGTGGGAAGTTTTGGAAGGTGCTAGTTTGTTGCAGGCTTCGGTCAGGGTTTCCGTATAAGTATCTGACGCTGCTATGGGGTCGTGTTCATTAAGTAATGGGATATCCAGGATCATCTGAGTAAGGCGTTCGAGATTTAAGTTCTTCCAGTCTCTGAATTTAGTAGAATGGGGAAGAGACAGTGGAGGGGGCGTGGGTTTAGTAGGAATAGAGAAACATATAGCGGAATGATCCGTCCAGATTAGAGGAATGATCTCTGTGATGGAGATTTCAGGGTTGTTGGTGAATAATCCATCCAACGTATGACCTGCTTTGTGCGTGGGTTTTTTAACAATTTGTGTAAGACCGGCAGTCTCTAAGTCTCCAAGTAACGTTACAGTGTCAGGGTCTTCTAAAACTTCGAGGTGAAAGTTAAAATCACCTAGGATGGTGAAGTGTGGTGCTCCAATAGATGTCTCGATTATGTGATCCAGGCGTGCTAGAAACTTGGCTCTGGATCCTGGAGGGCGGTAAATCAGCATGCCTTTGAATGTTGCTTTACTGGATAGGCCTATTGAGAAGAGGAGGGCCTCGCATTCAGGATAGGATGAATTGAAGATTATTATTACTGGAGCAACCTCTTTGGTAGCGGGCATAAGCCGGAAAGCACTCTGAATCAAACAGAGCTGGATGTCTTTAGCCCTCATTTCTTCAACCACTCAGACGAGAAATGAAGAGGCATATGACTGGTTTCAGAGTGTTGTTCTGGCATGGAGAAGTCCTTCATTGTTTATGTTCTGGACCTCTGGTGAGGAAAAGATACCTCTTCTCAATGTAGTAGTCCTCAATATCGACCAGAATTTTGTTTTGTTTGATGTGGTGAAGTCTCTTTTTGGATTTTCCATTGTGGATGTCTTTGGAAATATTTGGACTGTCAGGGGTAACAGGTGCCCTCCTCTACTCACTTTTCTGGCACTCCAGATGGAGTTTTCTGGAATTGCTCCTCTTCACAGCCATGAAATTGGATACTTTCTCTTTTCGTCAGGGTACACCTGGAAAAGCTCACCATGCTTGATTTTCTCAGGACGAGGAATATCTAGCAAGCACACAATGCACATCCCTGAAAATTAGATTGGCAGAAACTATTTCAAAATCATGATATACGACTATGATATCCTGCTTACTACTAATAACCCTTAGAAAAGTCTCACATACTAAATATTTTGATGCCTCAAGATCAAATATGTTCACTGAAGACATGCATCCTCTCCTGATGGGCCTTAGATTCGATCATCTATTTAGGAGGTTAAATCACTCATCTAGTTGATCAAGTGATAAATGCCAACTTTTCTCCACTACTAAGAATAATATGTAGGGACTTTAATATGTGACACGTGAAAACTTTGTCGTGGCTTGGGTTAGCTGCAATAAACATGTCAATACTGTTTATGATTTTATTTCGTTTCCAGACAACACTACTGCTTACATTTCTTCCTTTGTGGAATAAGATCCAAAAAACAATGAACGGCTTATTCTAGGCAGGAAAATACCCCTGACTGGTAGTGCCCAAAACCCTGAGCAACTAAGTATTTGGCCTTGATGCTATTTAAAGATACGTTCATGTTGGCCCATTACGTTACCTTGTGGAAAATAAAAAAGGCAGAAACTGAGAAGCTTTATCACCCAAGTGATAGCTGGTGTCTATATTTGGAAAGCACCGTGGCTGGAGAGGCAGCATCGCAGCTGGGAGGTTATTCTTATCGCTGGACACACATACCTTACAGTCCATCTGGAATAGAGTCTCTAACAAATATGGCCTCTTGAATTCCCATCCTCAATGTCATCCATAACGGTTAGCCCAGGCTTTAACCTTGCACTACACAAGATATGAGTCCTTAAATGGACCTCCCATGGTTGCCTTAGGATAGAGCGAGCTGTTTGATCTTATACCATTGACATAATTTAAAACTCTTAAGGGAATCGATGGCCTCCTTGAAAGTGACAGGAATAGGTACTATCAGATTTGGCATCACTAAACATAGAACACACTAATCACAGAGCACATGCTGACAAACAGATATAATTAATTAATTGGCATAGGAGGACTTTGTAATGGGTACACGTCTGTGTAAACAGCAATTTTAAAATAGTGCGAATGGATTTTACATACATCAAAAGCTATAGATTTTGTTAAAGCAAACTGTAAAAAGAATTGATCTGCTTAATTCAAGTCCTGTTGCGTGAACAGGTAACACATGTATGATTATTTGCAAACCTAGTTGGAGAAAGAATGTATGTAGCCATGATTTGCAGGAATTTGATGAGAAACGCATGGTATTTACATGTTTCCGGAAAAGATCTGCATGGGATCCCAGCTGTGGATCAGCTTCTCTTATAAAATGCATCACATCATCCACCGTCCAGAAAGCAGGATCCTTGCAGCTCGGCTTACTGGCATCACGCGATCCCAAGTACCTATCTGATCCTAGAATGCAACACAGAAGAAAATAGAGGATTTAAAATACAATTATTTTTGCAATTAAAGGCATCTGTTAATCAAAATCTTTCCTATTTCTCATTGAGGAGACTCTTAACAAAATAAAGGTTAGCCCATGTCTGTAATTCAAACAAATCTGCATGCCAATAAAAGGAATCTTTTTTGTGGTCCCTGTGGCTAAGACTGATGAGGTGTTTCAATCCAATTTACACAAATGTCAATTCTGTGACCTACTTTTACCTTGGTTGTTGTGCTAGCAGTACCAAAATCCAATACTGAGGACTTAGAAAATGTTTTATTAAAAACAGCTCTGAGAACTGAGGGGAGACCGGGACCAACCTGCTCGTCTATCCGCCCATGGTCCATCATGGGTGGCTCAACTTCACAGATGTTCCTGCTAAGTTCCCAGAATCAAATCCAGTTCAGTGGTCCTTCGCCAAAGGGGTTTCAGAGCATCTGGAACTGCCTGTGGCTACAGCCTAGGCCCACTGAAAATTTCCAACTTTCAAAAATAGAGACTAAGGGCCACAATCATCGTGCATTTTACCGGTAGCAAACAGGGCGATTCACAGAATCCGCTAGTTTGCGACTGGTAAAATGCCTTTTCAGATGCATCAAAGGCATTGCATTCGCAAAATAAGTAATCGCAATTAATTGTGATTACCTAAATTGCGTATGTTTTTCCAGAATGGCAAATTGTGATTCTCTATTTGGGATGCAACAAGCCTTTCCTAAATGTGACTTTGCATTTAAGAAACACTAATTACCATCAACTGCAAGTTTATGGTACTGTGCAAAAACTTTGAAAAATGCACAAAAGTACATTTTTTAAAGTGCCATGTGGCGCACAAACATGGCGATCACACATGCCCTTAGGGCATATATGTGCTCTATATGTGCACACAAGCCAATGTGGGGGTGCATCAGGGTGGCCTTTTGGCCTCCTAGCACCCATGAAATTGCATGCGCAATTTGCGATTACCTATGTTTGTTTTGACATTTTGTCGCAGGGGGAACAGTGCAACTGATTTTTAGAAAAAGACATTTGCAGGGTAGCCCAACATTAATGTCACATAGTTAAACGGAATCTTGTCAAGATAAATCGGTGATGGTTATTTTCTACAAGGGTAAGATATGAAGATGGGCCATATAAAGTTGGTGGGATCGCAATATAAGCAATTACTGTTACTTTTTCTCCATTTCTATTCCACATATCTTGTGCACATTTCTCTAGAAAAATCCTTTTTAGACTCATCTTACTCCAAGATTCACAACTTTCAGGTTGGGCATAAAGATCCCCCAACTCCCTCGATTCAAGGGTACACCTTACATATTGTAGCCAAATGAATTTTGAGGCATGCTCCATTTTCATTACGTCCCTCAAGATTAATTGGTTTGGCTGTACCACCTCCCGTTTCCACATAGACAACCATAGTAGAAAAGGGGCTAATTTGATTGTATCCGTAATGTATAGTAATGCTAACTCTTTATGGATTATATAATTTGAGGAAGCCTTTGGTAAAGACAGTAATCTTTGGGCGAAACTGTCCTCTATCATTTGTAAGCTATACCCTTGAGTTGTGCCCCAGATTGCAGCCCCATACGTTGCTACGGAAACTGTTTTTGCCACATAAATTCTAACCATCTCATGTATTGGTTTATTACCCAGGTTAAAAGTAAATCTAAAAATTGCAGCTATACTTTTCCTCATCTGTGTAGCTCTCAGGGTCACCACAGAGTTCCAATCTAGTTTAGTGTCAAAAATCAAACCTAGATAAGTGAAATGATCTACATTTTTAATTGTTCTTCCTTCAACATTATACTTAGCACTTTTTATCCTTCTTTTCCCAATAGACAAACAAAGACTTTGTTTTGTTAACATGTAAATCTAGGTTCTTCATGAAAAGGTCATAGTTCGTAATACTCTTTTGTAAGGAAAGGGGTGTTCGGGCAAGTAAAAGCGCATCATCTGCATACAATAAAATTGGGAAATGGGTCGTATTCGCTCCCGGCGTATCTATAGATTTTACCACCAGGATGTTATTTAGGCTATTAGTATATAGCAAGAACAGAAAGGCTGTGAGTACCCAGCCCTGCCTTACACCATCTGCAATAGTGAATGGTCTGGTGCACTCCCCTTGTTTACCATGACGCACCCTTGCAGAGGCTCCTATATACATTTGTCTACTAAAGCAGATAATTGCGATATCCACCCCCATTTGCTCCATAACATGCCACAACTTATTGTGATTGACACAATCAAAAGCGGACGAAAGGTCCATAAATGCCATATATAAATTTACTTGCTTGGCCTGTTTATATTTTGCTGCTAGTAGAGCCAAATTCAGGCATTGGTACACCGTTCCTCTGCCCTTCCTGAACCCATATTGCACCTCAGCAAGTATCCCTTTTCAGCTGCCCATTCTTCCATTCGATTCAGCAATACTCGTAACATTACTTTAGCGGTGCTGTCAATTAAAGCTATCGGCTGATAATTTACAGGATCTGAACCATCGCCTTTCTTATGTATTGGGAAAATTATCGATTGTTTCCATAACGGGAGAGGACCTATAGTACTGATGGTGTTAAATACGAGTGTTACGAAGAGTACCAATAGCGATCTGTTTGTTAAAAATAAATCAGCAGGGCCCCCGTCTGGGCTTGCTGCTGTGAGAGGAATAGTTTGAATCAGCTCTATCTCTTCCATCTAAAAAAACCACAAGGGGCTAATTCCTACAGAGGGTTCAGACCATTCGTCTGTACTACCTTCCTTATGTTTTTGGAAAATGTTTTTAAAGTGGTTTACTCAGGTTTCCTCGTCAATTAACACATCAGTCGTTGGACCTCGCACCGCCTGTAAAAAGGGGGTATTTACAACCTCCCAGAATGACTTACTGTCGGTAATAATGGCCGCTGCCCTTAATTTCTCCCACCCATGCTTCCTATCTCAGTTGTTTTTTCAGCTGCTCTATGTGTGATTTTTAAATTACTCTGAGATTTGTAATTAGTAACTTATCCCTAGATTTTTCTTTAGAGTCTTTACTCAATTTTTCTAAATTGCTGTGGGATTTTTCTTGTGTTGTTTTCTTCCACCTTATTACTGTTTGTGTGCTACATAAATACTTTACACATTGTCTCTAAGTTAAGCCTGACTGCTGGTTTTACCTTTCTACACAGGATTAAGCACAGGTAAATGTAGTGACTTTTGTGGTTCACCCTGCCAGGGTTTGTGGCTGCTGCTTTCCCAGAGCTCACCCCCCCATCCAACCAACAACCCAATTTCTTACACTCCTTACTTGCATGCATAGCTGGGTACACCGATAACTAAAGAAACATTCTAGTTCACCAGGAAGGAGAAGGTACGTAAAGCTTCTCTAGCACTTTACATTGTCTTGAATAGCATTCCTGCCAGTGAGGTATTTATGCATCCCTCAGTCCAGCTTTCCCTGTCTTCCTCCTTTTGGAGATTACCCTTAATAGTCAAATGGATGTAGTGTGTTAACCCAGCAGAAGGTGAAAGTAGCTGGTTAACAATTCACTTTCTCTCGTGGCCTTGTTAACAGTGTCTGAGGGAAGTGTCTGGAAGTAGACATGTCTGAAACATTCAATCCTAAGGACCAGGACTAGTTGAACCGGATTCAGCAACACCCTCTCCCATATAGATCCAGCTGCAGGGTTTACTTCCATGCTGTCCACAATATTCCCCTAAGGTTCCTTCCTGGATTTTATGAGCACCTAGGTGAAAGCCAGTGATACCCTGTAGCACCTCTGTCCAGTGCAGCTCCAATTCCACTGGTAAAGATCTGTTTTTCCCAATTTAGTGCAGCTCCCAATTCCAAATGATCAACTCATGACGGTTCCTCGACCCGATCACTGCCAATCCTCCACCCGTATTCATGTACAGGCCCAACTTAAATCTTGGTTGCATCTACGAGTATTGGTCATAGAACGATATGTTCTTAGAAAGCTCAGAGATTTAGAAAACATTTTTTTCTGAGCTCGACATCTCAGTCTATATAGATCAAGTACTGAGCACCAAAGGACTGTCCAGTCTTTTTAGGTCTGTGAATCCTTCAACTCAGCCTGTCTTGATGAATGCAACTAATGTGAACTTCAGGCTTCCCTTGCCCCATAGCTGACAGCTATCGAACAGGCAATTAGTCACTTCTTGAGCAACAAGACTGTGACAGCCTAGTAGTACCACAGATGTCTCTGCCCCCAAGTGGTCGGCACAAGGTTGTTCCCATACCAGGGTCTAAATGTACACCCTGCAACTGCACTTGGACCATCGTCAGGAAGACCATCTCATCCTGGTCCATTAATTTTTGGTTCCACTCTTGGAATGGTAGAGACATGCACTTGACTCCTTGATAGGACGCATCTTCATCATGACCTGGTCGCGGCTTGTGGCCACAACTGAAATCTCAGAGGCTTGCTGGCAATCCAAAATTGACAATAACTCATGGCCTAAAGTAACTATGACTTGTGCTCTTGCCATGCACTGCTAATTACCCCACATATTACATCACTCATGACATCTTCTATGACCTCATTGATAATATTATTGTAACATTTGCAGTAAAATGATTGATTAGATAACTGTGCATGGTGGCAGCATATGTTATAGTTACCTTAGGGTATGAGTTATAGTTACTTGAGAGAACTAGAACTGCTGAATTTCTGTGGTTTTGTGTGTGTAAATTTGGAACCAAACTATAACGTCCATGTAACCTTTTGTTATATATATATAGTCCTGTGGCCTCTAACTATGTATAATGAGTAAGCAGTACATCAATTGCAGGACCATGAGTGCTACAACTGGATCAGTCCAACCAACATGGTGGGTATCAAACAAAAAAAAAAAAAGAAAAATACCACAATGAACTATACCGATGGAGAGGAACAGGACTCATAAGTAAGCTTGAATTTGACTTTCTGAAAAATGACTACCCCATAACACCTCAATTGTACCTAATACCAAAGGTGCACAGGAACGAACAACAGCCCCCGGGTAGACCAATCGTCTCCGCCATAGGAAGCCTTTTTGAAAATACGAGTATATTCATTGACTTTTTCTTACAACCATATGTTCGTGATTTACCTGCGTTCATCAAAGACACAGGAGACTTTCTTACTAAAATATATGACTGTGATTGGAATGAAAATTATGTGTTTATGACCCTTGATGTTCAAACATTGTACACCAGCATCAGACACACCGATGGTCTGAGGGCCCTGCAATACTACCTAGGAAAGTGGCCAATAACACTGCACCAACACACATGGATGCTTCTAGAGATGGCAGAATGGTGTCTTACAAACAATACTTTCATTTTTGATAGACTGCATTACAAGCAGATACAGGGTTCTGCCATGGGTACTAGTTTCTCCCTCAGCTATGCTAATTTGCATATGGGCTGGTGGGAGGAGCAAGTACTCTTGGTTACACAACAACAGGCATGACAGAAAATGTGGTGATATACAAAAGATTTATAGATTATATCTTTATTCTATGGCAAGGCTCATGTGAAAGGGCTACGAAGTTTGCATCTGAAATTAACAACAGTTTAAACCTCGCATTCACTTGCACAACAAGCACAACAACCATCCAGTTCTTGGATTTAGAACTTTTTGTGGCCAACAACAGAATACAAACCCGCACATATAGAAAACCTACAGCTGGTAATGCAATTTTGCACGCCCAGAGCTTCCACCCGACAAAACTTAAGGAATCTATACCTTATGCAGAATGCCTTAGGATGACACGTAACTGCAGCAGGGAGGTGGACCTCAAGGATTCAAAAGAGGAACTCTTTATGAGACTCAGAAATAGGGCATACAGTAACCAAACACTGGCTAATGCAGAGAAGAAGAGCACTAATAGGAGCAGGAATGATCTCCTATTTCCAACAAAGAACAACTCTGTACAAACCAGTAAAAAAGTCACAAACAACACTCCCAGACTCATTACAGGGTACAACACATATCACGCCAACCTCCTTAAGATTGTTAACAGGCACTGGCCGTTAGTACGGAACGACCCAAGTTTGGGCCCTTCATGTGACAAATATTCACCTGTCCCATTTAGGAAAGCAAAGTCTATGAGAAACGACCTAGTGTGCAATGCCCCCACAAACATTAAAGGATGCCCGTGGCTTCAAGCCCAGAAGGGGTTCCGGAGGTATTTTAAGTGCAAAGCCTGTAGACACGGAACTAACACCACCTCAGTCAATCTTCCATTTAGACACACTCCCTACACCATCAGAGGGAGCTACACATGTAAGACAGACTTTGTGGTCTACGTACTCGAATGCACATGAGGCAAGAGCTACGTAGGCAGCACTATACATCAGGCACACGTAAGAATACTTCAACACCTTAGGGCAATTGCAAATGACGACCAGGCATACCCTGTGGCGAGACACATCAATACACATCACGCAGACATTGCACAAGACCTAGCCTTTTTCTGTAAGTGACAGCATACCCAAAACAAGCATTTGCAATGCAATAGGTCTCGCATTTGCGAGAGATTAGGCTATTGGCATAGTAAATGACAATGCCTTTTATTTATGTTTTAAAAATCAACACGTAAATAAAAGGCATTGCCATTTACAATGCAAATAGCACAAACTCTCACAACTGCAAGACATATTGCATTGCAAATGCTTGTTGGTATGCTCAACGGGTGGGACAAAGATGAAGTGCTGGATGCCTAAAACAAACAAAACCAGCAAAAAGAAAGCAAGCAAATAGGAGTTTCAAAACACAAAGCCAATGGTAAGCATGGGCAAAATGCATCCCTAGGGAAGCTTTCAGCATGTTCCCAATTTGTCTTTGCAAAGGGAGAATTGATGGCCTGTTCGTGAAAATGTTTTCCACATTCTTCAAAAGGGGCTTACCATTATTTCCCATTTCTATTTTCTAGTTTTAAGGTGGAGATGCTAACTGTGCACAGGGAATAAAGAGTGGGTGAAGAGAGCTGGGAGGAAAAGGTTGTAGAATAGGCATGGGAGGGGAAAGGAAAAGGTGTGGGGAATAGAGGAAGATGGGGCAAAGGAGAGGCAGGGGAAAGAAGGAGTTATGTATGACACCTTAAATAAGTGAGAGAGGAAGAGGGAGGGATGTAACGGCATGGTTTGCACTATAGAAATACCATATGCATTCAAGCAAACAAAAAGGTTCAAACGGACACGTTATAGGGTTACTGTGGAGCTTAACTTCTGCAGTTTGGTCTGGGTGGAATGTGAAACAATAGACTTGGCATCAGGGTCTACTCTGCTGCCCAGGAACTGTTATCTGATTCAATGTACATTTTGGCCATTCTTCAGTAACAATGGACGTGTTGCCTTGTATTTGTAAAAATGTACCATACTCGATGCAGAACCCAGAGAATGATGTTAAAGAAGTGAAAAGGGCTTCACCACAAAAGGAAATGATGACCAGATGGGACAGTAAGAACTATGTGAGCTTGAGGCAGAGTTTGGATGTTAAAACTGCCCTAACTGGACGTGGTTGCAGTAACTGAGGTCACACCAACCCTTGCATCTAACTGGCCCACAGAAACCCAGTAATGTTGGGTTTTTTACTGCCCAATTTTTTTACAGCCCAACCACAGGTATCCGGGCCCATTTTTCCTTCCTTGATTTAATGCCCTTGCTTTGCCGCTGACATCAATTGCAACACCACCTGAACACCTGGCTGAACGATGGCAAGAATTTCCTGCTCTGTAAATATGTAATATTTAATTGTCCAAGCCTAATCGCTGTTAAAATGGAATCCTGAGTGAATTTGTATATATTTCTATCTCTAACCACTAGTATATGTAGTGGCCACACCGAATGTGTTTGTGCCTTCAAATACATAATGCTTGGTGATCATCCCTGACAGACCTCAGGTACCCAAGGGTTACTCTGTTAGACACAACCTCCACCGAGGAGGCGCTCTAAAATCTAGAGAAGACATTGTTCAACTCTGATATCCTCCAAGTAATCAAACCAGGCAATGGGCACCAGATTCAAGGTGGTGACTGTCAGCATTATCTCAAATCGTGTGACTTTTAGAATTGTTTCAAATCTCTGTGAATTCAGCACGGGAGAATCACCTACAGGGTAGAAAAGTCGAGGGATTCTTGTGCACCCTCAAAAAGGTACTGAGGCTTGCAGCCAAACAGGAGAACAACTTCGAAAAAAATGTACCAGTTCTTGCAGGGGTACTGGTCCAAAATGTGGACTCCACAACCATGGGGGACCCTGGTATGTCCCTTGCAGAGTGCCATATGGGAGACAGAACCCCCTCATTCTTTGTGGCCCAACTACTTTCCAATATAGATGTCTACTTGGGGTCAGACCATAATGCTGCCAACAGTGATAAAATAAAATGGTCCAGTACACCCATCAACAGCTAACACCGAGACACAAAGTTTCAGAAGCTTCTTGACCCTCACTCAGTGACAATGGACGGTGTCAGCAATGCTGTGATAACACAATTGTTAGATATGAACCATCCAACACAAATAGAAGCGTACAACCATACAAATGAGATACAACACTTCTGCTAGAACCTTAAGATGGCACACAAAAAACTGCAGAAGACACATCGACCCAGTGCAAGGAATATCAAAGCAAATAGAAGCTCATTGGGTCAGCAGTACCTTTGCATACCCTATAAAACCCTGCAGCTAAATGTGTACCTGGGAATCTCCACTACAGCGTTATGCCTTGTAGGGCTGTGCATGAAAGAACCACATAAATCTCTCCTATCATGATGTAATTAATCACAATCTAACCTTATGTACATGTCTTCCCCATTGTCTGAGGTCTCACTTTTACCTAACCCTGAATCTCAACCTAATGACTGTTTAATAATTTCTAGTTAACAGCATGAGAAACAAACTGTGATCAACACAGTGGTAATATCCTCGTGCGAAAACTACAACTAAGTGTAAAATTATCTATGTAATTAAACATCTTATTGCCCAAATCACCTCTCTGCAAAACTTCCCAGTAAACTTCCATGAGTAAATAATGCACTAAATTGTGTAAAATACCATAACAAACCATCACAAATCATAACCATCAAGCATGGCTAAATCACCAACACTGGCCTGCCATGGAGTAGAATGTATGTTGATACAACGCATTCCGTTGCAACGCTTGCCTTTTCCACGCATGCGTTGCAACGGAATGCTTTTTCAACGCACAAGCTTTACTACGAATATTCCTTTACCGCGCATACCTTAACAACGATTTTCATTGTAAATGTATGCTTGGTAAGGGAATACTCTTTGTAAAGGTTTTACCCCTTACGTGACTCCCCATCCCCAATCCTTCTTATATTTACTCCTGCCCTTAACCCTTTTATATATCTTTTTTTATAATACTAAAATTCCCCTAACCTCCTCACGTTGTCTCCTCTCCATCTTCCGTGGTGACGTCCTACCTCGTAAAGATGAAACGGAAGTTTGTTTCCGTTTCCTCTTAAACGACGCAGATTGCCTGGACTACTTCACGTGACTTCAGGTGAGTTTTTATTTTTGAGGGGGAGACCCCCCAAGCCCCCTTTTTTCCCTACTTTTTTGGGGGGGTGACCCCCAAGCTTCCCTTTACCACACATGCCTTTACTACGTATCTCGTAGTAAAGGTATGCGTGGTAAAGGCTTTCGTGGTAACCACGCATGCGTTGTAATGCATGCGTGGTTAAGCCTTTCGTGAAAACGGCTTCGTTGTAGTGGCCGTTTCCCATAGTACACAAGGTGTAGGAAACCATGGAAACAATCAACTAGGGCAGTGTAAGGCAGAGAAAATGTGTCCACTTCCAGTAGGGTCTTAGGACTAAATATCTCTAGGCAGCATTGGTATCTCTAAAGAAACCATCCCAGTCCCAGGGCCTCTTTGAGTCATGGAAAGAAGAGGTGACAGGAGAAGATGCCAGCTGAAGGGAGGCAGGTGTCCTAGGCAGACAACACAGAAGAAGGACTCCTGGTGTAATTCCGTGGTCCTTATGAATGAATTACTCTTGGACTCGGGGTGAGACCCTAAGGCCCTAGCGTCTGAGCGCAGGGGTGTCCTGGCCACCCGAGACCAGCTTTCACCGTCTCATATGTGGTTGGTGTAAAGATTGCAACTTGGTACTTTTTGTCAAGATGTGCTCAGTGCAGAGAGTGGTGCTGGAACAATTTTCCGAGTGAGTGTGCTGGCCATAACATCCTGACTTGCTTTGTAAATCAAGCATGTCTTTATTTGCATGTACTAGCAAATCTCTGGAACACTGTCACCTTCTCCGCTCAGCAATACACTTGAAAGAGTAAAAAGTGTGCAAATTACAAAATACCGGTAACGGGCAGAAAGAAATAGTAAACACAGTGACCCGTGCTAAAATAATTAGCAGCACTTTTTCACACAGAACTGCCTGTCAGGACACCGTTTGTAGGCCTCGTTATTGTTGATTCTTGACCTGGGGTGCATCAGAGATATATGGACGTGCCGCAGCACCTCGGCACCCCTTCTTACATATACAGATGTGTCCCATTTTGTGACTTACCCTCCCCCACCTTGCTTTTGTCAACTTCTTTAAGAGATGCTAGTACAGCGATGGTGACAGGGCGCGTTGTAACACTTCTTTTAGCCTGACTTTAAATGCATGTGCATCTGTGACGCAAGGCGCGGCTGTTTAGAGATAATAGAAGACAACGCCCAAGTCAGGGCGGAAAGTTTTTGGCCTGTTGCACCTGAGCATCGTGCCCTGAGGCGCGAGTGCCTTCAACACCTGCTTCTTACCCTCCTCTCAGCTGCGCGCGCTCTCTCCAGTGATAAAAGCCCCTGTGCTCCATTCACTTCACTGGGGGAACTCAGTGGCTGGCTTCTGCTTATTAACATTAGCGGCTCTTGGTGTTTTTCTGTGTAAGCTCTTCACTGACTACTCTGGGGGTCTGATAGGTTGGCGGAGTTTTGCATACACGTGAAAGCCGTGGCTACGCTAAGGATTGATTTGTGGTTCATTGCCTATTGCTTTTAAGGTTGGCGCTCCTACTGGCACTTGGATGAATGCAAGGTCTATTGCTCTCTCATCTCAAAGATACTCATTAAACAAGTTAAGACAGCTCCGTTTCCTCGATGCATGATCTGCTGCCACCTTGTGACCTTGCGGGAGCCCTGCACTTCGAACGCATAGTTAATTATCCCAGACCAGGCTTGCAGACAAACAGGCTCGTATTCAATTTGCGCTCGCCTTGAACTGTTCAAACAAGCTGGCCCGTGGAGCCGACGGAAGAAGGGGGACGGGGCAGAGAAAGTGAAAGCACGGGATGTGCGCGCTGACAGGAGATGTGCACCCGTACGGAGTGCACATCTTCTGTCCGTACGCGTGCACATCTCCTGTCTGCGCGTGCCACCTCCTGTCTCCCTTCCAGCACCAAAGCGGCAGCAATAGTCTCGCTAGCGAAACAGCGCATGCGCTACGTTCGTAGCGAGACCTAAACATCAGAGGCGGCAACAGACAATTGGCATTGAGAAGACTTGAGTCAAGATATATAATCCTTCTAGACTCAAAAATCTCCAATGGGATGAACGTGGATGAGGCTTTAAATGTGCACCTCTAGTCCTCAGCTGCTTGGCCTGCAAACTTTAACCCCTCCGTAACAACTATATCTCACCTACTCTAACTTTCAAGAATTTTAATTGACACAGTTCACAATTTTCTTTTTAAACAACACCCGTAACACTTTTCACTCACTCTTTTACAATTGTATCAAACATGGTCACTAGATCAATTTAGTTAGTGCGCCCCAAACCAAATACACAAGCCTCCGGCACATACATCATAGTTAGTTTCACCCACTTGGGTTTGATTGAGTAACCGTCCGCCAGTCACATATTCAATGAAGCAAGATTTGCAAATTTCTTAAAAATAGACAGTACAGCACTGGCTAGTAATGTACTGACACGACTAAGGGAGTTTTAACTAACTAGCGAGGCACATTTCTGACTTACACACAGAGATGCAATTTAACACTATTTAGAAATCAATGCGCACATACAGAAAACAGTAGCCAATAACCCGTTGATTATTGGAACGCTAACAAAATACCATTTGTGGAGAGTAGATCGTATTGTGACATGGGCAACACTTATTATTTTTTCCCCTTGTTTTGACACCACCCGAAAGCTCTATAATTTATAAACAAGATGATTCATGTAAAGTCACACTATTAATTTGTATTGTTTAGTTGTGATTTAACAATTGCCAATACTTGGGTGCTTATGTCTTTTGTTTACTTCTCCTTGTTTGATCTTAACGCATTATGTTAGGAAAGTTGACATAATGAGATAACTCTTCTATGTTGTTTAATGTGGTGTAACACGGTGGCCATGACAACCAGCCAGTTTCAACTTGTCAACCTTGCAAGTATATAGTTGACAGCATTGTGAGACCAGATGTAGTGAGCAAGGCGGTGAATACCGTCGCAACGCTTCTGGGTCGTTTTAATCGGAATAAAGGAATCTTACTTTGAAGCATATTCACGGAGTCAGCGCCTTCTTTTTAACGAGAGTTTGGACTGGCATTGGATATATATATATATATATATATATATATATATATATATATATATATATATATATATATACATACATATACATATACACACACACACTTCAGAGTGCGGTAGCCACTCTGTAGGTATAGTTAGGTTCACCAAACAGAGACCTGTTGCACCAGTTCCATTGTTGAAGTGCTAATAGTTTTGCAGGGTTTGGTCAAAGGGGTGCAAAGAAAAAAAAGGGGAGGTTCAAAAACGAGCTTCATATCCTATGAATTTTGCATAAACTTTTGTATTTTGCATAGCGTGAAAAAGGCCAATCAGATTTTCCATACATTTGGCAGCATTAAATAGGGTGTGCAGATGATTCTTTTGGGTACTGCAGGTAAGTAGAGTACGTATTTTTTAAGTTATAAGATTTTTTAACTTAGTGTTATCTCATAGCACAATACTACTTAAAGTAGCAGGGAAGCCACAAAAATAAACTAGACTGCATATGTAAAGTTTCAGATTTACTACATGAACAAATGAAAGACCCATTTATGATCACATGCTAATGGAAAACTATAAACTAATACATAACAGATAGAATACATCTCAATCAATATATGATTTCTTTGCATGCTCTCTGGCTCACAAAATGAAATTTGCCCAACAAGCCAAACAAAAATCATCTTTCTTATGCACCGTTGTGCAACAAAGAAAACACCTAGCAGTAAGACACACAAACTACTATTTGGAGGACATGATAATTGGCCACTAGGAAAAAATAATAATCTCAATTTTTATAACAATAACAATTCACGTTGGCCTTCATATGTAGCACAATCTTACAAAAAGTAGCAAGGAAGCCCAAAAAATAAACTAGACTGCACAGATAAAGTTTCAGCTTTACTAGATGAACAACTGAAAGATCCATTGATGGTCACATGCTAATGGAAACCTATAAACATATACATAACAAATAGAATACATCTTAATGTACTTAAGTTCAATTTGCATGCTCTCTAGCTCACAAAATAAGCTGTGTCCAACACGCCAGACAAAAGCCATCTTCCTTATGCACTCCTGTGCAACAAAATTTAAAAGTGACCTAGCAGTAAGCTACACAAACGACTATATGGAGGACATGATAATTGGCCATTGGGGAATTTTTAAAAAAAAATGTATAGCAACAATTATTGGCTTTCATTCACTTTGTGCTACAAATGTAGCACAGTCCTACTAATGTAGCAAGGAAGTCCAGAAAATAAACTAGACTGCATATGTAAAGTTTCAGAATTGCTACTTGAGCAGCTAAAAGACACATTTGTGGTCACATGATTATGTAAATTAAAAAACAAATACATAACAAATACAATAGATAAAAAGAATGAACTCATTAAATCTGATTGCCACTCTGTAGTTATAGGACGTATTCACAACAATAGAAATTCCTCTGCTATTAGCTTCCTAATAACTCTCCGTCCATCTGACGAATCACCACAAAACTTTCCAGACCAATAGCATTTTTTACACTTTGAGATGATGTACATTTTTGTGGTGAATTGTTAAGGGGGTGCAAAGATAAAAGAGGATCCAAAAATGCATTTTTCAGACTATTGTATTTGAGGTAGCGCTAAAAGAGTGGATTTACATGAAATTTGGCAAAATTATACATTAAGGTGCAGATATGTTTTTTTGGGTACTGCAGTTAAGTAAGGTAGGTATTTTTTAAGTTATAATGCATTTAAACTTAGTGATATCTGTCACGCTGTAATTTCGCAGAATTTCAAAAAGTTTTTTTTTTTTAAACTATTTTTATTGAACATTTCCTATGGCATTGCATTAACAATAGATGTACATGGCATATAGATATACATCCAACAGTATGATTGCGTTTCTCGTCATAGTATAAATAAAGCAGATTAACAAGCAATAATTTCATTTTATGTGCTTCTTGTTCCCAAAGACCATACATTTGGTAAGGACCCCTTGACCCATTCTTGTTACATGCTAGTATCCGATTCAGATTCTTCCACCTGGGGAGGTTCACATATATTACCCCTATAACTGTTCCAGCCTCCCACAAAGTTTTGTTAAACTACTGCGGTACATGAGTTAAAAAGTAATAAAAAATACAAATACATTTCCCTACCTATTACCACTTTAATAAAGAGGTAATAGGTAGGGACCTACTACTTACCTGTATCCAGGCCCTAACACTGAACACTGCCAAAGTGTAGTTAAAAACAATATGGAAACCCTATCATTCACTAAAAACAGCCCTTGCCCATTTATTTAGTGGCTTTTCATTGCCATGCATCACAGTATACTGCAAAGTTATCACAGTATAGCATGGCCCAAAATATAACCAAGATCTAGCTATATTATTGAATTGTAGTACCCTTGTGTCACTTCTAGTGTCGCATGGGCAATGCAATACCTAAGTCAGATTTACAAAGGAACACAAGACCACCATACATGACCCTGAGTGGATTGGTAAATCTGGAGAAGCGCAAGGCAGCACAATTCGCTGCTTTGTGTTAATCTACACACCATAATCTACACTGCTGCTAAATTTCACATACATCCATTTGCCACGCCACTGTAGCCACTCGACTATATGCTATTCCACTCTACACCTCTCCACTGATTGAGACTCCACTTTACGCCACTCTACTCTATGCTATTACGCAATGCCACTGTATGCCACTCCAGTCGACATCACTAAACTGTACGTCACTCCACAGGACACTACTCCGCTCTACGCCATCCTACTGTACACCACTCCACTCTACTCTACTCTATTCCACTGCATGCCACAGCCCTCTACAACGATTCAGAAAAGGGGGTGGTGATGAACAGAGTGTCTGAATTAAGCAGACCACTCTTACCCAGTCCAAAGATCAGGGCTTGATCCATCACCGTTATTTATCTCACTGCACCATCCCAGCTCAGAACCTGGCTATATGCAAATCAGTCTGTCCCTGGCCCAGTGCATCATGGGAACAGGGCAGACTAAACTACCAAGCCAATTCTTCACCAGAAAGGAGACAAGCTACCGGGGACCGGTTTCTGGCATTTCAGCCGTCTTCGGCCCGGCTTGCTTGAATCCTGATGGTGCAGTGAGAAAGGGACTCATGTCTGAGTATACCCTACCACACTTATAGTGGCCAAAAACGATTCAGAAAAGGGGGTGGTGATGAACAGAGTGTCTGAATTAAGCAGACCACTCTTACCCAGTCCAAAGATCAGGGCTTGATCCATCACCGTTATTTATCTCACTGCACCATCCCAGCTCAGAACCTGGCTATATGCAAATCAGTCTGTCCCTGGCCCAGTGCATCATGGGAACAGGGCAGACTAAACTACCAAGCCAATTCTTCACCAGAAAGGAGACAAGCTACCGGGGACCGGTTTCTGGCATTTCAGCCGTCTTCGGCCCGGCTGGCTTGAATCCTGATGGTGCAGTGAGAAAGGGACTCATGTCTGAGTATACCCTACCACACTTATAGTGGCCAAAAACGATTCAGAAAAGGGGGTGGTGATGAACAGAGTGTCTGAATTAAGCAGACCACTCTTACCCAGTCCAAAGATCAGGGCTTGATCCATCACCGTTATTTATCTCACTGCACCATCCCAGCTCAGAACCTGGCTATATGCAAATCAGTCTGTTCCTGGCCCAGTGCATCATGGGAACAGGGCAGACTAAACTACCAAGCCAATTCTTCACCAGAAAGGAGACAAGCTACCGGGGACCGGTTTCTGGCATTTCAGCCGTCTTCGGCCCGGCTTGCTTGAATCCTGATGGTGCAGTGAGAAAGGGACTCATGTCTGAGTATACCCTACCACACTTATAGTGGCCAAAAACGATTCAGAAAAGGGGGTGGTGATGAACAGAGTGTCTGAATTAAGCAGACCACTCTTACCCAGTCCAAAGATCAGGGCTTGATCCATCACCGTTATTTATCTCACTGCACCATCCCAGCTCAGAACCTGGCTATATGCAAATCAGTCTGTCCCTGGCCCAGTGCATCATGGGAACAGGGCAGACTAAACTACCAAGCCAATTCTTCACCAGAAAGGAGACAAGCTACCGGGGACCGGTTTCTGGCATTTCAGCCGTCTTCGGCCCGGCTTGCTTGAATCCTGATGGTGCAGTGAGAAAGGGACTCATGTCTGAGTATACCCTACCACACTTATAGTGGCCAAAAACGATTCAGAAAAGGGGGTGGTGATGAACAGAGCGTCTGAATTAAGCAGACCACTCTTACCCAGTCCAAAGATCAGGGCTTGATCCATCACCGTTATTTATCTCACTGCACCATCCCAGCTCAGAACCTGGCTATATGCAAAGTCAAGTCAAAAGTTTTTATTTGTTTTGGTACTCAACAGAGGACCACAAAAGTATACATCACAAATTAATATAAAAGCAACATAGTTTAAAAAAATGTATACAAATTATAACAGACAAATTCGTTCGGAGGCATTTTGCCCACTGCTAATAGTTCTTTTTCCTTTGTTAGCCTGCAGGTTCGGTAAATAGGGTCAATATATGAAGCACGAGCTACTACAACTTTAGAGTTTGGGCAGACAAATAATAAATGCTCCACAGTCTGCTCGCCTCCTTGACATAACGAGCAAAGATGGTTAGTTTCCCCAGCCGACCATTTAGATGTATGAGATTGGACAGGTAGGATCCCTAATCGTAACATCAAGATCACCCTCCTTACACTATGAGTTAGGGAAAACAAAATATAAGGCTGGATATGTTTATATTCTATGAGTTCAGTATATGGTTTAAAAGTTTTTAGTTTTCTGATATGCGCGTAGTCCAGGTCAAAACTCAACCTTGGTGTAAAACATTTAAGAAAAAGTTTTAGTTGTGATACAGACCAGGTAAGTAATATTTCTGTAGTAATTTCAGCCATTTGAAATGCAGCTGACATATTCCCTGAGAAAGTTTGTTTAGTTGCTTCTGTATCAAAGGCTTCCTTTTGTAGTAAAAACCTGAGTGTCCCCTCCTTTGCATGGAGGAGATTGTAGGCCCACCTAATAATGTTGGCCACAGCCGTGGCGTAAGCACTTGTTATTCCAAATTCTAACCTTAGAACCTGTACTGGTGTAGCAGCTGGGACCTTCATAATTCTTTTCAGTATTTTCCCCTCTTGTCGATCCATGAAGCCCCATTGCTTTAAAGGTATATATTCTGTAGCATAAGAGAGGACCGCAGGGATTTTCCCTTTATATATTTTCAGTAATGAGGAAAAGTGCCTGCTCCCCGTGGCACTATAGCTCCCCGTGGCACTATAGAGTCGTGAGAGTGCTCCGGCGTGTAGATCAGATTTCTTTGTTAATTTATCTATATGCTTTGTGTTTGTTAGATTCTTTGAAAGAATCCTGCCGAGATATGTATATTCTGTTTCTTCATCGATCTTTTCATCTCCCAGCCTCCAATTGTATTTGACGTTTTTTTTCCTTCCAGAAAATGCTACAATTTTTGTTTTCTTTACATTAGGAAGTAAGAAATTTTTATTTGAATATAGATACAAAGTGTCAAGAGAATTTTGCAAACCGAATGGTGTGAGATCGAACATAACTATGTCGTCTGCATAGAGCAACAAATGGATACTTTGATTGTTTATTTTTGGAGGCAGGTTTGAGCCCTGCTGTAGCTGCTTTGGCAGGTCACTGAGGTAAAGCGAAAATAACATAGGGGCTAGTAAACATCCCTGTTTAAGACCGTTCTCTGTATTTCTTACTTTCGTTAAACCTTTTTCGCCCCCCATTTGGACTTGACACCACGTTGTTGTGTGGAGGCTTATTATTACCTGTAGCAGATGTTCATTGATTCCAAAACCCCTCAGTTTACTCCATAAAGTAGGTCGATCGACACGATCGAATGCGGTTGAATAATCTATAAAAGCCATATAGACCGTCTGTTTTCTTCGTGTCACATATTTATCGAGAATAACCTGAATAATTGCAATGTTGTCCGTAACAGAGTGCTTCGGCCTGAATCCAGCCTGGAACATTGGTATCAGTCCCAGCGAAAAAGCCCAGTTTTTTAATTGCAATAAAACTTCAGCTGCAAAAAATTTTCCGGACGCATCCATCAGAGCTATTTGACGGTAATTTCCTGCTACGGTTTTACAACCTTTTTTATGAATGGGGATAATAATGCTCCCCTGCCACGATTTTGGTACTGTTCCAGTGGTCAAGATATAATTGAATAGTGGGGTTAACAAAAGACTCCATTCCTTTGGGTTCATCTGCAAGATCTTGATAGGAATTTGGTCGGGGCCAAAGGCACCTGTGCTTCTTGCCCTTCGAATGTGAGTTTCTACCATTATATTTGTTGTTTTAGGAATTAATGGTTTTTGTTTCTCCTTTGCATTATCTGTATAGTTTTCTTCAAATTTGACCATATTTGATTTATAGAGATCTGTCAGATAGATTTCCCACTCTTTTGGAGGAACCGGTACTGCTAGTAATTTCTTTTTTGTTCCTGTTAGTTTAGCTATTAGTGACCAATAAGTTCTCTGGTTTGGTTCTTTTGCAGCAATTTGTAAATCGACCCAGTTTCGATCTTGAATAGTTTTTTTCTTACTTATTTTTTCTATTCTCAGCTGGTTTTTCAGTTTGTTTATTTCTTTCTTTTTAGTAGAGAAGAATGTAAATATTGAGCACGTATCAGTTTATTTAGTTTCTTCCTTATCTGAGAGTTCCAGATTTTTTTGGAGTTTTTCTTCATCTTATTACCAGCATTTCCTTGGAGATTCATTTTTATTAGTGCCTCTTTTAATTCGGTAAGCATACTCTCAAAATTTTCTATAGGGTCTTCTGAGTGCTGTTTCTTTAAGAAGTGTTTTTGCTGAACCAGTGTTGCCCATAAAAGATGAATTCCAGAAGATACGTCTCTGGTTGCTGTTTACCAGAGTTTCATTTCTACAAAGAATCATCTGTCCTTTTGCTGCAGACTGAGCCGACCAATTGGTTCGTAATTGCATCATGGCGTGATCGCTGTCTGATGAGAAGTTGGAGTGAAGATGGGAAATGGTTTCATATAGATCTTTGTCACAGATGATATAATCTATTATCGATGGACTCCCGTTTCCCTGTCTTGTATATGATGCCGGGATGTCTCCTTCAATGTTCCCATTCAAAATTACCCCATTTATATTAAATAGTGCAGATAACATTATTTTCCCTCTTTTATTTGAGCGGATGTCTCAGGGGAATTGGGGAGTATGAGGTTCCAGGCTTTCCTCTTCGAAAATTCTTCCCCACTTTTTTATTTCTGAATTAGAAATTTTCCCATTGAAATCGCCCATAATCATAAAAAGAGGAAACATATGGGCTTCTATTGTTTGTTTAATGATTTCCAAGATGTCTTCACATAGCATGTCATACTTTTTTCCTGGAGGGGCATATATGTTGAAAAGCAACATTGCTCTTTGGGGACTCATGTTATCGTTTTTTAGAAAAAATTTGATGCATTGCAAATTATCGCTGTTGGTCTCAACTATCTCTTGTTCCCAAGTACAATCCTCTCTCATTAGAACAGCCAAACCTCCTTTGGCATGGCCCCGATTAGTAGCTTTTGCAGGTATGTTGTAGACGTTGTACCCTTTTTGTGAAAAGGGTTCTGTTGCCCAAGTTTCTTGTAAGGTTAAAATTTCAGGTTGGTTTTTTAGAACTTCCTTCATTTTATTAGTTGTTCTCCCTGCAACATTCCACGATATAAGCTTTAGACCTTGGTTAAACAGAAATCTTCAGTTGGTTAGCACTTTTGCTGCAGTTCAGCATCCCCGGCAGCCATGTCCACGACTTCTCGGATTCAATATCGGTAACTTTGTTCTCGTTTGTATCCAGGTACCAAACTTCCCTTTCTCCTTTGTTTAAACGAATTTTCAGGATCGCTTCTCCCTGTCTCAAATCTCTAAAATTGCTAGCCCCCAAGTTTTCAGGCATCAATGAAGATCTGGGACCATTGTTTGGATAAGAATTAGGGATTTGCTGCCTATTGTTGTTTACGGTTTTATAGTTTGTATTTCCTTTGGACTCAACCTTCTCAATTACGTCAAATCCAAATCTGTGTATTGTTTCTTTTTCCCTAAGTATAATCCCAGGTATTACGGGAGACCAAAAGGAAACTATTGCAATTTTATTTTGACCACTTTTGGGGAGAGTCACTAGATTAATTTCCCGGCTAGTCAAAAGTTGAAGAGGCTTTATATTTTGCAGGAGATTGAGTATCCTGCCTCTATTAAGTGGTGTATTATCTGTGGGGAATAGTTCTTCAAATTGAAGTGCATTTGACTGTATATTTGCACTGCTTGCGTTGTCCTTCATGTTAGTTCTATTGACATCAATACTTTCGTGTCTTGTCTTATTGACTATCTTAGTTGGGAGATATTCGTCCGCCCTTGGGTTCAGTTCTGGCTTTATATCTGTGCATAATCCTTTGGGAGATTCTCCTTTTTTACTCATATATGTTATACTTTTCTCGTCATTTTTCTCCTGTAGATCTCTTTGGGGTATATTGATTTTTTGGAATTTAAGTTTGCGGTTTTTCTATTTTTGGATCCTTCTGAGAGGTTTTTTCTTCCTTTTATTTTTTCCCTTTTCCTCTGTTTCCTTGGTTTGATCAATTGTAATTTCTACTACTGGGGGTTCTGACTTAGTTTTTGTACAAGAATCTTCATCTTCCTTTACTAAGTCTTTATCATATGAATCCTTTTTCATTTGTTTGTTAAAAATTGGGAATTGCTTTTGATTCTTTTGCGATCTTTCTCTGAATAATCTTTTTAGAGAATAAATTATTGAATTGTTAGTAGATTCCGTTTTTATCCTTTTATGAGTTTCTATGAGATCTTCTTCTGATGTCTGAGTAGAGGAGTGTCGATTACTTTGTTTATAGTCGTTTTCCTTTTGATCAATAGTATCCTTTGTTTGATTTTCTATTATTTTTAAGGACTCCTTCTTTCTTTTCTCTTCTACTAGGAATTTTAGAATGCCAATTTGGACATCCAGGGTTTGATCTGAATTTTCAAGGATGTTTCCTAGAAAGGAGAGAACCGATTCTAATATTGCCTGTAATGAGAATAAAGCCTTAGATATAGGTATTGTTGATGCATCGAGATTTTTATTATCAGTTAGAAATGGGTCCAGAAAAGAATCTTGTTCATGTGTAGTTGTTTTTTTTGTTTCAATAATTGATTGCTTAATTTCGGCGCTATTTTCTTCTACTTTGTGCTGGACTATACCTGTGTCATCTAATTTTTGTAGGCTCACATTACCCTTTATAGGGGATGCTATTAAGTTCGAAGTATTTTGTTCTAACTTGCAATTGAGTATACTTAGGTCCTCTAATTTGTGTAAGCTCTCATAGTCTTTTATAGGAGTGGATGATTTCAGGAGGATAGAGTTACAATCTTTTAGCATAGACTTGTTGGTAGGCACCGTGTCACTTGCGTTGTGAACCAGTTGTGGGGATTCAGATAATCTAGTTAAATCCCCTGGACTCCCAAATGGTTTACTTTCAGTGGTGTCATTTTTGTTATCAGATGACTTTTTTGATGGTATGGTAGAAAAATATTCATAAATTGCCGGGGTTAGCATAGTGCGGCCAGGTTTAATCGCTTTATCTGTGGATTTCCTAACTGCTTCCTCAGTTCCCATGCGTTTCATGAAAATTGTGCGTGAACGTAATTTCCTTAGACCCATTGGTATTTCCTAATACTGCTTCTATAGTCACTTTGGTAGTATATCTCGAAGACTGTGGTTCCTATGAGGAATATACGTCAGCACAATACTCTAAACAGCTCCCCCTTACTGGAAGTAGAAATAGTTGCCGATAAAAGTAAATTTTTACCTATTTTTTGACAAGTCGTTTCCGCAATGATTTTGGGCGTTGTTGTTAGTAGGGTGGCCCGTCCCGTCCTCGGGCGTCCCCGGACAGCCACAGACGGCCCGCCCTTTGCCCGGGCTTAGCCCGGCGTCCCGCACGCGTCCCGCTAAGCGTCGGGGGATCGTATTTATAGGCGGAGCAGGGGGCGGGAAGAGACTCCAGGTGCGCTCCGGTGATCCTGCGCTGCTTCCTGGGTCTCGCAGTCCCGGCCCCTGTAACTACAGCCTCACACGCAGTCAGAGAGCGTTCCAACTCCCTCGCCACAAGGGACAGCAGGCAAGGCAGCAAAGAGCACAGACTCACCAAATTCGAAATGCAGGTAATGCTACGAGCGGCTCCCGCGAAGCGGGGGCCGCGAGCAGTTGTTGGTGTAGGCAGCCAATCAGAGCGAGGCAAGGCTAGGCAGGCGGCCAATCAGAGCGAGGCAAGGCTAGGCAGGCGGCCAATCAGAGCGAAGCAGGGGCGGGAAGAGACTCCAGGTGCGCTCCGGTGATCCTGCGCTGCTTCCTGGGTCTCGCAGTCCCGGCCCCTGTAACTACAGCCTCACACGCAGTCAGAGAGCATTCCAACTCCCTCGCCACAAGGGACAGCAGGCAAGGCAGCAAAGAGCACAGACTCACCAAATTCGAAATGCAGGTAATGCTACGAGCGGCCCCCGCGAAGCGGGGGCCGCGAGCAGTTGTTGGTGTAGGCAGCCAATCAGAGCGAGGCAAGGCTAGGCAGGCGGCCAATCAGAGCGAGGCAAGGCTAGGCAGGCGGCCAATCTGAGCGAAGCAGGGGCGGGAAGAGACTCCAGGTGCGCTCCGGTGATCCTGCGCTGCTTCCTGGGTCTCGCAGTCCCGGCCCCTGTAACTACAGCCTCACACGCAGTCAGAGAGCGTTCCAACTCCCTCGCCACAAGGGTCAGCAGGCAAGGCAGCAAAGAGCACAGACTCACCAAATTCGAAATGCAGGTAATGCTACGAGCGGCACCCGCGAAGCGGGGGCCGCGAGCAGTTGTTGGTGTAGGCAGCCAATCAGAGCGAGGCAAGGCTAGGCAGGCGGCCAATCAGAGCGAGGCAAGGCTAGGCAGGCGGCCAATCAGAGCGAAGCAGGGGCGGGAAGAGACTCCAGGTGCGCTCCGGTGATCCTGCGCTGCTTCCTGGGTCTCGCAGTCCCGGCCCCTGTAACTACAGCCTCACACGCAGTCAGAGAGCGTTCCAACTCCCTCGCCACAAGGGACAGCAGGCAAGGCAGCAAAGAGCACAGACTCACCAAATTCGAAATGCAGGTAATGCTACAAGCGGCCCCCGCGAAGCGGGGGCCGCGAGCAGTTGTTGGTGTAGGCAGCCAATCAGAGCGAGGCAAGGCTAGGCAGGCGGCCAATCAGAGCGAAGCAGGGGCGGGAAGAGACTCCAGGTGCGCTCCGGTGATCCTGCGCTGCTTCCTGGGTCTCGCAGTCCCGGCCCCTGTAACTACAGCCTCACACGCAGTCAGAGAGCGTTCCAACTCCCTCGCCACAAGGGTCAGCAGGCAAGGCAGCAAAGAGCACAGACTCACCAAATTCGAAATGCAGGTAATGCTACGAGCGGCCCCCGCAAAGCGGGGGCCGCGAGCAGTTGTTGGTGTAGGCAGCCAATCAGAGCGAGGCAAGGCTAGGCAGGCGGCCAATCAGAGCGAGGCAAGGCTAGGCAGGCGGCCAATCAGAGCGAAGCAGGGGCGGGAAGAGACTCCAGGTGCGCTCCGGTGATCCTGCGCTGCTTCCTGGGTCTCGCAGTCCCGGCCCCTGTAACTACAGCCTCACACGCAGTCGGAGAGCGTTCCAACTCCCTCGCCACAAGGGACAGCAGGCAAGGCAGCAAAGAGCACAGACTCACCAAATTCGAAATGCAGGTAATGCTACGAGCGGCTCCCGCGAAGCGGGGGCCGCGAGCAGTTGTTGGTGTAGGCAGCCAATCAGAGCGAGGCAAGGCTAGGCAGGCGGCCAATCAGAGCGAGGCAAGGCTAGGCAGGCGGCCAATCAGAGCGAAGCAGGGGCGGGAAGAGACTCCAGGTGCGCTCCGGTGATCCTGCGCTGCTTCCTGGGTCTCGCAGTCCCGGCCCCTGTAACTACAGCCTCACACGCAGTCAGAGAGCGTTCCAACTCCCTCGCCACAAGGGACAGCAGGCAAGGCAGCAAAGAGCACAGACTCACCAAATTCGAAATGCAGGTAATGCTACGAGCGGCAAATCAGTCTGTCCCTGGCCCAGTGCATCATGGGAACAGGGCAGACTAAACTACCAAGTCAATTCTTCACCAGAAAGGAGACAAGCTACCGGGGACCGGTTTCTGGCATTTCAGCCGTCTTCGGCCCGGCTTGCTTGAATCCTGATGGTGCAGTGAGAAAGGGACTCATGTCTGAGTATACCCTACCACACTTATAGTGGCCAAAAACGATTCAGAAAAGGGGGTGGTGATGAACAGAGTGTCTGAATTAAGCAGACCACTCTTACCCAGTCCAAAGATCAGGGCTTGATCCATCACCGTTATTTATCTCACTGCACCATCCCAGCTCAGAACCTGGCTATATGCAAATCAGTCTGTCCCTGGCCCAGTGCATCATGGGAACAGGGCAGACTAAACTACCAAGCCATTTCTTCACCAGAAAGGAGACAAGCTACCGGGGACCGGTTTCTGGCATTTCAGCCGTCTTCGGCCCGGCTAGCTTGAATCCTGATGGTGCAGTGAGAAAGGTACTCATGTCTGAGTATACCCTACCACACTTATAGTGGCCAAAAACGATTCAGAAAAGGGGGTGGTGATGAACAGAGTGTCTGAATTAAGCAGACCACTCTTACCCAGTCCAAAGATCAGGGCCACCCTAAGCGTGGAAGGGTATTCTCAGATGTGAGACCCTTGCTCATTGCACCATCAGGATTCAAGCAAACCGGGCCGAAGACGGCTGTAATGCCAGAAACCGGTCCTCGGGAGCTTGTTTCCTTCCCAGTGTAAGAATTGGCTTTTGTAGTTTGGTTTGCCCTGTTCCCATCATGCACTGGGACAGGAACAGACTAATTTGCATACAGCCAGGTTCTGAAACTGGGATGGTGCAGTGAGCTAAAAAACGGTGTTGGATCTAGCCCTGATCTCTTGACTGGGTGAGAGCTTTCTGCTTAATTCAGAGACTCTGTCCCTCACCACCCCTTGTTGTAAATAATTTTGTCCACCCTAAGCGTGGAAGGGTATTCTCAGATGTGAGACCCTTGCTCATTGCACCATCAGGATTCAAGCAAACCGGGCCGAAGACGGCTGTATTGCCAGAAACCGGTCCCCGGGAGCTTGTTTCCTTCCCAGTGTAAGAATTGGCTTTTGTAGTTTGGTTTGCCCTGTTCCCATCATGCACTGGGACAGGAACAGACTAATTTGCATACAGCCAGGTTCTGAAACTGGGATGGTGCAGTGAGCTAAAAAACGGTGTTGGATCTAGCCCTGATCTCTTGACTGGGTGAGAGCTTTCTGCTTAATTCAGAGACTCTGTCCCTCACCACCCCTTGTTGTAAATCACAGCCTTCTACAACACTCCACTTTACACTATTCCACTGCATACCTGTATGCAGCTCCACTGCATGCCACGCCACTGTACGCTACTCCAATGTATGGCATTTAACTCTACGCCCTTTAATTCTACACTATTTGATTTGACCCCACTCCACTGTATGTCATTACACTCTACCCCACTCCAATATAAGCCACTTCACTGTAAGCTACTCCACTCTACTGTACAGCACTCCACTCCACTCTACTTCACTCCATTCTATTACACTGTACACAACTCCACTCTAGGCCCGTCCACTCTACTTTCTACACACTGTATACAACTCCACTCTTCACCTCTTCAGTGTACACCACGCCACTGTATGCCACTTCACTATAGGCTACTTCAGTAATGCTACTCCACCCTGCTCCATTCTACGCTATTCCAATGGACGCCACTTCACTGTATGCTATTACATTCTACATCATTCCAGTGTACGCCACTCCAGTCTACACCACTTCACTGTACACTACTCAACTATATGCTTTTCCACACTACGCCACTCTACTGTACACCACTACACTTTACGCTGTTCCACTGTATGCCACTTCACTACATGCTACTCCACTTCAATTGTACACCACTCCACACTAGGCCACTTAATTTTATGCTAGTCCATTGGATGCCACTCCACTCTATGCTATTTACCCTACTCCACTGTACACCACTGCATTTTCTGCTCATCGACTCTACGCCACTCCACTCCACTCTACTCACCTCTACGCTATTCCACGATATGCCACTCCATTCTACACTGCTACACTGTATGCAACTTCAATATTTGCCCTTCAACTGTATGGTATTGCACTCTACCCAAATCCACTGTACACCATTCCAATGTATGCTATTACACTCTACCCGACCCCACAATACATCACTCCAGTCTAAACCACTTAACTGAATGCCACTCCACTGTACGCTACTACACTATATGCTAATACACTTTATGCCACTCCACTGTACATTACTACACTAGGCCACTCCACAAAACTCTACTACACTCTACTAGACTCTAGCCCTATGCACTCCACTGTCCAAATTTGCACTCAACTCTATGCCTGCACACTATTGTACAACACTCTGCTCCACTCTACAACAGTTTCCAACACTGTACGACCCAGCAAAGCACCTTACTGTATAAGACGCCGCTCCAATTATAACAGTTTCATCGATTCTACACTACGTCACTTCAATGTATGCCACCCCACTCTTTGCTAATCCACTGTGCCCTACTTCACTTGAGGCCACTCCACTCTACACCACTCCACGCTACGCTATTCTACTCTATGGCACTCCACTCTTCTATACTCCACTGTGTGCTATTCCACTGTATGCTACTCTACTTTACGGTAATCCAATCTACGCTACTACAGGGCACACCCCTCCACTCTATGCCGTTCCATTGTATGACACTCTCCTCCACTCTAGAAAAGTTTACCACACTTCATGGCACTCTATAACATTCTACTCCGCTCTATACCCATACACTTCACTATCCAACTCTATACTCTACTCTATACCTGTACAATCCAATATGCAACACTCCCAATGTACAACATTTTTCTATATGACACAGCACTTCACTCTACTGTACCAGACCTCACTCCAATTTATAACCTTTTACTACCTATGCTTCCTCAGTACACTCTACTCCATGCCACTTTACTTTACGACACACCAATTCACTCTATGGTTATTTACTCCACAGTACATTCCACCATTCTACTCCGCTGTATAAGACTTATCCTCACTCTAGGCTACTATACAAAATCCACTCTACACAGCTCCACTGGTTCACACACTACTGTCCTCTATGCAACTCCAATCTACAACACTCTATTACACCGTATCACTTGCCCACACTTTATTCCGGTCTATACCCTTTCATTCCACTGTACTATACTGTATGCCACTGTACAACACTGTACTTCACTTTAATCTACAATACTCTAGTCCACTTTATACAACTCTTTGTATTCCAATACACCTACTATACTCCATTCTACTCTGACACAGTACTCCAATCTACTCCACTGTACGCCACTCCTGTCTACGCCACTCAGTGCCATTGTACTATAAAACTGTATGCCAATCCACTGTCCCACATTCTACAACACTGCACTGTACACCACTCCACTCTACAAAAACAACTAGATTGTATGCCACTTTACTGTAGTCTACATCACTTTCCAATATTGTACAACACCCCACTACACTCTAATGTACAACAGAGTACTCCAATTTATGACACTTTACTCCACTGTATGCTATGCCACTCCATGTGACTGCACGCCACTACAGTCTATGACCCGCCACTGCACTCTACACTACCCCACTCCAGTGTAATCTACTATACTCCACTTTACTATAGTTTATCCCACTCTACACCACTGTACTATACTCTGCTCTACACAGTTCCACTATATAACACTCAACTCCACTGCATGCAACTCCACTCTACAGCACTGTATTACACTCTATGCCACTATATGACTCTCTATTCCACTCTATTCCCATCTACTCTAAGCCACTGTGCTACACTGTAAGACACTCGACAACACGCCACTCAACTTCTCTCTACCATATGCCATTCCACTATATGAGACAGCACTCTACTCTACGACACTCTCCTCCACTGTAGTCTACGACACTACACCTGACGATACTCCACTCTATGACACTGTACTTCACCTTACTCAACTCTACTGCACTCCATGAGTCTACAACACCCTACTCTACTGTTTGACACATCATTCCACTGTACAACTTGCTCCTCCAGTCTACAATTCTATGAGCCACCATACTATATAACACTTTACTACACTGTACAATACACTACTACAATCCACTCTACTCAATTCAGATCTACAATACTCCAGTTTATCACAATAGACTTTACAACACTCTCTTCTCATCCCCTGTATTGTATGACACTCCATATAACAGCTCTTCATTTGTGACACATGACTTAATGGGTTGAAACACATTTTTATTTAAAAAGGTAAAAAGAAACATTGATATACAATGAAAAAAATCAAAGGTTAAAGCTCAATTAAATTTAGGAAAACTTATATTCCCTATACAAACCAAGTTTAAACTACAGAAACGTAAAAAAATTCTGAAGTTATAGCTATAACTTTAATTTACAATGTATCCACCACCTACTCATTCAATATAAGTAGTGGACCATGTTATACACTTTTCAGCTCGCTAACCAGACAACACTATCTATAACTGGCCATTCTACCATGCACTGTGTTGTGACAAAAAAATTAATTTGAGAAGTTTTAAGTGTTAGAATGTAACGATTGACGAAGATAGACAACTCAACTTGAAAGTCTGTGCTTCAGACATTCAATACTTCAAAAACTGGTTGCCCATCATCCAGACCTGGCTATCTAGTGTCTTGAAGTTCAACACAACCAAGACCGAATTCCTGTTTTTTGCCAACAACAATAAACAAGATGCAGTACAAACTGTCTCAATGGCATGACCTTGATGGTTTTGAACACCAACTTTCGCCAAATTACAAGTTACTTGGATTCACCCTAGACACTAACCTCACCCTCAAGGTACCCATTGCCCAAAAACATACCCTAGTAGTAGCTTGCTCTTTTTAAGAAAGTCAAACCATTTTTTCCAGTAAGAGACTTCATTATTGCTGTTCAAACCTTTGTACTCTCGCATTTGGGTAGTGGTAATACCCTACCGCATTGCACACTGACTGTTATAATGTAATTGTTGTGTTATCCGTATACATTTTCTATTGTGTACACTTGCCTAGGTTTTTTCCCCCTATAATACCCTACCCCATGGCCAGTCAGACTCCACATTCGAACCTCTTAGGGGCAGCGCATTTCATTCGAGATCTAAAGAAATATCATCACATCACCCACATCCTGATGGAACTTCATTGGCTCCCCTTTCTAGCCCACACAATCTTCAAAACCAGCTGCAGCATTTACAAAACTATCACAATCAGCACCACCTCTTGTACTGAAGACAAGCTCACCATTGCCGGTGAATCTTGGCAGATACCCAGCCAGGATACCATCAGATTGCAGAACAAAAAGAATAAAAAAGAAAAAAAGGCAGCAGGCCTTTTCGGTCTATGCACCCATGATCTGGAACAACACACAGTATCCAACTCTGCTCCAACTTAGGAAAGATTTGAAGACTCATCTCTTTAGAGAGAACTGCAACACAATGCGTTAACCATCTTCAACCCAGCTTCCTCTGTTCTTAGTCATTGTCTTTGACCATATGCAGCTCTCAGCTACCTTTTGGCTAGGATTGTGCTATAGAAATCTCAAATACATACATAAAATGGTTTCCTGAATAAATTCTTTTTTTTAAATAGTTTCTCTGAAATGGACTGGAATGAGATGACAGGATACTGTAACACACTGTTCTGAAAGTTCTTATTCTTGATAAGATTGATTGTACACAGCTGTATTAAATCTTTCATATGTTGTGTATCAGGCATGGCATTTTCTATCTATATTGGGCCATAACCTACACATTTTCACAGAGCCATGTTAGTACATAGTAAAGAAATGTCTGCTCTGGGTAGAGAAGATAGAGAAGTTTCTATTTACCATCTGAGTTGTGACGGTCAGTTTTTGGAAGCTTTGGAGACTGCGAGATGTTGCAGTGAGGGGTGTCTTGGCAGTATCGCTTGCTACCCCGACCAGGTAAATGCTGACTGCCTTCCACTGAACTGCATCTGTCTGGGAAAAAAGGACAGCAATTATTATGGAAGAATATGGAATTTTAGATAAGAGGAAACTTTGCAAGATTAAAAAAACATGATGTTTTAATCAAGGACATTTTATTAAAATTAATTATTACCTCCATTGCCCTCAAATTCTTTAAAAACAAATTAGTCTATACTAACTACCATGAGCGTGGTGCAGTATTGTGTCTCTGACGTGCCAGGCCTAGGCTTACTCTTTACTACCCAATGTGGAGTGGCAATGCATGGTCCTCTATGATGAAGAGGAAGACAGAAAACTGAAGAGTATCATTGCATAGTTTTTGAGAAAAAACTAAATTAATAAGCATAGAGTAAGTGGAAACTATTTGCAGTCTCTGTGCAGTGTTGCATCCACGGATCTTCTCCTTTGTTTCAAAATGCACACACTGCCACTAACTCTCCTGCATGGCTAAGGTAGTTAAGCAATGCATGACAAGCTGTCCAGGTGTCTATACATTGCTACAAAAAATTTGTGTTCATCCTGGATTTTGTCTCTATTATCACAGTTTAGTATTTCATTCATTGCAAAGAGGAGGAACAAAGAAAACACAGGTTACTAATCGTTTTGACTCTTCAAAAGGTTGCTGAGGTTCATCTTTTGCGTAACAATCCAGAAGTCTAGAAGGCTGAAGTATAGATATAATTTTGTTCAGCACACAGAATGTTTACACAGACCCGCCCATATCCAAGCCCTTCTTCAGTACTAGAAAATAAACATAATGGCACCATTACTCAAGATGGTTGCAGGGAGCTCTATCGATGCTGGGCTTATTCAAAATATCTCATCTCTGGCTCCAAAATGTCAGATAGCTATCTACAGTAATTGTGGATTAAGGGAATGGGGAGTAGGAGAAGGGTTCTCTTTGAAAAAGAAGGGAGCCCTCCCAATACATTAGCAAGTGGGTTTCTGTTTTTGCTCAAAAGACTAACAGCCTCATTCCCCGAGGCTGACTTTTGCCTTCACAATTGGGATTTGCCAATTCAACAATTTCAAATGTATGGAGAATTTCTAAATTCACAATTCCATTGTGAGCGAAGGGTTTATGGGAAATAATAGGTGGGTCTACCAGCAAAAGCTGATCAATACCCTGAAACTAGACATAACAGCCCTGGAAATGCAGACAGATTTAAGCTCTGGGTTTGGGGTAAGAGCAAAATCAGCCTAACAATGAAGAGATAACACCCTTAGCTTTGATGGCAGTGTAGCAGAATGGTTTTCTCCGCGGGTAAATATATTTTCTACATGGAGCCACAAACATAGAGTGGGCCATGAAAATGCATATTTATGTTGAATCACGCACTCGGAATTCTGCACCTGTCACACATGCAGACATTCATAACCCTTTGAGTAGTCATGGAACTCTAGGGCTGTCAAAGTTTATCTTAACTACTATCAAATTCTTTGAGAATTCCTACAATATATCAGGTATTTACAACAGACATATGAGTAATCCTACAAGGTATATTTTTGACTTATTATCTAAAAAGTTTGGGAATTGGGCTACAAGATCTCTTTTGGGATGTGAGCACTGGTCTTTGTGTTCAGTATTGCTATATAAAAAGCATCTGCTATCATTCTCACCCACTTATATATGGAATAAATGTAACCAGAACGGGCATCTATGGGTAATGTAAAGGTACTTCAGATGAGGTGCAAAGCCCCCTCACTTTTCGAAGTCTAGAAATTAAGTCTATGTAAGTGTTACTATGTAACAGTAAATGTTGAGTTTCATTGTCATCAACTGGGTCAATGACATTACAAGTGTCAGTAAGACTAGTCCCTCAGTCTTAACGCCTTACCCGCGGCGGTTTTTCCGCCACGGTGCGGGCGTTCTATTAAGTGGGCGGGGCTTCGTCTGCCGTTGGCCAACTGCAGCACCCGCGAGGTAGTGCTGAGCACGGAACGGGTTAAATTCAAGTATAGATCAGTACTTACGAAAACATTCAGCCCTGGAGAAATTTAGCAGTAAGTCCGTTAAATATATATATATTTTTTAAAACCTATTCAAATTAAATAAGACTTTACTCCAAAACTAGTTGGTAGAAGTTACAATCCTTACCTCCTTTTTTAAGAGAATCAGTAAAGAAAATGAGGGGTACGCAGCCAGATAGAAACGGCTTTGCAAAGCGGCAAAAATCACAGCCTTTTTTAAAATTCTTTTTCTGTTGAAAAGGCACTGCAAAGGATAGTTATTTGACTCCAAATTCCTGCCATGACTATAGATAAAAAATTATAAATTCATAAATACTTCAACACAATAACAAAGGCCTCAAAGACCGATTGCTAGATACAATTATTTGATACATTCTAAAACAAATATGACTGATAGCAAAACATATGATCTGGGAGAGCACATCCTCATTTATCAACTAAAAGTTTTCAGAATCGCAGAACTCTATGGGTTTTCTGTAATTACAAATAAATTTACTCCATGCCTAATCCCCCGATTGACAGAAATTTGTAGAGATGAAGAAAAGGCCGGGAAAAGCTGAATTAGACGTGGAAGTTATTAGCCCTTTCCATTTGGCAATTATACAGCTCCAAGTAGAAAGCCAATATTAATGGTGAGAGTGGGCATTCCTGCTTCATACTGCAAATGACTTCAAACAGTGGGAAGCATGTCCCCCCATCCAGATGACCATACCAGAGGGCTTTTGCACTGTCCAACTAGATCATCCTGGACCCAGCCCCATCACTTAGCAATATCAAATATGGTAACTTCCAAATTAAAATGGCATCTAGTATCCCTAGAAGGAAAGAAACAATGTTGGACTGGTGTACCCAGCAGCTGAATAATATTAGCTATAAAGTTGGCGAAAACCTTAAGAGTAAATTGTAGCGTTCACAAAAATGTATGAACGCCTTCTAAAGGGAAATAACTGACTAACATATCCACCACTCAAATTACTTTTATATTTCACTATACAAATCTACTAGTATTTCTTTATTTGTTCCAGGGTGGCGTGCCCAACTACCGAAAAAGCGCTTTGACGCCTCATCAGGGGTAGTAAGTGCTATATAAATGCAATTACAATACAATATAATAGTGGACTCGAGGAGCCACAGCCTATATGGTTGTTATATAAGTGTTACTAGGTAACAGTAAATGTTGAGTTTGTCACACTTGGTTGTTATGGTTACCACAATTTAGTTGTAATTTTGTGCTTCTATATGCAAATAACAACCTTTCCACTTTACTTTGGTCTCCCTCGTTCCTTTTCCTATGCTATGTTATTGATACAATTTGATGAACAGTCCCCTGTTTGATATACCAGTTGATATACCGGTCTCAGCTGGGATAACGGGTTTACTCATGTTTCACTTTACCAACCACCCATATATTCCTATAGGGCACCCAGAGGCTCGGGCTGCCCTGGAAGTCCTGATGAGGGTTCATTTGACTCTTCGATCCTGGCCAGGGCTCCAGAAGTTCGGGGGAGTTTTCTCTGGTTGCCCCCTCTGTCACTTCTTGATCATGGAATACAAGAAAGGGGGTAGCCGTGCTCTGGATTAGTAGGGACAGTGTACTTGGGACCCCTTTGTGGCCTGCAGGTTCTCACCCAGGTGCTGCTTAGGCCTGGGGCTGCCTTCCAACCCAGCTGCCTTCCAACCCAGCTCCAATCCAGCGCCTCACTTGTTGAGGCAGTGATACTTTCACAGCGTTCTCACTCGATTCACATGGTCAGATTGGGTCAGAAGCAGTCCTTGCTTGCCGCTCACAGATCATGGGCTCCTGCCCGGTCTGCACGGCATAATTACTACCAGCAACCCCTCCTGGCATATGGGGTTGCCAAGCAACTGCCACACATAGCTTCGGCCTTTAGCGAAAAGCAGCCCTTACCACAGCAGCCCCTCTTGGCATACGGGGTCACTGCTATGGCGTTGCACAGGCTTCAGACCTTCTCTGCAAGGCAGTATTTTTGCTATTGTGGCCCCTCTTGACCCATGGGGTCGTCACAACAGTGCCACACAAGATTCCGCCTTTACCACATGGCAATCTTTACACGGGTATATGCAAGGAGGCCCTCTCCTGGCAAGCGGGGGTCACTGACTCAAGTCTGCACATGGGCAGCATCCCGATTGGTGCAGCAACCATCTCCTCGCACTGGTAGTTTATTTGACAAGGCTCCCAAACTGGATCTCGCTCCCGCCAACTCTCTCCATTTCCTCATACAGCACACTAGTCTTTGCATGCAGGCAGGTGCTGGTGCTCCAGGTTCCAGAGCAGGTAGTCTTGGTGTCGCTGGGCAATGTCCCCTAACACAGCAAGGAGAATAGTAGGTCTTGGCCCAAAGTCCTAGTCACAGGCAGAAGTCTTGCAGAACTTCCTCTCCTTGGCAGATGACAATTTTTGGGGTCTCAACCCCCCCCCCCCCTTTGTACAGTCCATTTCCAGACACCAAATGTGATTTAGAGTCTGAGTCTTTAAAGTTTTATGTTAGCGTTCTGCATATTTTGAAGTACATACTTTTCTCCCTCTTCCTCTTGAAAAGCAATCTGCCACAGCAGGAAAGACTCCAAAGCTGATAGTCCCACAGTACAGGCCGTAGGAGTGGCTGGAGTATACCCCTGGATGTCAGCCACAGTGATATGTGCATTAAAAGGTTAATCTCGAGCTCCCAGCCCCACTCTTTATGATTCCCTTATCAGTTCCATCTCCTTCTGGAGATGTGTACAGGCCCCTTCCTTGTGATCTCTCACTAAATAAAAGAGCACCCTTGATGCATACAGGGGGGAGCCTTGCTCTCCCTCCTCCAGAGTATCCCACTCAGGTCACAGGAATGTACAAATACACAAATTTAGAACCTACATTCACTCTGCGCGCACTGCTCAGTACTGTAGTCTTTCTGTGTTGCCACTTGCAGGCACACATGCAGCCAGCACACACATTCAGCAAGCATATGCTGCACAACAATATACCCTTCACGAGTTGTATTCCTCGCAGGTAGACATAAACCTAGTACATGCACTCACCCCGCATGCAAAGCCTAGCACTACATCTCTCATGTACTGTACTCCTCGGAGCTAAAGATAAACCCAGTACATGCCTGCACTGCTATCACCACAATGAAGGTAGCTCTTCGTGCACCACTACCGGTCCAACAAGACCGAAATCTGTGAGACAGGCCTATGTCATGACATACACGCATGCATGCTCCGTGTTTGCCTATGACATCAAAAATCAGCATTAGAGATCCAGATATCCGTACAGTTGGGCACTCTAGGCAGAGGTTTACATCCATTACTACTCCTTTACCCTACCCCAATACCCCTCTACGCTGCATTTATTTTGCCCTCTATGTTCTCTAAATGTTTTCCCATTGAGACCTAGCTATTTGGCCAATGCCCGGTGGAGCTACCTGATAGCTATAGAGGAGATGGGTTTTGGGACTTCCCCCTCGACCGTCACCTACCCAGCCGGACTTTGGGCAGACTTTCCTTCGTCTCTCTGCCGTACCTCCCTCCTACCCCTTTACCCATACCCCCTTCCCATCTACACTTCACTCATCTCGTCTTCTATGCTCTTGTAATGTGTGTCTAGCAACTGATGTAAATCGTAACTGATGTAATTTTATAATTTGTGGAACCTCATGTAAAGCGCTCTGATACCTCCGGGTCTGCCAGCGCTATATAAAACTCTTAAAATAAATAAATATATAACAACACCTTAAAAAGGTGGTAAATATGAACAGCTTATGGCTTGGACTCTGGATGTATAGCAGTTCAGCAAGGCAGCAGCAGTGATCACCAACTCAAAATGTCCTTTTCCACAAGAGCAACAAGCATTCTATACTTGTATACCAACCCTAGTGGACCCAGCTCCTACCTGGTAGGTACCTGTCATGGTCGTACTCAAATGATTGATGCAGGTGGCTCTGTAGAAAAGGTTGGTTCCCAAATAGGTTATCACTTCGCAGATTGTGGCAGAGCTTCTCTAGGAATCGCAGGACGTAGCTTATGCTGTTAACCGCTGGAAGGGTGAGTGTGTGCTGTTCCCGGTCAAAGGTAGCTGCAAGGGAAACAAAAGGAAGGATTGATTTTAACCTGTAATTAAGCTCACCAGACCTTTCCCATAAGAATTTGGAAACTATGTAGCACATATAAAAGGGACTACCAAGTGCTGTGAGAAAATCACTAGGGAAAACCACTGTTAAATTAGGAATCACAAGTGAATTCGATATAATCATACTCCGCTTATGTAATGTTATATATATATATATATATATATATATATATATATATATATATATATATATATATATATATATATATATATATATATATATATATATATATATATATTCCGAGCACACTGGGTCTTGTTGGGTACCTCCTCCCGTCGTCAGGTGGCGCGAAATTCGGCAAACCCAAAGCCGAAAGATTCAATTTGCAATCCACAATACTGCCAATAAGCACGGTCGCGACCGTGCTTATTGGCAGTATTGTGGATTGCAAAATATATATATATATATATATATATATATATATATATATATATATATATATATATATATATATATATATATATATATATATATATATATATATATATATATATATATATATATATATATATATATATATTCCACTGCTTGGCTCGCTTTCCCTTCGCTGGGCGCTCCTTAGTTCTCGGTCGCGTTTCTCCTGCGGTTGAGCCAACCGCTGCAAATTATCACAGGATCTCCCCGGTCCCGGGGAGGGATGGAGTCGCTGAAAGACGGCACTGACACGCTTTGTTCAATGAAGGTGATTTATTTCATCAATCCGTGTGGGGGATTTAACAACAAAAAGAAACCAACGCGTTTCGACAGCGTCCGCTGTCTTGATCACGGTCAGTTTGGAAAGTGATGCTCACAGTTTTGTAAAACAAACAAAGTATTGGTTACACCCCTTGGTAATTGGTACCGCCCACATTTTTAGGTGTTATGGGATATGTAGTCCTGAACCGATCGTATTACTTTTGCGTGAGTGTTTAAGGATGCTTGCTGTTTTACTTTTACAAAGCTGCTTAATTCAGTTTTATCCCCAATCGTTTTTGTACTAGAACTGCATTTCAGGCTTGTGGGTGTTGTGAAAACCTTTGTGAATTTCAGTCCCGCCCCCCAGTGGGCTTAGGCTGTGTCTCTATTCCCTGTAATTATTTCATGTCCCCTTAGGTTAAGCATTTTTGTCATGCTACCCCGACTATGATCTATATTCTCAGTGACATTTCATATAGTTCAATACATTTATACAATGGGGTGTGTGAGTCCAGTCCTTGGTTATTATATAAATAAACAAATCCTGGGAACTGATTTCACTGCAACAATATCTGGAAGTGGAAAGAGTACCCCGCGGGCTACGAATATTAATAATGCCAAGCCAACAGGATGTCACTAACGACCTACTTCAAGAGTGGGGGGAGCACACGCTCAACTCTTCCCTGGGACTGATAAAGATTCTAGTTAAACACATTGAGATAGCACTAGAAAAAATAAAGGAACAATTGCGAACAGTGGAGAAAGAGCTGGATTCAATTAAACTCAATACAGAAATGACGAAATTCAAAGAGGAATTAAACAAGCAAATTGAAAAACATGAGGAAGAGGTCAGGCAAAGGAAACAAACTAAATTCGAAAGGGACACCAATGATTATGCGCAAGGTCGCATATTTACATTTGCACGGAAATATGACTCCTTCAGGCCACCGAAAACTAACACCGCCAGCTCCTCCTCAAGCATGGCATCCCTAACGTCAGCCGATCTGAGTGAAGATGAAACAAATCTGGACCCCGGACAGAGGATTTTTTTAGGAGACATGCGCCTTGTTCTATCGCAACAGAGATGGGAACAGAACCACGGGGCGCAGAGAAATACACGCGGAAGAGCGAGGGGCAGAGGAAGAGGCTGGCAACCAAGATTCAACAGATCCACACAAGGAGGGGCCGACGGAGAAACGGTTACAAGCGAAAAAGTGGGAACAGAAACCAGACTCATGAAACAGAAGAGAGGGAAATAGATGAAGAACTCCAAATAGTCAACTTGTCTGGAAAAGAAATCACTGACGCCGAAATCTCTCTACTAAAGAAAGGGATCAACTTCTGCCCCAAAGCGCGCTTTAACCTGGCTCAAACAAGAATTGACCTATACTTATACATAAGGAAAATCAAGCTTGCAAAATTCTTCGCGGAAAGAAAGAACAAACCTAAAATCACAAAAAATCAACCCAAACCAACATCAATACTTCTTGCAAAAGAGTCGGAAGCATACCTAACTGTGCTAAACCTAAATGCACAAGAAGGCCAAGAAATCAGCCTAGAAACAGCCATACCACAACTGGGAGCCGGAACTAGTGGTCTGAAATCAAAATCTAAGTTTTACCCGCAACTAGCACCAGGAAACAAAATTGACATGTTTCAAGAGGCAGTAATTCATGATTTATACAACATCAAAATCAAAAACCAAACTAGAGACAATCTATCTAGAAGTGAAAGGGAAGCCTTAGACTCACTGCGGAATAACAACACCTTTGAAATCAAAGCGGCCGACAAAGGCGGGAACATAGTGCTATGGGACCGAAAACTTTACACTGCCGAGGCGATGGAACAACTAAACAATTCACTCTATTATGAAAAAATAGACAAAAATCCAACGGACCAAATTAAGAGAGAACTGGACGGAAAGATATTAAAATGGGAAAAAGAAGAACTTCTAGACTTTGATGAGAAAAAGTACCTGACAGTGGATTTCCCAAAGCTAGCTACCATATACTTTCTGCCTAAGATTCACAAAAATGCCACGAAACCACCAGGGAGGCCAATAGTGTCGGCCAACGGTTCTCTACTGGAGCCATTATCTAACTACATAGACTTCTACCTGAGCCCACACGTGAAGCGTCTAAAGTCCTATATAAAAGACACCACGGACTTTCTCTGCAATTTGAAATCAATACAATGGCAACCACATTACATCCTGGTCACTATGGACGTGATTGCGTTATACACAAATATAGACAACAACATGGGTCTCGAGGCGTGTCAATGCGCCCTTCAAGAACGAAACATCCATTACCAACACCACAACATCATGCTGCTCAACATGATCAAATATCTGCTTGAAAACAACGTCTTCGTGTTTGGGGAAACCATGTACAGACAAAAGAATGGAGCTGCCATGGGCTTTTCCTTCAGCCCCAACTATGCCTGCACCGCGATGGGTTGGTGGGAGGAAACAGTGGCCTGGAATACAAACCTAAAAACGTTCACACAACACATCCAAGTCTGGAAAAGATTTATAGATGACTTGTTCATTGTGTGGGACGGAGGAAAAGACAAATTCGTGCAATATTTCCATATTTTAAACAACAGCACACCTGACATCAAATTCACGTACACTGTTAGTCAAGATGCAGCAGTTTTCCTAGACACGGAAGTCTACATAAGAAACAATCTAATAGAAACCACCCTTCATCGCAAAAGCACTGCCACAAACTCAACATTAGAAGCCACCAGCTTCCACCAGCCGTCACTCATAACAAGCATCCCCTACGGGGAATTCTTACGGCTACGGAGAATCTGCAGTGAAGAGCAACAATGGCAAAAACAAAGTAACATCGCCAAGCAGCGTTTCAACAAAAGACAATATAACCAACGAGCAACTCAACTATGTTGGGAAAAGGCCAACTCAAAAACAAGGGAAGACTGCCTAAAACCTAAAGAGATCTCAGAACCGACACAAGAAGAGCCGATCAGGTTTATAACGGATTACAGTCAAGAGGCCAAACAATTGAATCAAATTCTAAGAAGAAATTGGAAACTTCTACAGTTGGACCCAGCAATAGGAGAAAAAATGGGTAACCACCCCATAGTGACATACAGAAGGGCCAAGAACCTGCAGGACAAACTGATTCACAGTCACTTCCAAACCTCCAATAAGAAATCATGGCTGCAAACAAAAGGTTTTGTAAAATGTTACAATTGTAAGATCTGCGAAATAGCCAAGCCAACTACAGAAATACCAATGCCCAACAACAAAACCTGGAAAATTAAGGAATGTATTACTTGCAACAGCAAAAACACAGTGTACATGATCGAATGTCCATGTAAGCTCAAATATATAGGCAGCACAATCTGCGAGCTAAAAAAACGTATATTGGAACACGTTAGAGCCACTGTACACAAGGACAGAAGCAACGCTGTTGCCAAACACATGGAGCTGAACCACGAAGGAGATTGGAAGAAACTGCGTTTCTGGGGAATCGAAACCCTAAGTCTCTCAATGAGGGGTGGACACAATGAGAAGGAACTCCGACGAAAAGAATCCAAACACATCCTGAGCTTCAGGACCATGACCCCATTTGGGCTCAATCAGTCGGAAGAATTATACATACACCTATAATCAACTAGACTCTTAAGTAACTTCCCGCTAACCATGAACTATTTTAACTTATTATTTTGGTTTTACCACTTCACTCATTTTTCACTGTAACTATGCTCACACGTAAAACATCAAGCTTTTCTAATGGACTAATTAGCCCACCAGAGGGCAGTATTACACCTAAGAAAAACCTGAATATAAAAACCAAGGACTGGACTCACACACCCCATTGTATAAATGTATTGAACTATATGAAATGTCACTGAGAATATAGATCATAGTCGGGGTAGCATGACAAAAATGCTTAACCTAAGGGGACATGAAATAATTACAGGGAATAGAGACACAGCCTAAGCCCACTGGGGGGCGGGACTGAAATTCACAAAGGTTTTCACAACACCCACAAGCCTGAAATGCAGTTCTAGTACAAAAACGATTGGGGATAAAACTGAATTAAGCAGCTTTGTAAAAGTAAAACAGCAAGCATCCTTAAACACTCACGCAAAAGTAATACGATCGGTTCAGGACTACATATCCCATAACACCTAAAAATGTGGGCGGTACCAATTACCAAGGGGTGTAACCAATACTTTGTTTGTTTTACAAAACTGTGAGCATCACTTTCCAAACTGACCGTGATCAAGACAGCGGACGCTGTCGAAACGCGTTGGTTTCTTTTTGTTGTTAAATCCCCCACACGGATTGATGAAATAAATCACCTTCATTGAACAAAGCGTGTCAGTGCCGTCTTTCAGCGACTCCATCCCTACCCGGGACCGGGGAGATCCTGTGATAATTTGCAGCGGTTGGCTCAACCGCAGGAGAAACGCGACCGAGAACTAAGGAGCGCCTAGCGAAGGGAAAGCGAGCCAAGCAGTGGAATACTTATCACTCTTCGAGGTGCTCGCCGGCATACCTTCGGAAAACAGAGGGTCTCACAGCGGACGACCAGCGGAAGAAGGCGGCCATTCACCTGCCACGGAGGGAGACTCCTAGGTAAGAGTGTTTGAATGCTGGAGTACGCGGGTTGGAACGCTGTTTGAATGCGCCCGATCTTGAAAGTCCGAGATCAAGATAGCATCACGCTAAACCGGCTACTTGGGTTGAAATCTTCCAAAACTGCCAAGTGCTCTGGGATTCTGATAATCCGTCCACTGACCCAATTGAGGATACAAATAAAAGCCAAGACACTAATAGCACAAGCAGCAAAGGACGAAAATAAACAAGACGGACTCGCTAGTAAAACTAATGAATCGACATTGATAATCGAAGGTGGGGGAATATAAACACAAAAATACGAAAAACTCACAATGGATAAGCGGGAAGCTAAGAGAAAAGAACTCATTGGTACCATGTTTAGCAAACAGGATAAGGCTAAACCAGCGGAGAGCAATAAGGACCAGGAAAAGAATGACACTAAGGAGAAACTCCGACTATGGGAGAAGTTAAATAAAAAGGAAATAAACAAATCCTGGGAACTGATTTCACTGCAACAATATCTGGAAGTGGAAAGAGTACCCCGCGGGCTACGAATATTAATAATGCCAAGCCAACAGGATGTCACTAACGACCTACTTCAAGAGTGGGGGGAGCACACGCTCAACTCTTCCCTGGGACTGATAAAGATTCTAGTTAAACACATTGAGATAGCACTAGAAAAAATAAAGGAACAATTGCGAACAGTGGAGAAAGAGCTGGATTCAATTAAACTCAATACAGAAATGACGAAATTCAAAGAGGAATTAAACAAGCAAATTGAAAAACATGAGGAAGAGGTCAGGCAAAGGAAACAAACTAAATTCGAAAGGGACACCAATGATTATGCGCAAGGTCGCATATTTACATTTGCACGGAAATATGACTCCTTCAGGCCACCGAAAACTAACACCGCCAGCTCCTCCTCAAGCATGGCATCCCTAACGTCAGCCGATCTGAGTGAAGATGAAACAAATCTGGACCCCGGACAGAGGATTTTTTTAGGAGACATGCGCCTTGTTCTATCGCAACAGAGATGGGAACAGAACCACGGGGCGCAGAGAAATACACGCGGAAGAGCGAGGGGCAGAGGAAGAGGCTGGCAACCAAGATTCAACAGATCCACACAAGGAGGGGCCGACGGAGAAACGGTTACAAGCGAAAAAGTGGGAACAGAAACCAGACTCATGAAACAGAAGAGAGGGAAATAGATGAAGAACTCCAAATAGTCAACTTGTCTGGAAAAGAAATCACTGACGCCGAAATCTCTCTACTAAAGAAAGGGATCAACTTCTGCCCCAAAGCGCGCTTTAACCTGGCTCAAACAAGAATTGACCTATACTTATACATAAGGAAAATCAAGCTTGCAAAATTCTTCGCGGAAAGAAAGAACAAACCTAAAATCACAAAAAATCAACCCAAACCAACATCAATACTTCTTGCAAAAGGGTCGGAAGCATACCTAACTGTGCTAAACCTAAATGCACAAGAAGGCCAAGAAATCAGCCTAGAAACAACCATACCACAACTGGGAGCCGGAACTAGTGGTCTGAAATCAAAATCTAAGTTTTACCCGCAACTAGCACCAGGAAACAAAATTGACATGTTTCAAGAGGCAGTAATTCATGATTTATACAACATCAAAATCAAAAACCAAACTAGAGACAATCTATCTAGAAGTGAAAGGGAAGCCTTAGACTCACTGCGGAATAACAACACCTTTGAAATCAAAGCGGCCGACAAAGGCGGGAACATAGTGCTATGGGACCGAAAACTTTACACTGCCGAGGCGATGGAACAACTAAACAATTCACTCTATTATGAAAAAATAGACAAAAATCCAACGGACCAAATTAAGAGAGAACTGGACGGAAAGATATTAAAATGGGAAAAAGAAGAACTTCTAGACTTTGATGAGAAAAAGTACCTGACAGTGGATTTCCCAAAGCTAGCTACCATATACTTTCTGCCTAAGATTCACAAAAATGCCACGAAACCACCAGGGAGGCCAATAGTGTCGGCCAACGGTTCTCTACTGGAGCCATTATCTAACTACATAGACTTCTACCTGAGCCCACACGTGAAGCGTCTAAAGTCCTATATAAAAGACACCACGGACTTTCTCTGCAATTTGAAATCAATACAATGGCAACCACATTACATCCTGGTCACTATGGACGTGATTGCGTTATACACAAATATAGACAACAACATGGGTCTCGAGGCGTGTCAATGCGCCCTTCAAGAACGAAACATCCATTACCAACACCACAACATCATGCTGCTCAACATGATCAAATATCTGCTTGAAAACAACGTCTTCGTGTTTGGGGAAACCATGTACAGACAAAAGAATGGAGCTGCCATGGGCTTTTCCTTCAGCCCCAACTATGCCTGCACCGCGATGGGTTGGTGGGAGGAAACAGTGGCCTGGAATACAAACCTAAAAACGTTCACACAACACATCCAAGTCTGGAAAAGATTTATAGATGACTTGTTCATTGTGTGGGACGGAGGAAAAGACAAATTCGTGCAATATTTCCATATTTTAAACAACAGCACACCTGGCATCAAATTCACGTACACTGTTAGTCAAGATGCAGCAGTTTTCCTAGACACGGAAGTCTACATAAGAAACAATCTAATAGAAACCACCCTTCATCGCAAAAGCACTGCCACAAACTCAACATTAGAAGCCACCAGCTTCCACCAGCCGTCACTCATAACAAGCATCCCCTACGGGGAATTCTTACGGCTACGGAGAATCTGCAGTGAAGAGCAACAATGGCAAAAACAAAGTAACATCGCCAAGCAGCGTTTCAACAAAAGACAATATAACCAACGAGCAACTCAACTATGTTGGGAAAAGGCCAACTCAAAAACAAGGGAAGACTGCCTAAAACCTAAAGAGATCTCAGAACCGACACAAGAAGAGCCGATCAGGTTTATAACGGATTACAGTCAAGAGGCCAAACAATTGAATCAAATTCTAAGAAGAAATTGGAAACTTCTACAGTTGGACCCAGCAATAGGAGAAAAAATGGGTAACCACCCCATATTGACATACAGAAGGGCCAAGAACCTGCAGGACAAACTGATTCACAGTCACTTCCAAACCTCCAATAAGAAATCATGGCTGCAAACAAAAGGTTTTGTAAAAGGTTACAATTGTAAGATCTGCGAAATAGCCAAGCCAACTACAGAAATACCAATGCCCAACAACAAAACCTGGAAAATTAAGGAATGTATTACTTGCAACAGCAAAAACACAGTGTACATGATCGAATGTCCATGTAAGCTCAAATATATAGGCAGCACAATCTGCGAGCTAAAAAAACGTATATTGGAACACGTTAGAGCCACTGTACACAAGGACAGAAGCAACGCTGTTGCCAAACACATGGAGCTGAACCACGAAGGAGATTGGAAGAAACTGCGTTTCTGGGGAATCGAAACCCTAAGTCTCTCAATGAGGGGTGGACACAATGAGAAGGAACTCCGACGAAAAGAATCCAAACACATCCTGAGCTTCAGGACCATGACCCCATTTGGGCTCAATCAGTCGGAAGAATTATACATACACCTATAATCAACTAGACTCTTAAGTAACTTCCCGCTAACCATGAACTATTTTAACTTATTATTTTGGTTTTACCACTTCACTCATTTTTCACTGTAACTATGCTCACACGTAAAACATCAAGCTTTTCTAATGGACTAATTAGCCCACCAGAGGGCAGTATTACACCTAAGAAAAACCTGAATATAAAAACCAAGGACTGGACTCACACACCCCATTGTATAAATGTATTGAACTATATGAAATGTCACTGAGAATATAGATCATAGTCGGGGTAGCATGACAAAAATGCTTAACCTAAGGGGACATGAAATAATTACAGGGAATAGAGACACAGCCTAAGCCCACTGGGGGGCGGGACTGAAATTCACAAAGGTTTTCACAACACCCACAAGCCTGAAATGCAGTTCTAGTACAAAAACGATTGGGGATAAAACTGAATTAAGCAGCTTTGTAAAAGTAAAACAGCAAGCATCCTTAAACACTCACGCAAAAGTAATACGATCGGTTCAGGACTACATATCCCATAACACCTAAAAATGTGGGCGGTACCAATTACCAAGGGGTGTAACCAATACTTTGTTTGTTTTACAAAACTGTGAGCATCACTTTCCAAACTGACCGTGATCAAGACAGCGGACGCTGTCGAAACGCGTTGGTTTCTTTTTGTTGTTAAATCCCCCACACGGATTGATGAAATAAATCACCTTCATTGAACAAAGCGTGTCAGTGCCGTCTTTCAGCGACTCCATCCCTCCCCGGGACCGGGGAGATCCTGTGATAATATATATATATATATATATATATATATATATATAAATAATGGTGTTTTCTTGTGCACCACCATGTCGCCCTAGAACATCACTGGAGTATTAAGTACATTCCCAACTGTTTTCTGAGTAGTACATAATTGCACCTGAATCTGATGCCCTGTGCACTCTCCATTTTCCTTTCCATGCCATTAAAAAATGGTCAAAGACCTATGCAGGATATATCTTTTAAACGTGACAGTTTTGATTAATCACTGAGTGTTTTCCGAAATAGGTGAAATTCATCATCAAACTCATTTACCTAGTTCTGTGAGGCATTGAGTTCCTTCTAAAGTTTACTTACTCGCTAACAGAAGAGAGAACTATAGTTCTCCCCACCCTTCCAGTGAGTTACAGAGATAAACTTTCTCTGACGGGCATCCCAGGAGAATCACCTCTGGGTATACTGCAACTTCTTCCCAGTTGAATCTGTAAGACCTCCAATACTCCCAACCAATAGCCAATCAGCCTATGACAGCCCCACATAATATGCCTTATAGTATTAGCTCCTAGGACTAGGACTTGGGCAGACAGATTTGAATGCATTCTATAATTTGAAATTTCTCTAGTTCTGATATCAGTGCTTTGAGGGATTGTTTTAATGCCAATACTTGCCTCCAAATATCATTTGCAAATCTTGTGAGTTTGAAGACATTATACCCCAATACAATCCCTTAAGGTTTTCCCTAATCTTCTGTACCTGGGGTTCAATGGTGAGAGCAAAACCTAGAGGGGGGAAGACGCCCTAGTTGGGGGCAGCCCTCTATGCTTATTCCTTCAGCTAGTTGTACATTCACTCCACCATCGATTTTGGTCTTTGGTAACTAGCTATGTCCCATCTTATAAATTATGTCCCAGATCCACAGTTCTCTAGGGTATCTGCTAGTAATTCCCACCCCAGCTGATTGAATGCTTTTACAGTATCTAAAGAAAGCCCCACCTATATCAATTAGGTGTAGGTATTTTGGAATGACATCACCCATTTAGCCTGCTGGCCAATATTTGATATCAAAGTACAGTAGGGATACAGATCTATAGGATGGACATCAAACAGGCTCATTACTTGGGTATAGGACCACAAATATTGGTCTTCTTCCATAGAAGGAGTTATACACAGTCATTCACTAAATGCATTATGCAACTCTGTTAGAAAGGCATCAGCTGTGAAGCAAGCACGAAACCTTCTTGCACTGGGCCTTATCGTGTTTGAGCCATCCCATTGCTAACAATATTTTCTCAGGTCTCAGTCCATTCAATTTGCAGTGGGCTCTCCCCCTTGATGGCACTCTTTGTCAGTGGGCCAGCTGCAGTCATTTTAAACTATTTGCTAGGCCATCATACTCACCCCAGGTCGTTTTTCTGTCCACCTATCGAACCCTCTGTCCCAAGGGCACTCAGGAGCGCAGGGCAGGCATCTTGTTCTCTTGTTGACTCTTTCACCCTCTGGGTCTGTTATTCTAGCAGGTCTCCACAACTCACATGGGCCTGTGTGGTACTAAGGCATCACTAGTTTGCTTTGTTACTAGCACAAAGTGCACTCCTCTTCCATCAGATCAGGCCGTTTACCCTCTGCTTTCATTTTGCACTGTTCTCCTCAGGCGCGGCCTCCTCTATGATCCATCATTTCGAGGTGCAGCACGGTCTCCCGGGTCTCTAACCTATGAGCAACACCAGCCCTTTCGAACTGAAAAGGAAGCTGCACTTGATTTCCCAGCCTTCAGCCTCTCCTTGCATTGCTCTGTAGGCCTCAATCACAAACATCTCCTAGGATTCTGGTGCCACTTTGCATACGTATTACCATGGCCATGCGGGAGCTTGCAGATTATTCGACAGTTGCCACAGTATATGTATCCAAACAGTTGCTACAACACCTTTTGCCTTTCGTTTGAAACATCAGATTTTCAGATCTTTCACATCATGCTAAGAATGTCACCCAACTGGGATTCAGAGGAAAAATTAAACACGTCAGATCAGACTACATCCATCACGGAGGTCAAGAAATGAAAGTTATAACTCGGTAGAGCAAACGAAAGATGTAGGTAATAGCCCACAACTTCCCATTATTGGCAGCATACAATACTTGCTTTTGCATGTTCATCACTTGAGATGTAGTAGCACTGTCGATGAACTCTTTATGTTTGTATCTTCTACACAAAACCATTCTCATCAAAGGAAAGCACATAATGAAATGTTATTGGTCATAAAATGCTTCAGATAAATCTACACTCTTTTTAAACACAAAACAGTGAAACACCAGCATAACCCTCATACATTCGTAATCCCTCCAATAAATTATAAACCACATCTGCACGGAAGAGCCATCCTTAATTTAAAACCTAATTTACTGTTCATCAGCAATATGCACATTGTCAATTGAACACTTGGTTCATTGTTTACATTTCTAACCACTATTTTGGCCAATGTCAATAATTGGTAGCAAATAAGAGCATTAACTAAAAAATATGTATATAAATGCTATTTTACTGAGAGTCATATCGTTGCACTTTAAGGCTTGAAACCTAATGAAACACTAGGTCACTGTTAGCAAAATCTGCAAAATGAAAAAAGGGAAGGAGGCTTTCGCATGTTCCCATCAAAATAATTTTTTCTATCAAAGTTGTTACAAACTGACGCCAGACCTAAATGGATAATCACCAAAAGAACTTTAGGAAGTAGTGCTCGAAGAGAGGCAACAGGCTCCATCCACATGTAGAGGTTCTTCTCTACCAGCTTTTGATTGGGCAGAAGGTGTGTGCTTCCACCAGTAAAGAGCGACTCAATACAGTGGGCCTTAGTTGGTGTTTTGGCAACTAACCAATAGTCAAGGCGATATGGCTGATTCACTCTTTGAAAATATTTGTATTAGATGCCATAGGTCTTGTTGGAAATGACTATCTTTGGCGTGGTTCCACCCCAGATGTTTGCCTTGACTGTTTTTGCTGGCTTTAGAACTCTGTGCACTTTACCCCCTGCTAACCAGAGGTAAAGTGCCTGCTCTACACCTTCCAGCATGATCAAATTGTCATACCCCTGAATATTTAACTCACCTATAAGATCCCAGTGTATGGTACAACAGTATACCTAGGGTCTGTAAGTTAAATGCCAAAAGAGGACAGCAACACCAATGGTGTGACCCCCTACATGGTAAATATGACTGCAGGCCTACCACCTCTAGCCTGGCAGTGTAGGTTCAAACTAAAAATTTGAACCAGCAAAATAACCGCTTTTGACAGGCCTTAATTTTCCTTTTAAATATTAAGTCATCTCTAAGTAGCCCTTACTGCCCATAAGGCTGGGTGTATGGTAGTTAAAAGTAGGACCTGTAAACGTTTAGTGTTCAACATGCTCTTACAGTGACAAGGCCCTAAAAGCTATTTTCAGTGTCGCATAGGAAAGCATTGGAATACAGTATTACATTTAACGTTGCTAACTTTGGCTAGGAAGCAGATACAAAGTTCAAAGCATGTGGATGGGAGAAGCCTCTTGCCACTCCCCAAATAATGGGGTACAAATTACCAGGGGTGGCCATTCGCACCCTACTGCCAGAGAAACAGAACGCCTCCCCACACCCAAGGCCTTTGGTTGAGCTCCATGGGAAAGTCCATACCTCATCAAAGGGCCTATATAGCTCCTGGGTGACAGTTGGTGCTTATGCTGATGGGCTTCTAGAGACTTTGGGCAGGGAAAAGTTAACTTTAAAAATAAGTACCTCTTCCACTATATTTATTACAAATCCTATTTCACCAATGAATTGGGCTTGTAATCAATACTTCACAAAGTCCAAAAACTAACTTTGAAGACGCTTTACTTCCATTTCAGAGACTAAGTCCGAAGGTAAAACGTCTGACTGGGCGAAGCTGGTTTCTGTTTCAACCCGCACTCCATCACAGATGGGTTTAATTTGCACTGCTTACCTCCAACAATAAAACCCTTAGGGCTGAAGATATGAACTGTAATAATCCTTCCTATGTATTCTTATGTGGGTTGTGCATTGTTTTCCCAAACATAATTGTGCACACATTTGTAATTTTAGAACCTTATACCACATGGCAACCATGTGGTAAAGCTTTTGCTCAAAAGAGTAGCCATGAATTGGTAATGGTGAAAGGCTCATGGTAAAGGTTACAGGTGTGATTGAACCACTTGGAAACGTATGTCAGATGCTAGAGGTCTGAGTTGGTTATTATGATAAGTTACGACAAAGGAAAATACCTTATTTATTTACTGTGAAAAGCTTATGTTAACAGGCATTTAAGAGTTGAATGTTATTACGCTATGTTATGTTAAAACATGTATACACAAAATTTAGATACCACATTTGTTTGTTGGACTCTCACAGATTACCGAAATATGCAAGAGTTTATAAATTGATTACCCCTACTAACAAACCCTTAAGGTACAATGTCTGCACTGTGTTAATCTGCGTTTGGCCTTTTTAGGAGAGGCTGTAAATGTTTTTGCCAAATGTAATTTAAACATAATTGTAATTTTACGTCTGCATGATGGTTGCCTTGTGGGGAAGCTTACGCTCAATACCCTGTGCATCAGGGAATGTGTGGCAGCTGCCATCACTTCCAAGAAGCTGATCCATCCACTGCAAGTCTCTCACATCACCTCCTCTGTCTGCTCTCCCAGTCCTTATGCCATAGCTCTGGGAATGTGGAAGTTGATGGACGCAAATTTAGTTACACTCCATTCTCCTCCTCATACAGCCGGTTTCCACTGCCCCAGACCTCAGATTTAATTGTTGAGCTAATCCAGCAGGCAAAATTAAAAAAAAAGGTGATCTGGACTGCTGCCGGCCTAGTCATGATCACTGCCATCTTCTCCTCACTTAAGTACTGTGCCTGCATCATACCCATAGCAACTTGAGAGGAGCAGATTGGGAACATAACATGTGCACTCCTATGCCATAAGAACGGCACCTCAGGATTTTTATAATGGCCCAGCTGGACGTGGTGACAGATTCACATGGTGAGGCTGCAGAAGGCTTATCGTGAATACTGATTCCTGCAAAGGGAAGGGGTGAATAGCTTTCCTGTAGTTCTGTTCTTTTAACAGTAATGCTCTAAGTGGCTCAAAACCAAAAGGATGAAAAAGTGGGCTAATGTATAAGGTCAATCATAGCACAAGCTGTTAAGAAGCAAAAAAATGGGCAGCAATAAGTGATACAAAATAATTATTTTCAACCAACTAGTCCAGGTAAAATTGCATAGCTATCTATTTTTTAGTAGATCATTACCACACTGACATATGATTTGTACACCTAGGCAGTGAGTAGGATCCCCTTCCTCAAGACATTTCTGTGAAATGTGAAAATCATAATTAAATAAGAAATAAAACGCCTTTACAGAAGTGTCTCTTAAGCCCAACTAGTAACTAGTGTCAACTGAAGAAGGACCAAGTAAAGTGGCTATGATTCAAATTAAATAGTTTTTATGGAACGGTGCACTATTGATTATGTAGCGTAGATACTATGTTGGATGAAAGGAAATAGGGATAGCTTGGCAGACTAAGACCCAATACTGGAAAGACTAAGAATCCTGTTGGTGGGTTCTACATTCTAGTGTATTGTTTTTCTAAAATGTAATGCTGTGGATTATATACTCTGATCACAATGAAAGGGGCATCAATCAAACACAGTACGACTTGGTGAGATCATTTGTTTTCCAAATCAGACCTTTCAGCAGTGGTGAATATAAGTGGCCAAGTCACATGTGAATTCTCAAAACACCAAAATATCTGCATCTGGGTAATAAAATCTAGCAATGAGACTTGAGAACCTCCAGCAGGACTCATGTACACGATGAAATATTCAGCACTCAGTTAGGTGCATTTTACATTGACACAATGATTTCAAGCCTGTACAGCATGCAACAATTCACTTTGAAAAACACTATCAAAAATTGAGAAAACTGAGAAGTTTGATCAATAAACAATCAATTTAAGGCATGCTGTTTCTGCAAACGGATGTAAAACAAAAAGTAGATGGATACACATTCTTGCAAGAGATTTATGGACACTCACAGATGTCAAATGACATTGGCAATACACAACCAACTTCTCCTTTCTAGACAAGGAATTTACTCAACTAGACAATTTTGGCAGAACAGGATAAAAACTTTCAACATGCTATATGACTGGCAATAAGAACTCCTCGGCTGCACAAAAACAAACAATCTTCCAATCTGTTGACACTTGAGGTTTTTGAATATCTGCTCATTTAAGATTTACCAAACTCATGTATCTTGCAACACCTCTCCAACCTCTTCCTCAAAATTAAAAACAGATCCTTGTCCCTGGTTCATGAGGAACACAACCCACACTTTATGTGGATCATACAAAATGTGCACGCCCACCGCGTTCTCTTCATAAACAGCAGAAATTTGAAGATAAACAGGTAATACATTTAAATCCATTAATGTGGATCCAGAAATGAAACACATCACTTTCAGCACCTCATTCGCCTTAATAGACAGTTTCCTGGAACACTGGGACATGGGCCATGAAAAACACACCAGCTTCAACCTAGGAAGAACCACCATATGTTCTTTAAATCAAACATCCTAGCTGTAAGTTTGCTAGCCAGCATGTTTCTGAATTGTTTTGTGGTTTAAAAGATATAATCCTGGACCAAGATATAAATCATCTAAATAGGATAGCAGTTTTTAAAACAGAAACCTGTACAGAAACAAAAGACACACAATTGATGGACGGAATGCAGAACAAATAAAATCATTCACCCCCAGTCAAGAGATCTGGATTAAATTCATCATTCTTTTGCTCACCATGCCACCCCAGTTTAGACCTGGCCATATGCAAATCAGTCTTGACCCTGTGGCTCATGGGAACAGTTCAGCCCAAACTGCCAAGCCAGGTCCTCCCTGGACTGGAAACGAGCATCCTAGGACCGGATTTGGAGTTTCACCCCTCATCAGCCAGGATAGCTTGATTCCAGTGGCACGTCCGGGCATACTCGGCGCACTTAGGCGAGGAAGCAAAAGACACACAATTCAAACTGGAATGACATGGGGAGCAAAAAACTATGGATTTAGGCCCAGATCTCTGTACTGGGGTGAATGTATGACATTGTGCTGCATTCTGTCCATCAATTGTTGTTTTTGCGTTTGTACAGAAACAAGACCTCAGAAGTATGACTTAATATATTAGAGTACAATTTACGTTTCAATTTGTTAAAAAATACAGAGACGGTTTTGCTAGAGACCAGGCAACATGCTGTTAGCCTGCCTTCATTAATCTTGCAGCAATTAGGTGTTGCTTCTATGCTGCTCTACTCATTCTTAAGCTACCTGGACTATTCATTCTGTTGATATAACTGGCCTCCCTCTGGTTAAGTCACTGTAAAAAAGGGAAACATCACGTCGAGTTAATGCATTTCATGTTTGGAAAGTTGACACAACCTGTGCCTTACCTGAAATCACCTCTCCACCATGCCCTTGTTTGAGAAAGGAAAATACTGTTTTCTGATGATATGCACAATCGATGCAGGCTTGCACCGCCTGCTGTAGGACAACGGAGGCGCGGGCTGGACCAAAATGATCTGGCAAATGCTGTAGCCTCTTCTTGTCCAAATGTGGCCCAGTGTTGCCATTCTTGTTCAAGTAGATACAAACTGCAAAAAACGAACATTTATTAAAGGCATCAGCCAAGTACAGAGCATTTCCATAGACTGTACAAAGACCAGACTCATTTAGTATAAACTAATGAAATGCAGAACTTAAATATCTGCTGAGCCTGAACTACATGCCTTGATAGCCAGGAGCTCTGGGTAGACTGCATACACACCTAAACATGACTTGATTACAGCAGCAATAAACATGAAGCCTTTGAAAAAGCACAGGTGCAAGCTTACAGACCACTAGAAAATGATAAAAATTAAAGAAACCCCTATTTCACTTTTTCAGGGTTGGTTGTAATTTGAAAGGACAGGAATAACAGCCCCTCCTTAACCTGATGTAAAGTTAGTGAGTCGTACAAGTCCAAAATAAGCTTAAAGAACAAGTTACTTACCTTCGGTAACGATATATCTGTAAGAAACAGTAGTTAGTATTAGATTCCTTACCTTAGAATATCCCCAGGCGTCAGACTGGATCCGGAGATTTTTGCGTAGCGGTACCCTTGCGCGTCGGTAGGCCTCGTCCGGGGCTCCGCGTCCGTCGTCGGCGCTGTGATGACGTCGGAGTACTTAGACGCCGCCTCTGCGCGCTGACGTCAATTCTTAGACACAGCTTTTCCGCGCCAGAAACGCAGAGCCATGTTAAAAACCAACACTGGTGCCATTGAAACTAGGGCCCTGAAAGGGGATGAACTTAACCCTAAATATCGGTTTGCAGAACGGGGAGGATGGGTGGGGCGGTAAGGAATCTAATACTAACTACGGTTTCTTACAGATTTATCGTTACCGAAGGTAAGTAACTTGTTCATCTGAAAGAAACAGGTTCGTATTAGATTCCTTACCTTAGAATAGATACCCCAGCAATACCAACCCCGGTGGTGGGTCTGCGAACCAATAATCACACCAGAAAGTCCTGGAGGACGGAACGGCCAAAGAAGCCAGCCCTCCGGACTTGGCTGTCCAGGCAGTAGTGTCTTGCAAACGTGTGCAGTGATGCCCACGTAGCTGCCTGACAGATGTCCTGCAAGGGGACTCAACGGCCCAGGGCAGTGGTAGCCGCCGTGGCCCGAGTGGAATGGGCCCTCAGCCCAACAGGAGGCTCCTTCTTCGCCAAGGAGTAACAAGCCTTGATACACAAGACGACCCACCGAGAGATGGTCCGCTTGTGCACCGCCCGTCCCTTCTTAGCGCCCACGTAACCAACAAAGAGTTGGTCATCCACCCGGAACTGGCGTGTGCGATCTAAATAGAACGAAAGCGTACGTTTTGGATCCAGACGGTGGAGCCGCTCTTCCTCTTTTGAGGGGAGCGGTGGCAGAAAGAAGGTGAGCAAGGTGATAGACTGCCCGATTTGGAAGGCCGAGACAACCTTGGTCAGGAAAGAGGGTCTAATCCTCAACACAACCTTGTCAGGATGGACAGAAAGGATAGGAGGTTTGGATGAAAGAGCCTGGAGCTCATTCACTCTCCTGGCAGAGGTGATGGCAACCAGGAAAGCAGACTTCAGAGTAAGAAGGCGGAGAGGACAGTTGTGAAGTGGCTCAAAGGGAGCGCACATCAGATAGGTAAGAACAAGGTTCAAGTCCCACTAAGGCATCACAAACGGAACAGGGGGAAACATGTGTGTGATGCCTTTCAGAAAACGAGTTACAATAGGGGACTTGAACAAAGATGATTGATCAGGCAGCCTTAGAAAGGCTGAAAGGGCAGAAAGGTAGCCCTTGATAGTGCCCAGAGCAGAGCACTGCTGGGCAAGAGAAAGAAGGAAGAGAAGAACCTCAGAAAGAGGGGCAGAGAGAGGATCCACAGCCTTTGCTGTGCACCATGCCACAAATCTGTTCCACCTGCAGGCGTATACTGACTTTGTGGAGGGACACCTGGCTGCCAGAATAACATTACAGACTTCAGGAGGCAAGTCTAATGGCCTCAACTGTCGCCGCTAAATCTCCAAGCATGGAGGTGGAGACTGGACAGGTTCGGGTGGAGGACCGTCCCCCGCTGCTGCGACAGAAGGTCCTCCTGAAGAGGCAGACGAACCGGGGGATCGACTGACATACTGAGTAGCTCGGGATACCAGTACCTTCGTGCCCAGTACGGAGCCACTAGGATGACTTGGGCCCTGTCGCGTTTCATCTTCTTCAGCACTCTGGGCAGAAGTGGTATAGGCGGAAAGGCGTACAACAGACCGCAGCTCCACTCGCGACGAAAAGCGTCTCTGAGCGAGTGCCGCCTTGGAAATTCCAACGCGCAGAACTGATGACATTGCGCGTTCTCTTCGGTGGCTAATAGATCTAACCAAGGCTCTCCCCACTGCAGAAAAAGACCTTGCGCCACGTCAGAGTTCAGACGATATTCGTGATCCATCATGCACCGACGGCTGAGTTCGTCCGCCCTGGCGTTCAGAGAACCTGCCAGGTGTTGAACCACCAGGGTCACGCCCTGATGTTCCAGCCACTGCCAGAGCCTCCTGGCAGAGGGTCCACGTCCCCACCCCGCCCTGTTTGTTGCAGTACCACATGGCGGTGGTGTTGTCCGTGAACACCTGCACTACACTCCCCCGGACAGAGGGGAGGAATGCCTTTAGTGCTAAACGAATCGCCCGCAGCTCCAAAAGGTTGATATGGAGCTGGGACTCCGCCGGAGACCAGAGGCCTCTGATCTCCGCCTCTCCCATGTGGCCTCCCCAGCCCTGGAGGGACGCGTCCGTCACAACTACGTGCTGCGGTTGAGGAAGGGAGAGGGATCTGCTGCTGACCCAATCGCGGTACGTGAGCCACCACTGCAGCTGTCTCGCAGTGCCCTCCGAGATCAGGACATGGTCGGACAGGTTGCCCTGATGCTGGGCCCACTGAAACTTCAGGTCCCACTGCAGAGCCCACATCCGCCACCGGGCGTGATGCACCAGAAGGATGCAGGAGGCCATCCTCCCCAATAGCCGCAGCGTCAACCTGACCGAGACTCTGGATAAAGGCTGAAAGATTGGAATCAGAGCCTGAATATCCCGAACCCCGGTTCGGGAGGATAAACCCGAAACTGCGCAGAGTCGAGAAACGCTCCGATGAAGAGGAGCTTCTGGGAGGGGCACAGGTGTGACTTCGGCACATTGATGGAGAACCCCAGCTGGTGCAGGAGGTCTGCCGTCGTCTGGAGATGGCTGATGACTGTCTGGGGCGAGCCCGCCTTCAACAATGTGGAAATAGGTGTCCTGCAAGTCTGACGCTACCATCCAGTCTCCTGGGTCCAGGGCAGCTAAGATCTGAGCCAGTGTCAGCATTTTGAACTTCTTCTTCCGGAGGAAGCCGTTGACGTTCCGAAGATCCAAGATAGGGCGTAGGCCCCCTTTGCCCTTCTTGAGTACCAGAAAGTAGTGGGAGTAGCAGCCACACCCTACTTCTGACCCAGGAACACGCTTGATGGCCCCCTTGGCCAAGAGGGCGTAACTTCCTCCTGTAGAAGTCGTATTGCGGTGGCAGGGCTGGAGGGGTCGCCTCGAAGGGGAGGGAGTAGCCCCATCGGACGATTTGCAGCACCCACCTGTCCGATGTGACAGTGCGACAGTGGAGGAGGTGATGGTGAACCCTGCCCTTCACTGGCGTCACATGGGCCTGAAAGCACGGACTAGGAGGGTTTTGAGGCGGATGCTGCAGGGGTAGGTGTGGACTGACCTCGCCGTTGTCCCCGACCGCCGCCACGGCGGTTTCCACGCCCGCCACCGCTTTGGAAATTAGTCTGCGGTGCGTGGCTGGCAGCACGTGTGGGGGCACCCCTTCCTTGGCCACGAAAGGCACCCGTTTGCTGGCGCGGGGCCGAGAGGCACAAGGACTTGGCCCTGGAGTCCTTAGAGCGCTCAAGCGCATGGTCTGCCTTGTCGCCAAAAAGGCGACGGCCATCAAACGGCATGTCCATGACTGAATTCTGGACATCAGCCGAAAAGTTGGCGGACCTCAACCAGGCGTGGCGACGAATCGCCACTGTCATTGCCATCGCCCTGCCCAGTGAGTCGGTGGTATCCAGCCCACACCAGATGGAATAACGTGCCGCATCTCGACCCTCCGCAAGGGTTTGGGCGAGTCTAGCCTTGACCTCCGCCGGGCATTCTGGCAGCACGTTCGCGACCGCGTCCCACAGAGAGTGGGTGTAGCGGCCCAAGAGGCACGCGGTGTTGGAAGACCGCAGTCCCAAACTCAGGGAGGAGAATACCTTTTTGCCGTATTGCTCATACCTCTTGGATTCCCGATCGGGCCGAGCCGTCGGGAATGCGGTATGGGAGTTGGAGGCCTGGATGACCAGGCTCTCGGGGGTGGGATGGGTGGACAGGAAACAAGGGTCGTCCGGGGCCGGGCGGAGGCGTTTGGCCACGTTCCTATCTACAGGCGGACCTGTAGCGGGCCTGGACCAAGTGCCCAAAAGAACATCAAGCAAGGCCTCATTAAACGGCAGCAGAGGCTCAGCCGGGCTTGACTGTGGTTTAAGGACCTCAGTGAGGAGGTTAGTCCTCACGGCCGAGATGGGGAGCTCAAGGCCCAAGGCCCTGGCCGCCCGCGTCAACACCACACTGTAGGTTGCCCCCTCCTCTGTAGCCACGGGGACCAAACCAGTGTCTGGCGAAGTGTCCAGACCACTGGCATCCCCAAGTCCACCTGTCCAGTCCTGCTGGGACTGACACTCACGTGTCAGAGGGTCCTCCGACCCCTCCCAATACTCCTCATCACCCATTTCCTGATAATCAGGGTTGTCAAAGGATGGGGCCGGTTCGTTAAAGTAGAATTCTCCAAGCGGCGGCGAGAGCGGCGTCGTTCCGACGCCGGAACCGGATTGAGGGAGGCATCGGGGACGGCGTCGCCCGAAGGCGGTGCCGGAGGTAACACTCTAGGGACCGGCGCCGGTGAGGTAGTCAGGTCAACCGGCGACGACCCGGATCCGGAAGCGGATCCAGCGGGGCCCTGCGGCGCCGGGCCCGAAGGCGTCAGCGGCGTCGGGCCGAAGCACCTGCCGGCGCCTAAGCACCTGACCAGCTAGGGCCCCCAGCCGGGTCCGCTGGGCCCGAAGGCGCCGCAGAGCCCGTCGGAGGAGAGAGGGACCTCATGGCCATGAGGAAGCGCTCGATCTCCTCCGGCGTCGCTTGCTGCCCAGGGACCAGAGGGTATGGGGCAGGCCGCGACGCCTGCGACTCTGACGGAGCCGCGTGGGCAGTTTCACCCGAACCCCCCTCCGCATCGCGCGAGCGTCGGGGGGAGTCGGAAGAGCGATGACGTCTCTTCGACTTCTTGTGCTTACCTGACGACTTTGAGCCTGAAGAGTGATGGCAACTCCCGGAGCAATGAAGGCTCCGACCCCGCGACCGGTCCCACGACCTCCGTCCGGACCGGGACCTCTCGTGGCGCAGGACCGACTGCCGGAGCTCGAGCCGCTTGCGTGACCGCTACCTCCTAGCTTTCGATGTCAGGGCTCGGCAGTCGGGGCAGGTCTTGTCGTCGTGATCGATGCCGAGACAGTGAAGGCACCGGCGGTGAGGGTCGGTTACCGACATAAGTCGGTCGCAGTCCTCACAGGGTTTAAATCCTGGCATCTATACCGGCAACGTTCGGATTCGAAGACTTCAAAAATTATCAAAAGGGATCGTAAAAAAGGTTAGTCAAAAATCGACTAGGGTACCACTTTTTCCGGAACTGCGCTGCTGGCACGGAAAAAAGAAGAACTGACGTAAGCGCACGGAGGCGGCGTCTAAGTACTCCGACAACGTCATCACGGCGCCGACGACGGACGCGGAGCCGCGCAAGGGTACTGCTATTGTGTTTTTATCTAGGAACCTGAATCAATATTACCATTTTATGCCCTTGTACGGCCATAATCAATAATATCCCTATAATGGCATAAGAATCAGATCCATATTTCAGTAAATTGCCCTTGCAGTCCAAGGCACGGCAAAAGCTACTTCCTTAGATTCCTAGAAAGCACAACGAGTTCTTTCAACACACCAAACCTCCAGCAACCTGGGAAATCCCCGCTTGCTTTGTTTTGATTTGTAATAGAACTCCTGCGAGCACTGTAAAAACTGCCAGTTCTTAGTGACATCTTTATTGACGTCTTATGTCCAAACCTTACGTCAAACTCGGCACCTTTCAGGTATAAATATACCAACGTTGCCTTAAGCAAACACACGGTGGTGGTTTTGGAGCAGAGCAGCTATCTACTTGCCGAGAGCCCAGCAGAAGCGAAAAGCCCCCGGACGCTGCCCCTCCTCTTTGACGCGCTGAGAAAGATGCTATCTTTTCTCCTGCCGAGAAAATCCAGCTCCGGCGTTTCCAGCCTACCCTTGCGGGTGACTGGGATATCATGTCCTGAGAGAGAGATACCAGACCTCCTACATTCTATTCCCAAGGTACAGTGCTGACTAAACCCTTAGAGAGAATTCTTGAACCAGATTCTTGGCAAAACCAACTTAACTTAAACTGCTACTTACTTACTCCTTCCCACGTATTAGGCTTAGGTCAGGTACACCGGGGTAGGCGTATTTTAGAAGCACCAGTTGAGCACGTTAGCCAATGTATATATGTATGTATATATTTTATCCATTTTAAAGTGTCTTATGGCTAAGAAACCATAGCAATGCTTTTACAGTATTATTTCATAATACTCCTTTTACTGTACGTACTTTACTTTACATTAAGTATTGCAATTGTGGCAATTCATTTCTCTTGCATGAGAAGGAAGACTGCTCAATAAATAATACCTTTTATTGAAAACGCCCGTCTCTCTATTCTCTGCACTCTGGTGAAACTAAGTATGCACATCTGACTGAGTGAAATAGCTGTCTATTGTTTTCACACAACTCTAGAGATTTACTCTTATTCTGAGGGAGCAAAGTTGTCATGTTTATGCGGTTGTCGGAAGCTGAATCCCTTCTTGTCTGAGCCAGGGAAGCTGATCCCTTCCTATTCATTCAAGAACGTTTCCAGTGACCTCTGAGCTAGCTAGCGCAAACCTAAATTAAGTCTAACACAGTCAGTAGAGACCTAGAAGACCTCAGTCCTACGTCTACACTGCTGTTTATGTTATTCCAATGCGCAGAGCCTATAGGGAAAATAGGAACTACACTACATGGCGCCCAACGTTTGGTAAGGCGATAAAACTAACGCAAGACGTTAGAGTAACTCAGTCGTGCTTTTTCACACAGACCCTTTTTCCCGTAAATACTCCAATAGACGTCTGGAGTGAGTGAAAGGTTAAAATCCGCCGGAACTTAGTAGGAAGAGATTCCTATGTAAAGTTTTTGGTTTAGTCAACGTTGAAGGATACAGTGTTCCAAAATCTTGTGCACCTAATCTTTTGTTTCCTTGAAACTTGATCTGCAACAGAAAAACCTTTCTGCCAGTAAAAATGACAGATAGTGAAGACGAAAGGGAGGCAGCTAGAATGGCAGCTCAACTAATAGAGGAAGACACGAGTCTCCTACAGAATGAGCGGAATGCTATCCTCATTCCGGTCAACATAAGAAAAACTATAACTCTAAAACTTATAGAAAACGGACTAACAGTCATTTTCGTGATAGAGGCACACGAGTATCGGCAGACAGAGGTATTCTATTCATGGATAAACTTTCCAGCGGCAAATGCTACAACACACGAGTTCCACTATTACAAAATAGAGGAACCTCCGGAAGAATACACTCCTTTCGAGGATGTGGAAATCCCACTAAATTACCAAGAGCACCTGCTCTGGTTTAAAGGCGCCCTAAAACATAATGATCACATCACCAGGCACGGTCCACTAGGTAGACCAGGAGCAACGTGGCCGGACTTGGCAGCTACACACCACATCCAGACATCGAAAAAATGTCAGACAAGGAACTTTTAGCCCAGATAAAATTACTAATTAAAATTCATAGACAATTAGTCCAATATGTAATGCGGACTGCAACAGTCCAACCAGCTATTAACATTCCACAGCTGAACCCTCATCAGGGAAACACAAACAAAATTACACCACAGAACATACAATCATGTCTTGGTAAAACTCCCGCAAAACGGGAACAACTTCCATTCTGGCTAGCACAAAAGACAACTCAAATAGAGGCAGTATTCTAGAATACTACCCCTAGTGAGAAACACAGATTTCTGACTATCTGCCTTCCAATTGGGGTCGCACCACATGTGGAGGATTGTGAAGTCTTTGCTTCCATTTACACAAAAACACATGGTGTTCCGTCTCTGGCGGTAATACCAGATGTGCTAAGACAGATTCAAAATGAATACGGTCCAGAACCTGCTTCAACTCTTGGTATGAAATTACTGAAAGATTTCAAGCAGGTCTCGGCTATATTATTAGCCAACATAAAAGGAGAAGCAGCATCTGTGGCGATCCGCCAAAAATTGAAAGAAACAGATATAGCAGACCAACCAATTGAACTTGCCAGAATCATAGAAAAATCCTATGAAGAACTAGGTAGAGATAGTTTGGGTGGGAAACCGGTAAAACCCCAACTACTTGAAAATCCTGAAAAAATATTTATTAAAAATAATCTAATCTAAACACTCCAAAAAAGAGCTGGGATGGAAATAAACAATCCACTCCCAAAGAAAAAAGATTCCAGTCTAGAGGAAGGTGTCCTCGGCAGAGGGAAAGAACTCCGAACCGAGAACACCAGTCTCCCCAAAGGGAGCCCTCTGAAAAAAGATACAACCTTAGAATTAGGGATAATTTGAAAAAGCATGATAGATATCAAGATATTGATACACGTCCCTCTCGATCTTTTCAGACTTCCTCGCAGAAATCGGAAAGAAGAGGACGGTCAGAACACAGGGAAGAGCACGTCAAGTCCAAAGACAAGGAACCTGCTCAAAGTAAAAAATTACAATTTCCAAGAAAGAAGGTAGTAACTATTAAAATAATCAAACATGCAGAGGATACTGAGGACACAGCTGAAAAACGGAGAGAGGGCACAGACAATGCTAGACAGCGCAGCAGAAGTGACCATAGCTCGCAAGATCCTGATGAATCATCTGGAGATAGTGGACATGAATGAATACATTCAGGTGAAAACTGCAGATACCAGAGTTAGCGAACCTCATAAAATATACGAAATAACATTGCGTATAGAGGGAGATAAGACTAGGAAGGTAAGGGGTCTGTTTTGGGATAACCTCTCAAAAGGCTATGACATCCTATTCGCTGAGAAAGACTGGCCACCAGAGTTTGTCAGGGAGTGCCCTCATGGCGAAGAAATGATTATGCCTGCCTTCTCACATCATATTCCAATACATAGAAAATACATTTATGCAAGAAAATGGGCAGTAGCTCAAGCACCTCCATTATATAAGAATCATGTAGGATGGGATGAGGACTCACCTCCTCACAAAATCCAGTTAAAAAGTCAACCAACTGCACAAAGACAGTACCCAATTAAGCAAGAAGCTAAAAAACAGGTCAGGGAGATATTAGATCAACTTGAATACCAAGGGGTGATTGAAACATGCACCTCTCAAATGAACAATCCTTTGTTTCCTGTCTCCAAACCGGACGATTCATATCGTCTAGTCTTGGACTACAGACACCTTAACTTATGTTGCAAGACATTTGCGGTACAAAATTCGCACAGTGCGGCACTAATGAATAACATAGTTCGCAAAAAATACAAAACAACATTTGACATCTCTAATGGATTCTTTTGTCAAAATATTGCACCGGAAAGCAGGTATTTAACCGCTTTCTCAATAATGGGGTCACAGAAAAATTTCTGTCGACTCCCACAGGGATTCAAGAATAGCCCAGGATTATTCTCAGCCAGAGTAACAGAGTTACTACAAATGTATGATGATGAGGCATTATCTTATGTCAATGACATCTATCTCACAGATGACGACCTGGATACTCACTTGAAAAGAGTGAACACCATGATACTTGGGTTCGCAGCAGAGGGTTACAAATTCAACTTTAAAAAGTCACGAATTGCCCATCTAACTGTCCTTTTTTAGGATATGAATTATCAAGTGAAGGCAAAAGCCTAGCAGACAACTTCTTAGAGAAGTGCTCTGTACTCCAAGCACCGAAAACACTGAAGAACTTACAATCGATACTAGGCTTCCTGAATTTCGGAAGAACTTACATTCTAAATTATGCAGAGAGGGTTAAACCTCTCTACGAATTAATAAAACCTGATTTTAAACCAATCAACTGGACTCAAAAACACACAGAAATTTTGAGATCATTGCAAACAGACATGTTAGCTAAAACAAAATTAGAAACTCGCGACAATACACGCATCCTTGTAATCCGAGTCATCCCAGGAAGATGCGGATTCACGTACCTGACCTCTAATGAGGGAGAAACGGTACCAATAGCTTACAAATTACATTTATACACAAAAGCTGAAATAAAGTTCAGTTCAACTGAAAAAATTCTAACTGCGGTTCAGACTGCTGTAGCAAAAGAAAGGGCCCTAGCACAAGGTAAACGAATAATAATCGTTACACCGATACCAGCCCTAGAAGCGGTAACAAAAGCAAGCATTCCAAATGCTAAAGCACTACATCCGAGATGGATCCAATGGGTTAATTCTCTTGCTGCAACAGACGTAGTATATGAATTTGATCCTAATCTAAAAACACAAGAATTTCTACAATATGAATATGAATGTCCTCTGCCAACCGAAATCCTGCCTCTAGAACACTACGGATGAATAATATATACAGACGGATCAGCACAACCCGCAGTTGGGGGTAAACAAGCTTACAGTGCTGCGTGCACGATTGTTAAAGGTCGTTGGCACAAAGTAAAATTTAGACCACTGGTCACTAAAACGCAATATCTAGGAGATTGTACGGCTCAGCGAGCTGAACTACTAGCATTTAAGATGGCGCTTGAAAATACTGATCGCGAATTCCCCACACTTATAGTGTGCGATTCATATTACTGCGTTCAGTCTTATAATGAATACTTGCAGAATTGGGTTGAAAACGGGTTTAAAGATGCAAAAGGTGGCACAATCAAGCATAAAATGCTTTGGGAACAAGTAGTTATTTTACAAAAAGAACTATAAAAGACTCACGTGATACACACACTGAGTCATCAACGTGATGGCGTTCACGTTGCGGGGAATTCATTGGCTGATGAAGCCGCGAAGGCAGCTGTGCAAACGGCTTCCGTAGCTGCTATCACCCGGTCAAAAACAAAAATAGACAGCGACATACTACAAGCTGTCAGTGCGTCAGTAAAAGATGACAGAAATACACTCCTGAAAGGCTTTCCAGTAAAGTACTCATACATAACTGATGCGAATAATTTTCCCTTTGCTCGAATCCCTGGAGTGGGGGATAGGGCAATTCCAAACATGGAACACAGGTAAGGACTAATTACAGCGGCACACGAAGGGCTCGCTTCTGCACATGCTGGTGTTTCAGCCACAATATCATTATTAAAACAGAGATATTGGTGGCCGCGCATGAGAAACTAAGAAATATGTTCTTGAATGCGAAATATGCCAAAGAATGAAATATCGACAGTGAAACGACCGGCGCAGACACCCCTTCTAATCTCAGATAAACCATTAGCATGTGTTTACCTGGACCACTGTGGTCCCTTACAAAGGCATAGTAACTATAAATATATCATGGTCGCAGTGGATTCCTGCACGAGATTCATTTGGATGTGGCCCCAGCGCTCGGCTGACGCCAGAACTGTTATAAAAGATTTGCGAGTCTTTATCGGCACATACGCAATTGGCATGCTACATTCTGATCAGGGTCCTGCTTTTAGCTCTCAAGCTTATAAGGAGGCCATGACCAGCATGGGCATTGCGTTGCGGTACTCCTGTCCCTTCCATCCTGAGGGAAACGGGATTGTGGAAAGAAAAAACCAAGATACAAAGCAATCTATAACGGCAAAGGTACTAGGTTCGGGTGACAGGTGGGTCCAACTTTTAACAAGTGTCCAACGTAGTCTTAACAATCTGCCAAGAAATTCTCTAAAAGATTTCAGCCCGTACGAACTATTGTTCAGAACTAGAATGTATATTCAGGATTTAGATAGTCAAACTTCAGTGGTACAAGATAAGAAAAAATGCTTTGACATCAAAGATCGTTTGGCTGTTTTACAGGACTTAAATGAAACAAGAAAAGTCCTGAGCAACATAAAGTTAAAACAACAGCCAACAACCACTGAAGATACACCACCTGTCCCAGCAAAACCTGTCTGGATTCCAAAGATTGGGGATCTGGTCAGAGAGAAGATTGCGGTGAAGAAGGAATTTGGGCCTTCTTACAGAAAAGCAGTACCTGTCTTAGCTGTCAGCGGAACAAGATCAGTTGTACTACCGCCCCTTGCTGGTAAAAAGGAGAACCGAGTTGTATCCATCGACCTGGTAAAACCACAATCATGTGGCCAATAATAAGTAGTAGGCCCAGTGGACTACCAAGAAATAGCAGAATACCAAAATTTGCAACAATCCAAGAGGTTCAAACTGAGAGACTAATCACATTTGATAAACCTGAAGTGAATAAAAAAGGACTATGCAGCAATGCAATGGAACTTGTGCCTCTTGAAACCCAAATTGAAACAGTTTGTCAAGAAACACCAGTCTACAACGATGTAGCCTCAGAGTATGCAAATGAAAGTAAACTTGAAAAAGCAATTCCATCAATTGACAGAACTGCATCTGGCTACATCATCAATTCCAATAACTTTTCTGAAGATCAAAGCGACCCTGAAGTAACGCTAGCCACAAAAACTTTTAAAGACAAAGCAACAGAACTCTGTCATCAACTCAAAGAACCCTATCTGATTTCTCCATGGATTAAATTTTGGATTGTGCTAGGAGTACTTTTCCTACTGCTTTGGCTCATCATGGTACTTTGTTTGGGAAAATTCATTGAGGGAAAATACAGTACAATGGACACAGCAAGTCAGAACATCAACTTGGTCCTAAAGCCACACAAGTCGTCCCACATCGAGAAAAGAGATCTATCATCAGTGAATGTCACAGCCATTCCAATACCCGGCGGGGTAGTTTGGGACAAAACGGATTACGAAATCTATGGCCCGGTCGAACTCTTGAAATATCCTCATCAGTTTAAGGTTTCATTAAGTGACTTTGTAAAACCAAGTACATTCTCTGATGATTGGGACTTTGAAAGCATAAATAATATGATGTCAGATTTAGTAATGTCACCAAAATTTACAGAACATGATTATTTACAGGGTTCATCGAACTATGAACAGATGTATTGCTATAACCACTATGCACATCACTATTTGCATAAATCTGCTCAACCTAGAAATGTTTTTAAATACAATCAATGGGAACATTGTGCAACTCCACCTAAAAGCAGTTCAAAAACATTTTATGAGAAATTTCCATACTTCTCAGGGTTTAACACAAGTGATGCAGAAACATTTTATTACAAACTGTTAGATAAAACAGGGACAAAAACTATGCTGACAAATACTAAATTGATTTATTCGGAAACATTTGATGAAAAAATGATTACATTTGGTTTTGATTTCTGGAAGAACAACATTGAAACAAAAACCATCTGGGGTACAAAAGAATGGCAGGTCCAAGGATTAGAAGCATTATTTCGAGCCTGCATGATCCCAGAACAAATAATGTTCTTGAAAGACACCATTCAACAAACTACTTGTCTTGGTCTAGCCAAGATTAAAGACTTAACCAAACCGTCTATTCCAAAGCCAATACCTGATAATACAACCACAGATATTGAGTTAGACGTATCCCAAATTTTACACCAAAACAGAACACATCCTGATTGGAAAAAGTGGTTAATCTGGCCAACAGACACAAATAACTGTCAAGATAGATTCCTGAACAAAATACAGGGGTTAAAAATGACCAGACCAGACCCTAGATACTCCCAGAGACAACATCCAGGGATAGTAACAACATACAGTGTAGGGAAATTATGCCTTGAATGGCTACAGACATCTACACCGGCAGAAATTAAGCAACACTTGACTTTACTTAAAGACGGTGCTGACTTGCGCGATTTCATAATGGGACCACGCAAACAGCGTCAAAAAGTTTCAAAGCGGCCAGTATATACGCTGCGTACAACGAAGCCTGGAAAGTGACTCAAATTGAGACAGCAGAGAAAATACGAGAAATTGATCGTATTAATTTGGAAAAATCACTTTCTGTTGTGGACAATGGGTTAATGACTCTGTCCTCCAGAATATATTCACTGGACAGTATTGTATCATCTGCTATTGATATAATAGACCAGGACTTGCTAATGTTACAACATGGCCAGTCCCAATTACGTTCTATTGTACAGCTAGGCTGGACGTTGCAGAACCTGCGTTCGGACTATGTACCATGGCGTTTAATCAACACAACGTCATTGTTCTCTATCTTCAACCTTACTGATAAACAAATCAGTTTGGCACAAAAAGGAGCAGACTATACGATTCTGAGCATTGAAAAACTTGAGAGATTACCATTGACAATGTCAGAAAGACCTGTCATTGAATGGATAATACACGGAATAATCACAATTCCGATAACAACTTTCCAATTTAAAAAAGGCCAAGAGTATATACCAGCAGGCCAGTATGAAAGGTTGGGTAAAGGGTACATTAAGTCATCATGGAAATTACCTTGTTATAGTGACAAAAACCAGAATGTATTTCTTAGTGGTAATAATTGTAAACGATCACTAAGCGGTATACTTCTGTGCCAAGGTATTAATTTACATGGGGCCTGTGAGGGAACTTCAAATAACCTTTCATGCCACCAGCACGGCACACCTGCAACACAAATAGAGCCATTCTTTAGACAACTTTCTAACGGGAGTTACGTTCTAATAACGGACCACAGCTGTTGTGGCATGGTGCCAGGGAAAGCATATCTCGTAAGCGTTAGTTCCATGGTCACTTGCTGTATGCAAGTATTGTATCCAAACGGCCCTCCTGATACAGATGCGACAATTTGGCCGTCCTTGAATATCTCTTCTATACGAATTGATACTTTAAGCAGAATAAAGTCTGTGCTTTTACAGACAACAGTGCCTATAATGTCATCAAAAGAAACGTATGATCTTCAAGTTGCAGGCACATACACTTTTATCAACTAATTGCCCTGTGCATTTCGTAGAAATGCTAAGCCAAATCCTAAATATGTCTGATGCCAGTGGCATCGCACATGTATGTAAGACAATTTTTCGGGACTGTTAACACCCTTCGAAGCAGTCCTGGGCATCTTTCCCAATTTTGTCCATTCGCTCTTTGGTGGCCTACCACTACTTTTGGGACTCGTAGCAGGAATTTTATTTTTGACTCTTCTGCTCCGATATGGCAAGCCAAACCGCAGACAAGACTCCAGCAACAATGGAAGAAACGATCCTAGCTATACGCTATCGGGACCGCATAACTAAAGTCCTTGGATTAGCCCGGCTAAGAGATCTGAATATGACCTGGTTTCTTTCATTCAGACCTATATGGCAGAATTGCATCTTACCTGTGCTTCGATGTATGCTATGCGTAGAAAAATGTGTGTTGGACACCTGTCTTACACTACAATCAGCAGTACCAATGGATATCGATACTTTGCTAAGTCCTGTAACGGCTCATGCATTGTGTTGTCCCCAGCGGTTACCAATCCTGAAGACGGCATTCGTTGAAACTTCACCACTACGACTAGGTGGGAGTGAAGCAAGAAATGAGAGCAACATCACCCAGGTACGACCTTCTGTGAGCATTGCTGATCCTGACATCGATGATAGCAATCATTCTCACGACTGCCCGGTTACAGCATTTTCAACCATGGTCGAACTTTCACCTGAAGCTGTAGACTGTTTTTTTGCACAACTGTCTGATGTAATGTTCTCCCCTGAATAGAAAGAATAACTTTTTAAGCAAACCGGCACACAGCGTTCCCCATAACTCTGAATTCGGCCTTCAGCTTTGATAAACAAAAGCTACTGAAAACATTTGGAACAATTTTTTCCCCTGAAAACGAATTTTTTTTTTTCCAAATTCCAAAATATTTACCTTTTTTTTGGCACATGTACTCTGCTTAAAGTAGAACTATTCTTAAAGAACAGAGCTTCTATTTTTAGTAATTCTAGAGACAAAATATTTCCTCAGCCTCTAGCACAAGCACAAGCAATTGCATTTATATGTGATGAAATAGTCTCGACCTTCTTTTCTGTATTTAGAGACATTTCATGTGTAATTTTCGCAAATCGTTCAGCTAAATATATATGCATCCTTTTTTTACTGAATGATTACACTGCTTAAAAAATGTACAGTACCAATAATCTTTCGTGCATTTCGCATACACCATTTCAAATGCAAAAATGTATTTTGGGGTGGGTTGGAATACACATGCACCTTTACATGTTTACTATTGCTTAGTTTTTAGTACATGATGGACATTAGATCGTGAAGTGGGTATTGTGTTTTTATCTAGGAACCTGAATCAATATTACCATTTTATGCCCTTGTACGGCTATAATCAATAATATCCCTACAATGGCATAAGAATCAGATCCATATTTCAGTAAATCGCCCTTGCAGTCCAAGGCACGGCAAAAGCTACTTCCTTAGATTCCTAGAAAGCACAACGAGTTCTTTCAACACACCAAACCTCCAGCAACCTGGGAAATCCCTGCTTGCTTTGTTTTGATTTGTAATAGAACTCCTGCGAGCACTGTAAGAACTGCCAGTTCTTAGTGACATCTTTATTGACGTCTTATGTCCAAACCTTACGTCAAACTCGGCACCTTTCAGGTATAAATATACCAACGTTGCCTTAAGCAAACACACGATGGTGGTTTTGGAGCAGAGCAGCTATCTACTTGCCGAGAGCCCAGCAGATGCGAAAAGCGCACGGACGCTGCCCCTCCTCTTTGACGCGCTGAGAAAGACGCTGTCTTTTCTCCTGCCGAGAAAATCCAGCTCCGGCGTTTCCAGCCTACCCTTGCGGGTGACTGGGATATCGAGTCCTGAGAGAGAGATACCAGACCTCCTACATTCTATTCCCAAGGTACAGTGCTGACTAAACCCTTAGAGAGAATTCTTGAAACAGATTCTTGGCAAAACCAACTTAACTTAAACTGCTACTTACTTACTTCTTCCCACGTATTAGGCTTAGGTCAGGTACACCGGGGTAGGCGTATTTTAGAAGCACCAGTTGAGCACGTTAGCCAATGTATATATGTATGTATATATTTTATCCATTTTAAAGTGTCTTATGGCTAAGAAACCATAGCAATGCTTTTACAGTATTATTTCATAATACTCCTTTTACTGTACGTACTTTACTTTATATTAAGTATTGCAATTGTGGCAATTCATTTCTCTTGCATGAGAAGGAAGACTGCTCAATAAATAATACCTTTTATTGAAAACGCCCGTCTCTCTATTCTCTGCACTCTGGTGAAACTAAGTATGCACATCTGACTGAGTGAAATAGCTGTCTATTGTTTTCACACGACTCTAGAGATTTACTCTTATTCTGAGGGAGCAAAGTTGTCATGTTTATGCGGTTGTCGGAAGCTGAATCCCTTCTTGTCTGAGGCAGGGAAGCTGATCCCTTCCTATTCATTCAAGAAAGTTTCCAGTGACCTCTGAGCTAGCTGGCGCAAACCTAAATTAAGTCTAACATAGTCAGTAGAGACCTAGAAGACCTCAGTCCTACGTCTACACTGCTGTTTATGTTATTCCAATGCGCAGAGCCTATAGGGAAAATAGGAACTACACTACACTGCTACGCAAAAATTTCTGGATCCAGTCTGACGCCTGGGAATATTCTAAGGTAAGGAATCTAATACTAACTTGTTTCTTTCAGATGAGATTCCTTGTTGATTTGGACTGCTATTAAGTTTGCGATCTGTGGCTTTTCCTGCATTGTAGTCCAAAACATTAGCTGTAATGTTTTTGTTACTTTTGTTTGGACAGAGCACACCACACCGCATAACTTAATATATTTCAGGAGCTCCTGAGAGAAGCAACCCAGTTTATCATTGTTAAGTAATTTATTCCAAACATAAAAGATCATAAAAACAATAACACGCAAAAACATACAGTACAAAAAGAGAAATAAATTACATAACAAGTTGCGTAATAATCGAAGAAGATAAGTAAACTAGTGCAAACTAAACATTGATTTTTCTTTGTAGGAACTTGGTAGAATTTGTTAGAACATGTGAAAACTAATGTCTGCCTAGAAACCTGGAAGACAGGTAAGCACAGAGCATACAGTACAGGAGACCTACAGTTTGGAAACCTAATCATTTACATACATTGGCCCACCCTAGATCTAGTCAACCCAAGTCACTCAAACCGAGAACATAGCCCAATCTAACAATGTTTCCTCAACGAAGCATCGGATAATAGCACATGAGATCTTGTGGGGATTCATCAAATCGCTTCCTTCCTCCTCTGTCTGATATGAATAAAGAAAGATAGCAATTAGACTGATCTAACGATTTAGTCCTTTTTTTAGGACAGGTGGCAACTTAAATTCCATCCTATGCCCAATTGCTGTTAGTGAGTGGAAGGTATGTGCAAACTATGTAATTAAGCAATGCTACAGAATTAACTCGAGTTCTAAATCAGACTCAACCCATGAGAACATTCAGCAACTTTTCTGACACTACATTTCTCATGAGCACCCCCCTAAAAAGCAACAATAACAACAACCAATCAGAGCTATCCAATCTAAAGACATAGGAGAAAGAGCACTTTTTTCTTCACGACTCAGGAGACGGTAAAGTGTTTTCACCTGGGCTTTTAATTTGGACTTTTGATTGTATTGGTATACAAGTTTTGCTGTAAATGTTTGGCACTTTGCTAATGGTTCACGTGTGCGAAGACTTTACAGTAAAGGTCAAGCTCAAAGTGTGCCAAGGGTCCCAGTGCGGTGCTTCCACAAAGAGCCCCTTCCGCCACAATGGTGCCAGAGTGGCTTTACTTCTGACCGTAAGGAGACCAGGAAATTGCTGTGGACACAAAATCTTCCTTTATTGCTTCCCTTGCACCAGCAGCGGAGTAGATCAACCAAGCTCTCAGGCTGTCCAGTGCAGTATTGCAGTAGTGCATTTGTGTTATGTTATGTATTTTGTAAAGAGAACTAGAACCCGCAAGGGTGTTGAGTGTGTCTAGGTGCCTAGAGGGCACTAAAGGCAGTCTGCCATGCTGTTTCAGGTCTTGCTGCCCCAGATTCTGAAATGACTTGCAGGAACACTGAACTTAAAATGACTTGCAAGAACAAGCTTGCACCATTTTTTGGCTGTTGGCTGTCTTGCTCTTTTAAGTGGCCCCAAATCCCAGACCGGTAATGCTTTTTTTGTAACAAATGGTTAGTGAATTGTCTCTTTAAAAATAGATGGGATCCTCCTTCTCAGAGATGTATTTCTCCAGGGTGACTGGATGGTCAGATTAGATGTTGAAGGGTGCATATCTTACAGTTATCTTTGGACCACATCGATGTTCCCTTCAATTACAATGGCAGGTCAGACTTTTGAGTTTGTGCATCTTCCTTGGCCCCATGGTGCTTCTCCAAGATATTGAACCCAGCAGGGCAGTCTCTGAGATCTAGTGGCTTATGGCTCCTAGTGTACCTACAAAACATTCTCCTGATGGACCAGGGCCTGAAAATGTTCATAAGTCAAATGAAGGTGTGGGTGATTCTCCTTCAAGGGCTGTGATTTGTAATCAACAGAGATTATTTGGAACTTTATCGATAACAGAATCCCTTCTTGGGGGTTGTACTGGCCTCATTGTCGGGAAGATTAAGACTACCTCATAAGAAAAGGGCAAACTTCAGAAGTGAGCTGAAGGGGGCTCTTCCAAAAGATATGATATCCATGAAGCAACTACCTAGGATAGTGTATCCCGGTCTTTGACACTTCAGGCATTCTTTTTCTGGGACCAGGAATAATAATTACAGAGCGTCATTACTGGAGCCAATGACTAAAAACGAACCCTACTCACATGTGTGACAACATTCACCCCACTCTCCAACGACATCAAGAAGATCATCAACAGATAGCAGAGTATCTTGAATTCGGAACATTTACAATTGAGAAACCCTTTTGGCGTTCTAACGGGCGTGGAACCTTAAGGATCCATTGGTCATTACAAGGGCAAGAGTATCATCGCCTGACAATAGCATTACCAGATGTTGGGGCCTTCTTCCTGTGGAAGGATACCATCCGTGTGGATACTGTAATGTTTGTAATCTTATGAAGCAGTTGAAGCAAGTCGACCTTGGTCTCAACAAGAAGTGGCGAATTCATAAACATACTTTTTGTAATACCAAGAACTGTATTTACTTAATTACTAAATATATTGGTATGACTACCAGACCAGTCAAGATTCATATTAATGAGCATAGGAGCAATATCTGATGCCAACAAATCACTACAATAATGTCTGCCCACTTTCTAGATCAAAACCATAGTCCTCATGATATGAAATGAGGGGAACCAGAGGCAGTTCTTGGGTTTGAAAATACTGAAAGCAGGCTCCCTCGTAAAAGAGCAAAGATGGATTTTCAGATTACATACACGTTTACAGGGTCTGAGATTATATTCCTTGGTCCACTCTAGAAAAAGGGAAAAAAATAATCGGACTGTCCTCTCAGTTATTGTGAATCTGACACCTATTAAAGAAGATTAAGTAGGATACTGTGCTCAAATGTATATGTCCCCTCCACAGTTCTTTTTAGGTGATCATATGCCTATAGAAACGAGGAAAATATATGACTAAGAAGTATCAAACTGTTATGAAACTTTGAAAAATAGTCAACTAATTACAATGAATTTGATATTTTTTGACACTTGGAATTCTTTTGTCATGACCAATTTCTGGGGCACTATGGGTTTCTCATTTATTAGATGGCTAGTCAATCCTGACTGCTGTGCATCAAAATTGCTTCCCGAGCAAGTAAGTGGTTAGGAGTACAGTCATGGGCTGACCTATGCACTGTCCTGATATTTTATTTACCTACCTTTTTCATTTAGATGTCCACCATGTAGTCTGGATTCCGCACATCCTAAGGTGCCCGAATACAGTAGGGATTTGTTGAGATACTTTGTTTCTGTATATTGCACCTTTATTCACACTGTCTCAAGAAGAATAATACCCTGGCTCAATAGATGTTATTGTGTGACAAATGACGAAGGTGTGAAAACCTTTGCATCAGTAAAACACTTATCAAATGTAGGTGTATTTGGAAGTGTTTCTATTGTTGGCACAACAGTCAGCATGATGGTATTTTCAGTTGAGTTGAATAATAACAAAACAAACACAACATGGGCATGAGTATCACAAGAAACCAATACACTACTTATTGTATGTTGTGCGTCTTGTCTACTTTTCTTTCTTTCAGGTCATAGGCAAGGAACGATGTAGATGGTCACAAAATGTATTACATTGCATAGATTGCATTGTTTCTTAAGATTCATTATTTAGTATTTGCCCTAAATGTTAATGGTTGATCTGGAACAGAGATCATATATTGGAGATTATAATGGTATTGTACTTGCCAGGACTACAGAAGGCGGAAGAATGAGAAATTAAAATGGGTGCACAAAGACAGCGGATTGGCAAAAGATTAAGTGCCTATTCCCATAAGGCCTCATTTCTTTGGAATGGATATCACTGATTGGATATTGTTATTGTTTTTTCCTTTCTTGGATTCATAGGAGAGGTGGCCTGGAAAGAGTTGTTGAATATTTTCATGGGCTGCTGAGAATAAAGATCAAAATGCACAATCCTTGCCTTTGTGTCCTTAGCAGAAATGAAACTTTCCTTCACAGTAGTTAGAAAATGCAATATTTCTCCAGATGTTTTGAAAAAGGCCATTGTTAGCATTTACCTTAATAATCCTGAGAGTAACCAAATCAACATGCCACTTCCAATACAAGGTGGAATCAAAAGGAACACTATGGAAAGTAAATTCAGTAACTCTTTTTAGGGCTCGCATGTGAGACAAATTGTACACAGCAAAGGGCTTGGAGTCCGCCCATTGCTTACCATTGACGGCTTTATTGTCTCTCTTCTTTGCTGCCTCCTAATTGGCCACTTCACTTCCTCGTCTTTCGTGTGCAGCATGAACCAAGTACTAATTGTTTCATCTTGATTAGTGCCCTTCTGCTGCTTGATTCAGGTACTATTTTTCTTTCAGGCAACAGGAGGGTGGGGGGGCATTGGGATGGAGGAAGCAAAATGGACATTTTGCCTCCGCCACCTCCACCGCCACCTCCCCTCCCACCTGCATTTTCCCTCTCACTCTCCAACTGTCCGTGTTCCTCCCCTACTAGCCATAGGGAAAAAAAGAGCGTCATATCGCTTATCTTTTTTTTTTTTACTTCCATTGTCCGTGTTTCCCGTCTGTCCTACTTTGCAACAAATTTTCAATTTATCGTGTCTGCCACACAAAAAGTCCCAATAGAAACACATTTTTTCATTTTCAGAATTTTTCTTAAGGGAATTTGACTTAATGTGAGGTTCTCCTACATTAAAAGAAATACATTAATTGCATTTTGTCATCATTTTTCAGACAAACAACTGGTATTTTTAGCAGAGAAGGGCACTATATAGAAATATTTAAATGTGGAAAATCGAAATCTCAGGGCTCCCCACTCCGGAGAAAAGTTGATGCACCCCCAGGTGTCGCAGTTTAAAACAACTTTTAAGACAAACACCGCAGCTCATCAGATGTTTGTTCAAATGTTCAGTTCACTGTGATTTATGGAGCCCACAGGCTGTCCACCGACAACCTGTTCACTCAAGCCTGCACAACAAAATAATTCAATTCACTTGTCAAAGCCCTGGGGGAGGGTAATGAGTCAATATGGGCTGTCAGGCGTGCACACACTGCTGGACACACGCATACACACTGTTCGATACACACACAGGCACAGACATGTAGATACTGAGTTTGTAATGATGCGAACAAGCTGAAAAAACTGTAGAAATGAACATAAGAATACCAAGAGGGTAAGGAGCTTTTCTCAAGTCCTTCCATCCATTACTTTTTATGGTCTGGCTTGACAATGCAGCTGTCGCCAGACAATTATGTGAGCATCCCCAGGAGAGAGAGAGAGAGAGAGAGGGGCTTTAGCTTTGCCAACATGTTGGGAGACAAAAGTACATGTTTTGATTGGGCAGGGGTTGTGTGCTTCCACAAAAAAGTGCCTGCCCTCCACACAGCTGTGATAAATTTGTTTATATATATATATAGCAGCTTGAGCTTAAACTTCCGGAGGCCCACATATGATAATGTGAAGCTATTAACGTGTCTTAGATAACTAGATAATTGGTGGTGTTTTTAACTGGCAGCAGTACAGATGGGAGGAGGGAAGTGATTAACCTACATGGATTTCTAGGTTTGGCTTGCCAGATCAACTGTCCTTTTAACCTACACCAATATTATTATACAGTTCTTTGCTTCCACACTAATAAATATTCATTTGCATGCTGTCAACTTTTACTGCTTTATATTACCATACAAAATTACTTCACAGCCAGACCTAATGGCACTGCCAATGCCCATTGTATCTAGTGTGAGTCTCTGTAAGGTGGATGAGTACGGCCTGACATGACTGCTGAGTCCTATGAGATCAAAACCACGCTGGGGGAGAGAGAAGGGGTAGATGCTAGGAGTGTTGCCTCAAAATCTGAGTTCCACTCTTCTTTTCAGTGTTTAAACCTAGACATATTGGTATATGGTTATTCTCCTTTTGTATTGGCACATACTAAAAGCAAGGACTGAAAGAGAAACTGAAGCATGACCATTCATCGAGGTTTCCTTAACTCAAGCAAATTACCTTAATCCATGTCCTTTTGCCATTCCATCACAGACATGAGCCAGCAAGTCCCAAAATCCATTAGGCTACCGGATGAGTGTTTTTGTTTTAATAGCCCAATGAAATCTGGGATTTGTAGTCCGGTGTCTCCTGACATAGCCTTATGTTTTACATTGCATTAGCTTGTAGAAGTGAAACCTTGAGTGAAACATTTGACCCTGATGACATGGAGTTATTAGGGACTGGCTGTAAATTACTCGTATGACAAGCAGCAAGTTGACAACTGTTCTGTTGTAGAATTGTAGATTTGGATTATAGGGTACTTGGCATTATTCTTGAGAGTACTTATAGGAGCACCAGACATTCAGCTGCAATTGGCTGATTTAAGCCTCTACAATCATGTACGCACACATGCACTGTGCACTCATCAGCCTCCTCTCAGAGCATATTTTGCAGTGGCAATGGGCCATGTCTGACCATATCTGACAGATCTATCAATTACACTAAATATTAACAAAGACATGCCCCTTTTGCTTCTTAGACAAGACAAAATTGGACAAATGCCAGTGTCTACTTCCTCATGCATCTTCATGTCCCACACATGCTTCCATACCGCCCTGCCAGATTAAGAATCATGGATTCAGGCATGGGCCGGATACCTAGAGCATACGGAAACTCCAGTTAGTATCAACCGCTCTAACAAACTGAGACATAGGGCTTGATTTAAAGTTCTGCGGGCAGGCTACTCTGTCACAGCTCTGCCATGTCACTGCTCCACCAATGCACTTCATGTGTGATGTGCCGCTCATCTTCTGTTCCAGCGCTGAGACTCTCACACAGCTCCGCTAATGAACCTCATGTGTGATGTGCATCACATCTCCTTTTCCAGTGCAGAAACTCACACAACGCCGCTGATGCACTTCATGTGTGATGTGCCCCACATCTTCCGTTCCAGCACTAGGAATATCAGACACCTCATGTGTGATGTGCCACTCATCTTCTGTTCCAGTGCTAAGATTCTTACACAGCTCCACCAGTGCACCTCATGTGTCGTTTGAGGCTCATCTTTTTTTCCAGCAGACTCTCACACAGCTCCGCCAATGAATCTCGTGTGATGTGCCGCTCACCTTCTGTTCCTGCGCTCAGACTCTTGCGCAGCACTGTCACTGCACCTCATGTGTGATGTCCCACTCATCTTCTGCTCCAAAGCTAAAACTCACAGAGATCCGTGTTGCACCTCATGTGTGATGTGCAACACATATGTTCCAGCACTTAGTCTCCCAAACAGCTCCCCTGGTGCACCTCATTTGTGATGTTTAGCACATCTTCTATTCCAGCACTGAGACTCTCACACAGCTCTACTGATGCACTGCATTTATGATGTGCAACACACTTGCTGTTCCAACGCTGAGCCCCACCGCAGCCTCCCCAATGTACCTTATCTGTGAAGAACAGCATCCACTGGCATTCTTGCACTGAAAGGCTTTGACCCCAATACCTGCCGCTGTTCTGCCACTGAGACTCACACACAGTTCAGCGTATACACATTTCTGATATGCATCTCTCTCTGCTACTTAAACAGTTGCATAGAGCTCTTCTGGTGCATATAATTATTGATGTGCAGTACTCTCCGCTATTTCACCTCAAAGACCCCCAAATAGCTGATGTATGTTCATGAACTATTCCGACACGCACCATGACATGCACTATTGAAATATCAGCGTGGTGCAAGTCGGAATGAGGTCCATTAGAAACACAAAGTCCTACACAAAGCTCTGTTGATGCACCTCCTTCCTGGTGTGTAGCACATTGTGCTAAGCCAGCACTAAGGTCCACAGAGAGCTCTTCTGATACACCTCATTTCTAATGTTCAACACTCCGCTATTCTACCACTAACACCTACATTGCACATAGATTTTCTGATGCATCTCATTTCTGATGCACAGCAACCGCGCTGCTGGACAACATGGCAACAAAATTGACAAAGACAAATACCTCTATAATTTAGTTTTATCAGCTATTTTGTACAGAAGCGAGGCTGCAGTGCAGCGTGGGTGAAAGGTAAAAAAAAACCTTATAACGTGGCCAGCGTTGACCACGGCATGGCGCTTTTTTCTTTCTTTCAGCCATGTCGCGCAGCAACCTGGCAAAAAAAAATACATTGACAAATAGATCACGCACAGGCTGGACCTATTGGCTTTGCCAGCGTTTGTTTAGTGTACATTTATTTGTGCAAACATAATTTTTCTTTCAATTTCACTGCCCTGTTCTCAATATTTTTAACTTTCCTACATTTCCTCGAAGTCCCAATTCATCCACAAATTCTTTAGACTGATCGACTAATGTTTGCAGGTAATTTACTCTTCGGGGAATTAATAAAGAGTACTCTGCATACAGGTAAGTTGTTTCCTTTTCATTTTTGGAAGATGATATTGATATCTCCGAGTACTGTAACAGTCTTAAGGGTGATATCATTTTTCTTCAAGAAACTAAGATTGGGTACAAACATGCGCTATCCATGCACAGTGGCTGGATCTTCGATTTGGCCTGCGCTCCTGCAACCTTCAAGGAAAATGGTGTGGTGACCCTTACTGCGAAGCGCTCTGGGCTGTGGCTAATTGCAGTGGAGCAGGACAATGACAACAGATGGTTGATTGCCAAAATTTTGTACAGTCAGGGGGAGCTTTATGCAGGTAATAAATATGCCTCTAATGGGGACGATCCACATTTTTGATCCACCCTCGGAGGAAAACTAGCTTCTCTACCCCAATCCATACGGTAATCTACCTTTATTACGCAGATTTTTGTTAGCATGCCATTACTTCTCAAGAGTTACTATGCTTGCGAATTGCGTACCATTACTACGCATGCGTTGTTAGAACGCATGCGTTGTAATGGTCTGCTATCCACATCGTTGTTTGGAAAAGAAGGCGCTTCGTTTCCAAACATCGAGGTGCAGCACTGACGATGCAGGAAGACGGAGATTACAGGAATCAGGCATGACCGAGAAGAGAGGGACCACGAGGAGAGAGAGGTAAGTGGGGCTGTGTAGTTTTTAGGGTCGTGCACGTTGTGTTTGTGTAGTGTAGAGTGGGGGAGGGTCGTAAGTGGGGCTGTGCAGTTTTTAGGGTCGTGCAGGTTGTTTGTAAAGTGTAGAGTAGGGGAGGGACTTGCAGGGGGTAGTGATTTAGGGTTTAGGGTAGTGGTGTGGTGTTTGTATAGGGTAGTGTTTTAGGGTTTAGGGTATAGTGTTTTAGGGTTTAGGGTAGTGTTGTGGTGTTAGTGTAGTGTATGGTAGTGTTTCAGGGTTTAGGGTAGTGTCAGGGGGTCGTGCAGGGTAATGCTTCAGTGTAGGGACAGGACTGGGGTAGGGGCAGGGTCGTGCTGGGGGTAGTGTTTTAGGGTGTAGGGGAGTGTTGGGGAGGGTCGCGAAGTGTAGTGTTAGAGTGTAGGGTCAAGGCAGGGGGAAAGGGGAAGGTCGTGTAGGGGGTAGTGTATTAGGGTTTAGGGTAGTGTAGTGGGGTGTGAGTAGTGTAGAGTACTGTAGTGTGTGTGTTTGGGTGATTTTACTGCAATGTTTTTAATTAGCATAAACCATTTGCGTTCTAAATACATGGGCAGTAAAACATGTGAAGTAATGGTTTATGCTAAGTAAAAACATCGCACTAAAATCGTGCGAAGTATCGACATACATTCAATCCATACGCATTGTCTTCGAAGGTGACTTCAATCTACCCCTGGACGTGATTCTGGATAGACAATCGACGTTTAAGTACAGACCTTCCAAAGAACACAAAACTATGCTCAATCTCTGTACTGCCCATAGACTCCCTGATGTTTGGAGACTCCATAATCCCACAGGCTGCGATTTCACATTCTTTTAATCTCCCCACAGAACCTTTTTCCAGGATTGACTATCTACTAGTAAATGCAGGATTTCTCCAATGCTCCCACGACCTCTCAATAGAACCTATCCTGGTCTCTGATCATGATCATTATCTCAATTTAAATTTCCCCCACATGAACCGATAAATGTTCATGGTGCATGAATACCGAACTCTTAGATTCTGACGAAGATAGTCAAAGAGTTACTTCAATTCCTAAAGGAGAACACTGATTCAGTGTCATACTCTGTAGTCTTGTGGGACACTCCAAAATGCGCTGTTAGAGGCTTCTGTATCATCGGGATGTCTAAGAGAAACAAGGATATTAAGAACTCTCTATAGACATTCCAAGGTACTTACTTTGTCGACAGAGATCAAACGTCTCAAATATGAATACAACACTAGAGCACACCTTATGGTTCAGTCACAGAAGAGCAAAAAATACTTCTATCTAAATAAAGCTAGGCATATAATAGCAGCAGACTTGAAATTCAAACTTAATAAAGCTCTTATAACGCCCATTAGAGACAAACCAGGCTCTACTATGTCTAGGACCTCCGACCTTTTGAAAGTTTTAAAGATTTTCTGCACATCATTATATACCCCTAATATCGCAGCTTCGAATGAACTATGCGCTGACTTCCTACAATCCATTCCCATGAAATCACTCCTAGAAGCAGATAAATTGAAACTTAATAAAACCAATTAATACCAACGATTTAATTAAGTGCAATTAAACTTATCCTGGGTGTAAAAGCATCAGGGAGTGCAAGAGGGAGAATGCTGTACTGTTCCTATGTAGAATAGGGGAAGGTTTAGCTGGCATGACCAGAGGTGTTAAAGTGGCACCTTGGGGCATCCATTATGTTGGATGTATTTGCCTCAAACACCCCGAAGGATGTCATGCTTCATCATCGGCGTTTGCTCCTCGTCGGGGAGGCGGTGCAATCCCCGACGGGCTCACCTCAAGAGGGGCTCTTTGGCGGAGATCTTTTATCCAACAGCCTTATGGTGAAGTGGGGGTGTGTGGGCAGGATGGTGTATGATAATAGGATGATTGCTAAAATGTAGCTGGGGGTACCGGAATTCACTTTATTCTGGGGGTCCCCTGGCTACAATTAAAACGTGGAGCTAGCTTACTAGGTGTCAACACAATTAGGTTGAGTGACGCTAGTGAAGACTAGAGGTCATAAGTGGTCGACATGTTTCTCGCAGTGGGTCAAGTTACCCGCGATTCTTCAGGACCTTATAACAAGTGCAAAAAAAGTGTGAGAAGAAGGGGGAACATGCTCATGTCATGTATGTTGTGTGTGTTACCTCAGTGGGGTATCCTATGCCTAAACATAGAGAAAAGGAACAACACTGATTAGTACATTTTGCAAAAGTCAATAATGCATATCATGTCAATGCCAGAAGGTGGGGAATAAGTGGCATGCTGGCGATATTGTGAACTATTGAGCACAACAGTTGCATGCCTGAAAACATTGAGTGAGCAACGTGCATGTGCAGGGCACACTCAAAGACTGTGTGAATAGGGGGAAAGTGGTGTATCAGGGTGATGTTTAAAAACAGTGATTAAAACAGCAGTAGTTTAGGAGGGGTGTAATACCCATTCAGACTCAATTCATATTATAGGCACCCTTGAAAACAAGTGAGTGCTGTATAACATTGCTTGTGGCGAGAACCAGACAGGAAATCAGTCAACACATCACAAGCACACACTGGTATCTGACAAGCGCTGTACACGCAAAGGATGCACTCCCTACTCACCAATAGGTCGGGGACTACATGCCACATGAGGGTCGGCGGGAAAAGATATCAGGGGCGAGCCCATTAGGTGAGGCTAGAGAAAAATGATAAATAAATAAATAAAGCGGTAGCGCCGCTGTGTCAAAGGCGCTATTTAGTTGGCACCGCCTCTTTGAGTAAATGCTAATGCGGAGACTGTGCTCGTCCCGCTTGCTGATCTCACTCACCTCAGCATGCCTGTATCCTTGCTGCGTGACCTACCCGTCCCCGCCGAGCTCGAGTAGATGAAGGAGCTCGGCGGTCGGGATCATTTAAACAAACGCGGCGACCGGCGTGTGTTGCGCGTCATCGCCCAGGGGTAAGATCACGTGATTACCGCCGGGAAGGTGGCGGCCATTTTGTAATGGTCAAGTACTATTGTGGCGCTAATAGAGAGTAATATGTATTGGCTCATGATGTTATTTAACAGTGATTGAACGCCGATTTTTCGAGAGAAATATAAACAGACACACATTGCAGAGCTGGTGGGTCCGTATTGTAAACTATATGTGTGTTAAAAGGAGCCAATGGGTCTTAAATTAGTTAAGATCATGGCGGCCATGATGTAATAGGCAGAAGGTGTCTGTTGAATACAATTACACAAGACCTCCTGAATTATAGTTAACACATAGGTGGACCTTGGAGGATGAGATCATATGTTCTCCTAAGGTGTGTTGCCCATAAGAGATGGTGTTAACAAGGGGAGAGTTAGGTTAACAAGTTACGGTACAATTTTGTCAGGTGTTTGACTAGGGTGTATCTGTGGTAATAGACTGGTGTTAAAGTGAATGCCAGGGAATTTCTTCATTAAGGCCATATTTGTCAGAGGACAATCGGTGTACCCATCTCTGCTCTTTGCGGAACAGGGCGTTTTTAGGGCAGTTCGGGCTAGATTCTAGTACCACCCATTTCATAGAGTCTTCATTGTGGTTGGAGTCCACAAAATGTTTGCACATTTTCGTATGGGTTTTCTTGCAGCGAATATTGCTGCGGTGTTCGGTAATGCGGACTTTGATGGCCCGGGTAGTCATACTGATATATTGCAAGCCACATGGGCAGGTGATCATGTATATGCAATTGGATGTGTTGCAATTGGTATGATGTCTGAGCTCCCAATTAAAGGTCTCAGAAAGCTGGATCGTTTTAAGTGTCAGGGTGTATTTGCAGACCCCACACATGCCACAGGGGTAGTGGCCCGTCACAGGAGGTAAATGCCATAGGGTTTGTTGGGTTTCTTTTCTAACCACCTTCGGCCTGGTGCTGATTAGAATATCCTTTAAGTTCTGGGATCTTTTGAACGCGAATCTCGGTTCTTCTAATGCCAAGTCGCCTGTGTTCAGAATGCCCCAGTGATGTTTGATCGTATTCCTGATCTGGTTGGAGAGTGGGGTAAAGGTGGTTACGCAGGTGATTGGTTGATTTTCGGCCGGTACTCTTTCCTGTCGTTCTAGGAGGGCGTCTCGGTTGTTATTCCTGGCCCGTTTTCTAGCTTTAAAAACTTCACTTTTAGGGTAACCTCTTTCTAGTAAGTTCCTCGATAGGACTGTGGACTCCTTCTTGTAGTCAGTTATAGCACTACAATTGCGTCTAATCCGTAAGAATTGGCCAAAGGGCAAGTTGTTGCGTAAGGCCCTTGGGTGCTGGCTCTTGTAGTGTAGGAGGCTGTTCCTGTCAGTGGGTTTTCTGTACATAGTTGTACTGATGGACCCTGTTTCCAGTTTTATTGTTAGATCAAGGAAAGAGATTTCGTTTGGTGAGGAGGCCATGGTGAAGTGTAGGTAAGGGTTCAGTTGATTCACCCAAACAAGGAATGCTTCTTGAGTGGCTGTGGAGCCTTTCCATAGAATTATGATGTCATCAATGAAGCGTTTCCAAAGTTTGATGTTTTCTCGGAAAGGATTCGACTCATGGTGTATATGTGTACCCTCGAAGTCCGCCATGTACAGGCAGGCTACCGAAGGGGCAAAGGTACTGCCCATTGAGGTCCCCTGGGTCTGGTATTAGTACTTGCCTCTATACTCGAAATAATTCTCGGTAAGGGCTAGTGTGGCGCATTCCATGACAAAGGTCTGCGGGGTGCTTGAGTTCCAGGTTTCTAAGCTCAGTCTTTCCTCGATCAGCATCAGGCCTGGATGACCTTCCCATTCATTTCTATAAAGCCTTTACGGATAAGATTTAACCACCCCTGGAGTTGCTCTTCAAACAACTTACCACCTCTGGCAAAGTCACTGGCAACGCCGCTGAAGCTACCATGCTAGTCTTGTCTAAAGAGAAGGATCAGATAGATTCCGAGAACTATAGGTCTATCTCATTATTAAACATGGAGGCAAAGATATATGCAAAGGTTTTGGCCAAACGTTTGGAGCTACTCGTACTGAAATTGATCCATCTCTCCAAATCGGGTTTTGATATGGTCAGGACAGCTAGTGACAACACCCACTTATTCTGTCACATAATCAAGACGGCCTTCCTCCAGCAGTTCCCAGCTACAGTTGCCATTGCATTAGATGCTGTAAATGCATTTGACAAAGTCTATTGGCCCTACCTTGAGGCGGCGCTAAGCAGATACAATCTAGGCACTAGGCAACCTTTTCTCATATATAATTATGTCATTATATTACTTCCTCTTAGGATCTTAGGGGAAGCTGGGTCTCTAGGAGAGCCAGACTTGATACTGAGGGCTACTCCTTTAAGTATGTCCCCACTGGGGGCTACAAAATCATAGAGGCATTCCGCATCTGGTATCCTGGATATCCCCTTGCCATCCGTACAACCATGTTGTGCTGAGTCAGGGAAAGTGGAATAGATCTTTTGCACCTTCTGCGCGAAGAAGTCCGCTATCCTATTACAGGAATCAGCTGAGCTAGTGTCAGGGGCTGTCATTCTTGCTAGCGACGAGATCCCTTTGAAGATAGTAAAGAGTTCCTACGAAGAGTTCTCAGCAGTCTCAATCCTGTCACTGTAGTAGGTGGCTCGCGCTTTCCTGATCATAGCATGATATATTTTTTGACTAGATTTGTATTCAGTTTTCCTTGGCTCATCAAATTTCCTCCTTCAAGCTCTCTCAAGACGCTTACAGGCTGATTTAGCAATTCTGAGTTCATTGCTGAACCAAGGAGCAGTTTTAAGCTGCCTACCCGACGCTCTCGCGGACCAGGGAGCTGTACTATCCAGTGCCTCCAGGATATGTTTATCGAGTGCATCACATGCAGACTTGATGTTGATACCCGTGATTATTAATACTTCAGATGTTGAAGGTGTCAATTTTGGTTCACTTACTTTCAAAACTGCTGCCCTTTGCAGACAATATATTTATTTTATCAACATAATCCAGATGTAGCGATCCAAGCTACTATCTCTATAATCCAGTCCTTCTCTGTATATTCTGGCTACTCTCTGAATAGGGAGAAGACGGAAGTCTTGCCGCTCAATGTTCATTGCCAGTCCTCCTGCATCAATTACTCGGATCTCAAATGGCAAACAAAAATGATTAAATATCTAGGCATCTGGCTTTCTAACAACTTTTCAGAATCAATCCTTCAGAATGAACAAAAAACAATAAATAAAATCAAAGACCTACTAACCTCATGGTCCTCCAAATATATTTAGTGATGGGGGAGAGTGGACACCTAGAAAATGATGATTACACAGATGGTAAACTTTCTATCTAAAATGCTCTCAGTACATCGCTCTCATTCCTTCTTTACCAAAGTTGATAAATTGGTCTCAAAATTTCTTTGGTCGAAAAAGAAACCCAGATTAGCCCTCAAAAACTAAGGCTACCATGTGTAAAAAGGGAATGTGGCCTTCCTAACTGGTATAATTATCAGCCTGCTTTTCTTGCTGCACAAGAGGCCTGTTGGCTAGACGCTAAACTCTGTGCATTAGTTCCATGGAAAATGATCGAACTACATATCATTTCACCCTACTCACTACCAGTGACTCTTACATTGTCTTAAATAACTTTGCCCCACTCTAGTTGAATTTTCTTCAACATGATCCGTGCTCTGCGCCTGATAGATAGGCACCTAGCCTCTAATCTCTCCAAATCTATGGCTCCATCGTTGTGAAATAATACAAAAACTGCTTTGGCAAATGCTACTACGATCGGTCCTATATGGGCAACAAAAGCCTTCGACCTGGTGTCCGATCTTTTTGATAATGGTAGCCCCCTTTCTCTTGTTTTGTTACAGGAGAAAAACTTCCTTGCCAACATGGATTGCTACAATTTTCGGACAACTAAATCTAAACTCTCCAAACTGGGCAATCTCGAATCCCCCAACTCTGTCCCAGTTTATCCAACAAGGTTGTAGGAGGAAGCAATGTATATCTTTACTGACATTAGCATGTTCTAGTAGACTTCATACATGTATGTAGTGCATGGTTTCTGTTCCATATGTCTCTAAAGAAATAATAAAATATTTAGAAATTAAAAAAATCTCTCTTCATCTTGTCAATTGATCTGGGTTACATTGACAATATCATACCATACTGAACTGGTATATGAAGCATTGTCAAAACATTAACTGTGGGTTGTGTCATTGCATTTCGAAGAAACCAAACAAAAAAGGGGTTGGTAGCATCCAGCATACCCAGCCCGACCCCTGGCTGGAGTGAGTTAACAGAGACGAGTTCTTAACCTTCCTGTAAGAATCACAAGAATGGGGACAGTGTGGACGTATGACAGTAGTCACCTCCAGAGGCCAGATTCAGAGAAGCACCTGTCTCTGCTGCTCTTTCCCGTGGTTCTGGATACCATCAGGTTTGCTTGTTCAGAACACAGTTGCTGCTGACCTTTTTAGTAACATTTTAACATTTTCTCAAGGTATATGGGTGCAGGGCTGCTTAGATATTTGTAAGATAATAACAGACTCTTGGCAAAAATCTGACCTTCATAGACAGCAAGTAAAAGGCCATTATGATGGGATTTGAGAGAAAGGTGCATCCTTTGCCGGAGCACTCTTGGATTTTGAGTCGTTAGTAGATTTTTCATTTGGCAAGTAGATTACCCGACCTACAGGGAGTTGCCACCAGAGACTAGGCATGAGATGACTCGTGCTCCAACAATGTGGGTGTACTTGTTGGTAGGAAAGAAGGACAGGGATTTTTGAGGATTTGCAGTTGATAGAACGTTGACAGGATGACCAATCGTATGCAGACCTTGAGGCCAAGGTCTGTGATCCCACACCTAAGATTCATCGCACCTAGGATTCGTACCTTGGCTTTAATGTCCATCAGTTACATCAAGAAAGGTGGGCCTATAACCTAGCCCAATTTAGAGGTCGGTAGACTGATTACTCTGTTACAACGGTGGTGGATATCCCGTCCACCGGAATATAAATTCCATTACATCCTATGGGCTTTATATTTTGGCAGGCAGTCTATCCGTCACTGTTGTGATGGAGTACCCCTTCCATCGAGATCTAAATCAGGTCCTGAGTTTCTTGCAACCAATAGATTCGTTGTAGAATTGGTCCTCATTTCCAGAGTGGAGATTTCAAACTTGGGACCTGGGACCTTTTTAGATGTTAAAAAGAGGCCACTCCACAAAAAAGGGAGATGGCAGGGCAGTGAGTAAAGTGCGGTTTCATAGAGTATCCACTAGAAAGAGCATTACTGAAAGTAAGTAACTTGACATTCTAATTGAAATTCTAGCACCAGCTTCCTCACCTTAGAATAGGTACCAAAGAGGTACCTCCCCAGGTGAATGGTGTGTAAAGTGGGTTCAGACCAAAAATGTTTTGTAGGACTAAGCGAGAGAAATTTCCTTAACCGACAGTCCTGGCTGAAAGGGTAGCAGTGCTATGTGATTCATGAACATATGCAGTGAAGCCCACCAGATGTAAGGACATGCACTCCTTGAGGCAACAAAGTGGTAGCAGCCACCAGTCGAAAGGACTCTCTAGCCTTCCGGAGGCTGTTTCTTGTTTAGCACATACCAGATTTAATGCTTAGGACTCTTAACGTTAACCACATCCTCTTCTGTACAGCCTTCCCTTTCTTTGCCATAGAGAACCCCACAAACAGCTGATCGTCCACGCAGTGTACCTTGGTACGGTCAACGCAAAATTGTAAAGCTTCTTTAGGGTCTAGCTGATGGAGCCTATCTTCCTCTTTAATGGGCTGAGGAGGGGCAAAGAATGCAAGGAGAGTGATGGATTGCCCTATGTGAAATTGAGTAACAATAAGAATTTGCTCAAGTCCTCAAAACTAACTTGTTTGGGGAAAAGGGCTAAGGCTGGCATTTGGACCACAAATGCTTGAAACTCTCTTAAGTGACCAGCTGACTTAATCCCAGTGAAGAAGGCAATCTTTAAAGTCAGGAGATGAAACAAACAACAATGCAGTAGTATCTCGAAGGGTGTGCACATAAGAAACAATAAAACCAAGTCAAAGTCTCACTGCAACATCATAAACAGTTTGGAAGGGAAAAGGTGTGTCAAACACTAAATAAATCTCATCACAGCACGTGAATTAAACAAGGATGGTTGAACAGGAAACAGTAGGAGAGCTGAAAGGGGCAACAAATAACATGACATAACAGGTGTATTTGTAAAACTCACATTCACCCAAGGGTCTCTTGACGCTGAATAACAGATGTTTATTGTTACTCAATGACACTCATTTTATTGATCTCTGAAAGATGAGTGGACCCACAAGCATTTAAACCTGTGACCATGAGGTCCAACATATGCCTCTAATGAGGACCTTATGTTTTGTGAATATACGCTTTATGATAGTCTTCTATCTGGTTTGTCTGTGCAAAAGAGAAGTGTAGGAAAATGCCCCTTTTTGCATGGTTACCCCCCACTTTTTGCCTGACATCCGATGCAACCTGACTTGATGTGCCCTGGGTCCCAGCCAATCAAGTTACCAGGCCTGTGTTCTTTCCAAGACTGTACCTTTGTACCCACACTGGCACCTCTCTGGCCACAGATGCTTACCCCTTGTAAAAGATACCATAGGTATCAAAGGCACTGTGACCAGGGAAAGCCTCTAAGGGCTGTAGCACCTATTGTGCTACCCTTAGTGGCCCTGAACCTTAACACCCACACACTGCCATTGCAGGCTGCGTGTTTGGTACAGAGCAAAGTGAAGAGTCGACATGGCACACATCCCCTGTAAGTTAACCCTAGCAGTGTGCACTAGCCCTCAGGTGAGGGTACCGTGTAGTAAAACCATAAAGAGTATATGGTCTGGTACTTGGTCACTACGAACTCCACAGCTTCATAATGTCCTTACTAAAAACTGGGAAGTCTGGTAGCAAACTTCTCAGCATATTAAACCCACATTGATGCAAGTGTGGGACTTAATGTAAAATGCACTCAGGGGCCATCTTAAGAGATGCCCCCTGAAAAACCACCAGTCCCGGTGTGGTTCTTGAATGGCTGTCCGCCATTTGCCACCACCAGACAGGTTTCTGGACCACTGGGCAGAGAGCCTCCACTCTCTGGGTCCAGAAACAAAGCCCATCCTGGGCAGAGGTGCCATGCCTCCTCCCCCAGGATGGGCTGGATCCACGAAGGGGAAGCTACAAAAGCCTGCCACCTTTGGGAGCTTTCCCTTCCATTTGCTGACCCCAGCAACTGGCTCCCACTGGTCTGACCCCCACTTTGGGTGAGATAATCAGCAGGTAAACCAAACTAGGAAGTGAGGTGAGCCCACCTTTGTCAACCACACCCCTCAGGTGGGGGAGGCGAGGTGAAGCACACATCTCAGTCCCCTCCATCTTGAAGATGAGGGGACCCAACCAATCAGGAAGAGGCTCATGCCCCTCCCGATGGAGGGTGGCACAAATAGGGGGTGTACCCACCCCAAGGTAGGGACCCATTGGTACCGACCTGCACACCCCATACAACACCTCTAAATCTAGTATTTAGGGGTCACCCTTAACCATGCGCCCTTAGATTTGAGAAATAAAGAAGAAGGACTGAAGAGCTGAGCCGACCCAGGAAGAAGAGGACACCTACTGCTTTGGACCCAGCCCTACCGGTCTGTCCCGACTCTAACCTGCCTACAGCAAAGAAAGTGGTGTGTCCAGAGCCCGGAGTACCTGCTCTGCACTCACCTTATAGACTCTGTCTCCCATGAGCATCGGATTTGCTCCCCAAAGTCTCCAAGACCAGAATCCAGATACTGACGTCTCCGCGATTCTACACCACTCTGCACCGGACTCCCACGGCCTGCGTTTGAGTGACCCAACACCACAAGGAGGTCTCCCTAGCGATCCTGTCCTGGGATCTGGTGATCCCCGACCTCCCTCAAGCCTCAATATGACGCCTGCAGCCTCAACCTGAAGGGTCCCCCAGACTGCAACCGTAGCTGCTAAGAAAAGCCCAACGCCAAGAGACACCCCTGCACCTGACACCCCATGGCCTAGGGTGTCCCAACCAACCGTGTCCAGGCATCCCCCAAGAACCCAAATTACCTCTCCAGCCAGTGGTCACCTTCAGGGAGTCTCCCTGCCCGAACCTGCAGCAACTTTCTCGAACCAAAGGTCTCTATTGAGAAGCGCAGGTTCCCGACGTCTTCTTGGTACCCTGCATCTGGCCGCCCCAGTGCCACTGGTGGTACAGCTCCTGTGCTGGCCATTGACCCCTGCAGTGCTGACCTTAACTTCACACCTGTGTGGCCTGCTCGTAAGCAGCCCCTACCTGAAGTCCCCTTAGTCCCATTCGCTAACATTGGGCCCCTGCACTCTGCATCCGGCCGCCCCAGTGCCTCTGGTGGTGTAACTTGAGTGCCTAACTACACCCTAGGGAACCTTAGTCCTAACCCCCAAAACGCCCACTTGTAAGACGTTTACTTACCTGTGAAACCGATAACCATTTTTCCCGTAGGAACCCATATTATGTGATTTTGGACCTAAAATGCTCTAAGTTTTGAATTGTTGTTTTCTATGTAGAAAACAGGAACTATAACTCAAACCAAGAAAAGTCTTACTTACCTTGTATTGTGAGATCCTTAGGTGTGGTATCTAGGCATACCACCCCCAGTAATCAAAGTAATATAAAAGTAACTGAAAAGTATTCTCAAAGTAATTGCTGTGTATTTCAAACTGCTTTTTAAAGGCATACCACCTGTAACAATTGCCAATCCATCCTCTATTTACATTTCTGTGTGAAGGTTTACAATTGCAAGTATAATTTACCTACCTGTACAGAGTCCTGCTTGGTTCTAGAAATAAAATACAAGTATACCGGTTTTATACTTACCTAATTGGTATGGATTCAGCCTCTGATTGTGCGCATCAGTCTTGATTGAGTGAATACAATAAATGCTTAAAACACCCTCTGGATAAGCCTAGCTGCTCGCTCACACTACCACAAAGAGAGATGTAAGTACATACCTAATTTAGCTTCTGCTATACCTCTGGGGACTCCCTGGACTGTGTGCACACTATACCTTACTTTGGTATCATATATACAGAGCCAGCTTCCGACAAAAAGCAGCTTACAATTATCAATATTCTGAGGTCTCTGGGCATTATATATATATATATATATATATATATATATATATATATATATATATATATATATATATATATATATATATATATATATATATATATATATATATATATATATATATATATACCTTCATCTGTGTTCTGATTCAGGGATCTTCTAGTTAGGTTCCCTATTAGAAGTCCCATATATATGTCCCTTATTCTGCTATTACAACTGGTGAAACTTACATCGACCTTCACCCATAGGGACATCCATGCACTTTACTTGGCAACCTTTAGGCACTAGGCATCGTTATATATACACAATTTTCATACATTCTTATTCACATATCACGTACTATATTTCGATAAAAATGTATTATCTTTTAAATGTACAGTGATTTTTACCATTTCGTGAGTACTGTGTATAGAATTTTGATATTGATATTATTTTGATCTTGGGCTTAGTGTTGCACAGGAAAGAGCGTATGTATATATTGAATGACACAGATTAGTACTTTGTAAATAATTATGAGAGGGCTCTTTAGTTGGGTGTGTATATATAGTTTTTCAGTTGGGTGTGTATATATACAGTTATTGCCATTTATGTTGCTTTATTCTGCTTTATAACAACACATAGGATTCTAGTAATCCATTGAAATATTCACTTGTTATAAAATGGGCTAGGTTTTTGGGTTGGTGTACATATAGGTGGGGATGTGTATAGATATGTATATACATGAATTAGAAATCTTTTTATACATACTGTAATTTTTAGCTTCCTGTTAGAATGGTCCTTCTTGTTCTATTTTGACCTTTCAAATAGAAATATTAGTAACTAGGATGATGAATTTTTGTATTTAAACATTGACAACTGATGCCTAATTATTAATAACTGTTTCAGTGGTAGTTCCATATGTTTCCCGCTAAAATCTTGCACTTTATTAGAATTTTATCATCACTTATGCACTTTTAGGCACATGCACTTTACTATTTTTGCTGCTAAAGGTATTAGATTGCTTATTTGCACATATGAAAGACATTTCTTTTCTTAAATGAAATTCAACAGGAAAGGATTGTACCTTGGTAGATTTGCATATAATTGATTATGTGTTGATGATTTACTGGATTTAACCAGTGATAATTTCTTGTATGTCTATTCAGCAATGGCAACCATATATCAGCGGTAGTGCATTTTCACTGTTTATTATTCACCACAAGATCATGGTGGGCGTCACCAGGGGGTGGCGCCCAAATCACTGCATACACCTATAAAAAGAGCATAATTGATTGTAAACATGTTGCAGCGTGACCAAGGGCTTTCCGCCCGAAACGCGTCGCTGGTTCTGTTTTAAATCTGCAATAAAAATTACCATCTTGCTGAATTGCTGGTCCGTCCCTCTTCCTTGCTGGCGTGGAGGCAGTGTCTGCGAGCGCAGAGCAGGCTGGGGAGGAGCCTTTCTTTATATATATATATATATATATATATATATATATATTTCACCAAACTTTTCACGAAGAAAAGAAATGAGCCACCTGGATTTTGACAAACGCGGCATCCTTTATTTCAAATAACAGCGATGAGCGGCATGACGCGTTTCAGCATTGTGTGCTTTCCTCAGATGCCTTCTTAGATGTCGTGCTCTGTGTCCACTGTTTTATGCAGGGCGCCTCACTAACGATTGGGAGAGGCACTCTGTCCAGCGCGGAGAGGAGGTGTTAGAGAACTCGTTGCTCCGAGTTCCCGTGTGCACACTATACCTTACTTTGGTATCATATATACAGAGCCAGCTTCCGACAAAAAGCAGCTTACAATTATCAATATTCTGAGGTCTCTGGGCATATATATATATATATATATATATATATATATATATATATATATATATATATATATATATATATATATATATATATATATATATATATATATATATATATATATATCTTTTATCAAAATTCGATATTACACAAAAATGTTTGAAAATGTATAAATGCCACACCGCTACATGTATTGTAAATGCCATTAATAGCATTCAAATATCGAATTTTGATAAGCATGCAGCATATCTGATCAAATGCACACTTGTTTGAAATACATTGCGATAAAATGTATCCCATGAAACAATTTTGAGAACAATGTCTAACAGAAAGTGTATTCTTGTATGTAAACAAGGACTACATATCCCAGAAGTCTATGGGAATAGTAGAAATCAAAGAAAGTATAAACAGTTGCAAGAAAGTAATTGCACTTACCGTGAGCAAGGCCGTCAGGCTGAAACGCGTTGGTGTTAGACTGGGCACTGAAATAAACCTGTAAAAAGAAGTTGCTGTGTGCGGCGTCCTTTGTGCAAAAAATTGTCTTTTTGGCCATTGGTCTGGCCCAACGCCAGCACCCGCTGTGGAGCGATCCTATGAACAGACCACATTGAATGAAAATATATATATATATATATATATATATATATATATATATATATATATATATATATATATATATATATATATATATATATATATATAAATATCCTTCTGGCAATTGCCAGTCATTAATTATAGTTAGGACCTAGTTTCCATAGGAAAATAGCTTTTTGACTTGCCTTTATCTTTGGCGCAGTTTGATGAATCTTTATGAAATTTTGCCCAAACATTTGACGCTCACTTCAGCTGTTGTCTAGAAAGAAAGATCTGTGAAGCAGGGCCTGAGAAAAACGAGGGGGTTGGGACAGGGTCGGGGGGAGGGGGCGGGTGTCACGGAAGGGAACTGAGGTTTCCCAAAAAGCTTTTTCCCAATGTTAATTCCCATAGTGATTTTGAAAATGACTGCAGTCTGAACTGCTGGACAGAATTAATTAAATTTGGCAGAAAGGTAGCTCTTGGTATAGAAAGCACACTTTTGGTAGTTTTAGAGATATTAACTGAAAAACAAATTTGTATATCTGGTGGCATGGATCCTACACGGATCCGACAGTCCACGTGCTGAAATCTGATTGGTTGCCAACACTTCAACTAGGAAGTGTTGGCACCCATCTTGGGACTCAGCTTCAGCGTTGAGATGTCATCGGTGATGTCACTGACCATGTCATGAGGGATTTAATACGTGAGGTCATAAGCAGTGCATTGCAGGGGAGTAAGTTATAGTTAGCTCATCTTACCTTCCCAACCCTTAGTCACGGTACAAATGATACTTACACTTGGTTTATTGATGTGCACCAAATCATATTCAGACTATGAGTGCATTGCTAATTGTGCTACTGATTTCAGAATATCTGTCCAATAATTAAATTAACAGAAATGTCAGTCCATCAACTCGCCTACTGTACAATTATTTTCTGCAAGAACATTGCAAAAGAGACATACATCACTATAGATGTTTTTTTCTATTGTTTACCGTGCTACATAATGCTTTCCCATAAAATAAACCAGTTTAGGCCCATTTGGAAGGAGAAAACAAGCCTTAAATGCTAAGCAGATAAAGGTAATTTTCCATTTTAGCAGCTTCCAATGTCTGAAAACTGGCTTTAGCTGTTCATGTCTGCTGCCAACATCCTCTTGCTCTGTACCACTCAAAATGTCTGGCATTTCAACAGAAACTGTTTATTTTATGAAAACATGATTTGGTATTGCACTCCAAATTTCAAACATTTTGGCATTTCATCAGCATTTTCCTACAGCGTACAGAGCAGCTGACCACGTTTCTCCCTTCTTTCCCTGTATTGCTGATTGATAGAGCTTGTTTTCCCCCGCTTCAGCGGGGTTCTCATTCTTGAAGATTTCCCCGAGCTGCCAGTCATTGCTAAGTATGTGGTCTGCCTTCCTATGTCCTACCGTTTCAGTTCTATGTTCCTTACCTGTCGGCGCCTGCATTGCAGAGCTCGGGATTGTTGCAGCATCCTGAGGTACCGTGCTGGTGTCTGGCTCTGGGGTGCTGATCGTAGGTGAAGTGGGAGGTGGATTGAGTAACTGCCGAGGTTTTCTCTGCAGAGAGAGGGTACAATAAATCACATTAAAAATACTATAGTACCTGCAATCAAAAAGTCCTCTCTGTATCCCCTCCACGGCATTATACAGCTCAATCCCTTATTAGTCCCATCATTGGCGGTAGGACTGTTGGCCTGGTAGATTTTAAATTGCAAATAACAAGGCGACAGTCTGCTGCGGCTGACTCAATCATTTCCTCATTTAGACTGCAGAAAAGTGACAAAAACACCCTAAATATGGCTTTATGTGGAATATCTTGCGATGGACTTCACAAGCCTGTACACTGTTGCACTGGCTCTGTAATGACATTCAACAGGCATGGAAAGATTAATGAACAACTATGGTGAGGTGTTTCAGATTGGTACTTTTATTTACAAATTTACAAAAAAGGAGAATTAAATCCTTTAGGCAGTACTGGCCCATGATCTTTCCATACCAAGTAGCTGGTGCTAAGAACAAAGAGTAAAACACGAAGTAAAGATACAAAATCCTAAAGGGCTGATAGCTGACAAATAACATATCCGAACCAAGCTACAAGAGCTATAATTATAATGATATACAGATTGACAGCTGGGACTGGTGAAATCAACAGCATGAATGAAAAAAACCTGTGACAGCGTGAAAGAAATATACAACAAGGTTAGTACTGACATACTCCAAGAAAGGTCTCCTCTAAAACAAGTGTTGGCAACGCCAGTACATCTTGCCTATGCAAGAGCAATTGGCTTTCCCAATATTATTTAGCAATTTTTAGCACCAGAGCGGCTGCTGTTCAACGTGGCTAAAAGTTAGTAGGGTAAAGGAGAGTGGTGTGGATTGAGTGGCGTGGAGTACAGAAGCGTGGTGTGGAGTGTCGTAAAGTGGAGAGGAGTGGAGTGTTATGGAGTGGCGTGGAGTGGTGTACAGTAGAGTTGAGCGGCGAGGAGAGGAGTTAAGTGGAGTGTCATGGAATAGTGTACAGTGTTGTAGAGTGTCGTGGAGAGAATAGAGTGTCGTAGAGTGGAAGGGTTCAGTGGTGTAGAGTGGAGCACAGTGTCAGAGTGGAGTAGTGCATCCTAGAGTGGAGTGGCATAGAGTGTCGTCGAGTGGTGTAGAGCAGAGTGGAGTGGCAGATAGGGTGCTGCGTAGAGTGAAGTAGAGTGTTGTACAGTAAAGTGGTGTACAGCGGGATAGTCTGTCAGAGTGGATTGGCATAGAGTAGTGTGTCATAGAGTAGAGACTAATAAACTGGCATGGAGGGAGTTGCGTATAGTATCACAGGGTGGAGTAGTGTAGTAAAATGGCGTAGAATGGAGTACAGTGCTGTGGCGTGGCATAGAGTGGAGGAGAGTCTAAGTGGAGCATCATAGAGTGGATTACCGTGGAGTGGATTATCGTGGAGTAGAGTAGTATAGAGGGAAATAATGTAAAGTACAGTGGGGCAGAGTAGATTGGCGTAGCTTGAGTGCATTGGTTTTGAGTAAAGTGGTGTAGAGTGCATTGGCATAGATTGCAATGACCTAGAGTAGTGTAGAGTGCAGCGGCATAGAGTACAGTGAGGAATAGTATATTACAATGGCGTAGAGTGGAGTGACGCAGAGTGGAATAGAGTGGTGTAGATTGAAGTGGCATAGAGTGGAGTGGTGCAGGGTAGAGTGTGGAGATGTAGAGTAGAATGTCATAGAGTGAATGGCAAAGAGTGAATGGCAAAGAGTAAAGTGGCACAGAGTAGAGTGGCATAGAGTTCAGTGGTAGAGAGTGCAGTGCTGAAGAGTAAAGTGTTGTAGAGTGCAATGGTGTAGAGTGGCGTAGAGTGCTATGTCATAGAGTGGTGCAGAATAAAGTGACAGAGTGCAATGGTGTAGAGGGGCATAGAGTGCACTGCCACAAAGTAGAATATACTGGCGTACCATGCAGTGGTGCAAAGTAGATTGGTAGAAAGTGCAGTGGCGTAGAGTGTATTGATTTTGAGTAAAGTGATGTAGAGACCATTGGGGTAGAGTGCAGTGGCATAGAGTGCAGCAGTATAAAATTGAGTGGCGTAGAGTGAATTGACACGGAGTGTAATAGAGTGGCGTAGACTGCAGTGGCATACAGTAGATTGTTTCTGAGTAGAGTGAAGTGGTGTAGAGTGCATTGTTATAGAGTAGAGAGCTGTAAAGTGCAGTGGTGCAGAGTATATTAGAGTGGCTTAGAGTGGACTGGCATAGAGTACAGTGGCATAGAGTGAAGTGACGCAAAGTAGTGTGGCGGAGAGTTCAGTGCCAGAGAGAGCAATGTTGCAGAGAACAGTGACGGAGTGAAGTGGTATATGGTGGAGTGGTGCAGGTTAGAGTGCCGTGGCATAAGAGTGGAGTGATGCAGAGTAGAGTGGTGCAGGGTGCACTGGCATGGAGTAGAGTGGCGTGGCATAGGGTGCAGTGGCATAAACTGTTTCCGAGTAGAGTGAAGTGGAGTGGTGCAGGGTAGAGTATAGTGGTGCAGTGTAGAGTGGAGTGGCATGGAATAGTGGTGCAGAGTACAGTGGCATATAGTGGAGTGGCGTCAAGTACAGTGGTGCAGTGTTAATTGCAGTGATGTGGGGTAGCCCAGAGTGGAGTAGCGTGGCATAAAGTGCATTGGAGTTGAGTCGATTGTTTCAGACTAAAGTGAAGTGGCATAGAGTGGAGTGGTGAAGGGTACAGTGGAGTGGTATAGAGTAGTGGCGTAGAGTTTATTGGCACAGAGTATAATGTTGCAAAGTGGAGTGGTGTAAAGTGCACTGGCGAAGAGTGCAGTGGTGCATAGTAGAGTGGGGTAGGGTGCACTGGCTTAGAGTGCAGAAGAGTGGTGTAGAGTGATGCAGAGTACAGTGAGAGGCATAGAGTGCAGTGGTGCACAGTAGATTGTAGTGGCGCAGAGTGTATTGGTGTAGAGTGCATAAGAGTGGTGTAGTGTGGTGCAGAGCAAAGTGCAGTGGCATAGAGTAAAGTGGCACACAGTAGAGTGGCGCTGGGTAGAGTGGAGGAGAGTAAGTGGCACAGAATTCAATGACAGAGAGTTCAGTGGCAGAGAGTGTAGTGCTGCAGAGTAGTGAGTTGTAGAGTGCAGTGGTATAGAATAGAGTGGTGTACAGTGGTGCAGAGTAATGTGACGTAGAGTGTAATGGTGTAGAGTGGTGTAGCATGAAGTGGCAGAGAGCAGTGTAGTATAGTGGTGTGCAGTGGTGCAGAGTAGATTGGCATAGAGTGCAGTGGCTTAGAGTGTGTTGGTTTTGAGAAAAAGGGTTGTAGAGTGCAGTGGCATGGAGTGGCTTGGTGTGGAGTGGAGCAGAGTGCAATAGAGTGACGTAGACTGCAGTGGCAGAGTAGATTGTTTCAGAATAGAGTGAAGTCGTGTAGAGTGCAGTGGTACAAAGGAGAGTGTCAGAGTGCAGTGGTACAGAGTAGATTAGAGTGGCTTGGAGTGGACGTGAGTAGAGTTCAGTGGCGTAGAGTGGCATAAAGCAGAGTGGCAGAGAGTGCAATGTTGCAGAGTATACTGTCCTAGAATGCAGTGGTGTATAATACAGTGGGGTGGCATGCTTTGGCATAGAGTGCAGTGACAGAGTGCAGTGGCGTAGAGTGCAGTGGCATGCAGTAGAGTGGCGCAGAGTAGAGGGGAATAGAATAGAGTGGTGCAAAGTACATAGTGTGGAGTAGTGCAGATTAAAGTGAAGTGGTGTGGAGTGGTATAATGTAGAGTATGCATGGTATGGTAGCGTGCTGCGATTACAGACAACACATCTTCAAACAAATGGCCATCACATTTGTACTCGCATATAGTTTTACTGATAAAGGTATACAGCGCACAAACGACAATGGGTGGAAATGTCATCACCCATTACATTAAATTGATCGTCAGCACAGTTCATTTACAGGTATTTCAATTTTGTAGTGTGCTAAAAAAAAATAACATCTGTACAGCTTTCCTCAAGCAGACCCCATTAGCCAGCATGACTGTCACATAAATCCTCACACTTTGAAATCAGAAAAAGAAAAATAAACACCAAGCTTCCTGGAAGACATAGCTTGATATTTGAACTCAGTCTTTGAATGCACCGCAAATGTGACAAGATAAGAACAACATTTAAAGGCCTGTTTACAGAAAGCTAGTTAGTGGAAGAATACAGTAAACAAGGTTTTGGCAACGGGAGGGACAAACTTGAGCTGGACAGCTTAAAGCAAATAAAACCAGTAAATAGAGAATAAGAAAATGTTTGCTGCAAACCACAAAGCCAATGGTAAGCAACGGGTGGAATGCATTCTTAGGTCCACTTTCTGAATGTCCCCAAGATGCCTTCAGCAAACCAAACAGTGCAGGCTGTGACCTAAAAAAGACACAATTTTCTTTGTAGTCGAAATACATGTTTCAGGAGCCAAAATTCTCCAAAAACCTGTCACCAGAATAAGATTTCTGGCTCTTCACCCAAAGGACAGAGAGCACCAAGTGCACCGAGAACAGCAGACGAGTAATAAAATGGCCCATATTGCATTGTATTGGGAACACATTTTTCATCATAATGCCTAAAAGAACAAAGGGGGATCAAAAAGAGAAAGTAAACCATTATTCGTTCAACCACTATCAAAAAGTCCATTAAGTATGTTTCATTTCACACAAGTTTGACAAAAATGCAGGACAATTCCAGTTCCTCCACTTCCACTGCAAGTTGAGCTCTGTTCTGCTTTGTAAACACAATCTTTATCTAGATAAGGTCATTAAGTACCAGTAGAGAAGCTGGCAGACCAGTTCTGATTCCGTACAGAGATTGAAGATGTAGTGGTCCAAGTCCAGGACATCTCCTGTACTACTTCATCTACTAAAGTCTCTGAACCACATGTTGGCATGCAACCAGAAGGGCAGTTTGTGTGATGACTTTAATTTTTTTGAGAAACTGCCATTTAAATCTTTTAGGTACAATATCACCTGCAACGCTTTCAAGCTTTTGTGGTTTCTCTGCACTTTTTTACTTGGCTAGAGTAGCAGTGGTGCCAAACCACACCAAACAATTAGTAATCGATGAAGAATGTGATCTTGGCACCAAACGATAATGGTGTGATGAACTCACAGCAAACTTTTGCCAGTTCAAAAAAGGAGTCACCAATGGACCGGGGGAAAAATGTCAGTGCATAAGAATAAGGCGGAAGGTAAAGGTGGTGAAAATAAAGCCACTGCTGGATGTATCCCACACCTCAATTTCTTCCAGTCTGTGATCCCTCTAAGCCACACAGCTTCTCTCTCCATGAGCGCACAAAGAGCTTGAGAACAAGCACAAACAAGCATTTACAATGCAACGGTCTCGCCTTTGCAAAAGTTAGAGCTATTGGCATTGTAAATGACATATTTTTTATTTATGTGTTGGTTTTGAAAACAGATAAATAAATGGAATTGTCGTATACAATGTCAATAGCGTAATCTCTAGCAAATGCAAGATCTATTGCATTTGCACCCACCCACCCACCCACACACACACACACACACACACGCACACACACACACACACACACACACACACAGAGCCACAAACACACACACACACACACACACACACACACACACACACACGCACACACGCACACCCGCACACACACACACACACACACACACACACACACACACACACACACACAGTGTACTCAGGGAAGGTTGGCGTGTGGCTCATCAATGGGGTGCAGTAGTAGGCCTTAGGATAGTCTGAAGTGCTACCAGCTGCACACAACAGCTTCTAGGGACTTCAGCTACTGCAGAACGTGTCGTGACCGCCTTATGACCGAGGCGCTTGGCCAACTCACGGAGCTGACTTATGCAATTACAGCCACATCGTGCACTCAGGGAAAGTTGGGGCGTCACCCATTGATGGGGCGCAGTGGGAGGCCTGGGGAGAGTCTGAAGAGCTTCGAGCTGCGCAAGGGGGCTTCTCGGCCCTGCAAGAGGCGCAATCAGGAAGCGCCTTGGAACAGCTGCTCCCTCTGAAAGACATCATTGGGTCCCAGTGCTTCATCAAACGTCTCCCGCTCTCGATGACAAAGAGGGAACAGCGAATACAAGAGAGGCAGAAGACGCGCTAATTGCGGCTGCCTCCTCGCTGCTGGCTCATTACTGCCGCCGTGCGCACAAACATTTACAGAATGCAATTAGAGGCACAACGCCGGCGAAATCATGGCCGTGACATCGGCCATCAAGGCGCTGACAGCTGTCAGAAGCACAGATATACGTCTACGAGGCGCTGGGCGCGAGGAAATCGGAAGAAAGTGTGCGACACCTTGTCCCACATTCAGGGAGATCTGTGCAGTTATCACACTGGGAGGGGGAGGGGGGGCTAGTCGTCTTACTGCCCAGGTGGTCTGGTTCTGTAGACGTGTCTCACCCACTGGCCAAGGCCCCTCTCCCTACCTCTGCATCACACAGAGTGGGTCCTCTCACCTGCAGCTTCTGCAAACCCAGGACTCCCCCATCACTGTGCCACTGGGCCACCTCATTGAAGAGACACCTCTAATGACACCCACATGGTGCAATCAGGGAAGTTAGCGGAGTTTCATATTAATAGGGTGCAGTGGTAGGCCTGAGGATAGGCTAAAGTGCTAGCTGAGAAGAGGTGTGGTGCAGCGGCCAGAGCGGCTGACTTCAGAGAACGGGGCTCACAGTTCGATACCCAGCACCAAGGGCAGCTCAGCTCAGCACCATGTGACTCTAGGCAACAGCTCACTTAATCTCCCCAATGGCCCCCCAGCACCTAGATACCCTTAGGGGTAATAAGTGTGTGCTTCCCAAATGTTTAAATATTTTATTACCTCTGGCACACGTCAGCTTCTAGGCACTTCAATGACTGCAGAACGTGACTTCCCTATTACCGAGGCGCTTGGCCAACTCATGAAACAGACACTTGTATAATGACAGCCACACAGTGTACTCAGGGAAGGTTGGCGTGTGGCTCATCAATGGGGCGCAGTGGTAGGCCTGAGGATAGTTTGAAGTGCTACCAGCTGCACATGTCAGCTTCTAGGCACTTCAACTACTGCAGAACGTGTTGCGACCGCCCTATCACCGAGGTGCTTGGCCAACTTACGGAGCTGACTTCTGTAATTACAGCCACATCGTGGACTCAGGGAAAGTTGGGGCGTCACCCATTGATGAGGCGCGGTGGGAGGCTTGGGGAGAGTCTGAGGTGCTTCGAGCTGCGCACGGGGGCTTCTCGGCCTTGCAAGAGGCGCAATCAGGAAGCGACTGGGAACAGCTGCTCCCTCTTAAAGACATCATTGGGTCCCAGCGCTTCATCAAACGTCTCCCGCTCTCGATGACAAAGAGGGAGCGGTGCAGACAAGAGAGGCAGAAGACGCTCTAATTGCCTCTGCCTCCTCGCTGCTGGATAATTACTGCAGCCGCGTGCACAAACATTTACAGAATGCAATTAGAGGCGCAACGCCGGCGAAATCATGGCTGTGACATCGGCCATCAAGGCGCTGACAGCTATCAGAAGCACAGATATACGTCTACGAGGCACTGGGTGCGAAGAAAGCGGAACAAAGTATGTGCTGCCTGCAACTCCACTCCTGTGACTTCGAGGGAGTATTGACATCTGTATAACACAAATGTTTAATTAGTGCTTGAATAATAGGTGTAATTGCTACTAAACATTATCAAGTTGTGGAAGATGAAAGGTCGAGTTCGGGGAATGCGCAGCCTTTTGTCTCTAAGCCCTTTTGAGACTGGGCGCCCCGACTTCCTGCTGGGGTAAAAGGTTCCTTATCTTCTTTATGGGGCCATCTGAACCCATAAAAAAGATAAGAAACCTTTTACTTCAGCAGTAAGTCAAGGAACCCAATCTGAAAAGGACGGAGCTTAAAGAGAAAGAAGAACGTCACTAGGACCTCTTCTCCAATGGCTGTCCACCGTTTAGGAGGCCAGCCAATGGAGAAGAGGGGCGGGGCGTAACCCTCGCTAGTGAAGTTCAATCTGAGACATAAACTCTCGCGAGCTCGACTGCGCATGTGCGCAGTACGCCACTCAAGACCTAAAAAACAAAATGTATCTTTCTTTATGCAGAGCAGAACTGCCTATTACCTAAACTCAAGAAATCAGCTGCATTAAAGGCGTTATGACCTGTCCCTTGATGGCTTAGGGAAGCTTATATGTAGGTGACCTCCACTGGTGCAACTGCTCTAGCCCCCAGTATCCTGTTTACATAAAAAGGGTATCCTGCACTTGAGGACCCGAGGAATCCCAACACCAATTACGTTTCACTGCTCAAAGCAGAAAGCGAGACTACTTAAATACATGATTTACCCCCGTTTAGCAGAAACACTTTGTATGAAATACCCATGATTGAGAAAGTTGGCAAAAGACTTAAGAGTACACATGTAATGAACCAGAACTCAAGACAAACACAGTCCCTAAAACCTGAAAAAGACTATGTTAATTCCCATTCGGGCAAGGAGACAGCCAGGTCTTCAGTTGCTTCCTAAATTTCAACAGACACGGTTCAGCGTGTAATTATAAAGACAGAGAGATTCCAACTGATTGCAGCTGTCGCTAAAGGAAATTTACGGACTAAGGTTTAGAAGGAAAAATTTGGCAATCTCAACGCGAAACTGATTTACTGATCTCAACAAACAGGCAGGCGGGTATCATTTAAACCGTGAATTAACGGGAGAACACTGTGGGGTGTATACTGCCTTAAGTAATACTCCCTTATACACTACCTGTAAAGAGTTGAAGAACATTCACTCATTTACTGTCAGCCATTAAGGTTGCTAGGAAAGGGATATTATGATTCAATCGGTGCAGCCAACATGTTAGTCTTGCAGCACAGTTTTGAATAAATTGAAGGTTCTGAATCAAAAAGCTGGTAGCTCCAGTAAAATGTGTTGCAGTAATCCACCAGGGCAACTACAAACGCATTCAGAATTTGAACTCTCTTCAATGCTCAATAGTACGTAGACAAAACTTGAGAGATTTTAGTTCTTCCTAAAGTAATAACTAGCAGATCAAATGTGTCAGAAACTAAGACGCATGACCAAAAGCTACCTTTAGGGTCTTTCAATTTTACTGTCATTGGTTCTAATGCAGGATTACAGCTACAGGAGGCATTCATACATTTCCTTGGGTTTTCTCTAAAAAGGAAGGTCATCACCTTTTTTCCTTGGCAATGCAGTTCGAAAAGTGAATAACAGACTGAAGCAATCTCATTACAGGCATCTGAAGTAAAATTGGTAAACCAAGTTTCAGCCACTCACTGCATCTCGAGTTTCAAATTCAGAAGAAGCTCTTTTAAGGTTGAGAGCTTCTTAACAGCATTGTAAGCGTTTATCAGCAGGGCATAAAATGTGGAATTATATCTACCCAAAGGACACAAAAGAGTTCAATGCAGTCATTGGTCGTACGGTCACCTCAGAGACATATGCACAATTTAGTCATTCACAAAGTCATTTTCTAATTCAGGAGATGAGTGCAATAGCACTATAGCTGGTGTACCATAGATAATGCAAACTACAAAAGGGTTGTCTATAAAATTGTGCCGGGCACTTTAACAAAGGTGCTTAGAGAAGAGCTAGTGAGTGTTTTCTCGCTCTCTGAGCTGTACATGTATCTTAAATGTGCTCTTGAACTCAAAGCAGACATTAAAATCACAGCAATCCTAACACTTTAAAAATGTTGCACTGCACTTTTCTGCAGAGGGTTCAGCTCCAAATCTTTCTCTGTGCTTAATTTTAGTCAAGGTCCTAGTGCTATCCCCCAGCATTCTAAAGAAAGAGGTGCATGGTGAACAACTTTTCATTATCACTTTGCAAGCACAAAGGAATGATACCACATTCATTTGAGGGTGATTCTGGGTCACAGGGTGCAATTTAGGGGTTTCTTTCCATAGCACTCTCCTCCAAATAAGGCTATTAGCCCCTTTAAACAAGCATTTGCAATGCAATAGGTCTCGCATTAGGAAAGTTTGAGCTATTGGTATTGTAAATGACAAATTTTGTATTTATGTGTTGGTTTTGAAAATAGCTAAATTAATAGCTTTGTCATTTACAATTCCAATAGTTTTAACTTTCGCATATGTGACACCTATATCATTTGTAATGCAATATGTGTTGTATTTACGGGACTTAGATGTATTGATATTACAAATAACAATGGCTTTTAATTTTTTTAAATAATTAATACTTAAATAAAAGTTATTGTAATTTATAATGGCAATAGCTTAAACTTTTGTAAATAACGTTTGTGAAGATTATGTTCAGTGTATTTTATTGTGACGAAAATCCAAGAACAGAAGTGAAATATTAACATCTTTTTGTGACATTTGTAATAAAGCTTGAAACATTGAGAGAACATATTTGAACCTGGTGTTGAATGGTTGCACAGATTGATGCTGTGGTAGCGCATAGTGATGTTGTTGTGCCCCTGAGTGATGCTGTGGTGGTGCTGAGTGATGCTGTGGTGATGCGATAGATAGAGTGAGTGCGATAGATAGAGGGAGGGAGGGCGATAGATAGATAGCGATAGATAGATAGAGGGAGGGCGATAGATAGATAGAGGGAGGGAGGGAGGTAGATAGAATGAGGGAGGGCGATAGAGTGAGGGAGGGCAATAGATATATAGAGTGAGGGTGATAGAGTGAGTGAGGGCGATAGAGTGAGTGAGGGCGATAGAGAGAGTGAGGGTGATAGAGAGAGTGAGGGCGATAGAGAGAGTGAGGGCGATAGAGAGAGTGAGGGCGATAGAGAGAGTGAGGGCTGTAGAGGGAGGGCGGTAGAGTGAGGGCGGTAGAGTGGTAGAGTGAGGGCGGTAGAGTGAGGGCGGTAGAGTGAGGGCGGTAGAGTGATAGAGTGAGGGCGGTAGAGTGAGGGTGTGAGGGCGGTAGTGAGGGCGGTAGAGTGAGGGTGGTAGAGTCGTAGAGTGAGGGCGGTAGAGTGGTAGAGTGAGGGTGGCAGAGTGAGGGCGGTAGAGTGGTAGAGTGAGGGCGGTAGAGTAGTAGAGTGAGGGCGGTAGAGTGATAGAGTGAGGGCGGTAGAGTGAGGGTGTGAGGGCGGTAGTGAGGGCGGTAGAGTGAGGGTGAGGGCGGTAGAGTCGTAGAGTGAGGGCGGTAGAGTGGTAGAGTGAGGGTGGTAGAGTGAGGGCGGTAGAGTGGTAGAGTGAGGGCGGTAAAGTGAGGGCGGTAGAGTAGTAGAGTGAGGGCGGTAGAGTGAGGGCGGTAGAGTTAGAGTGGTAGAGTGAAGGCGGTAGAGTGAGGGCGGTAGAGTGGTAGAGTGAGGGCGGTAGAGTGAAGGCGGTAAAGTAGTAGAGTCAGGGCAGTAGAGTGAGGGCGGGAGGGCAGTAGAGTGGTAGAGTGAGGGCGGTAGAGTGAGGGCGTGAGGGCGGTAGAGTGAGGGCAGTAGAGTGGTAGAGTGAAAGCGGTAGAGTGGTAGAGTGAGAGCGGTAGAGTGGTAGAGTGAGGGCGGTAGAGTGATGGTGTGAGGGCGGTAGAATGGTAGAGTGAGGGGGGTAGAGTGAGGACGATAGAGTGGTAGAGTGAGGGCGGAAGAGTGAGGGCGGTAGCATGAGGGCGGTAGAGTGAGGGTGGTAGAGTGAGAGCGTGAGGGCGGGAGAGTGAGGGCGGTAGAGTGAGGACATGAGGGCGGTAGAGTGAGGCCGGTAGAGTGAGGGCCTGATGGCGGTAGAGTGAGGGCGTGACGGCGGTAGAGTGGTAGAGTGAGGGCGGTAGAGTGAGGGCGGGAGAGTGGTATAGTGAGGGCGGTAGAGTGAGGGTGGTAGAGTGGTAGAGTGAGGGCGGTAGAGTGGTAGAGTGAGGGCAGTAGAGTGAGGGCGGTAGAGTGGTAGAGTGAGGGCGGTAGAGTGGTAGAGTGAGAGAGGTTTAGTGAGGGCAGTAGAGTGGTAGAGTGAGGGCGGTAGAGTGGTAGAGTGAGGGCGGTAGAGTGAGGGTGGTAGAGTGAGGGCGGTAGAGTGAGGGCGGTAGAGAGGTAGAGTGAGGGCGGTAGAGTAGAGTGAGGGTGGTAGAGTGAGGGCAGTAGAGTGGTAGAGTGAGGGCTGTAGAGTGGTAGAGTGAGGGCGGTAGAGTGCTACTGTTAAACTGTTAAATGTTGTATGAAACCACGGAGAAGAAATCTAGGGTCAAAGCCTAACCACCGCCCTTTTCACAGAAATAGCATGCTTTCCGTAATTTCCAACTCACGTGGATAGCCGGAACCATATTTGAAAGGTTGCATCTGCAATAAAAGAGAAACTATTTGTTTCCCACTCAGCCACGTAAAAACATGCAAGCAAGTACCCTAAAAAAAAAAACTTCAGCATAGATAACTAGGTTTTAGTAAGACGTATTGGAAACCATAGAATGGCAGAGGAAAGGTATCGCTGGGAGGGGGGTTGGGCAACCATGCCAGCATTCCGATTCACAAGCAGATGGTCCTGTTTATGGCTGGTGGCAAATGGAATCAAGAGCGGCCGCGGTCGCTTTGATGTTCTTGTCTTGTCGTGCTTTGTGGGAGGGGTAGGGGGAGCGAATTCCTGTGCACGCGCCTGGCTCACATGAACTGTATGCGATCCGCAGTTGGGTAGACTTTTCAGAAGCCTTACTATAAATCTCGTCCACCATCCCTACGGGATGGAATAGATGAGACCTTAAAATATAGCTCTGACTGGATGTTGAGTTTGACTAAAATTACTGTGCCTTACTGGTTTTAAATTGATTTTCCTCTACCAAATCCTGGAGATAGACTTATTTATTTATTTACCTATTTATTGAAGGTTTTCTATAGCGCGAACAAGACCCTTGAGTATCAGAGCGCTTAATATAACAAGAAATAGATTGGAGACACGTCTTATATAATATAAGATATGACAATAGAGAAATTAGTTGGGTGTACTTCTTCCAACGCTAGATGAAAGGAAGATAACGAAGATAAACAATAGATAGAGTACAGTACATGTTAACAAACGAATATACAATGTTCTGAGGTAGGATAGGGAGTTAATTATATTATATAAGATGTACGGGGTCTTCCGTATATGAAAGCTTTTAATGACTTTTCCTTAGTCCTCTATGTTTTTCATACCCAGAGTTAGTATCGCGTCGACCGCTGGTATCAACATAGAGTTGGTGATTTCTTTTTTTTTGTTTTGTTTTGTTTATGGAAGGAACTTACTCATGAGAAAGATCTTAGTTTCCCTCTTAAATGTTGCAGTGTTTAGAATTTTTCTAATTTTCGGGGCGAGGGAGTTCCAGATTCTGGGGGCCGCTCCTGAAAAAGCTCTATCGTAGGTTTTTTTTTTCTTGAAGATGGGTGGTCTCAGCATCAGTTCCTTGGCACTCCTGGCAGGTCTGTTTCCACCCGATATTTCAATTTTCTGTACAAGGTATCTAGGTGTGTTGTAATGAATCGCTTTGTGGGTAATATATGCCATTTTTAGCTGTATTCTGGCTTCGTAAGGTAGCCAATTTAACACTTTCAGTTGCGGGGAGATATGGTCAAATTTCCTCGTTCCTGTGATAAGTCTTGCTGCTGCATTGCATTGAGGCATGCTTTTAATGTTGCTGTGGAAATTTTTGGTAGTCCTGCTAGCGTTGTACACCCATATTCAATCTTCGAGATAACCAGTGATTGTACTGCTAGTTTTAGGTCCGTCACAGTTAAAAATGCTTTCATTTTTCTTAAGTAGTTCAGATGAAAACTGGCGTTTTTTGACATTGCTTTGATGTTCGCTTTCATGTCTAGGTTCTCATCCAGTCTGATTCCAATTGATTTAGCCGAATCAACTAGAGTGGGTGTGCAATTTAACGCTGTGATCATTTTCAACCATTCCTTCACTTCTGATTGGTTCTTTTGTGGGAAGATAAGTAAGAATTCTGTTTTATGTGCGTTTAGCTTCAGATGAATGATAGTTAGCCATTTTAGCGTCATTTTGAGGGCCTAATTCATTAAGATGGTGCCTTCCAGGGCCGCGATCTTGATGTAGATCTGCGTGTCATCCGCTTACATGTGGTAGGATATTCTGGAATTTCGCAGAATTTCTGTAAGGGTTCTGTAAGGGTTCGATGTACAAATTAAACAGTGATGGAGATAATGTAGATCCTTGAGGTACTCCAATTGTGTTTGGACATGAAGGTGAGAGTGATTGGTTGACCAGGAATCTCTGACTTTCAGTAATTGTTTGTGGTTTACTGTATCAAATGCAGATGATAAGTCAAGGAGGATGAGTAGACAAGATCGGTTTTGATCTAGTGCCTGAAGTGCATCATCGACAATGTGTAGGATTGCAGATTGCCGTTTCCGTGCTGTGACCTGTTCTAAATCCTGATTGGCAGTCATCTAATAGTGAGAAATTGTCGATGTGTTGGCTCAGCTGATTCTGTACACATTTCTCTATTCATTTGGCAAGAAGTGGGATGTTGGTCACTGTGCGATATTTGTTTGGATCGCTGGGTCCACTGTAGGTTTTTTGATGATCGGTACTACTTGACCTGTTTTTAGGCATTCTGGAAGGATCCCCTGGGAAAGAGAGGCGTTTACGAATTCTGTCCAAATAGGGATCCCAATATGGCTGATTTCTTTTAGGCATTTAGATGGTAGTGGGTCGTTATAGTGGTTGTTAGGTTTGATGTCAGATAGCGTTTTAGCAATGTCGTACTGGTTCAATAATTTGAAGGTGTCCCAGTGTGCCTGGTTTTTTATCGAATTGTCCACATCTTTTCATGTAGTGTTGCACAATGATTGTGTGTGGTAGTCACGGTTGTCTGCTGCCATCTTGAGTTCTCTTTCCAGCCTGTTGGCTTTGTCGGTGAAAAAGTTTGAACATTTTTCGCAGCTTAGTTTTGTTTTAGAGACTTCTTGGGCAGATTTGGCTTGCTTGTTTGATTGTTGTTTTATGATCTCAAATAGTTTCTGTGGTCTGTTTTTGGCGTTATCTAGTTCTATTCTAATAAACTCCTTTTTCGAGTTGAGGATCTTTTTGTTGTATTCATTTCTGATATTTCTGAGGGATTTCAGCTCTGGGGATGATAGGTGTTGTCTCCATTTTCTTTCCGCATGTCTCAATTTTCACCTGACTTCATTCAATGACCCATTGAACCATGGGTTTTTATCCTTCTTTGTAACTCTTTTCAATTTCAGCAGTATGGTGGCGTTGACTATTTTCGTTATTGAAGTAGTGTAGTGGTTCGTTAGCTCATCCACATTCTGCACGTTGAGAGGTATTTTTAGGTCTTTCTTGCAGCTTTCAATTAGTAGTTCCATGTTCGAGTCTCTAGTATCATGCATCCATCTTTTGATTTTGATAGGTGGTGTGGTCTGTATCTTCATCCATGTAGGTATCAAGAAGGTTATGGCATGGTGATCTGACCAGTCGCAAGGCTCTATTGCCAGGATTGAGATATTCTAATTTTTAGAGATTATCGAGTCCAATGTTGCTCCTTTCGAATGTGTTGGTTGTAAACATGCTTGGGATAAGTTTAGTTCGGTTAAAAATTCTTTCAAAGTGTTGACCTGTTTGTCGTTGTTGTGGTTCCAGTGGAGATTAAAATCACATAAAAATATGTTATTAGCGTCAGTGTTAGTGTTAGTGTTAGCCGTGATTATCGCCATTAGCTGATCAATGAAGGTCATATTGCTTCCCGGTTGGTGATATAGGGCATGTAGGTTGCAACTTGGTTTGTTAGCCGATCTTATATTGAGACCTAGATATTCGCATGACTCTAGAGGGTCGGATTGTATTTGGGTAATTTCTAAGTCCGATCTGTGTATGCAGGCTATACCACCTCCTATCTTTTTTTGCCTATCAAGTCTCACAATGTTGTAATGAGGGGGCACCAAAAGGTCCATGACTGGGGACGAGGATTCAGATAGCCATGTTTTGGTGAGGATTTTTATGTCTATTTCCTGGTTAATAATGATGTTGGCTTTGTCAGACGCATGTTTAGCTGCTGATCGACAGTTGAGCAGTAGGCATTTTAAAGAATTCTCTGTTCTACGTGGGTTCATATTTTGCGATTCGGTGATTAGTTGGACTTGTTGTAGGTTGTTGCGATTGGGTTTCCTTCCATTTGGCTTAGATATTCTGTTGGCGTCTATCTGAACTATTTTGATTTCTTCCCCTCTAATGCGGTCAGTAGGCTCATAATCCCGGAGTAGGGATAGGGTCTCTTCCTCTGTTAAATATTTCTGCTTCCTATCTGATCTATTTTGTCTGTATGAAAGTGGCATCGCCTTCTTCTTGCTCTTGCATTGAGATGTATATAATAGTTCTCGGATGTGCTCGACTTCTGTGTGAGTGTTTTCCGTGATATCCTGTAGTCTTTCTATTCCTTTAAGGGTGCTTAGTAAGTCCTGTGACAGGTTGCTCATCTGTGTTTGGAGCTCTGTGATCTTTCTTATGATTCTGGGTGACATACTGGGATTGTTCATGCGCTCATTTCGAGTTTCATGATTTTTGTTCCTTAGTTTTCGTTCTGAGCTTTTCATCTGGATCTTGTTCTGTTTGCCCTTATATCGGTTGTCTCTTCTACCATTGTTTACCTTGTTTGAGTCTCTATCTTTGTTTTGTGTTCCTAAAGTCTTGTTTGTGGAGCATATCGTTCTAGGAGAACTTTGTGTAGACGTATTTAGGGGTATAGAAAGGGCGGCTCTTTCCGAGTTAGCTATTCCTAGGTTTTCATTTTGTGATTTGCTCGTTGAAGATGTTTCATCATTGATGGGAGGCATCACTTCTTCCCGTTGGAGAGTATCTGAAATGTTATACGTGTGACGTGTGGACATTTCTTTTCTCTCTGTAATGTCTTCACATGTTGGACCTCCTGTTTCGCTAGTGCCTCCTTGTTGCGGTGAATGTTTTAGTTCCTTAAGGTCTCTAGTTAGTATGCTGTCTGAGGTCGATTTTTCACTCTGAGGAGGCTCTATGTTGATGAGGGCACTTCGAATTCTCTCTGAGTCATTCCAAAGCAACAAGACTTCTGTTCTTTTTGTGCCTCCTAGTTGCGTGAACTGGTCAGGTTCCAGGAGGTCTCTAGTTGGTGTGCTGATTGTGGTGGTAGAGACATATGAAACTGGGTTGTCTTCTGGAGGTCTCTGGTGCTCTAGTGGGTTTGTGTCTCCTAGTTGCGAAAATTGTTCAGGTTCCTGGAGGTCTCTAGTCGGTGTGTTAATTGTGATGGTAATGTCAGATGAGACTGGGTTGTCTTCTGGAGGTCTCAGGTGTTGTAGTGGGTTTGTGTCTCCTAGTAGCGAAAACTGTTCAGGTTCCTGGAGGTCTCTAGTTGGTGTGCTAATTGCGATGGTAATGTCAGATGAGACTGGATTGTCTGCTAGCGGTCTCTGGTGTTGTATTGGACTTGAGTTTTCAACAATTCATTTTAAGGTTAAGAACATATTGTCAAATTTTTCCAATTCGTTGTTAGAGGCTTGAATCATCACTATTCGGTTCTTGAAGATAGTTATGCAAAGGTCCGCTCTGAGTCTTAGTGATGCTATGGCCATGAATTTAGTACCATGTTGTATATTAGTTATGGATTTTATGTTAAGCATCTTTATAATGGCATTGCGCCATTTCACCGTTCTTCTTGTGAAGAATATCATGTCTTTCGCGATGATGCCATTATCCGCGGAGAAGGCAGTGTCAGTAATCAACGTGTCAGGGTTTTTCCTCATAAGGTTGTGCTTATATTTCTTGGCTGCATTCTTGGAGAGCATGGCTAAGTATTTTATGATATGGGCGTTCCTGCTTATTAGTTCTAGGTAGTTGTCCTCCATATTTGTGATTTGCAGATGAGTAATATTAATACTATTTGGAGTGCCCTCTTCTTGTTGTTTCTAGTGATGGGGAAATAAGTACTCTCGCTAACGTGAATAACTATATTATAGTTTATTATGTTTTGATGACTTTGTGTTGCTTGGCAACTACAATGTATAAAATACCAAATGTAATTAAGAAACTGCCCACCCTGAAAAGCTGTCAGTGCAGAACATTGCACAAATGTAAAAGGTTCCTTTACAGTGAATTTAATATCTGTTTTGAACACACAAGCAATTTAAAACAGAAATTTAAGTGGAGTAAAGTATACCCATTATATAGCACCACAATTCAAATTATATGTAGAACTTGTAGCGTACCTTCATATGGTTGTACAACTGTACAACAGTCGTAATTAGTGGGGGGCGTGGCTGAGCGCCGAGCATGGCGGTCATCTGGTAGACGAGCTCCGGACCAGGGCCGACAATTATCCTGTCATAATCCTGCCAATCAGGTGTAGTTGGGGACAAGCGGCGAGATCCTGCAGTTGGAACTGCGGGGAAATCAGGCGATACCAACAGAAACCGTGTCCATCGCCGGCATTGGTCGCGGTGCGGTGTAGAGACCTGCCGCTGCGGAGCTCGAGGAACGCCATATTGGGCCTGTAATGCAGGGAGTACTGCAGAGAGCTGCGGAGCTCCGCCGCGATGCGCCGATGAGCCGAGGTCGATACAGACTGCAGTGCGGTGGCGGAGGATCCAGAGCCTACACTAATTCCTGGACCGGAGTACCTGGTGGACCCAAACGCGGACTAGGTGGCGGAGGAGGGGACGCGTTCGGCGGACACGGTGCGTCGGTAAGTGCGGGACGGCCTTTGTCCCCGCCCCCTCCCCCCCGCCCCTCTTGTTTGGCAGTACCTGCAGGCGAAGCGGGAACAGATGACCAGAGTGCCGGCTGGACCTGCAGCACACCCCTTTCCCCTACGGCAAGTGGCGAGGCAGAGAGGGAGGGGCAGAGAGTCTTCACTGGTTTTCGGCGCTTGAGCCCGAGGCAAAGCAAGCATCAGAGAGAGGCTCATCAGTACGACCTCGGGGACACGTGTGGCCCCCCCCCCAGAGAGACAGTAGCGGCTAAAACGAAGGGTGAGGATCCTATACTCCTATACTGCGGGCAGTCAAATACTGTATTGGCACCAAGGGTGGTGCTCGCGAGTTCAGGCTGCAGGCTCACTAGGGGAAACACATCAACGGCGGCGAGGCTGAGTGCCATGAGATGGCAGTGCGACTGATTGTCCAGCATACCGCAGTGGTGACCTGAGCATATATGAAGAGCGCCGTGGGATGTTCCCATAGCACAGGCAAATGAGATAGAGGATCACGGACAAAGAGACTGGCCGTGACAGGCTGTATATGGAACTACTGTATTGTGTACATATAGGCGTCGGACTGCGGCCCAGTGCTCCTGATATTCATTGTAGGCGGACGGACCCCTCGTGACCGGGTCTAGCACTGATATTGAGAACATACTGGAGGGCGCAGGCACTTACATAAAGCGGGCTCTGGAATATGGCAGGAGACATACTGTGACTCAAGTGACTGTCAGTGTGGATCCCTCTCTACTGGAGTGCTGTCCACCGCCTCGCGGGGTGCCCAATAGCATTCTAGCGCCATAGGCAGACCGCGCAGTATACCTGCCTGTCTGTGAGGGAGGACAAACTGATTGTGTAACAGCAGCGGAGGATAGCACGGATTCTCTGACTTGGGGTTTGCGGTGGTTGGGCCTGGTCACCACTAACTATCGCCGTGATGGGACGGAACAGAGACAAGCAACAACAGGAACAGGGTGGCACGGACGCGGTTCAGGACCTAGCGAACAGTGTGGACCCTTGCGGCAGGATGCCTGGCTTTCACCTTGTGGATACCCTGCCGGGGTTATCTCACAGGGGAATACCAGGACGGGTTCCCTAAGCAAGCACTTAGATACCGACCTCGGTCAGTGATTTGCGCTATATAAATACATTTACATTTACATTTACATTTACAATACGCCAGAAGCTAGCTGCATCCCTCCTACTACGTTAACAGTTCCGGAGGATAAATTGGACCTCATATTGCGAGAAGCAAGGGACTCTAGAAAAGCGATCGAGATCCAGATAGGGACCCTAACCACTGGCCTGAATCTGCTTAGGGTGGACCACGCAAAAACGGCGGACAAAGTTAAAGACAACGCAGCGTCATTGGCTGAGGTTATGCCCAGGTATAAACAATTTGAGGGGTTGTTGGGTCTGGCCTTAAACACTGCAAAATCTCATGCCTTTTTCTTCATGGAACACGCAGATGACGTGGAAATAGAATTCGGAAATACCAAGCTTCAGATAGCGCAGACCACATTTAAGTTTCTGGGTAACCAGATTTATAGGGCAAGTGCGGACATGTTAGATGGTAACCTTAATAGAGCGATTAGAACCCTAAGATCCAGCGTCACCTTTTGGACTGCACTGCCACTGTCTGTAATGGGGAGAGTTGCCATTGCGAAAATGGTTGTTCTGCCACGTTTATTATATTATTACTAACCTGCCATTACTAGTACCACAAGCCACTTTAAATGCATTAAACACTTTATTAATAGATTTAATATGGGGGAAGGGTAGGAGGCGTATAAGCTTAAAAAAATTGCAAGTGGGTACCCGTGCCGGAGGGCTGGGAGTTCTGGTCATCCGCGCTTATTATTACGCTTGCCAACTGCAATAGTTGTCATACTGGACGGCGTGTCGTAATCTGCAGGAAATAGGGTACACTGCGGCCGACTTAGATAGTGGAGGTCTGCATGCTTTATTATTGCCTGGACATACCCTGCCGAGAGACCTACCTCCTTTACTAGACATTGCGCTTAAGTGTTGGAAAGCGGTGTTACGATACACAACTGCATCCCCTGCATACGCAGGCAATATTCCATTGTTAGGAATCCCGCTGGTGAGCGGCATACTCACAGCGCGCAGACTAGCACCATGGGCGGAAATGGGTGTCAGCACGGTGCGAGACCTATTTAGTAATGAGTTGCTCCTAGACCACAATGCCTTTGTGCATGAAACGGGTGCCACAGTTCACCTGTACTTAATACATGCTGCATTGGTTCAATATATGAAAAAACACCGGGCACCGCAGAGGAGGGAACCCACTAGCAATGACTTAGTGAAGATGATGCACTATATGGGGAGAGGTAGACACTTGATTTGATGGCTGTACACTGGAATTAGCGCCCACACAAGGGTCTCACTGGAAGCACTGAAAATTGCTTGGTCGGGGATATAGGGAGAAATATGTCAGACAAGGAGGGGACGGTCATAGTAGAACATCCCAGAAAGTTATCGAGAAACTCGAAATTCAAATTTATTCAAACAATGATACTGCATCGTGCTTACTTGTCCCCATGTAGACCGGATTAGAATGTTCCCACAAACTCAACATGCCTGCCCGAGATGTAAGACAGAAGGGGGACTTGATACACATGATATGGGGATGTCCGACCATAAGGGGATACTGGGATACAATAAGGAGAATAACCGGGATAGCATCACAACACAAGATCCACGATACCGTGGAAGAATGCATCTTGAGTTTGCACAAACACCTGTCAAAATACAAGGTACAATACCGCTTCATAGACCTTGCATTAATACTAGCTATTAGAACCCTCACTATGCGCTGGAAATCGAGCAAACCCCGCACTATATTGCACTGGTGTATAGAGATGTTACGATGGAGCACCGCAGAAGGTGCAGCACTGCGCAGGGAGGAAGTAAGAGGACTACGTAAGGTACCGATATCGCTAGAATGGGAGGCTATGTTGGAGGGGTTGAAAGCTGCCGACATAGACCAGGCTGACTGATAAATATATGAACTGAGGTGAAAAGGGTTGCTCATGCCTTGAACTCAAGTGCACAAAACGTGAAGTTGTAAGTATTAATTCACTAGTTACAAGTTACTGTAATGATAACAATGGTTCTACTGATGTGTTACAGCCCAGGAACTGCGATCGAAAAGTTCGGGGTGGGGGGAGAGTTACAGGGGTTAGTTAGAAATGGAGTAATCTCACCATGTCATATACCATGCGGACACAGACACGACATGTGTTTCTAAGACATATATGTAATGAAGATCATTGTAAGTGTTTTTGTAACAATGATGTATTTGTAAATGTTATTGACATACTGTTGTAAATGCCAAAAACAGGCGGATAATGTCATGGCAATTTGATACATGTTGTATGACGCATTAAAAACGAATAAAATATGTCTTTAAAAAAAACAGACGTAATTAGTATGCCTGCTTTTGCCACAGACTTTTTAGCGCGCATGTTTTTACCCCAAATATGTATTTACAACGCATGTCAATACCACGCATTGTTTTTAGATCGAAAAACAATGTAATTGTGAGGGAGCTCCCCCCTCCCCCAACTTACCTTAAATGTGTAGTGTTGGCATGAGTTGTAAATGCATATTCACTGTAAAAATATGCGTGCTAAAAAAATGTGTGGTAAAGGTACAACAAGGTAAAAACCTTGTTGCAAAGGTTGTTTCCCCTTCACATAATATTAATCTTGGATGGGTTTCCGCAACCTCATGAGTAAGACAACTATCCATCCAGCTCCTTCCACTGGTAATACACTTCAAATGTGGAAGATCGTAAGCAAAATTGCTAGCAGACTGACTCACTGCTGCTCTGGATTTCACACACAGTCAAGAAAAGTGTACACATGAGTTACACTTAAGAGGGAGCATTGCCCAACATGGATTATTAAATGCAGACTGGGTGTTCCCTTTCTAATTGGGTAAATACAAAGAGCATTCAAGGAATGAAATACTCCATGGAATGTCAGAGTAAATTTGCTGAGGGGAATCTGCTAGTTCGTTATAGCTCTGACACCGACTAGAGCTATACAGATGGCACAGCAGAGGGCCTGACACATAATAAAGAAGATGCTGCCTTACTCAAAACTTACCTCAATGCCTAAGAGCTGCTTAGACCACACTATTTTTTTTTTTTTTTGGAAAACCTTTATTGAAAATTCAAGGCACACAGCTATTCAGCCTTACATCCCTGAGGCTAGGCAGCATTATAAAGAACGGAGAAGAGGTGCGCACATATCAAATCAAGGAGCAAATCAGGTTTAATTTTATATTATAAGTAAAAAACCTAAAAAAACTGCAAAAAGAGAACAATAAAGAAAGAAGGTGGCAAGGTACAACACATGAGCGGCAATGCACAATTCCAGGGAGCAGGTGGGACCATTTAGCTCTCTACAATAACCATACTGGAGAAGCAGACAAAGTTGGGGGGGGGGGGGGGGGGGGGAAGAAAAGCACGATTCAGTTTAAGGAAAGAGTCTGGCGGAGGGAAGGGCTAAGGAGAGAGGCGAACCTCCAGCGGACCTGTATCGGGGGGCACACAAATATCACCTCTATATTCATTCCACGCACCCCAAACCACCCCCCACCTCTTGGGCTTACCCCTGGCCACATACACAGTCTTCTCACGGAGCATGCACCAGTCCATATTGGTTTTCCACTTGTCCACGGTGGGGGGAGTTGGGGCACCCCACTTTTGAGCAATGTCCCGCTTGGCCACCATGTAACCCAATGTGACCCAACGAGTTTGAGCAGTAGTGTAGTCAGTCGGACCCCACACGTTCAACAAGCAGCGCCGAGCTTCCGCAGTCAAATCCACACCAGTCACCTCACGCAGGACCACATGTACCCGTTCCCAGTAGGAAGCAACAGCCTGGCATTCCCAGATGATATGCATGAAAGTGGCCAGTGCACCACACCCACGCCTACAGAGACCATCCAAGGAGAGCCCCATGTGAATCAATCTAGGGCCGGTTACATAAACTCTGTGAAGTATCTTCAATTGGACTAAGCGCAGCCTAGCCGAGATTGCCACTTCTTTGGGGGAAGATACCGCACACTGCCAATCCTCATCATCCAACTCAATCCCATCACGCATCCACTGATCTCTCACACTCAACAACAGGTCCGTCCAAACATTTATCAGCTTTTTGTAGGTCAGGGAAATGGCACTGTCAGGCATATGGCCGTCCAGCACCCTGTCTTCCAGCGGGGATGGTTCGGAGACCTTCTCACCAGTAGGCAGGGCAGACACAAGGGCATGTCTCAACTGGGCATATCTGAAATACTCAGTGGCACCCAGCCGAAATTCAGCTTGCAGTGCCTCGAAAGACTTGATTTCCCCCCTAGCCATCACATCAGCCACCTTAGAAATACCAATGAGGTCCCACCGGTCAAAGCCCTTCGAGTGCCACAGCCTACCCAGCAAGTCAGAGTCGTAAAGTGGAGTGGCCATAGTAAGTCTGCCCTTCCACCCCAGTGTTTTCGTAATGGCCCTCCAAATGTGCACAGCTGTCTTGGTGGGACCAGTCATTTTTCCATCCAGAGATCTAGAGTATAGCGCCCTGTAGTACATCCCATCATTCAAGAGCCAACGATCCATGGCATACCCCGGACTCTCCGCCGGCCCATAAAAGCTGTGGTTAAGAGCGGCCAGTTGGGAAGCCCAATAGTACCGGCGGATGTCGGGCAGAGCAATGCCGCCATCATACCAGGGGATAGTCAGTTTAGCTACAGCGATACGCGGTCTACCCTCCCACAGGAGGGTCCGCTGTAGACCTTCAATTTCCTTGAAATATTTGGAAGGGACGGGATCCTGCGTGTTCTGGAGCGCGTACAAGAATCTCGGCAGGGACATCATCTTGAACAGTGCTGCGCGGCCCAACAGGGACAGCGGCAATCTTTTCCAGCCCTCCACATCGCGTCTGAGGCGAGCAAGAGGGGGAAGCAAGTTGTTAGTGTATCGCGCCCGGGCATCCGTTGATATATAGATGCCCAGGTACTTAAACCCCTGCTGTGAGACCCGTATAGCGCAACCCCTAGGAAGACGTGGGGTTTCCCCACTGAGCACATAGAGATAGGATTTCGACCAGTTAATAACCAGGCCCGAGTACCCACCAAAAGTGCTCAGCACGTCAAAAGCCACTATCAAGGATCGACAGGGGGAGGTGAGGTAGAGCAGGATATCGTCCGCGTACAGTGAGACTCGGTCCTCAAAGCCCGGTGACCACTTGATCCCACAAATATCAGGGTGGGTGCGTATCCAGGCAGCGAGAGGCTCAAGCACTAAAGCAAAAAGGAGCGGTGACAGCGGACAACCCTGTCTAGTACCCCTGCGCAAGACAAAGGAAGCCGATACCCGGCCGTTGACCGTTACATTGGCCAACGGGGAGGCATAGAGAAGCTTGACCCAACCAATAAAATCGGGGCCAAACCCAAACTTGGATAACACCGCCCAAAGATAAATCCATTCGAGAGAATCAAACGCCATTGTCGCGTCCAGTGAGGCCAGGACGGTCGGCTCGCCGAGTTTATGCACCCGCGCCATGACAGCGTGAAGCCTCCGAACATTAAGGGCGGTATTACGGTGGGGTATAAAGCCCGACTGGTCCGGATGGACCAAGTCGGCGATCACGCCCACCAGCCGGTTAGCCAGTAACTTGGCCAGAATCTTGGGTTCGGCGTTCAACAGGGAAATCGGACGGTACGATCTACAAAGGTCCCTGGGCTTCCCTTCCTTATGAGTAACCACAATGGTGGCCAAACACTGGTCCAGCGGAAGCTCACCAGCATCACGAGCCTCCAAGAACATACGCCGCAGGGGCACTGCGACGGTATCTGCCTTAATCTTGTAGAGCTCCACCGGAAGACCATTGGGACCGGGAGCCTTGCCAGAGCGCAAAGATCGTATCGCGAGTGCGACCTCATCAGCCGTAATGCCCCTGTCCATGTCGTCACGCTCAGTGTCCGACAGGCAAGGGAGCTCAACTCCCTCCAGAAAAGAGGCCGAGTCCGACTCAGTCAAAGTGGAGACCGAGGTGTAAACCGTCTCAAAATAATCGGCAAAGTCCGAAACAATGGCGCTGGGGTCAGTAACAACCACCCCGTCCTCCCCCAGAACCTCGGGCACCACGCGGGAGGCCATCTCTTTCCTATCCAACCAGGCAAGGAGCTTGCCCGCCTTGTCCCCCGCATCATAGATCCTTCCTTGCTGTTCCCTGCCCATCGCCTTGGCAGCGTCAGTGGCAGTGGCTCGATACTCCGACTGCTTCAAGGAGAGGGCGTGCAGCAATTCGGGTGTCGGGCTTGTTTCCAATTGAGAATCAAGGTCCCCAATTTCCGACTCCAACCGCACCATTTCCTCGTCCCTGCGTCTGCGCACCTCGGCTATTAGGGAGAAGGCTTCTCCTCGCAGGACAGTTTTGAAGGCCTCCCACAGAGATAAGGCCGATGATACCGAGCCCGTATTCTCAGAGAAATACAGGTCGATGGCTTTGGCTAGGAGGTCACGAGTCTTGGGGTTACAAAAGTACCAAGGATTGACCGGCACTAGTCTGGAGGTTGCCACAACACCAAAGTCAAACGATACCCAGACCGGGGAGTGGTCCGATATGCCTCTGGCCATCAGGCGGGCTCCGGAAACGGTCGATGCCTGGACCGCTGGAGTCAAGATATAGTCAATCCTGGATAGGCTGCCGTGCGCACCCGAGTGAAAGGAGTACTGCCGCTGGGCGGGATGGAGAAGCCACCAACAATCAATCAGACCCATAGTGCTCAGGAAATTTGGGAGCCATGATTGCGCACCACGAAGATCTCTGGATGGAAAATGGTCAAGAGTCCCCGACACCACCGCATTAAAGTCCCCACCAAGAATGAGCAATCCCTTCGGCAGGCCCAAAATGGCGCCCCCGAGGTCCTGGAAGGTAGTCGTCTGCAGGCCGGGGGGGACATAAACAGAAACCAAAACTAGGGTACGCCCCTCCCATCTGCCCACAACAGCGACATAGCGGCCTCTGTCGTCAATCACCCTAGTCTCCACCTCCAATGGGAGAGACATGCGCACCATAATCCCAACCCCCCGGGACCCCGAAGAGAACCCGGAGTGAGCCACCATCTTAAACCCCTTCCTATTAAGTGCGTGGCACGTATTGCCAATGAGGTGCGTCTCCTGTAGCAAAATGACATCGGGTACACACCGTTTAAACATCTGCAGTACAACCCCACGTTTAATGCGATCCCCCAGCCCATTCACATTCTAACTCAATACATTTAATGTCTTACCCCCCATCATCAAAGAAGCACCGTCCCAACCCCCACCCCCGGAAAGCAGCTACCGCGACATAGTAAACAGGAGAATAATCACCTTGCCTCAAGAGAAAAAGAAAAAGAAAAACATAAGGAGAACACTCAAACCAACCACCCCCCACCCTGCACCCCTGCATTAGACAAAGATACCCCCCCAACCAGCAGTGTGCCTGTCGCCCCCAGAAACTAATCTACGGAAAGCCCCCAGAGGAGAAAGGAGACATCCTATCACCTCCCGTTATCCTCCATAGTATAAAGCAACATTAGAAAGTAAAAGAAAATCATTAGTCCGTGACTAGTTGCACTTGCAGGGCCCTCCACCGAAAGAAGTCCGAAAAAACAGTGTTCATTCCTGGAGTGCAGGACCACCCGACGCCCCTTCCGACTGATCCTCAGGGGCAGTCCGATGTTGAGACAAGGTGTCCAACCAGTCCCCGGCAGCCTCCGGTAAATCAAAGAACACCACCCGGGAGCCATGTTCTATCCGAAGCTTCGCCGGGAATAGCATAGAGTACTTCATCCCCATCTCCCTCAGCCTACGCTTGACGCCCATACAACTTTGCCGGCGTCTCTGAACCGCTTGAGTGAAGTCGGGGAAAAAGTTCACATCGGCATTCTGGAATTTCAGCGGACCACCTCTTCTCGATGCCAGCAGGATCACATCACGGTCCCTGTAGTTGAAAAGTCTGGCAATGATGGGGCGCGGGGATGCTCCCAGTTTCGGTTGGCCACCAGGTAGTCTGTGCGCTCGCTCCACCAAAAAGAACGTGCTCAGTCCCCCGGGAGCCAAGTGTTCCAACACCAAGGTCTCAACGAACAGATCAGCAGCGTCTTCTTCGGCGCCCTCCGGCACACCGATAATGCGGACGTTCTGGCGCCGTGCCCGTCCTTCAAAATCATCGAGCCTGTGGGCAAGCAACGTGTTAGCGGCCTTCAGGTCCCGAACCTCCGATTGCACGTCGGACATATCGGTAGTCAGACTCGACGTCTTGATGTCGAGCGACTTGACTCTGTCGTTCGTCTTTCCGAGGTCGGCCCTGACAAGGTTGACTTCAAAGGTTGACTTCAATCGCCAACGTATCGACCTTGTGCGCCAACACTTCGTGCTGCTTATGCATTTCGGCCTTGATGCCCGCAATGGCCCCCATAACATCCCGGAGGGTAGGCTCAGCATCGTCCGGAGACACATCGCGCTGAGAGTCTTTAGTGCGGCCTGAAGCACCAGGCGATCCCTTCGGGAGGGAAAAACGTTCAGAGATGGTGGTCTGCGAGATGGAAGGTTTCCTGCTGACTCTCGGGGGCTTCCCTTTGTCCGGGTCGCCTCTGCCCGCCATGATGGGCGACGGGGGGATCGCAGCCCAGAGAGAGGTCCAACCAGCACCACCACTTCCAGACGGCAGAAGTCAGTATTCACCCCACCGTCTCATCAGAACGTCAGGCCGCTGGACAATCTGGTCTAGCCACCAGCGCAGACCGGGGCAGCTCCAATCCGCCCGAGCTGCCACCGTGTGGAAGCACCACCGTCCCCCTCGTAATGCCAGACTGTTATGGCGTCGTCGCCGCCAATCTTCACCACGGTGTAACTCAGCTCAGGAAACTCGGATCTTCGGTCGGAGAACGGGCCCCGCCTCAGCAACAGCACCGCAACAGATTCCCACTACTGTGGGACAGGATAGGTAGCAGGATCAATACGGAGGGTCGGAGGGTCTTAAGAGCTCCGAGATCACGAGGCCATCTTGGTTGCCCGCGAAGCTCCTCCTCCTAGACCACACTATTAAAGAACATTCCATTGCCCTTGACAGAACTGAAATGATTACCTTGAGTAAATTACCTTCAGCAAAATGAACAAGCTACTTACCTTGTGTAAGGCTCTTTCTAGTGGATCCTCTATTTAAGCACAGATCCATCTCCTTCATAACATCCCCAGGTAATAGACTGGGTGCAGATGTTTTCATAGCAGTTCTCTCACACGACACTTAGTTCCATCCCTGAATTGCCCACCAATGTCAGTTTCATGCTGACCCGGACCCTTGGACCTGGAGCACAAAACAAGTGGCAGTATCAATGTGCCGATCTCTAATTTGGGACCTTTTCAAATGGTAAAAAAGAGACCACTCTTGCAGATCAGGAAGTGGGAGGGCAGTGAGGATTTCACAGTTAGATAGAGTATCCACCAGAAACTGCATTACCAAAAGGTAAGGAACTAGTTCTTCTGATGAATACTTTAAACCGTAGAGTCATCACCTTTGAATAAGATACCAAAGAGGTGCCTCCCCAGTTGGAGGGTTTCTGGAGTGGGCTCAGACGAAGAGTCCTGAAGGACCGAAGAAACAAAATGACAGAACTGTTTAACCTGGCAGTCAAAGTAGTAGTGCTTCGTGAACATGTGCACTTTCGACCATGGTGTGGCCTGACAGATGTCAACGACGGTAAACATCCTTTACAACGCATGCGATACAACGCATGCCATTAACCCGCATTTTTACTCCACAAAATCTTTTTCAGCGCAGGGCTTTACACCGCAAACCATTACAATGCATTCTCCAAAGTAATGCCCCAGTGGAGTTAGAATTGTGTATTTCATTGTAAATGGGGAATGTGTTGTAATGGATTGCGTTGTAAAGCCCTGCTTTGTAAACTATTTTGCAGAGTAAAAAATACGGGGTAATGGCATGCGTTGTAAAAGCGTGCGGGGTAAAGTGTCCTATTCGTCAAGGACAGGCACTTCATATGACAGTGGAGTGGTGGCAGCCTCAGCCCTGATTGAATGGGCTCTCAAACCTTCCATAGGCAGCATTTATGGTCAATGCATAGCAGATCTTAATGCAAAGGCCTATCCACCTTGACAGAGACCTTTTCTGCACATCCTTTCATTTCTTTGCCCCAGAGAATGCCACAAAAAACTGATCGTTCACCAGATGCTCCTTAGTACAATTGTTGTAAAAGCTTAAGGCTCTTTTGGGATTCAGCTGCTGGAGTCCCTCCTCTTTTAAAAGGTGAGGCGGAGCAAAGAACATAGGGAGGGTGATGGGATTTCCCAATGTGAAAAGGAGTCCCAACTTGTCAAGAAGTCCTCAACACTAGCTTGTACGGAAAAAAAAGATGTGGGGCGGTTGCAACAAGAAAGGTTGGAGCTCACTTAGCAACAAGCTTAAGTCATCGCAGTGAGGAAAACGGTTCTGAGAGTCCGAATAGACAGTGAGCGCCTATGGTTTGGATTGAAGGGGTCCATATGAGGAACGGCAGGACCAAATTGAGATCCCACTGTGGCAACACAAACAGTTTGGGAGGGAGCATATATGCTTAACCTTTACTAAACCGCATCACACCAGGTGACTTAAAAAAGAACAGTTTGTCCAGTGAACACAAAAAGGCTCGAAGAGAAAACAAAAAAACTCTACTTGTGCCCACTGCAAGACCTTCTGGAAATTTACTGAAAAAAAAAGTTACGTGAAGTTATAGTCAAGCGAAAACATCATTTAAAAATACTATTTTAAACTCATAACAAACACTCAATCAATCAATCAAGACATTTATAGAGCGCACTACTTACCCGTAGGGTCTCAAGGCGCTTAAGGGGGGGGGGGGGTGCCGTTACTGCTCGAACAGCCAGGTCTTGAGTTTCTTCCTGAAGGAGAGGTGGTCTTGGGTCAGGCGCAGGTCGGTCGGGAGGGAGTTCCAGGTCTTGGCGGCCAGGTAGGAGAAGGACCTTCCTCCAGTTGTTGCTCTGCGGATGCGTGGGACGGCGGCGAGGGCGTGGCTGGCTGAACGGAGGTGGCGTTTGGGAGCGTAGAAGTTGATTCGGTTGTTGAGGTAGCTCGGGCCTTGGTCGTGTAGGGCTTTGTGTGCGTGGGTGAGGAGACGGAAGGTGATTCTTTTGTTGACGGGAAGCCAGTGCAGGTCTCTCAGGTGTCCGGTGATGTGGCTGTTTCGTGGGATGTCGAGGATGAGTCTGGCTGAGGCGTTCTGGATCCGCTGAAGTCTCTTCTGTAGCTTGCCGGTGGTTCCGGCGTAGAGGGCGTTGCCGTAGTCCAGTCGGCTGGTGACGAGGGCCTGGGTGACGGTCTTCCTGGTTTCCGTGGGGATCCACCAGAAGATCTTCCGTAGCATGCGCAGGATGTTGAAACATGCCGAGGAGACGGCGTTGACTTGTCTGGTCATGGAGAGGGAGGAGTCCAGGATGAAGCCCAGGTTGCGTGCGTGGTTCGTCGGTTTGGGTGCGGTGCCCAGGGCGGGGGGCCACCAGGAGTCGTCCCAGGCGGTGGGCGTGGAGCCCAGGATGAGGACCTCCGTCTTGTCTGAGTTCAGTTTCAGGCGGCTGGTCGTCATCCATTCGGCTAACTCCTTCATCCCTTCGTGCAGGTTGGCTCTGGCGGCGGCGGGGTCGTTGGTCAGGGAGAGGATCAGCTGGGTGTCGTCGGCGTAGGAGATTATGTTGAGGTTGTGTTGGCGTGCGATGGCCGCGAGGGGGCTCATGTAGACGTTGAAGAGGGTAGGGCTCAGCGAGGATCCTTGAGGGACGCCGCAGATGACTTCGGTGGCCTCTGACTTGTACGGCGGTAGGCGGACTCTCTGTGTTCTTCCGTCGAGGAAGGAGACGATCCATTCCAGTGCCTTCTCCTGGATTCCTACGTTGCTGAGGCGTTGCACTAGGGTGTGGTGGCAGACAGTGTCGAAGGCCGCGGAGAGGTCTAGGAGGATGAGGGCCGCTGTTTCTCCGTTGTCCATCAGGGCTCGGATGTCGTCTGTGGCGGCGATGAGGGCGGTCTCGGTGCTGTGGTTGGCTCGGAAGCCGGACTGCGAGGGGTCGAGGGATCCGTTCGTCTCGAGGAAGGCGGCCAGCTGCTTGTTGACGGTCTTCTCGATGACTTTGGCTGGAAACGGGAGTAGCGAGATAGGGCGGTAGTTCTTGAGTTCGGTGGGGTCTGCTGTAGGTTTCTTGAGAAGAGCGCTGAGTTCGGCGTGCTTCCAGCTCTCGGGGAAGGTGGCGGTGTCGAAGGAGGTGTTGATAATGTCCCGAAGGTGGGGTGCGATGACAGCGTCGGCCTTGTTGAAGACGTGGTGAGGGCAGGGGTCGGTCGGAGATCCGGAGTGGACGGAGTTCATCATGCGGACGGTGTCTTCGGTGCTGATCGGAGTCCAGGCTCGGAGGGTGGTGGTGGGTGGTGTTGCTGTGGTCCTGGCGTGCGTCGGTTGGGTGCTGAAGCTGTTGTGTATGTCCGCGATCTTGTTGTGGAAGTAGGAGGCGAGGGAGTTGCAGAGGTCTTGCGAATGGGTGATGTCGTTGTTTCCTGCGCTGGGGTTGGATAGCTCTTTCACGATGTTGAAGAGTTCCTTGCAGTTGTGTGCGTTGTTGTCCAGTCGGTCCTTGAATGCAGGGTTCTTGGCGGCGCGGATGAGTTGGCAGTGCTTCCGGGTGGCGTGTTTGAGGGCGGTCATGTTGTCTGGTGTAGGTTCCTTTCTCCAGACTTTCTCGAGGGCTCGGCAGTTCTTCTTGGAGCTCTTGAGTTCGTCGGTGAACCATGGGGCTTTCTTGCTGCCGGGTCTGCTGGGCGGGGTCCTCAGGGGGGCGAGTTCGTCCGCGCAGTTGCTGATCCACTTCGAGAGGTTGTCGGCGGCTTGGCTGGGGTTCGCTGAGCTGGCCGGTGGGTGCTGGCTCAGGGAAGCGGCGAGCTGGTCGGCTGTGATCTTGTTCCAGCTTCTGCGGGCAACCTGTTGCTGGTGGTGGTGGATCGTCGTTCTTTTGAAGGTGAAGTGTACGCACCTGTGGTCCGTCCAGTGAAGTTCTGTGGCGTGGCTGAAGGTGATGTCTTTGCTGGATGAGAAGACTGCGTCGAGTGTGTGTCCGGCGAGGTGGGTGGGGGTGTTCACCAGTTGCTTGAGTCCGAGGTTGTCGAGCAGGGTGCTGGTGTTGCGGTCGTTGTTGTTCTCCAGGTGGAAGTTGAGGTCCCCCAGGAGGATGTAGTCGGCGGAGGGGAGGGCATGCGGGCTGATGAAGTCGGCGATGTCCTCGCTGAATTGAGTGCGTGGTCCCGGGGGTCGGTAGATCAGGGTGCCTCTGAGGGTGGTCCTTGGGTCGGTGTGGATCTGGAAATGTAGGTGTTCGGCGGTGGTTAGGGTGTTGTCGGTGCTGGTCGTGATTCGGATGGTGTTCCTGTGGATGATGGCGATGCCTCCTCCCATCTGGTTGGCGGTGCGGTCCCTCCGGGTGATCTTGTAGCCCTCTGGGATGGCGATGGCGATGTCGGGCGATGAAGAGGCGTTCATCCAGGTCTCCGTGATGAAGGCAACGTCAGGGGCTGTGGCGTCTAGGAGGTTCCAGAGTTCGATGGCGTGTCTGTGGACGGAGCGGGTGTTGAGGAGGATGCACTTGAGGTGGTGGCTGTTGGTGTTCGGCTTGGCAGGTGCTGGTGCCGGGCAGGTCCGGATGCAGGTGAACTTGCAGGCGTGGCAGCTGAAGAGTCCGTGGGTTCGTCTCGGGGTGGCTTGGTAGCATCCTGGGGGTCGGCCGGTGTTGAGTGCGATGAGGGTGGCGGCGTTGTACGTCAGGCGGGAGGGCCGGGGTCGTCGAGGGCCAGGGGTCCGGGCACTGGGCGCAGTCCAGGCGCGGACGGGCGCAGACGGGCTTACCTTTGGCGCGCCTTCGGCGCACAAACGGCGCGCCCGCTGCGCGTTCGCACGGTCGCCATATATATAAAATTCACCAGTTGTATTTACTTGAAACAACTCTAAATATCGTACTTGCCTTGCACTGCTTGTGACCTCACACGTTGCATCACTCATGATTTGTTCTAAATACATCATTGATAACATCACTGGTGATATTAGAAATTACATCATTGATGACAACACTGCATAGCAAGTGCACAAGTTATAACTACTTAATTTAACTATAACTGGTGAATTTCAGTGTTTTTGTGTGAGTTTAAAACTTTTTTTTCTAACTGACATTTGCACCTAACTTTTGTGTCACTTTAACCTTCGTTTTTTTCAGGGAATTTCTACGTTTTTTTTAATGTAAAGTAAGATATTACCATACCTAACTATGTCACTTTCACCTTTGTTTGAACATATGCCAGTTGTTAGGTGATAGCTGATGGAATAATTTAATAAGGCCTGCATTAAGAGAGGGAAGATAATTCCAGTTGGATCCATATCCCGACCTACAGGCCCATCCGAATGATAAGCTTAGTGGGAGCATGGGAACTCAATGGCATTTCACCAGAGATTTCACCTGAGGTCATCAGGTGAAATACCAGGCCAAAATGTGTTGGCACGTTAAATACAAATCCTGAATGTTATGCCCCAAATCTCAGAATTCCCGTTAGTTCCCCTCCACCTCAGTAACAAGAACCCTGAGTAACAATAATTCTGGGAGAAAGGCATTACATAATGTAGCAACATGTAAGAAGGGACCCCCTCAGAAAGGTACGTTGTGGCCCAGGAACAGAGGGGAACAAGCAACAATTCTAATGTAAAGACGTTCCTGCAATGGCCTTCTAATTCAATTACACAATTATGTTTATAAATATCCAAACCAGGTGACAAAAGATAGATAAAATACTGAAATTATTCAAAACATATACAAATTTATTTTTTCTCTTTTTATCTTTTAGTTCATATAAGTTCTGTTATCAATCAGAAATCACAAGACAAAAATGTTTCAATTCATATCAAAAATTTCAGGACAGGTACAGTTGAGTCATAAATATCTGCAACAAAAAAACATAAAACATACAACATACAGAACTATTTAGTAATACCCCTTGGTAACACCCATATCTCTCAACACACTCACGTGCTAACAATCATACCACACTCAAACTACAAACTAGGATGGTGAAAGGAACTGCTGCGGGAGCCTTAAGTCACATCTTGGCCCATTTTTTAGCATTGTCATCTTGCTAAATATTAATTCAGTTCCTTTCACCATCCTAGTTTGTAGTTTGAGTGTGGTATGATTGTTAGCACGTGAGTGTGTTGAGAGATATGGGTGTTACCAAGGGGTATTACTAAATAATTCTGTATGTTGTATGTTTTATATTTTTTTGTTGCAGATATTTATGACTCAACTGTACCTGTCCTGAAATTTTTGATATGAATTGAAAAATGTTTGTCTTGTGATTTCTGATTGATAACAGAACTTATATGAACTAAAAGATAAAAAGAGAAAAAATAAATTTTTATATGTTTTTAATAATTTCAGTATTTTATCTATCTTTTGTCACCTGGTTTGGATATTTATAAACATAATTGTGTAATTGAATTAGAAGGCCATTGCAGGAACGTCTTTACATTAGAATTATTACATAATGTAGCTTCACTCATGATTTTTGTTTCTTTTTAGAAAATATTTAAACCGATGCATGTTTAGTTGTCAGCAGACAATGTTCTTAGTGTGACATCCAATAATGTTGCTTTAGATTCTCAACACTCATACCACCCACATTATCTGTGTGGCATGAATAGGAATTTATATCACACTGTATTACATCCTTAGTCTCTCCAAAACCACTCCTAAGCAACCCTAACACAGTAACAAAAAGAATCAGAAAAAGATAAGCGCTGTTAAAATAGCATGAGCAGGCTTACAGCGTGCTTCTGGTATTTTTGTGTAATATTTTGGTCACAGGTTTCATTTCAGACCAGGACAAACTAAGCTCTTCATTTTTCAGAGGTCAAGTACTGTAAAATGGCAAGACCATACATGAATGGTATATGAAAAGCAAATCATTCGTATGTGTATAATTACCTTACTTCCAGGCTTTGGTCCCCTCTTTTTTGGCAGCTTCAAAGGCTCCACTATAGACGTGGAGGCACAGGAGACTAGGTGATGGAGAAGACCCTTGGGCGTTCGTCCACGCCTCTTGTCGATCTTATAGACTTGTTGCTGCGGTGGATGAACTCTGATGGTCCTTGCACTACTTTGCATGCTGAGCTTTTCAGAGCATATATCAGAGGCAGTGATGGGGCTTTTTGGAACCACAACTGTAAGGGAAAATAAGACGAAAGATAAAAGATTAACATATTTACAAAGACCCAGTATTAATACTGTTCTATTCCCAACTACAAACCTGTCAGAAACACAGTTCACTCAGCCTGGTAAACAGCCCTTTCAGAGAAAGCATTGGCAAAGCCAATAAATCTTGGCAATCCGAGAACTATAGACGTTGTCAAAGTTAATGGCACATTAGCGCAGCCATGCGCACTTGGTGCCAGGTAAGGCCTGCCCTCCTCACAGCGTCACCAGTGGAGCGTACAGCTGCGGTCCGTGCAGGTAACAGCAGTGGGGTTGTAGGGCTGGGCAAGGGGGGATTTTGAGGAATGATGCAGAGTGGAAATTATTTCTTTATTTAATTTTCCCTCGACATCGTCCCTCAAAATACCCCCTTTCCCGGCCCCACCTCTGTTACCTGCACCATCCGCGGCTGGGAGCGTATAATGTGCCCGCGCCCCTACAGGGGCCTGAGCACTGAAAGCAGCGCAGCAGACACGCATCAGCATAGAGAAGAGACATCTCTGCAGAAGTTCTACGCTTACAAATGGCATCATGTAATAACAATGTGTAATGATCCAAGGGAGGCAGTTGAGTAGGTTGAGATAGGTTTAATTAATGGCATACAGAAACAGCCAACCAGTTCAGTTGAAGTCTTAGGTAAAGATGATTCCCTAGTGGAATGCACCACAAGAGCATAGCAAGGTTCTAAGAATACACAGGAGTCATACTTAAAGAGACAAGGTATAAATAAACATTACAAAACAAGCCTAGAATATTACATCATCTCCTTTTCTTAACAGAATAAAAAAACAGGAGAAAAGCAGCGATAGGTAATAGTCTAATTACAAAAAGTATTCATAAACTTATTCTCTAAATCTTGAAGGTCTATTTACAATACGAGAGCTCTTCCTGGTACCTGTGCCAGAAGAGGAAGTATTGTCACGCACAGAAGCATTAGAGGGACCTTCAGAAACATGTGAGGAGGAATTAGCTTTAGAAGAGTCAGGGACAATTTTAGCAACTCTGTTGAGATTCCACCAGAAACCTCCTTCAACTTGTATGGCATTGCCTGTGACCTTAACAACTTTAGCGGGAGGTCCAAACTTGCTTTCCCCTTTGCTAACATGCCCAGACTTCCTAATCCGTACAAAATCCCCAACTTCCAAAACACTCTCTTTTGTTCCTTTCCTCACATCAAAATATTCCTTTTGTTTGGACTGGGCGATTAAGACATTACTTTTAACAATGGACATGAGACTAGAAACATCTGAAGTTGACTTAAACCATTTGGACATCCACCCAGGACAAAATGAAGTGTTGGGCTTCCGACCTCTCATTAACTCGAAAGGAGAGATCTTGGTGGAGGAGTGAGGGGTGGTTCTGTAAAACCAAATCATGCTCTTCAAAGCTTTACTGACCTCAACATTGCTACATCTAGCCCACTTCACACAGTCACCAACGACTCTGTTCATCCTCTCAACAAGTCCGTTCCCTTGAGGATGATAAAGGGAACTCTTGACATGCTTGACGCCAGACTTGGAGAGAAACTCAATAAACTCATGGCTCACAAATTGTTTCCCATTGTCGGAAACCAGCACTTCAGGAAACCCTTCCCTGCTCCATACATCACAAAGGAACTCAATAACATTTTTGGTATCAGCATCTTTAGTTAGTTTAAACTCTGGCCATTTGGAAGCATAGTCAACTAAGACCAAAATGAACCTGAAACAACCACTGAGCACGGAATAGGGACCCATTATATCAATGCCCAGTTTAGCCCAGGGACGATCTGGACATTCAACTGGCATAAGAGGAGGAACCCACGTCTTGAGACTCTTATCAGAAGACTTGCATATACAACATTCTGCAACAAAACAGTCAATATCTGAATCCATGGCAGGCCACCAGAACATCTCGCGAATTCTACGTTTGGTGAAGGAACAACCTAAATGACCCTCATGAGCTTTGGCAATTATGTCTTTCCTAAAGGCAAAAGGAGGGATAATTTTGTCATTCCGTAATAGAATGCCATCCTCAATGGAAATCTCATGTCCAACTTTAGAAAAGGGTTGAAGAGCAGCAGACAACACTTTTTCACGTGGCCAGCCCACCTTGACAAAGTTGCAAACATCTTGAAGAATACTATCCTTATCAAAAGCCCTTCTCCACTCGACTTCAGAACAAACTTGTAACTCAGGAATGTCCACACAAGCAACTAAGCAATCATCACAATCTTCATCAATAAGATTAGAAAATGGAATGTCGACATCGTCGTCACACACAGTGGGAGGAAAACGAGACAAGAAATCAGCCCTTACGTTTTTCCCTCCAGCAATATGCACAACATCAAAATTGTATTGTAAGAGCCTAGTGACCATTCTTAAAATCCTGGGTGTACAACACTTGGTAAGACCACCACCTAAGATGTTAACTAAAGGTTTGTGGTCAGTTTGAAGTAAAAAACGCGTACCCCAAATGAATGGTCTAAATTTCTCAATGGCCCAAGAGCAGGCCAAAAGCTCCTTCTCTATCACAGAGTATTGAATCTCGGCCGATCTCAACACTCTTGAAGCAAAACTGATGGTTCTTTCCACACCGCCTTCATTTTGTGTTAAAGTGGCACCAAGACCGACACAACTTGCGTCAACAGTGAGACAACAGGGTAACGCAGGATCAAAGGGTTTAAGTACAGAATCAGACATGAGGGAAGCTTTCACCTTTTCAAAGGCTAGGACACACTCTTCGCACCAAACGAATTTGACTCCTTTTCTCAATAAATTACTGATAGGACGTACAATAGTCGCATAATGGGGAATAAACCTGGAGTAGTATTCACAAATACCTAGAAGAGATTTAACTCCAGTTTTATCAGACGGAGTAGGGGCTTTAGAAATTGCGTCTAAAAGTCCAGGTCTAGGCTTAATTCCATCTTGCGTCAAAATGTGACCGAGATACTCAACTTCCGTACACAAGAATTTGCATTTTTCAAGTTTCAAAACAACACCATGATCTTGAAATAAACTAAGAACATTATCTAGAACACAATCATGAGAACCAACGTCTTTGCCAAAGATTAACACATCATCTTGGAAGACTGTTACACACTTGACACCTTGCAAAATATTACCCATGACTCTCTGAAAGACCGAAGCGGCCGACGCTAGGCCAAAGGGCATGCGTTTATACTGAAATGTACCCAAAGGGGAAATAAAAGCAGTAATGTGACGGGAATCGGGATGTAGCTCAACCTGGTGGTAGGCACTGGCTAAATCAAGTTTTGTGAAGAACTTTGCTCCTTTGGTAGCTGCGAAAAGATCGTTAATGCGGGGAAGGGGATGAGAATCTACCCAAATCTCCTTGTTGACTGAGCGAAGGTCAACACAGACCCTAAGTTTGCCATCCCTCTTACGGGCTACGACCAAAGGCGAAAGCCAAAGAGAGGACTCAGTAGGTTCAATCACACCACACTCACATAGCATTTCCAGTTCTTTCTTCAAATCATCTCTGACACTGAAAGGTACACCCCTAAGTTTGTGTTTGACAGGTGTTGATCCTTCTTTTACAATGATCTTGTGCTTAAAGCCTTTTATTTTGCCCAATTTTGAACTAAAAACGGAGGGAAACTTGCATTTGAGCATTTCTAGATAATCAGAACATGTAGCAATAAAAACTTGTTCCCTCGCACCAGGTTTAAGTGTCATTCCAAAAAGACCCTGATGGAACCAACCCAATATGTTGAGCCCTTTAATAGCAACATAAATTTTCCCTCTAATCTTCCTTCCCTGAAAACATAAGATGTCTTCAAAGAAGCCAAGGAGACTAATCCTCCTCCCTTCGTAAGACACAGGAGCACGGTCTGGAGGAAGAAGAGGACGAGAGTTACTCCAAGTAAAGTCAAATAAATCCTTGTCAATCATGGTGATTTTAGCACCAGAATCTACAAGGAGTTTCAAAATTTTGTCACCGACCGTCACCTCAATGATGGGGTCAACACAGGAATCAGGATCACCTTCAATTATTGATTCATCAGGAAAATCAGAAACAACTCCAATAGTTATCTCAGAATCTGAAGACGAATCAGAATCCACAACACCCACAACAGGTTTATCAAAACTTTTCTTGTATTTCAATTTTAAGCAGACCTTAGCAAAATGTCCCAACTTTTTACAATAGTTGCACACCACGTTGGAAGCAGGACAAGAGGAACCTTTAAGATGTTGGGGGTTGCCACATCTTATGCACATTTGAGAGGAAACAGTTTTATTCCAAACTTTACCTTTAGAGGAATTCGTTAGAGATTTTCTTTTGTTGAACTTGGAAGAAGAATTTAAACTTAAAGCATTTATAGGTTCAATAACTTTGTCTTCAAGTTCTCTGAGAGACACCATGGATGTTTCAACACTTTTCGCTAATTTAATGGTGTCATCCAAAGACGGATCACTCAATGCTAACAACTTTTGTCTAATGTTTTTATCCTTGCAATGGCACACAAACTGATCCCTTATAAGTTGTTCATTGAAGTTCTCAAATTTACACTCAGATGCCAATCTGCGTAAGATAGAGATATAAGTATCAATATCTTCGGAATCAGCTTGTTTTCTCTTAAAGAAAGTGTGTCTACGAACCATAAGATTAGGCTGTTTATCGAAACGTATTTTGAGTTTCAGAATGGTGTCACTATATTCATCAGAAACGACACCTTCAGTAATAGGTAGGTCAGGAAGGTGTTTGTAGACAGACCTGCCCTCAAAGCCTAGTGAGTGTAAAAGAAGACATTTCTTTCTTTCAGGTCGAAATCTAGATGCCCCAATAGCTCCTAGATAATTCTCAAAAGCATCATGCCAGATTTCCCACCTTATAGAAGGTTCGCCAGGAGTTTCCAAGAAGGCTGGAGGTGGATTTACTGATTGTAAGGTAGACATGACTTAATGATAAAATTAATGAGATTAGAAAAAAAAAAATACAGTGAGTAGTATAAGTAGAAATGTGAGTCAGTGGTGTGTGCCAGTGTAAACTAAGAGAACAAATGTCAAGTAAATAGAACAAACGTTAAACAGTACTTTATGTTCGTACAATAAACAAAGGAGCTGTGTACATCAGCGAGTGTCCAGGAAAAGCTGTGTACATAAATACGTCGAAAGCGGAAACTGTGCGCTTAAATAACTTGAAAACAGGAGCTGTGCGCATCAGCGAACAAATGGTTGCTAAGCAATGAACGCTGTGCGCATCAGCGGTGAATGCGCGAAAATGAAGATAAGAGCTGTGCGCATCAGCGGTGAATGCACAAAGAATGTTGAGTACGTAATAAAGGCGAGTGGTAGGACCAATGCCGAGGGTTAAAACATCCGTCCAATGAAAATGAACAATGGAAGACGTGAGGACGTATGACGCTCTTCACAAACGTGCTGACATGGAGGCTGAGGTAGACGTCACAGGATTGCACACGGAAAAGGAATGCAGGCGATCGAAGTTCCAGTGACAGAATGGCACGAGGTACGTAATGTAATTTTTTGAATTGACAACGGTAAAAGTCAGAACAGAGCAAAATGTCAGAAAAGGAAAATAAAGTAGAGGTCCGAGTAACCACAAACGATGAAAACACAGACGAAGGAAAGAAAATAAATAGTCTTACAGTTTAAGTGGTCTTCGTTTGAAGTCGGTAGATTCAGTGAAACGAAGGATGTGGTACACGAAGATCCTTTCTGAAATCTGATGTGGTACTCGAAGATCCTTTCTGAAATCTCTATAGATGTAGACACTTTCAAAACAGCAGGGAAATACCACCGTGACTGTAGAAAGCCCGCCTGATGATTCCGTGTGGAAGTAGGAAATGCCGACTCGATCCTGAAAGTGACGGGTGGTCAACGATGGCAGGAACGAAGCTCTATCTCTTGATGGCCAGGCCCAAGGGTATTACACAGCACGCATCGTCGCCAATAAATTTATGTAATGATCCAAGGGAGGCAGTTGAGTAGGTTGAGATAGGTTTAATTAATGGCATACAGAAACAGCCAACCAGTTCAGTTGAAGTCTTAGGTAAAGATGATTCCCTAGTGGAATGCACCACAAGAGCATAGCAAGGTTCTAAGAATACACAGGAGTCATACTTAAAGAGACAAGGTATAAATAAACATTACAAAACAAGCCTAGAATATTACACAATGTTATTTACATTAGTTGGCTTAATGTAAGCAATAGTTTTTTTATTACTGTGGTATCCCTGCATGCATGGAACAATGTATATGTTCTGACTGGGTGTGTTTGTTTCCACTATATATTTCTTGTTACATCATGTGAAAGAGATTAAAAAAAGGTTTATAAAGGAAATGTATGTTGGTAAATCTAATGTATTCACTGTTGGGCTTTAAATTTATGGATGCGACAACATAAAATCAAGCGCACAGGCATTATAAAATTATATGTCAAAATGAGATGTAAATATAAACTCGCACTTCTGTGTATTTCATAGAGGTATTTATGTATGTGCACGTCTGAAACCTGAAATGTAAAACCGAAGTTAAGTATTTTTTAAGCAAGTATTTTTAAAGTAAATCGAAATTAAAAGTAATGTTGCACTGCGTTTATTTGCAACCTGATTTGCTTGTGAAACATTTTAATTGTGATTGCACCCAAAACACACTCTTAAATCGCATTTTTATCACAGCAATGGAAAGAGTTATTTAGGAAAATCTTGTGATTAAAAGCATTTGTTTAAACATATGTTTTGCAATGAAATCAGATGGTCTCAGAATTGAAACTAATGTTGCACCCGAAAATAAAAATAAAAAAAATATACAAGGTATATTGAAAGTATGTAACTTTGATTTGCCGTTGCAACATAACATTTAATTATGAATGTGTATGAATTACTTTTACAAATGCGCTTAAACAAAGGCTTTGCATCGTTTGATTTTGTTTGTAAAAATGCACCCAAAATTGAAGTGATCGAAGTGTGGTTTAGCCTCAAGTTTTGAAAATCAATCACAGGAACGCAGAATTACAAGTATATCATACTGATGAAGGACCTGAGTTTTGACGTACACTAATCATGTATAAAATAGCTAAACAGGCGCCCTCAGACAAATAGCATCTGGCATTTGACCTTGGTCTTTGAATGCACTGCAAATGTGACGAGATAAGAACAAGATTTACAGGCCTGTTTACAGAGGAGCTTGGCGCAGCGAGTAAAAAGGCAAGTGCTAGTGTGAAGTGTTCTTTAACAAAGAAAATAGTTGTTCCCGAAACAGATCCTAAAATGGAAGCAATGGAGGAGATAGTGCGATTGGTCCACAGTCTTGGGGAGGGCTCAACAGCGGGCGAGGCATCACAAATACATGCCATGGACAAATGGGGAGAAAGATTTGAAAGCAGTGTTGGAGACAACAAATGAGAAGCCTATGTGCGGGCTGAAGCCCACAAAAAATATACAACATGTCTCTTTGAGACAGTGCATGCGCTGTCTAGCCGAGACCTAAAAAAAGACTCATAATGGTACGAAAAATTGTGTCAGGAACCATTGTACCATTTTATGTGGTGGGGGAAAAGGGTTGTTATGAGCCCTTAAAATGTTAAAAAATAAACTTAATTTTGAAAGCAGGTACAACAAAAACAAAAAGAAAACATATCACCTACTAATGCTAGCTGCTATATGCTTGCAATATAAAATCGTCAAACTAAAAACAATTCACTGACAAAGATATTTTAAAACAACTTTAAAAAATCTGACAAAAAATATTTTGCCATTTAAATGAAAACCCGAATTGCAGGTAAACCTAATGACTGGTAAAGTTATTATTTAAAACAAATAATTCCTCTTTGAACCACGTGTCACTACACCGAAAAGAACTAAGATTAGGTGGATTTAAACAATATTAACATGCTTTGTTCAGCCACTCAAATAGAAGGCATTGTACACTATGTTATTTTCTTTAACAAACAATAGTCAGGCAAGAAAGCTAAAACAGTCTCACAGACCAGACCCAAAAAAGGCACAACTATCCATTGTTGAAAACATCAGCTTGCAATAAGGGCGGCAATGAGAGACAGAGTTCACATCTCCATTTTTACATGATCGATAGGGTTTAAAAGATGCGGACAAAAGATAAGATTAAAAGACCATGCAAAACGTACAGTTTATATTAGAAATATTGCAAGCAGCCTTAGGCAAAAACTTCTTTTGCACCCTGAAAGTCTCTGCAACTAAATGAGAGAGCCCACTGAGGCATTACAATGACTCGGTCATTGTGTTGGCAAAAATAAACCAAATAAACAGAGCATTAGAAGGTGTGTTGATCTGTGAAACTGTAATATTAGTACACATATGTACCACTGGGTAATGTGATTCGAAATGGTACCTTCATTAATCCTCTGTGTGCCATTCTATATTAAAATGTCTTATTAATTACCCCTGAGAAAAGACAAAGATTAAATGCGTGCTATTTGGTCTCTCACCAACTTAAATGACTTCTCAATGCGCCCTGGACCACATCTTTAAGAATCTGTAATGTTTTATATATTTACAAGAGGTCGCTTTGCCACGGGTAAATGTAGGAAATAACCACCAGATTGCCTACTGGAATGTGGAATACAACTTAAAACATCATCTAGTTGCTGATGAAAGAGCCCATGTCTATTCTGCCTCCAAATGCTTCTTATTTTTGATACACCCTATATGCCCCCTCACTGTTCCTAGACACACCAATAGTATTTCATGTGCTGTGCTCTACTGGTTCCTCACAAAATCTCATAACTTTCAGAGACCTACTTAAACCTTACTTCTTCAACGTCATTAATCCTGACCCCTTTATTTAACCACCTAATGTTTTGTGAGTAATAATCTAATCTTCCATGCTTTTCACAATGTTTTGTTCTGAGAAACACTTGGGTGAAAGAGCTACATAAATACATTATATCAAATGAAACGAAATACAGTGTTCTGAAATGTAGAAAATGCTTAACACCAGAAGTGTCAGCTAAACATCCATGATGAAAGCCCATGTTCCCTATTACATTGCAAAAGGCTACACTTGTACCTATATTTGCATTCAAGTAATATTTATGTAATATATGCATTTTTTCTTGTATATATTTATTATTTTTGCCCAATGTTCAGTGCTTCACACTCTGTAAAATGACACTACGGTCGGATTGGCCAGGCCATCCAAGAACGCGGGTCAGCTTTTTGAGCTCTCCTGGCGCTGATCTGGATTGAGCCACATTCTGTTGCGGACAAGTTCTGCCGGTCCAGGCAACAATACCACGGACCCTCTGAGTCTGGGGGCAGCTGTTTCCTGCCAAAGAGTGCTACCGGTCTCATCAGCGAGTGTGCGGCCTGCTTCAGCCTTCTTGCTGATCTGGGCAAGGGAGTCTCGTGAGAAATTCTGTCCTGAGGCGGTCCACGGCTGTTTCCGGTGTGGACGGCCCTGGTCGAACAACTCTGTACCGGGGGTCTGGAGCGGGGCTGCGGGTCATTGGCAGTGCTCTTCCCTGCAGATGGGGCACCAGGTGGCCCTTCTCTCGCTGGGGCCGATGGGCTGCAGAGGGACCTGAATGAGGAGTGCACGCCCCATCCCCCTGAGTTGCCTGGAGAGGTTGCGCTACTCCATGGTTTTGCATGGCCACCCCCACATCTCGAAGATAGACACTTTGCCCCACTGCCCTGACGAAGGGACCACAGAGGCCTCCCCCCACCTCCTTTGAGCGTTGGCTGTCCATGCTGTCCCACAGGGAAGCGGGCCTGTGCTGTACGACCTCTGCACAGTTGACCCCACACCGTTGAGCCAATAAAAACAAAGGGAGTAGGTCTTGCCCGCGGTCAGTGGAGAGATCCTGGAGGCCACCGCCACTTGCACTTTCACAACACTACTGCTACAGCCACCCCTAGAGACGATGGCTGCCTGTGCTGTCCCTAGGTAGGTGGGCTAAGCGTTGGGTACTCCCCTACATGGACTTCAGCGCTCCTCATGGCTCCCTATCAACATTGCAAAGAGGCATGCCATAACTTTGGACCTTGACCCCGCATGGAGGGATGGGGTGTCTTATCAACATGGGTCGAGACAGACCACCAACCCAAGGCCAAGATAGACAAAAACACAGCGCCAGCAACAGGGCCCTAAGGGGCTCATGAACTGGCGTGCCTCTCTGCAACACCTGAGTGCCCTGCAAACACAGATGCTTTTTTGTAAGCTATTCAAGTCTCCCGTACAGTGCTAGAGTGAAAGATTGGTGAAGTAGATGTGGTATCACCTTCCTGAAACAAGATTTGTGAGGAATGGCGGACAGAGTGACCGAGGAGGAGGATTGCATATCAGAACTGGAGGACTCAGTGAAGGAACTTCAAACAACGGTCTTGAGACTCTCGCACACATCCAAACTTCTGAAGGCCCGGGTAGAGGATGCCGGGGGCAGAGCCCGCAGATATAATCTTCACTTCATCGTGAGAGGACAATCTCCTGAGCACTTTTTGGAGACCTGGATTGCTACTTGGATGCCTGCCTCTACACTCTCCAATTGCCCTGTGGTGGAGAGTGGCACAAAAACCTTTTACAGAGGCCCTTCCTTGCCTGAATGCCAAGTACTTGAACTACTGAGACAGAGACAAAATAGTCAGCGAGGCGCGCAGGTTGGACCACCTCCGATTCCAATCAAAAGAAATTCTACAAGAAGGTCACCTCAGAGCCCACAGCCTCCAATAAATGATCCTCTTCCCGGCAAAGCTTAAAGTGATCCACAACTCCTGATCTTTCTTCTTCAAGATCTCCTAGGCAGCCTGGACATGACCAACAGCGCATCATAACCTGTCGAGTAACCCACAAACACAGTGAGGGTCAAACGCTCCTCAGGGAAACAAAGCTAAAACCAACCACTCAAAGGAGACACCCGAGATCAACAAGATGGAAGCACCGGGGCTCCTGCTCTAGATTACCATCTGACTCCGAGGTTGAAGATGCTGCTCAGGCCTGGGGCTTCCACTAAACTTACTGTGAGCAGAGTTACCCCAGGCACCATTCGGATCCGTGCTACAGAGGGCTCTCACACTGTAAAATGACCAGACCGGCAACTCAGTCTTCCCTCTTCATTGTCAACACCACTATATCTTTTACGTATTATCAGTCCGAACTGGCCAGGGTTGGGCCCAGATTACTAAACCCCCACCTAATCTATGGTTGAGGGAGGGTAACAGATTCTTGTGGGGTGGAAGTGTGGGGAGAGAGTGTGTTTCTATTGCAGGGGGCTTGGGACATTGTTACATTTGAAATATTATTTCTGTTTAGTTAGCATTGGTTTGTGTATACTCCACAGGTTGCACGACACCATCACACCTACCTTTCCTGCTACTTCTTTGAACCATCAAGATGGAAGCCCCTGAGCTGGTCACTGCATTCAGTTGGAATGTAAATGGCCTTCAAAATAAGAAAAAAAAGGGGGGGCAGTATTTCAGTACCTAAAGCGCCTTTTCTACACGTGTAGCGTGACTAGAAGAAACACACCTGCTAGGCAACAACTGTTCCTTCCTACAAGCAGCGGTTACACCAGAACATATCATGCCGGCTACACCTTAAATGTCCTGTGGGGTGGCCATCCTCCTACGCTGTGAGTTTCCACAACTCACTGTGATGCCCTGAGCCACTTTGTAGTTATCAGTGCAGTCATGGAGGGAAAGCACTGGACAATAGCATCAGTCCCCCCTCTTTCCTCTCCCCTCCCCCACCAGGTTGGTGAAGACTCACAGCGGTGCAGTTGCAGTCCCCCATGGGCCCGAAGTTATTTGGCAGAGACTATAACTCAGTCTTGTACCCTCAGCTAGACACCAGCACCCTCTCAGCATGGAGAAAAATAGACCTGGCGGCTTGGGCCACATCCTTGGCCAACACTTGGCGCTTGCTTCACCCACGCACACGGGAATACACATTTTATTCACATCCAGATGGTTCCACATCGCAAATAGATTATCGCCCCAAGCCCTCAACAGATACACTCACCCTGGTGGAATCCTGTATCCTGCAAATGCATTGACTGACCACGCCCCTGTATTCCTCACTCTCAACACGCCGAGACACAGATGATCGGGACAGTGGTGTCTGAATGCCTGGTGGCTTCTAAGGCCAACATATGATGACATCCTCGGACAACAAATCTCTTTACTACTTCACACTCAACAAAGACACTGTAGACTCCCCCACTGTAATTTGGGAAACCCTAAAGTTGACCCTTATGGGGCAGATAATATTCTATCAAACCACAGCTAAAATGTGCCAAAACAGGGAGATCAAGGACCTGGAACGCCAAATACATAGAGCAGAAGGGACTCTCGCAGAATCCCTGAACGAGCACAGCAGCCCTAGCACACTTTTGAACAAAGTGTAAGCTTTATGAACCAGGGGATAAGGCTGGTAAACTCTTACACTGGCTAGCGAACAGGGAACAAGAAGCCTGGCTGGTCCAATGCCTGATCACAGAGAAGGCTTAACAGTCATGTCCTCCCACCTCATGGTACAGAATTTGCAGTCTACTACTTACACCTCTATGAGGAACGCCCATTACCAGTGGGGAGCAAGATAACCCGATCCTCAAAGACCTAATAATCCCTCAACTCTCTGACACAGACAGAAGAGAGCTGGATGAACCACTGACTGCCAAAGAAATTCAGGAGGCCATTCAGACACTTCCGGCAGGGAAAATTCCCAGACCTAATATTTTCCCGTTGCCACTGTACAAAAAGCATGTATTACAGTTCATTCCAATGCTGTTGCGCATGTGCAACGAAGCTCTGAAAATGGGAACCTGCCACGTGACTTATGGGGGGAGCACGATCCCTGTGAGCCAGAAACCGCAGAAGCCTCCCGACCAATGTGACTCTTACAGACCAATCTCCATTATTAACATGGAGACCAAGATTCTGGCCATGGTATCAGCCAATCGCCTGGTAAATCTGATCCAAATAGTAGTGTGCCCAGACCATAACGGTTTTATGCCATGGCGAATCACCCCTCATTGCCTCAGACACCTAAATAACACAATTGCCCTATCTACTCACTTCACAGAATGTAGGGCCCTCATATCAACTGATTTCGAAAAAAACATTTGACTCTGTCTGCTAGCAATATATGTTCCGGCTACTGGAGCGTATGAACTTTGTTCACTCTTTCGCCTCTGTGTCTAAGTACTCTATGCAAAACCAAGGGCAAGGGTCCCAAAGAATGGGGAACTCTTCCAGGCCTTTAACAAAGAATGAGGAACGAGACAGGGTTTCTACCTGTCGCCGCTCCTATTCGCCCTCGTTATGGAGCCCCTGGGTGAGTGAATCCGATGTGACGCTCGGTTCAGCGGATTCTGCTGGCCCAACGGATGCGAGGACAGGGTGTTGCTGTATTCTGATGACCTCCTACTCTTTATTAGAGACCCCAAAACCTCTCCTCATTTCCTATCAATGTTCTAAATTCACGCAGCTGAATCTGGTCTCAATACGAACTAGCACAAATCCACCTACATCCCTTTAACTGACCCACAACTAGATATTAGGGCTGCCTACCCAATACAATGGGCTACTCAGCACTTCAAATACCTAGGGATGCACACTGCCCTCACCCAACCACAGGCATTGGACATCAACATCTCCCCTTTATTAAATTGGGTACGTAAGGACATGGACCACTGGGAAAATATAGCAGACAAGAAAATATAGCAGACAGGGGAGCCTTATTTAAGATGATGAAACTGCCCAGGCTCCACTATACGCTATAAAACTACACACAGTATATCCCACCCACTTTTTTCACACCTTGCAGGTAGGTGGACACACAGTGGAATTCCTCTGGGCAGGAGTTCAGCCCGCCATCTCTTACCGCAAATGTGTTCTGAGCCCTTACGATGGGTTTTTGGGAATATAAGATGTATATAAAGTTATAAAACTGGGCTAGACACCTAGTCCCCATAAATGATTGGCCCATCCACAGCAGCAGAAATCCGGACTCTTCATATTCAACCTACTCAACAGCTTCGACACAGCGACGCCCCTTCCCGCTACCACTCAAACATCTCTTACATATTGGTATCAGGCACTACGATGGATCTGGTGGCATGGTGTCCCGACAGCAGTAAAACCATTGTCGGTCAGGAGCTGGCTTAAGCACACAATGGCACTTGGGGGCTTCTGCATGTGGGAGAACATTGGTATATCCAAACTGAGGGATGCCTTGGTGGGCAACTCAATGTGCACATTCCAGAACCTAGCAGACACTTATTCAATGCACAAGACACAATTTTATTGATATTTACAAATGCACTTGAGGCTTTCCTGGACACCCACTCTCACAATGCAATCCGATTGAGACACATGTGATGGAGTCACAAACAGGCAGGAAATGCATCTTTACATTATATTGCACTGTGGTAAATAATACCCCCAAAGTGATGGTGGCAACCCTGGACAGATGGGAACGAGATGTGGGTCCCTTGTAGGCGCAGGACTTGGTGGAGTTCAGGACAGCTCCCGGAGTACTGGAGATATCCGCTAAGCTGTGGCTCATTCAACGTATAGACCTGCATCATGTTTACTATAGGCCCACATGGCTACATAGCATGAAGGGCAGCTCAGATTTACAGTGTCTGAGATGTCAACAATCCCCAGGCATATTTTATCACACAATATGGGAGTGCACTAATATAAAAAAAAAGTACTGGCCAAACATTTGCACCACTCTCTCACAATATGCAGGCAGGACAATAACAACTGAACCCAAGATGATCTCATTCGGGCTGATGGGGGAAGGGAGCCGGTATGTGAAATCGTTAGTTGCCATGGGATTCCTCAAAAGTAAAAGGGATATAGCAAGACATTGGTGCTCCCCGCAGCCACCGCCCGTGGGGGGTGGACTTTTGTTCCTTGGTGGAAAAAGCCTTATACACATCCTGTGGCTGCCCAGAGAAACATGAGAAGATGTGGGGTAAATGTATGGCTCAAACGGGCAGCCTACCTCTTGATGGATAATACACTATTCATGACTCAGGGCACTGGCTACTCACTGGAAGGGGTGAACGTGATGTACATGCAGCATAGTTTTTTGTATTGTTTTTGACATTGTTGTATACGATTTCCAAAACGCAATAAAAAGCGTCATACATTTTTTTAAAAACTATGCCAGCACATCTTCTTTGTGTGAAGTGTCACAGATTTGGAGTAGCATTCTACCAAGTAGCCAAAGTCAAGATACTGTATGGATTTAAGAAAAAACACACAAACTCAAAGGAAAACAAAAAAAGGTAAATGTACACACTTTAAAAATAAGTATTGCAAATGTGCACGTTTATGCCATTATATTGCGATCTGAGACCTTTAACATCACAAGTAAATGAGTACTTGCCCAACTGATTACAATTAGGCTACCACAACCTGCCAGGTGGTTAAGATTAGAGGACACAAGAAAATTGTAAGCTTGCTTGGCGTTCACAAATAAACAGTAAAGGGATAATGTGCGGTTAAACTGCGTTGACAAGATCTGATATTTCACAGCACAATATCCCAATTTTTCGGACAGAAATCCTGATCTTTACGATTAAATACACTGCCCTTTTACCACAGACAGGGAATGAAAAGGAGGAAAATGTGGTTTTGAAAAACATTTTGGGCTAGATGAAAGACCCTATTCTGCACGCGCAAACAGGTTTGTGACCCGTTTGTGCATGCAAAATCTGATAGGCCATGTACAATCCCTAGTTAGTGGGTCACAATTTTTATGCGACTCACTAAATAGAAATTGAGAGTCACAAAATACTCGCAATTTACAGGCCTCTTCAAGAGGATGGTAAAGCACTTGCAAATGACCCCTTCCCCTTTGCGAATGCAATGGGAAAGTATTTTTCAGGGGTAGGCAGTGGTCCTAGGGACCACTTCCTGCCCTTAAAAAAATGAAACAAAAACGTTTCATTTTTCTTTTTTTAAATGCAGCACATTTTCCTTTAAGGAAAATGGGCTGCATTTAAAAAAAAAAAAGTCTTTATTTAAAAGCAGTGCCAGACATGGAGGTCTGCTGAAACCAGCAGGCCACCATACCTAGGCGGGCGAGCCAATCCGAACGGGGTTGCAAATTGCGAGTGCCTCATTAATATGCAGGAGGCCTGCATTTTGCGACCCCATTAGGAATCGCTAACAGTGTCTCAGACACTATTGTATATGGCATTAGCGACTCGCAAATTGCGACTTGCAATTGAGCGCAATTTGCGAGTCGCTAAATGACATGGTCGTACATCTGGCTCTTTATTATCATATTCAGGGTGCACAAATAAAACAACTATAAATGAGGCACAGAGAGTTAGTTACACAGAGATTTAGCTAAAGAGTATCTCCTTACTATTACATTTATATTTGGTGGAGGAACCTTAATGAGAAGTTACTATTTTTGTCTTTTAGATATCCAATACATCCTGCATTCATAGTTGACAAAGAAGAAACGGATCCAAGAGATGGAGTCTAGTGTCTCTTGCTTCTCTCTTATTCTACTCCTCTTTCCCCGCTTCTACTACAAAACTTTATATGTCTGTATATGAACTTGATTGTGTGGGTGGTCGGAGACCTAAAAGTGCATCTCTCCCATCGGATTCCGAGCACAAAGGTTAGTGCATCCGGACAGTCATGGAGTAGCGCTGGTGGAGAATAGCCAGCAACTTTGTGAGTAATGAAGACCCAAACCACGACAGGAAATTGGCATCAGGACAAAGAGTTATGTCTAGCTGGAACAAAATGCAAACTACAACTGACAGCCGTCTTAAAACTGGTAAAATGCCTCATTAGGTTAATAAATGAGTCGGTCAGTCAAGATACTTTTATCCGCACTAATGAGCCATAAAAGCCACAGCAAACAATACAGAATACACCATACAATTTGAGAACTTTGCTAAAAACAAGTATTAAAAACATCAGTATGATGAGAAGAACGTTCGATAATTAGATCGCACCTTTACAGCACTTAAGATGTAATTTAAAACAGCATAAATATCAGTTTAATTTCCCAACCAGTGCAAATAAGTAAAGGCCGCAGCATGAGATCTGGTTTGTAGTACTTGTAATATTGGGCGAAGGAACCGGCTTCTTTGTGCCGTATTGAATATGCAAAAAAAGCAAAAAGAGGATAGTGCTTTGTTCTGCTGGGACTTCACAATGACAGCGAGGGAGAGACGAAAACCACATACATTTTACTGGGAAGGCTAGCAAGAAGTGTATGTGTTAGGAGACGAAACCTTGTCAGGACATCTCTCGTCTCGGTCCATAGGCTTTGTGCTTTTTGATCAAAAAGCGCTTCAATTTTGAATCCATTCGTGTTTGAGACGAAGTTCACGGGCTTGGACCCTGTCGGGACTCGGGAGTGGCTGAGATGTCAATGCGTGGATGCTAAAATATCTCTAGAAGCAATGTTTATGAGATGGAGAATAGTAAACAATGTGCCGATTTGCAAAACCTTCGGGGTGCGCAAATCAGATTGAAGAGCACAAAAAGGGGCAAAAAGTGCACCATGCAATATGCGACTGTGTTTCACGCTAGAATCCGCCTGTACTTTTACTCGGAAATGCCACTTTATTATGGTGTCATTCCCGACAAGAGTGTATATTTTCTCTCAGACCCAGGAGACAATTAGGCAGGTTTCTGCAGTGTTAAAGAAGCTTCCCGCGCATATGAAGAGAACACGTGTATATTCCTAACATTGTGGGGGTCCATAAACGTTGTTAATGCATTTGCCACATTACCCTGCAGTGTTCAATGTGTATCAGGAGCAAGTGGTGCAGAAGGTGTAAGAAAGCGCACAGACACCCATTTTACAGTAGTGTGTGAGGGGGTGGGAAATACTAAAGAAGGAAGAAGGTTTTCCATGTGAAGAAAAAGCAGCAGCAATATTCTGCTCTAGAAGAATAAGAGAAAACAGGTGTATGAAACAAGATGAGAAAAAATGGTAAGCGCCCCTACGGGAGACACGTCACTCCTGTGAGTATATATGGCTGTAAATGCTCAGGTGCACGTACTTCAATGCAAAAATATACAAGTTCACTTTGTATATGAAGGGTAAAAGAGAAGATTCCCTTCAGCAACTCAACTGAAACGCAAACGGATATGACTGAACTAGCCCTACAATCACTACAGATCTCACCGCTGTGGAATAAGGGCTTCTTGGCTCCCGAGTATTTGGACAAATTTGATCAAACATTAGACTTCCGGGTTCAGCTAGCCAAGCACGCCTCTCTCCCGCTCACGAGACTGTGTACACAGCACGGGCCCAGGCAGTGTGTTTACGTTGCTGGTTTGTTACACTCAAGTGCCTGGGAACATTTTTCACGGCATACGTTGGTGGAGTTTGTCCACTTGAATTCCAGGAAGGCTGTAAAATATTAAGCGTGTCTGCTCTGCACTGTGCTCTCTCTTGCAGAGGCCGCCGCACCCCCCGCAGGGGGAGGGGGGAGGGGGGGAGGCTTGGAGGCCGGCGCCATAATCCACGTGGTGCTCACCGGTGGGGTAAACTGGTTCTGGGCGCCTGAAAGTGCCCAGGAACCAGCGGAAGCGGAGTGCGCACCAGCCACTCCGACCGGAAGTGACCCGTGACCAGGGCGCCCCCAAAGGGGGGTTCACCTGAGGCCCCTATGGAGGGGTCAGGAGGATTTAAGTCGCCGCCGCTCCCCAGAAAAAACATAACGTCTTCGAGGAGCTGGGGGAGCGGCGCAACTACAACGACGATTGAAGAACCGAAGCCAGAAGGAAGGCGAGGCCCTGTTGGCGAACTCCAGGTCGCGGAATCGAAAGAGGACCCAACAGCAGTACATTGCGCCGAATCTATCCTCATCTCCTCGAGGCAAGGGCCGAAGAATTTACCGTGGGTGAGAATCCCAGGAGGCGACGTGGGAGCGAGCTCGGCAACACCAGCCAAGCCCTTACAGAGTAGGCAACCTGTCCTTTCTTCCGTCTCCCCCCCTCGGACCTAGCGCGCATTGGGCCGCTACGAGGAAGGGAGAGCTCTGTGAGCGGCGGAATCCGGGTGGGCCTTAGAGCGGTTGCCAGCACGCCCCGCACTCCGGCTGCAGCGGAAGGCGCGGTGTTTCCCTTCCCGCCTCGGCGGCTTCACCGGACCTAAAAGGAGGCGGGCAGAGAGCATACCTTTCCCCCGCAGTCCCGGGCCAGGGCGTCCACATTGATCCGGTGATCGGCCGGCGGCGCAGGAATAGCCCGCAGGGACTCTGCACTCCCGGGCACACCCCCCTCTGACCACGTGGGGATCGGAGCGCGGAATAAGAGCGCATAACCCCTCCCCCCGCCTCTCAACCGGAGTCCACGCATCAGGCGGAGCATTCGCCATAAAGGGAGCGGTACGCTCAGAGCCCTGTGAAAGCACACGCATCGTGCGGTGCCACAGCAAACGGCCTGACGCAGGCGCACTGAGACGTCCGAGGCAGCCACAACAGAGGCAGAACGGCCGGAAAGAGGTGACTGCAGCTACACGAAGGAGCCATGGCAGAGGGTCAGCCCGAAGAGGTTGCAGAGCTGCTGAAGAGGATCCGGGAGGTATCTGCCATCCACGGAAACGACTGGCTGCAGCCTCATTTGGACATGGGGAAGGAGAACAGACCGGAGGACCAGGCAGGGGAGGAACCAGGCCCTTCAGCACCCATGAAGCACAAAGGCACGCCGCTGAAGAAGGCATCCAAGAAGAACCCCCCAAAGAAAGAGCGCCAGAAACCCCCTCCGCCAAGGCTGGACGACGGGGACCTGAGCGAGGCGACTGGCAGCGCAGCAAATGGTGAGCATATCAGTAACATCGTAAAAGAGTGCTTAAAGTCACTGGCGCCATAATGCTTAATGGCACAGGGCAGGGTGTAGCGGGGACTAGGGAGCAGCGCGCAGAAGAAACAGCTGGCATGGCGTGGCTGTGAGAGTTTGCCTACCAGACCTTTCCGACTACGACATCCAGGCTCCTCTCGTCTTATCTTCGCAGAGCTACGAACGGGGATACGACCCGGAAATCCCTCCCTCGACGACCGGAAACAGTTCCTCAGGACCAATAAGAGGGGAGTGGAATAACCGTTACGAGAGAGAAGGAGGTGGAACGAGGACAACGTGGACGGAAGACGCGGGACCCGAATTCAAGCAGGAAGACGCGGGACCCGAATTCAAGCAGGAAGACGCGGGACCCGAATTCAAGCAGGAAGACGCGGGACCCGAATTCAAGCAGGAAAACGCGGGACCCGGTGTAAAGCAGGAAGAAGACGCGGAACCCGACCGAAGAAAGAATTGGACAACCGGAGCCAACGAGGACGAAGAAGAAACGTGGTCCGAAGATTGGTGGTGTCCGGAGGTGGCTGGAGAGCGGCCGTGACTCAGGAGAGTTACGGCGGAGCCAGGTTAGTGATTGTAAACTGGGAACAGTCGGGAGAGGGTGGTAACGCATGGGTGGAGGTAGCGTTCAACAAAGTAGTAATTTATGCGTTCTTTGTGAAAATAACACTGCCTTAGGTTGAGTCTTATGTTATTGCCAGCCCATCCTGATAATCGAACCGTAAAACTAAACTAATAGGAGACTATCATTTTGAGGGTGATAAAACCCTATCGTGTTTTCTTTAGTCCTTACTGTGTGCAGGACTGTGCACCAAAACGCTGAGATTGTAACGTTAGGATGTTATGACTTTTTCGGACCTAACACTACTTAATTCTAACGGCTCCTTTTCATTTCTTTCTTTCCTATGAGCCTCCGGGGAAAGCATCAAGCCTGCCCTCCCACAAGTGGTGTCAGAAGTGGGATTTGAAGGCGTAATGGAGGCCGCCCTAGCCAAAATGGCTGAAAACCAAGAACATTTGGGAAAAGTAATGGAACGGTTCCTTACGGTCGTGGAAGAAGACCGAGGGAAGCTACAAAAAGTACTCACCGACCAAGAACAAACACAGGGAACCGTTGTAGACAAGAGTGGTAACGGCTAACAGGAGCGCACAGCACAGAGTCAAGGCAGAACGCCGGATTGAGAACACTACGAAATCGACTAACGACACGGACTCGTGTTGGCGATCCTTGTAAACACAGAGGATTGAAGATACATAATAAAGTAAAAGCTTATGTACAGATACTGGAGTAAAAGGAACTGATTGGAATAAAACATTGATATTTGGATTATAAGTGAGGACTTTGGACAGAAATATACACGCTGGAGATATATACCATAATTCTGCCACTATATGGTCAAGAATTTGTAGAAAAGGAAATTGACCTTTTTTCTAAGAAACCACGCCTGGATGGGCCGAGGGTAGACACTTACCATTAGTTAGCCCTGAAGAAGTCAAATTGTCCTACACGGACTTGACGAAACGCGCGTTGGCTGCAAGCAATCGTTTGATGGAAATTTGGAATTTGATTTGAATGAAGATTGGACATTAAAATAGTGAAAACTACATAAAGACTCTTTTTTGATAACATTGAGTGCTCGGAGGACTACAATAATTGTTTGGACCTAGGTTTGCCTTGGAGACTGTGGTAACCAGTCTCCCACCTCTTCCTGAGCACCTGTTTGATAATTTGTTTTGTTACGTTAACCTTGACTCTGTGCTGTGCGCTCCTGTTAGCCGTTACCACTCCTGTTTATAATTTATGGTGAGAGAGCTGCCGCTGAGGTTTAATAATGAATAGAGACAAGGAAGCTGAGACACTGTTTGGGAACTTGGCTGCGGGAGGTACCATCAAGAAAGCGATTGGCCCCCAGCAGCTACAAAGAAAGAAGGTCTAAGAGCCAAATTCGTGAAACTAGAAAAAAGGCAGAACGCCGGATTGAGAACACTACGAAATCGACTAACGACACGGACTCGTGTTGGCGATCCTTGTAAACACAGAGGATTGAAGATACATAATAAAGTAAAAGCTTATGTACAGATACTGGAGTAAAAGGAACTGATTGGAATAAAACATTGATATTTGGATTATAAGTGAGGACTTTGGACAGAAATATACACGCTGGAGATATATACCATAATTCTGTCACTATATGGTCAAGAATTTGTAGAAAAGGAAATTGACCTTTTTTCTAAGAAACCACGCCTGGATGGGCAGAGGGTAGACACTTACCATTAGTTAGCCCTGAAGAAGTCAAATTGTCCTACACGGACTTGACGAAACGCGCGTTGGCTGCAAGCAATCGTTTGATGGAAATTTGGAATTTGATTTGAATGAAGATTGGACATTAAAATAGTGAAAACTACATAAAGACTCTTTTTTGATAACATTGAGTGCTCGGAGGACTACAATAACCGTTGTAGACAAATTAACCGCAGCACTCAGTCAACAAAGAGGGCCAACAACCTTACCCTCAGTAGTGTTACAGCGATACGTTGCAGGAGAAGACCCAGACTTTTTCTTTAGTAATTTCGAACGCATGGCCAACGCGGCATCATGGCCACCGGAAAAATGGGGACAATATTTGGGTCCACTGTTGTCAGGTGACTTACAGGCTGCTTACCAAGCTGCAACTCTTCAGGGAACGGTTCCCTACGCCGACATAAAAAAATGTATTTTAGAAAGACTAGGAATAGATGATGAAACATATCGAATCAAGTTACGACAAATGAAAGAGGGTCCACAAGAAACTCCACGTGCACTCTATTTTAGGGTAAAAGACATGGCCGATCGTTGGTTGAAGCCAACTACTACAACTAAAGATGGGATTATGGCAAAAATATATTTAGAACAATATTTGACATCTCTGCATCCACCCATTCAACGATGGGTGCGGCAACAGGCAAACCTCACTCTAGAAACGGCGGTTGAAATAGCCAGTGCATATAGCAGAGCCCAGGACTTTCAAAAAGGGAAAGAGGACGTAGGAAAACCAGTAAGTCATTCCCTTCATAGGCCGACCAGACCCCTTGTACCCAAGAAACCTGAACCTCTTGCTTTGGTACCAGGTACGCCCACATTACCTATACCCAGTATTCCCCTTAACAGACCTCCTCAGACGGGGCCTCAATGTTTTCAATGTGGAGGGTTCGGCCACATAGCCCGGTTTTGCTCCCAAAGAGAAGAACCCATGGAAATTGGGTTGGCACGCAATTATTATTGTTCTCCCCCGCAAAGAAACTACCCCCATACAAATGTACGGTTTCCGTAAACGGGCAGACCATGACCGCATTAGCCGACACAGGCTGCTTACATAGTGTGGTTCGGCCGCAAGACTTGGGAGACCGCATAGGACCCATTGACGGGATGGTGGCTATCAAGTGTGTACACGGCGATATCAAACCCTATCCGACTGCCAAGGTCTTAATTCAACATCCCCAAGACCAGGGTACATCCTTGACGGTGGGTTTGATACCGCGACTTCCCGAACAGGCTATTCTTGGCAATGATTATGAGAAATTACCCCAGTTATTACATGAGACAGGCACGGAAGAAACCAGAGAGTGGCTGGCTACAGCCCCTTTCTCCACAGATGTTGAAAAAGTATGGCCACCATCCAAACCGCGGAAAAGTCGAAATCAAAGGAGGGCAGAAAAAGGAAAGCCACCGGTGGTGATGCCGTCCATTCCTGTGGAAAATCCATGGGAAACCGATCGTAATTTTCATGCTGCCCAACGGGAAGACCCGGTGCTACAAGAAGCCTGGAAGAACGCCCTCGAGGAAGAAGATCCACAACATGTAGGTCCTTATTTTTTTATTAATAAGGGATTGTTGTATAGAAAGAGTCATGATCAAAAAGAGCAGTTGTTAGTACCAGAACCTTTCCGGGAAAAAGTGTTATATTTAGCCCATAGTCATTTATTGGGTGGTCATTTTGGGGCAGATAAGACGGAAAAGACCATACTTGACAATTTTTATTGGCCAGGTATTTATCAGCATGTAAAGAAGTATTGCAAGGAATGTCCCATTTGTCAGCGACATATTCGATACCATCCCCCTCGGGCACCATTGTTTCCATTACCCATTATCAATGATCCCTTCAGTCGAGTGGGCATGGATATAATCGGGCCTCTCTTACCATCTCGAAGTGGTTATAGATATGTCCTGGTGATTGTTGATTATGCCACAAGATTCCCGGAAGCTTTACCTCTCCGTCGTCCTGACACAACCAATGTAGCTAAAGCCATGATTGGAGTGTTTTCCCGAGTAGGGTTTCCCAAAGAGATCCTAACGGATCAGGGAACTCCTTTCGTTTCCAAACTAATGAGAGATGTGTGCAAAGAATTAGGGATCCATCAGATCCGAACATCGGCCTACCATCCACAGACAGATGGTCTGGTAGAAAGATATAATGCTACGATCAAAACCACTCTGAAAAAACTGCTAGATCTAGAAAGTAGGAAATGGGAGGACATCTTACCTTTGGCTCTTTTTGCTATCCGGTGCAAGGAACAAAAGAGTACGGGGTATTCACCCTTTGAATTGCTCTATGGCCATAAACCTCGTACTTTCTTGGATATGGCTCGAGAACACTGGGAGGCTGAACATGATAATAGCAAGCCTTTACCCGAGTATCTCACGAATCTAAAAACTCATTTAAGTCAAATGCGAGAAATTGTCCGTAACAACTTAGAGGAGGCACAGAACGCACAAAAGACACAATATGACAAGAAAGCCAAACTCAGAACTTTCCAGGTGGGAGACCTGGTACTGCTTATGATGTCCTCCTCGGATCAGAAGTTATTAGGACAATGGCAGGGTCCCTATCCTATATTGCAACAAGTTACACCCGTAACTTATCGAATTGAGGTAGACAGTAACAAAAAAATCTCTCAAATATACCATGTGAACTTGCTTAAGAAATGGGAAGGACCAGCACCGGCAGCAGTTCACTCTGTTGAGCCTCAAGAACCCCTTTTCAAACAGTGTATCGATCCAGACTTGTCAGGGTCTTTAACCAGGGAGCTAGTGGAAAAATTACAGTCTCACGAATCCGTCTTTTCCAATACACCGGGTGTGACTAATCTAACGGAACATGCTATAAGGACCACCCCGGGGAAAAAGGTTAGATTAAGACCTTATCGGATACCCGAAGCCAGGAGGCAGACAATAAGAGAAGAGGTACAAAAGATGTTACAGATGGGTATTATAGAAACATCCAACAGTGAATGGAATTCTCCCATAATACTTGTGCCAAAGCCTGATGGATCTATCCGATTTTGCATAGACTTTAGAGAAGTCAATAAAATTTCAGAATTCGATACCTACCCGCTCCCTAGAGTGGATGAAATGGTTGAAAGAATAGGAAAAGCCAAATACATTAGTACTTTGGACTTATGCAAGGGATATTGGCAAATTCCCTTGAAAAAAGAAGACAGGGAAAAAACAGCCTTTTCCACCCCAGATGGGTTGTACCAATTTAGGATGTTACCTTTTGGGTTACACGGAGCTCCTGCCACTTTTCAGCGGGTCATGAATACAATACTACGGCCCTATGAATGATTCGCGGGAGCCTATATTGATGATATCATCATATATAGTGATACCTGGGAACAGCATTTAGAACATCTTGCCGCAGTAGTACACACATTGGGTTCACAAGGACTGAAGATTAACCCCGCCAAAAGTCATTTGGCAGCTCAAACGGTTAAGTATTTGGGCTATCTGTTGGGAGAAGGGGTTATACGACCACAACCTTCAAAATTGTCGGCCATTTCCCATATCCCTTTCCCCAAGACAAAGAAGGATCTACGGGCCTTCTTGGGGTTACTGGGATACTATAGAAGGTTCATCCCACAATTTTCACAGTTGGCAGCACCATTGACTGATTTGTTGCAAAAACAGTGCAACACCGAACACGTACTACAAAGTCCCACCAAGCCTGTTCAACAGTCCTTCGAAATCCTAAAACAAACTTTAACGTCGGACACTGTCCTGATTAGTCCCGACTATTCACAACCGTTTATTTTACAAACGGATGCTTCAGATCAAGGACTTGGGGCTGTACTGTCGCAAGAAACACCACAAGGAGAGAAACCGATTTTGTATATTAGCCGCAAGCTGTTTCCTAGAGAGAAAAACTATGCCACGATCGAGAAAGAAGCCCTTGCCATCAAATGGGCTATCGAGACATTACGGTATTATTTAGAGGGAAGAGAATTTACTTTGTTCACAGACCATGCTCCCTTAGAATGGCTAGCACGAAACAAAGGACACAACGAGAGAGTGCTGAGGTGGTTCCTCTCTTTACAACCTTACCGATTTCAGACACGACATAGGAAAGGTCAAGAGCAAGGAAATGCGGACTATTTGTCCAGATACCCACAAGAAAGGCTTCCCCTTAGTAGAAAGACAGCAAGGGAAAGGGGATGTGAGAGTTTGCCTACCAGACCTTTCCGACTACGACATCCAGGCTCCTCTCGTCTATCTTCGCAGGGCTACGAACGGGGATACGACCCGGAAATCCCTCCCTCGACGACCGGAAACAGTTCCTCAGGACCAATAAGAGGGGAGTGGAATAACCGTTACGAGAGAGAAGGAGGTGGAACGAGGACAACGTGGACGGAAGACGCGGGACCCGAATTCAAGCAGGAAGACGCGGGACCCGAATTCAAGCAGGAAGACGCGGGACCCGAATTCAAGCAGGAAGACGCGGGACCCGAATTCAAGCAGGAAGACGCGGGACCCGAATTCAAGCAGGAAAACGCGGGACCCGAATTCAAGCAGGAAGACGCGGGACCCGAATTCAAGCAGGAAGACGCGGGACCCGAATTCAAGCAGGAAGACGCGGGACCCGAATTCAAGCAGGAAAACGCGGGACCCGGTGTAAAGCAGGAAGAAGACGCGGAACCCGACCGAAGAAAGAATTGGACAACCGGAGCCAACGAGGACGAAGAAGAAACGTGGTCCGAAGATTGGTGGTGTCCGGAGGTGGCTGAAGAGCGGCCGTGACTCAGGAGAGTTACGGCGGAGCCAGGTTAGTGATTGTAAACTGGGAACAGTCGGGAGAGGGTGGTAACGCATGGGTGGAGGTAGCGTTCAACAAAGTAGTAATTTATGCGTTCTTTGTGAAAATAACACTGCCTTAGGTTGAGTCTTATGTTATTGCCAGCCCATCCTGATAATCGAACCTTAAAACTAAACTAATAGGAGACTATCATTTTGAGGGTGATAAAACCCTATCGTGTTTTCTTTAGTCCTTACTGTGTGCAGGACTGTGCACCAAAACGCTGAGATTGTAACGTTAGGATGTTATGACTTTTTCGGACCTAACACTACTTAATTCTAACGGCTCCTTTTCATTTCTTTCTTTCCTATGAGCCTCCGGGGAAAGCATCACGATCACGGACACAACGAAGATCGAACCTCCACCTCCTCGTCGGACTCGGACGACGCTGTACAATCTCAAAAGCCTATAACTCAACAACCTTCAACTTCTTTACCAATTCTTAATAAACCTTCTTTTAAACCCATTCTGCAGCCTCCTCGCCTGTTTATCAAGCCTGCCCTCCCACAGTGGCATATGGTCGACCCAGGGTGGGCGCGCCAGGCAAGGGTGCAGGAGCAGGTGGGTCTGTCAGCACAGGGCGAGCAAATTTCCCCGGTATCCGGTTGGGGGTACGGTCCCACGTCAGAGAGCCCAGCGCTGGGTGGGATAGTCACTGACCCCTACGCCAGGCCATCTCCCTGCCCGGCGTCCTTGACAAAAGCCACTGGCCTAGCATGCCTCATCCCCCTGGCTGTGAAGGAAAGGATATGGAGCAAGTAATTCATAGATATATTTTCACTACTGGAGATACAACTTGAGGGCCTCGACCTCACCACGTGTGACAGGAAAGAAGAGGACAGGAAAGAAAGGCGCAGTGCCAGAAAGGAGCGTAATTTTGAAAATTGGTTAGATGCATTCAGAATTATGGCATGTATTATAGTAGAGAAATTTCCCCACTGCGCTGCTGATTTATGGTTATACGAGGCCAATATCCATTTAGCAAAGAGGCAGTTCCCTGGGGAGGCATGGCTGGAATATGATAAAGGTTTTAGAATGAAGATGCAGAGGCATCCTGAGATAGAGTGGAATGAGGAGGACGTCTCGGGGTTCATCCACAAAATGCTCGCAGCCAAAGAAGTGAGATCTTGGGAAGGTAGAAACGACCAGTCCTTTCGGAGTCCTTACCAAAAAGGTAGGAGCAGAACTTATCAGAGGCAGACCACGGGGAGATCTTACTCACCAACCAAAGCCAAAGCGATCTGTTGGAGATATGATGCAGGGGATTGCTCATGGGGCTCTTCTTGTAAGTTCTAACACGCATGCTCCAGCTGTGGGGGCAGGCACGCCGCGGCTGCATGCAAGGGGGGCAAGCGCGAGTCAAAGGGCGACAAAAAAGAGAAGAACAGGAAGCATTAGCCCCAAGGCAGGTAGAGGAGGTGATTTGGTAGACATTCGAGATTGCCAGCTGGCCAGATCCCCTATTAATACGCAACAGCTGCGCAGATTGGCAAACAAATATCCAAACAGAGTGGACGCCAGGGTGCTGGTGGAAGGATTTGAGGAGGGCTTTGTAATCTTATTCCAGGGCCCATTACCACTAGAGGTGGCGAAACACTTAAAATCAGCGATGCAGCACCTGGAAGTGGTAAGCGCCAAAATAGCAAAGGAAAAGAGCTTGGGCAGAATCGAGGGCCCCCTCCCAAAGGAACTACACAGAGGCATAGTGGTCTCTCCGTTGGGGGTGGTCCCCAAGAAGGAGCAGGGTCAATTTCGATTAATACATCACCTCTCATTTCCCGAAGGATCGTCCGTGAATGACGGAATCGATCCCGAAGCCTGCTCAGTGGGTTATGCATCTGTGGAAGACGCAATTGAGCTAGTTAAAGCGTCAGGAAAGGGATCCCTCATGGCCAAAGCGGACATCGAATCCGCTTTCCGCCTGCTGCCCGTCCACCCCTCCAGTTTCCATTTACTGGGATTCCAGTGGGAGGAAGACATGTTTATCGATAAGGCCATGCCCATGGGCTGCGCCATATCGTGTGCCTATTTCGAGCAGTTTGCTACCTTTTTGGAATGGGCTCTCCATGACGGTCACCAGGAAGGCGGCAAATTGCATTACCTGGATGATTTCCTGTTCATAGGCCCAGCAGGATCCCCTATGTGCGCTAGTACGCTGGCAGTTTTTGAGGTTTTGGCTAGGACCCTTGGGGTCCCCTGGCAACAGAAAAAACTACAGGCCCAACCACGAGGCTCACTTTCCTGGGCATAGAACTAGACTCCATTGCAGGGACTGCCAGGCTGCCCGCAGACAAAGTGAAGGAATTCAGGGAGGAGGTTGCCAAGTTGCGGGGCCGGAACAAAGCCACCCTTCGTGACAACCAAGGAGTGATAGGAAGGCTGAACTTTGCAGCCAGGGTGATCCCAACCGCCAGGGTATTCTCCAGGCGTCTGACGGGGCTGACAGCAGGCGTCACCCACAGACATCACCACATCCGGTTGAGTGCGGGTGTTAAACAGGACCTGCGGTTGTGGGATGAGTTCCTTCAGGATTTCAACGGGGTTCTCATCTGGAGAGAGGCATGGGTGACGGCCAAGCAGATAGCCCTCTTCACGGATGCGGCCGGGAGCCTGGGTTTCGGTGCAATCCTGGGGAAAAGATGGTGTGCGAGCCAGTGGCCAGACAGGTGGCATGCGCAGGGGCTCACCAAGAACATCACATTCCTTGAGCTGTTTCCAATAATAGTGGTGCTGACCATCTGGAAAAAGGAAATAAAAAACCTGAAACTCACCCTATGGTCAGATTATAAGGGAGTAGTGCAGGCCATTAACAGAGGCGCAGCGAGATGCCCTGACATGTTGAGGCTAATGCAGCAGTTAATTAAATTACAGCTGGAAGGGAACCTGGAGCTGAAGGCTCGCCACGTGCCAGGGGCAGAGAACACGGCGCCGGATGCACTATCCCGGTCCCAAATGAAGCGGTTCAGGGAGTTGGTACCCGGGGCAGACAGGGAGATGAACCCTTTTCCTGCGTACCTTTGGGACCTGGGGGGGTAGACCTGTCCAGACTGATAGGGCACTCACTCACCCCGGAAGCAACCAGGAGATACAAAAAATGCGCAAGCACTGTAATGAGAGTTGGGGGCATAAAATCACTCGAAGACAAAGCAGGGACACGTACAGCAGTAGAGAAGTTCGTGCAATGGGCATTCGACGCCAAGAAAACAAGATCATGGGCACAGGCACACTTGTCCGCCATTGCCCATTTTGCCAGGCTCCACACAGGGGAGGATCCCACGGCATCCCCATATCTAAAGACAGCCTTGAAGGGCTGGAGGAGGGTTGAAGGGACAAAGAGGGGCAGCAGGCGCCCCATTGACTTCGACAAACTGGGCCAGCTCCTGGGCGCTTTAATAGGAATCATTTCAGATAAGTATGAGCTACTGCTATTTAGGGCAGCATTCACCACGGCCTTCTTCGGCGCGTTTCGCATCAGCGAGATAGTCGCGCCCAGCAAGACAGGCCCAGCGCAACGATGCCTGCAGGCTAGGGACATCAAACCGATGGCAAGGGCCGTGGAGCTCACACTGAGGCAGTCCAAAACGGACAGGGCACGAAAGGGGGTGACGATACGTCTCCATTGCATTCCAGAGGCTGGGCTTTGTGCGGTATGCTGGCTATTCAAGTACATGGTGGCCGGCCCAGCTGGCGAGGGCCCCCTCTTTAAACATCAGGATGGAAGGAACCTGAGCAAGTTTCAATTCACGGCAGTGATGCGCCAGGGTCTTGGAAAAGCCGGGTTTCACTCGGCGTCTTTTGCCCCTCACGCTTTCAGGATCGGTGCAGCAACCTCGGCATCGCAGCATGGCATGCCTGAGGACAGGATCCAGGCCATGGGCAGATGGCGATCCAGGGCCTACAAGTCCTACGTACGCCCACACCTGGTGTAATAAAAAAAAAAAAAGGCAAATAAGAAGAAAAGGGGGGGAGTGGGGGCAGTCACTTTAAGATGCCGCACGGCAGGGTGCTGGAGGGGGGCCACCCTCCTTCTAAATGCCCCAACACTACCAACAACAGACCAGGTGCGCAGCCCGCCACCACAACCGATTTCTTGTCTCTCGGCCAAACCTGGTGCGCAGCAGGCCACCTTAACGGAATTCTTTCTCTTGGCAGGGGGACGCCAAGAGACGCGGCTGGTCTGGGTGGTGGGACATTAATTCGTGTCCAGAATGGAGTCTTGGTGGCGGCGGTCGGGGCACAAAGCGAGCAGGCCCAAAGCGACGTACATCCGCTGGATAGGGCAACCGGGTATGAGATGGGAGCAACTACTGCCAATGCTGGGCAGCCTCATGGCAGACTCAGCGTGGCAGCCTGACGTCCTGATCATTCACCTCGGGGGCAACGACCTTACGCGACTGGGGGGCAAGGCGGTGGGGCAGGCCATCCAAGGCAACGACATGGCTGGGCCCCACGACGGTGGTTTGGTCTGAAATGATCAGCAGGAGGCACTGGAGAGGTGCTGACTCCAACAAGGATAATGAAAGGAGAAAATTGAACATTGCAATCAATCAATCAATCAATCAATCAGTGACACTTATAAAGCGCGCTACATACCCGTAGGGTCTCAAGGCGCTGGGGAGGGGGGGTGCCGCTACTGCTCGAACAGCCAGGTCTTCAGCTTCTTCCTGAAGGAGAGGTGGTCTTGGGTTAGGCGCAGGTCGGACGGGAGGGAGTTCCAGGTCTTGGCGGCCAGGTAGGAGAAGGACCTTCCTCCTGTAGTCGCTCTTCGGATGCGGGGGACGGCGGCGAGGGCGTGGTTGGCTGATCGGAGGTGGCGTTTGGGAGCGTAGAAGTTGACTCGGCTGTTGAGGTAGCTCGGGCCTTGGTCGTGTAGGGCTTTGTGTGCGTGGGTGAGGAGGCGGAAGGTGATTCTCTTGTTGATGGGGAGCCAGTGAAGGTCTCTCAGATGTCCGGAGATGTGGCTGGACCGTGGGATGTCGAGGATGAGTCTGGCTGAGGCGTTTTGGATCCGCTGGAGTCTCTTCTGGAGCTTGGCGGTGGTCCCGGCGTAGAGGGCGTTGCCGTAGTCTAGTCGGCTCGTGACGAGGGCCTGGGTGACGGTCTTCCTGGTCTCTGAGGGGATCCACCAGAAGATCTTCCGTAGCATGCGTAGGATGTTGAAGCACGACGAGGAGACGGCGTTGACTTGCCTGGTCATGGAGAGGGAGGAGTCCAGGATGAAGCCCAGGTTTCGTGCATGGTCTGTCGGTTTGGGTGCGGTGCCCAGGGCGGGAGGCCACCAGGAGTCGTCCCAGGCGGAGGGTGAAGAGCCCAGGATGAGGACTTCCGTCTTGTCCGAGTTCAGTTTCAGGCGGCTGGTCGTCATCCACTCGGCTACCTCTTTCATCCCTTCGTGCAGGTTGGCTCTGGCGGCGGCGGGGTTGTTGGTCAGGGAGAGGATCAGCTGGGTGTCGTCGGCGTAGGAGATGATGCTGAGGTGGTGTTTGCGTACGATGGCCGCGAGGGGGCTCATGTAGACGTTGAAGAGGGTGGGGCTCAGTGATGATCCTTGGGGGACGCCGCAGATGACTTCGGAGGCCTCTGACTTGTACGGTGGTAGGCGGACTCGCTGTGTTCTTCCGTCGAGGAAGGAGATGATCCATTCCAGCGCCTTGTCCCGGATTCCGATGTTGCTGAGGCGCCGTATTAGGGTGCGGTGGCAGACCGTGTCGAATGCCGCGGAGAGGTCTAGGAGGATGAGGGCCGCTGTTTCTCCATTGTCCATCAGGGCTCGGATGTCATCGGTGGCGGCGATGAGGGCGGTCTCGGTGCTGTGTTTGGCTCGGAAGCCGGACTGTGAGGGGTCGAGGGATCCGTTCGTCTCGAGGAAGGCGGCCATCTGCTTGTTGACGGTCTTCTCGATGACTTTGGCTGGAAACGGGAGAAGCGAGATGGGGCGGTAGTTCTTGAGGTCGGTGGGGTCCGCTGTTGGTTTCTTGAGTAGAGCGCTGAGTTCGGCGTGTTTCCAGCTTTCGGGGAAGATGGCGGTGTCGAAGGATGTGTTGATGATGTCTCGCAGGTGGGGTGCGATGACAGCGTCGGCCTTGTTGAAGACGTGGTGAGGGCAGGGGTCGGTTGGTGATCCGGAGTGGATGGAGTTCATCGTGCGGATGGTGTCTTCTGTGCTGATCGGGGTCCAGGCGTGGAGGGTGGTGGTGGGGGGGGGTGGCGGGTCGGTCGTGGTGTGCGTTGGTTGGTTGTTGAAACTGCTGTGTATGTCCGTGATCTTGTTGTGGAAGTATGAGGCGAGGGAGTTGCAGAGGTCTTGCGATGGGGTGATGTCGTTGTTTCCTGCGCTGGGGTTGGAAAGCTCTTTCACGATGTTGAAGAGTTCCTTGCTGTTGTGTGCGTTGTTGTCCAGCCGGTCCTTGAATGCTGTTCTCTTGGCGGCGCGGATCAGCTGGTGGTGTTTCCGGGTGGCCAGTTTGTAGGAGGTCCTGTTGTCCGGTGTCGGGTCCCTTTTCCAGACTTTCTCGAGGGCTCGGCAGTTCTTCTTGGAGCTCTTGAGTTCGTCGGTGAACCATGGGGCCTTCTTGCTGCCGGGTCTGCTGGGCGGGGTCCTCAGCGGGGCGAGTTCGTCCGCGCAGTTGCTGATCCACTTCGTGATGTTGTCGGCGGCCTGGCTGGGGTTCGCTGAGCTGGCAGGAGGGTGTTGGCTCAGGGAGGTGGCTAGCTGGTCTGCTGTGATCTTGTTCCAGCTTCTGCGGGCGGCCTGTTGCTGGTGTTGGTGGGTCGTCGTTCTCTTGAAGGTGAAGTGGATGCAGCTGTGGTCCGTCCATTGAAGCTCTGTGGCGTGGCTGAAGTTGATGTCTGTGCTGGATGAGAAGACGGCGTCGAGTGTGTGTCCGGCGAGGTGGGTGGGGGTGGACACCAGTTGCTTGAGTCCCAGGTTGGCGAGGTTGTCGAGCAGGGTGCTGGTGTTGTGGTCGTTGTTGTTCTCCAGGTGGAAGTTCAGGTCCCCCAGGAGGATGTAGTCAGCGGAGGGGAGGGCATGCGGGCTGACGAAGTCGGCGATGTCCTCGCTGAATTGCGTGCGTGGTCCAGGGGGTCGGTAGATCAGGGTGCCTCTGAGGGTGGTGTTCGGGTTGGTGTGGATCTGGAAATGCAGGTGTTCGGCGCTGGTCAGGGTGTTGTCGGTGCTGGTCGTGAGACGGATGGTGTCCCTGTGGATGATGGCGATGCCTCCTCCCATCTGGTTGGCGTTGCGGTCCCTCCGGACGATCTTGTAGCCCTCTGGGATGGCGATGGCGATGTCGGGAGCCGAAGAGGCACAATGCACAAGTTTTGCGCCACCAATGGCCTGGAATCAATCAGGCACGGCCTCATCCACCCGGGTCGCCCAGAGCTTTATGACCAGGACAGGGTACACCTCTCTGACAAGGGGATGAAGGTCTTCTGGGATAACCTGTGGGGTGCAATGGCGCTCGCAGGTTGTAGATAAAAAAAAAAGAGGGGGAGCCACGAACCAAGGGCAGGAGGGGGAGCCGCAGAAAGACGTGAGCCTCCCTGCGGCGTGGCGGAAATCCTACAATGGTTGGCTAAGGAAACACACCGGCGGGCGGTGTGTAGGAGGAGGGCCACTCACTTTTGAATGCCGCACGGCAGGGTGACATGGCCGCGCCAAGGAGTGGAGTAACAGGAGGAGACGGCACTCGCGGCCCAGACCCGGCCGGACGGCAGGGCGCAAATGGTAGCGAGCTGGGGACCTAACTCCAGACAGAAAAGCTCCCCTCCACGACACGCTGGAGGCGTGGGCAACCAACCACTGGAACACCAATAGACTGACAAGGAACTGGTTTTGTACAAGTGCCATTTACGAACTGAGGAGTACACAAAAGACTGACACTTGTTATCACAAGATGGTGTCATGGATTGTATATGACATGTATGATTGATGGGTACAGTTCGCAAATGGAAGATTGCATAACCAGTATGTGTTTTTAATATTAATAAAACTGCGGCCAACAACGACCATTACTAATAACCGTTATTGTTGGCTGACAATATTTTGAGGAATGGCATGCGGGCATTCTATGGGGAGGGAGAAGCCGGGGGTTGAGTTGCGGTTGGGTACCCACGGAATAGGCACGTGCGGGGGTTAAGTGAAACGACTGCGCACGTGCGCGAGGCGATAGTCTCCGTCGTGAGCGGTGGTGGCTCGAGACCAGTATCCTGAAAATGGATGACCAGTACCATGACGCAAATGATCACACTTTTTTTGCTGATGCTTTCTGCGTCTGCAAACTCGCATTTTTGTTCTTTTTGTCTATGTGCAACAGCATTGAATGGAATGACAAAGCCAAAAGAGTCCAGGTAATGCCATTGCAAGTTGAGGCCGAAAGGCTTTGTCAAAGCTCCTAAGGTGAGTGTTTTGACAGAGCGGCTTCCAAACAGACGTGCTGCTAACAATACACAGTATTGATGGAGGCAGGAGTGCTCCGGAGTGCGTCCTTGTGTACAGCTGCATAAAAGGGCCTATGAGCGAGCACAACCCTACTGCCACTCTTGCTGCAGTGGTGAAATCGACGAGGTATTTGCCTCAGTAAAGTGGCGCTCTTGCCTCACCCGATTGAAGGTGATGTGTAGGCTGAACTACTTTTTTTCTTCTTTCAGTTCGTTTTTATTTCGGAATCTTACAGCCATCCGCATACATTTAACCCACATCTGAATACGGAGGGGCAGATTTACAAGCCCCTTGCGTCACTTTTGCGTCACTTTCAACATGTGAAAAGTGACGCGAAAGTGACGCAAAAGTGGCGCAGGGGGCTTGTAAATCTGCCCCATAGTGTGGAAATGATATAAAAAACAGAGTGCATTTCGTACATTTAAGTACCCGCCCTGGATCTGTAAAGCGGAAGCCCCTGCCTGGGACAATACGGAGCTCGGTCCACAAATGACATTGTAAGGCACACTCTACAGTGCTGGAAGAGCTGTGCATCCCCAATGAATTAAACAGTTGTCAATAATACACAAAACATGTAAGCAACAAGAAAAACTCGGGCAGCGATTGGCGGCGGTAACATATTACACATATTTGTAAATCATAGAGACAGGCTCAATAGATATCGGAGTCCACCCCCTCGTCCCTCAGAGTGGACTCACAGTGCCCCGAATAACATAGGTTGAACTACTTACGAAAAAGAATACTGCCTATATATCAGGCCCACAAAAACGACTTGTGTGAGAAGTGAGTCGGCCTTTAGAAGTCGTTTTCTTGAGGTAACAGCACCTTTGTAGAGGAGTGCGTGCTGGCACCAGTGATCTGGACACGTGGAACATGTTTGTGCTTGGCGCACTTCTTTCAGTGCCTGGAGGGTTGTTTGTGAGTCCCGTTGGTTTAGATTTATGCAGCATAGTGTGTGCAGTTTATAAAAGTTCCGAGAGTCTAACATACTATTATTTGCGTGTTATGAGGTTGGCAGTGCACTAATGCCATCCATCCGGTGTTTATGAAGTCACACTATTTGCATCCGCTTAGAAATAGATTTTCATTCTTGCAAAATTGCTCTACTGGTGGGAACTAAGTGGGTGACTAATTCCTTTGCAAACATTATAGCAGAAACCACAAGAAGGAGTTGAGTGGTCGGTTTAGTTTTGGGTTACCCAGATTAAGGAGGGAGTCGTGGGTGGGTGAGTGGTTGTGTATGCATATATGCAATGTGTTGGAAATCTGTGCATTTCTAAGGGTTTGAACCAGGAACAGAACTGGGCTTTCGAAGGTTGTGTCTGTGTGCCTGTTTGTTTTAAAAGGGAGTTGGGTTTTCCCGGGGCTGCTTTAAGTTATTGTTCTCTGCTGGTTGGAGGAGCTGTGGCCTTCTGCGCAGGTTTGAAGGGTGTAAGTGAACCTGTGGAGTATGTACCACACTTGATTGATAATAAAAACACAAAGAGCTTATCTGAGGTGCCTGGGAGGCCCAATACTGTTGTGAAAGAACAGAGTAAAGTTCCAAGTTAAATTAAACGGTGGCTGTGTAATTACTGTGTCTGGGTATTTGCAGGAGGGTATGGTTCTCTCGATTACCCAGAAGGCTGAAACTAACAGGGTGGTATATCTGTTCTGGGTAGAGAGTTCTTTCCTCCTCTTGCTGGAAGAGTATGTGGAGACTGATTTCTGTGGAGCATTTGAGCTTAGCTAGTAGGAAGGGAATATGTTCTCCAGGTTCCACAACAGAGAGGTGCATAGATAGTATATGTTAGGTGAACCTGAGATGAATTTATTATCGGATTTGTGGTTACGAGTGCACAGTGGCCCTAATTTAGTTTTTGGGTTGTTGGTGTTCATGTCTGTATTGGTGGGCCGTTTTTAGGTCGAGCAGACCTACCCTCAATGCGTGAGCATTGAAGGTGTCTGCTTCAGACCTATTGTGGCCCGTATTGGCCTGTACCTAGGAATGTGGACACATAGCAGACGCGCGCTTTGAGGCTGTCAGATTTCACCTCGGGAGCGCGCTGCTTGCTGTGTGTGGAGTGGCGTGTCAGTTTCACTTTTTATTACTTTCGTTTTTGCCTAGCCTGGCTTTCAATGAAGAACGCTTGCTGGAATTAAATGTTGTTTTTTTCTATTTTAACATGCGAAACGGGGTGAAGACTGATAAAGAAAATGACGGTAAAACGCTGACAAAGGGGGAGCTTTAGAGTGCAGAGTGGAGCTTCAGAGTGGAGCTTCAGAGTGGAGCTTCAGAGTGGAGCTTCAGAGTGGAGCTTTAGAGTGCAGAGTGGAGCTTCAGAGTGGAGCTTCAGAGTGGAGCTTCAGAGTGGAGCTTCAGAGTGGAGCTTCAGAGTGCAGAGTGGAGCTTCAGAGTGGAGCTTCAGAGTGCAGAGTGGAGCTTCAGAGTGGAGCTTCAGAGTGGAGCTTCAGAGTGGAGCTTCAGAGTGGAGCTTCAGAGTGCAGAGTGGAGCTTCAGAGTGGAGCTTCAGAGTGGAGCTTCAGAGTGCAGAGTGGAGCTTCAGAGTGCAGAGTGGAGCTTCAGAGTGGAGCTTCAGAGTGGAGCTTCAGAGTGGAGCTTCAGAGTGGAGCTTCAGAGTGGAGCTTCAGAGTGGAGCTTCAGAGTGGAGCTTCAGAGTGCAGAGTGGAGCTTCAGAGTGGAGCTTCAGAGTGGAGCTTCAGAGTGGAGCTTCAGAGTGGAGCTTCAGAGTGCAGAGTGGAGCTTCAGAGTGGAGCTTCAGAGTGGAGCTTCAGAGTGGAGCTTCAGAGTGGAGCTTCAGAGTGGAGCTTCAGAGTGGAGCTTCAGAGTGCAGAGTGGAGCTTCAGAGTGGAGCTTCAGAGTGCAGAGTGGAGCTTCAGAGTGGAGCTTCAGAGTGGAGCTTCAGAGTGGAGCTTCAGAGTGGAGCTTCAGAGTGGAGCTTCAGAGTGGAGCTTCAGAGTGGAGCTGCAGAGTGGAGCTTCAGAGTGCAGAGTGGAGCTTCAGAGTGGAGCTTTAGAGTGGAGCTTCAGAGTGGAGCTTCAGAGTGGAGAGTGGAGCTTCAGAGTGGAGCTTTAGAGTGCAGAGTGGAGCTTCAGAGTGGAGCTTTAGAGTGCAGAGTGGAGCTTCAGAGTGGAGCTTTAGAGTGCAGAGTGGAGCTTCAGAGTGGAGCTTTAGAGTGCAGAGTGGAGCTTCAGAGTGGAGCTTCAGAGTGCAGAGTGGAGCTTCAGAGTGGAGCTTCAGAGTGGAGCTTCAGAGTGGAGCTTCAGAGTGGAGCTTCAGAGTGGAGCTTCAGAGTGGAGCTGCAGAGTGGAGCTTCAGAGTGGAGCTTCAGAGTGGAGCTTCAGAGTGGAGCTTCAGAGTGCAGAGTGGAGCTTCAGAGTGGAGCTTTAGAGTGCAGAGTGGAGCTTCAGAGTGGAGCTTCAGAGTGGAGCTTCAGAGTGGAGCTTCAGAGTGGAGCTTCAGAGTGGAGCTCAGAGTGGAGCTTCAGAGTGGAGCTCAGAGTGGAGCTCAGAGTGGAGCTTCAGAGTGGAGCTTTAGAGTGGAGCTTCAGAGTGGAGCTTTAGAGTGGAGCTTCAGAGTGGAGCTTTAGAGTGCAGAGTGGAGCTTCAGAGTGGAGCTTTAGAGTGCAGAGTGGAGCTTCAGAGTGGAGCTTTAGAGTGCAGAGTGGAGCTTCAGAGTGGAGCTTTAGAGTGCAGAGTGGAGCTTCAGAGTGGAGCTTTAGAGTGCAGAGTGGAGCTTCAGAGTGGAGCTTCAGAGTGGAGCTTCAGAGTGGAGCTTCAGAGTGGAGCTGCAGAGTGGAGCTGCAGAGTGGAGCTGCAGAGTGCAGAGTGGAGCTTCAGAGTGGAGCTTCAAAGTGGAGCTTCAGAGTGCAGAGTGGAGCTTCAGAGTGGAGCTTCAGAGTGCAGAGTGGAGCTTCAGAGTGGAGCTTCAGAGTGGAGCTTCAGAGTGGAGCTTCAGAGTGGAGCTTCAGAGTGGAGCTCAGAGTGGAGCTTCAGAGTGGAGCTTCAGAGTGGAGCTTCAGAGTGGAGCTTCAGAGTGGAGCTTCAGAGTGGAGCTTTAGAGTGGAGCTTTAGAGTGCAGAGTGGAGCTTCAGAGTGGAGCTTTAGAGTGCAGAGTGGAGCTTCAGAGTGGAGCTTTAGAGTGCAGAGTGGAGCTTCAGAGTGGAGCTTTAGAGTGCAGAGTGGAGCTTCAGAGTGGAGCTTTAGAGTGCAGAGTGGAGCTTCAGAGTGGAGCTTTAGAGTGCAGAGTGGAGCTTCAGAGTGGAGCTTCAGAGTTCAGAGTGGAGCTTCAGAGTGGAGCTTCAGAGTGGAGCTCAGAGTGGAGCTTCAGAGTGGAGCTCAGAGTGGAGCTTTAGAGTGCAGAGTGGAGCTTCAGAGTGGAGCTTCAGAGTGGAGCTTCAGAGTGGAGCTTCAGAGTGGAGCTTCAGAGTGGAGCTTTAGAGTGCAGAGTGGAGCTTCAGAGTGGAGCTTCAGAGTGGAGCTTCAGAGTGCAGAGTGGAGCTTCAGAGTGGAGCTTCAGAGTGGAGCTTCAGAGTGGAGCTTCAGAGTGCAGAGTGGAGCTTCAGAGTGCAGAGTGGAGCTTCAGAGTGGAGCTTTAGAGTGCAGAGTGGAGCTTCAGAGTGGAGCTTCAGAGTGGAGCTTCAGAGTGGAGCTCCAGAGTGGAGCTTCAGAGTGGAGCTTCAGAGTGGAGCTTCAGAGTGGAGCTCCAGAGTGGAGCTCCAGAGTGGAGCTCCAGAGTGGAGCTTCAGAGTGGAGCTTCAGAGTGCAGAGTGGAGCTTCAGAGTGCAGAGTGGAGCTTCAGAGTGCAGAGTGGAGCTTCAGAGTGGAGCTTCAGAGTGCAGAGTGGAGCTTCAGAGTGGAGCTTCAGAGTGCAGAGTGGAGCTTCAGAGTGGAGCTTCAGAGTGCAGAGTGGAGCTTCAGAGTGGAGCTTCAGAGTGGAGCTTCAGAGTGGAGCTTCAGAGTGGAGCTTCAGAGTGGAGCTTCAGAGTGGAGCTTCAGAGTGCAGAGTGGAGCTTCAGAGTGGAGCTTCAGAGTGCAGAGTGGAGCTTCAGAGTGGAGCTTCAGAGTGGAGCTTCAGAGTGGAGCTTCAGAGTGGAGCTTCAGAGTGGAGCTGCAGAGTGGAGCTTCAGAGTGCAGAGTGGAGCTTCAGAGTGCAGAGTGGAGCTTCAGAGTGGAGCTTCAGAGTGGAGCTTCAGAGTGGAGCTTCAGAGTGGAGCTTCAGAGTGGAGCTTCAGAGTGCAGAGTGGAGCTTCAGAGTGGAGCTTCAGAGTGCAGAGTGGAGCTTCAGAGTGGAGCTTCAGAGTGCAGAGTGGAGCTTCAGAGTGGAGCTTCAGAGTGGAGCTTCAGAGTGGAGCTTCAGAGTGGAGCTTCAGAGTGCAGAGTGGAGCTTCAGAGTGCAGAGTGGAGCTTCAGAGTGGAGCTTCAGAGTGGAGCTTCAGAGTGGAGCTTCAATGTGGAGCTTCAGAGTGGAGCGTGGAGCTTCAGAGTGGAGCTTCAGAGTGGAGCTTCAGAGTGGAGCTTCAGAGTGGAGCTTCAGAGTGGAGCTTCAGAGTGGAGCTGCAGAGTGGAGCTGCAGAGTGGAGCTGCAGAGTGGAGCTGCAGAGTGGAGCTTCAGAGTGCAGAGTGGAGCTTCAGAGTGCAGAGTGGAGCTTCAGAGTGGAGCTTCAGAGTGGAGCTTCAGAGTGGAGCTTCAGAGTGGAGCTTCAGAGTGGAGCTTCAGAGTGCAGAGTGGAGCTTCAGAGTGGAGCTTCAGAGTGCAGAGTGGAGCTTCAGAGTGGAGCTTCAGAGTGCAGAGTGGAGCTTCAGAGTGCAGAGTGGAGCTTCAGAGTGCAGAGTGAAGCTTCAGAGTGGAGCTTCAGAGTGCAGAGTGGAGCTTCAGAGTGGAGCTTCAGAGTGCAGAGTGGAGCTTCAGAGTGGAGCTTCAGAGTGCAGAGTGGAGCTTCAGAGTGCAGAGTGAAGCTTCAGAGTGGAGCTTCAGAGTGGAGCTTCAGAGTGGAGCTTCAGAGTGGAGCTTCAGAGTGGAGCTTCAGAGTGCAGAGTGGAGCTTCAGAGTGCAGAGTGGAGCTTCAGAGTGGAGCTTCAGAGTGGAGCTTCAGAGTGGAGCTTCAGAGTGGAGCTTCAGAGTGGAGCTTCAGAGTGCAGAGTGGAGCTTCAGATTGGAGCTTCAGAGTGGAGCTTCAGAGTGCAGAGTGGAGCTGCAGAGTGGAGCTTCAGAGTGCAGAGTGGAGCTTCAGAGTGCAGAGTGGAGCTTCAGAGTGCAGCTTCAGAGTGGAGCTTCAGAGTGCAGAGTGGAGCTTCAGAGTGGAGCTTCAGAGTGCAGAGTGGAGCTTCAGAGTGGAGCTTCAGAGTGCAGAGTGGAGCTTCAGAGTGGAGCTTCAGAGTGAGTGGAGCTTCAGAGTGGAGCTTCAGAGTGCAGAGTGGAGCTTCAGAGTGGAGCTTCAGAGTGCAGAGTGGAGCTTCAGAGTGGAGCTTCAGAGTGCAGAGTGGAGCTTCAGAGTGGAGCTTCAGAGTGGAGCTTCAGAGTGGAGCTTCAGAGTGGAGCTGCAGAGTGGAGCTGCAGAGTGGAGCTTCAGAGTGCAGAGTGGAGCTTCAGAGTGGAGCTTCAGAGTGCAGAGTGGAGCTTCAGAGTGGAGCTTCAGAGTGGAGCTTCAGAGTGGAGCTTCAGAGTGCAGCTTCAGAGTGCAGCTTCAGAGTGGAGCTTCAGAGTGGAGCTTCAGAGTGGAGCTTCAGAGTGGAGCTTCAGAGTGCAGAGTGGAGCTTCAGAGTGCAGAGTGGAGCTTCAGAGTGCAGTGTGGAGCTTCAGAGTGCAGCTTCAGAGTGGAGCTTCAGAGTGCAGCTTCAGAGTGGAGCTTCAGAGTGGAGCTTCAGAGTGCAGTGTGGAGCTTCAGAGTGCAGTGTGGAGCTTCAGAGTGCAGTGTGGAGCTTCAGAGTGCAGTGTGGAGCTTCAGAGTGCAGTGTGGAGCTTCAGAGTGCAGTGTGGAGCTTTAGAGTGCAGTGTGGAGCTTTAGAGTGCAGTGTGGAGCTTCAGAGTGGAGCTTTAGAGTGCAGTGTGGAGCTTTAGAGTGCAGTGTGGAGCTTTAGAGTGCAGAGTGAAGCTTCAGAGTGGAGCTTCAGAGTGGAGCTTCAGAGTGGAGCTTCAGAGTGGAGCTTCAGAGTGGAGCTGCAGAGTGGAGCTGCAGAGTGGAGCTGCAGAGTGGAGCTGCAGAGTGGAGCTTCAGAGTGCAGAGTGGAGCTTCAGAGTGGAGCTTCAGAGTGCAGAGTGGAGCTGCAGAGTGGAGCTTCAGAGTGCAGAGTGGAGCTTCAGAGTGCAGAGTGGAGCTTCAGAGTGCAGAGTGGAGCTTCAGAGTGCAGCTTCAGAGTGGAGCTTCAGAGTGCAGAGTGGAGCTTCAGAGTGGAGCTTCAGAGTGCAGAGTGGAGCTTCAGAGTGGAGCTTCAGAGTGAGTGGAGCTTCAGAGTGGAGCTTCAGAGTGCAGAGTGGAGCTTCAGAGTGGAGCTTCAGAGTGAGTGGAGCTTCAGAGTGGAGCTTCAGAGTGCAGAGTGGAGCTTCAGAGTGGAGCTTCAGAGTGCAGAGTGGAGCTTCAGAGTGGAGCTTCAGAGTGGAGCTTCAGAGTGGAGCTGCAGAGTGGAGCTGCAGAGTGGAGCTGCAGAGTGGAGCTTCAGAGTGCAGAGTGGAGCTTCAGAGTGGAGCTTCAGAGTGCAGAGTGGAGCTCAGAGTGCAGAGTGGAGCTCAGAGTGCAGAGTGGAGCTTCAGAGTGCAGCTTCAGAGTGGAGCTTCAGAGTGGAGCTTCAGAGTGGAGCTTCAGAGTGGAGCTTCAGAGTGGAGCTTCAGAGTGCAGAGTGGAGCTTCAGAGTGCAGAGTGGAGCTTCAGAGTGCAGAGTGGAGCTTCAGAGTGCAGAGTGGAGCTTCAGAGTGCAGAGTGGAGCTTCGGAGTGCAGCTTCAGAGTGCAGCTTCAGAGTGGAGCTTCAGAGTGGAGCTTCAGAGTGGAGCTTCAGAGTGCAGTGTGGAGCTTCAGAGTGCAGTGTGGAGCTTTAGAGTGCAGTGTGGAGCTTTAGAGTGCAGTGTGGAGCTTTAGAGTGCAGTGTGGAGCTTCAGAGTGCAGTGTGGAGCTTCAGAGTGCAGTGTGGAGCTTCAGAGTGCAGTGTGGAGCTTTAGAGTGCAGTGTGGAGCTTTAGAGTGCAGTGTGGAGCTTCAGAGTGGAGCTTTAGAGTGCAGTGTGGAGCTTTAGAGTGCAGTGTGGAGCTTTAGAGTGCAGAGTGAAGCTTTAGAGTGCAGTGTGGAGCTTCAGAGTGGAGCTTTAGAGTGCAGTGTGGAGCTTCAGAGTGGAGCTTTAGAGTGCAGTGTGGAGCTTCAGAGTGGAGCTTTAGAGTGCAGTGTGGAGCTTCAGAGTGGAGCTTTAGAGTGCAGTGTGGAGCTTCAGAGTGGAGCTTTAGAGTGCAGTGTGGAGCTTCAGAGTGGAGCTTTAGAGTGCAGTGTGGAGCTTCAGAGTGGAGCTTTAGAGTGCAGACTGGAGCTTCAGAGTGGAGCTTTAGAGTGCAGACTGGAGCTTCAGAGTGGAGCTTTAGAGTGCAGACTGGAGCTTCAGAGTGACGCACTCTACAGCGCCACGCACTGCGCCACGCACTGCGCCCCGCACTCTACAGCGCCCCGCACTCTACAGCGCCCCGCACTCTACAGCGCCACGCAGTGCACCGCACTCTACAGCGCACCGCAGCGCCCCATACTCTACAGCGCCCCGCACTCTACAGCGCCCCGCACTCTACAGCGCCCTGCGCTCTACAGCGCACGCACTCTACAGCGCACCACGCTCTCAGCGTCCCGCAGCGCCATGCACTCTACAGCGCCCCGCGCTCTACAGCGCCACGCACTCTACAGCGCCACGCACTCTACAGCGCCACGCACTCTACAGCGCCCCGCACTCTACAGCGCCCCGCACTCTACAGCGCCCCGCACTCTACAGCGCCCCGCACTCTACAGCGCCCCGCAGCGCACCGCACTCTACAGCGCCCCGCAGCGCACCGCACTCTACAGCGCACCGCAGCGCCCCGCACTCTACAGCGCCCCGCACTCTACAGCGCCCCGCGCTCTACAGCGCCCCGCGCTCTACAGCGCACGCACTCTACAGCGCACCACGCTCTCAGCGTCCCGCAGCGCCATGCACTCTACAGCGCCCCGCGCTCTACAGCGCCCCGCACTCTACAGCGCCCCGCACTCTACAGCGCACTCTACAGCGCCCCGCACTCTACAGCGCCCCGGAATCTACAGCGCCCCGCGCGCAGAAACTTTTACAAATCATAGAAATCCCACCATCGACAGTAGTCAATTTATCCACGAAAGTATTGACAAGGGATGAGGAATCTGTCCTCAATCTAGGTTTAAAATGTGTTCCCAGCAGTCAGCAAACATACAAGGCAGCTCCAATAATATCCTATTGGCGAGCTAGTCCTGGCAATAGTGAAGAACGAAATTAGCAGTATTTCACTATCCTGACATGTAATACATACCTACACATGTCCCACCTTTAACATACACTGCACCCTGCCCCTGGGAGTGTCTTGGGCCTACCTTAGGGATGTCCAACATGTAGTAAAAGGGAGGCTTAGGGCCTGGCAAGAGACTGCACTTGCCAGGTCGACTTGGCAGTTTAAAACTGTACTCAAAGGCACTGCAATGGTAGGCTGGAGACACGTTTACAGGGGGTGCTTATATGGTTGGCACAATCACTGCTGCAGGCGCACTAGATGCATTTGATTTACAGGCCTTGGGCACACACAGTGCACTTTACTAGGAACTTACCAGTAAATCAAATATGCAAATTATGGAGAACCCAGCAGAATTAAAAATGACAGAGGTAGCATTTGCACTTGAGCACTGATTAGCAGTGGTAAAGTGTACGGAGTACATAAAACAGCAAAAAAGAAGTCCAGCATAACATCAAAAATACAGGTGGTAGAGCAAAAAGACAGAGGAAAACACGTCAAGGATGCCAGGTCTTGCAACTGCTTAGAGATCTTTGAGTGATGACAGGTCACATTGCCTCTCTCTCATCGTCTCATGACCCCAAAAGACAGAGGTCAGTCGCAGGTGTCTAGGGATAATTGGTGCACCTGAGCCCACTACAAGAGAGCGCTTCGATCCACAAGAATCCACTGCAATAATCAATCTAAATTACACCGCGCTGTGTTTGTTTACACTTCCTCTCTCGGGTGGGTTCTTTTCAGATGTGATCCCATTTGTAGCTCAGCAGACAGCAGCTTACCCTGACAGAGCAAGAGAAGGATGATCCGCACTCTGCTGCTTTTGGTCCAGCTCTCTCATTTATGTGTATTTTGTTGCCTGCGAGTGTTGTTTTTGTTATCACAGGAGAGGGGGTTGGCCTGATTCTACTCCCCACTACGAGCAAGGAGCCACGTGAATATCACCTGTGTATGTCCATTACGAAGTGATGCTAGAACACGTTTTATTTTAAAAATGGATTAGGCCCCAGAAAGTGTTCAAACAATTTCGAGGCATGGTGCTCATCTTCTCAGCATGAGAAGGATGAAATGCTGAGCCGAACTTGCTTTGATTCCAAACTAGTGGCCATTAGGTTGCAGTTGCATCATTGTAACAGGTGCATCAACCAACTGAGCTAGCTTGAAAAATTCCGGAGTGCAAACATACTAGATTAATAATGTAAGGTTCCTTTTGTAACACCTGCTTAGGACAGCTGCTAATCCCCAAACATCTGATGCAGAGACACGCATTTTTTCCTTGAATTAAGCAACTATAACGATGATGCATATGTCATAAGTACATAGAAAGCTCACGAAAGTAAGCATGTAATGCTGAACATTTAAAAACATGATGGAATAACAATCTAGTATTTTAGCTATTCATCTTAACAAGACCAATGCATTGAACACCGTTACGTTGGCTGATAAAAGCGCATTTTATTTACAGTAGTCTAAAAGAGCAAAACTGCAGGAAAATGACCACTATACAAAATAAAAATAGCACTACTCTGCGCGCCGCCACTCCCGTGCACCATTTTAATTATGAAGACCCAGCCCGCCTCCAGTGCGTACCACTACCAACTATTTAATTAATTTTAAAAAGGCTCAGGCCAGGCCGGTAGGGCGTGCGCCCCACGGCACCATAATTAATGTTTATAGGCCGGGGCCCGTTACCATCCGTCCCTGGCGTACGTTGCGCACTGTAACTATTATAATATAGGCTTGCCTGCTTGCTTGCTTCAGCAGCAGCCGAGGGCAAATGGAGCAGGCGAGGAAGCAACAAGGGTTGGGGGGCTAATTGAGTGCAAGGGCGAACCCAATATGGAGGGAAGCGGCACACAGGCAAGAACAGAGAGCAACACTGAGTGCGGCCCCGGGAGCAAAGAAGTACAGAAGCGAGAAAGCATGTTCTATAGGAGGGACAAACACGAGTGACAAGTGGGGACATAAATAAGAAGCAGGCAAATGCGCGACCGGAAAGCAACTAATTAGTGCACGCAGCAGGCCTGGAGGCAGGCAGCCAGCAGCAACCCTGCCCCGCCGGTCGGTGACAGAGTCTGTCACTCCGTCTCCGAGTGACTTACTTTGGTTTTCGGACTCGGATTCGGAAATCGGACAGGGCAGCTCAGCGTGGGCGGGCCTGGCCGCCTGGCTGCTTTGTCTTGGACTTGGAAGGCAGTTAAGTTCGCAGTTTTCGTTGTTCTTCTCTTGTCTTCTTCTTTGGCTATGCGCGCCGCCTGCCTCGCCCCATATGCCACGCACAGGGGCTTACCGCTTATTGGCCCGCATGATGTTGTGCGTGCCCTGGGGCTGCCTGGCATTGCTCACCACCACTCAGCAGCAGCCAGCCCTGCTGCCCACGCCCCCCACGCACGCGGCACGCGCATACGCGGTGGCGGAAGTGCGGAACTGAAAGTGAAAGGATAAAGGCCTGTCCCGCGGCCCGCCGCCATTTCATAGAATCAGGCGGGCTTAGACTAAGATAACAAAAAGTGCCTTACAATTGTCACTTTTGCCTCATGTAATGTAACGTTTGCTTTTGTATTTTGTTATCTAGTAATGTTCTCATGTATCAGTTCTGTTTCTATTGTGAATTCGCTCTGACACCTTCGGGTAAAGTCCGCACATCCCTTCTTACTCGGCTTGCTTAGCTGTCAGAATGGTGTTGCAGCGTTGGCTAAGAGTCTATTATAGTTGAGCTTTTTTCTTTCAGTTAAACAATAAAGTGACATTCATACAACCTAAATTCAGGATGCTGCCTCCCTGCCAATGTTTTAGGCATCTCTCTTTTTAAAGTCGGGAACATTCTGTTAAAACAGCTGTTTAGGATGTAAGGTATTACTTCTCACGAAACAGACTGATTTTTGATAATGTCCTGAATGCAGCAAGGACCGTCTGAATGAATGTAAAGAATTGCAGTGTTCCTAATGTTCTATATGCGATTTGCCTTCAACTAGTAATTACCATTGGATCATTGTGTGCTGTCTCACTCTTAATGCCTGTTTAAAAAGAGTGCTCTTTATGCTGGACCCAAGTATGTTGCTATTTAAACAACACCAGCGATCAATGCACGCTTCCACCACACGCACACAGAACCAGACGTCGGTGCACGCTTTCACCAGGCGCACACACACACCACCAACCGTCAGTGCACACTTTCACCAGGCACACCCCATCAGCCGTCAATGCACGCTTTCACCGGGCACACACGCCACTAGCTGGCAGTGCACACTTCCACCAGGCACACACACCATTAGCCATCAGTGCACATTTTCTACAAGCACACACACACCACCAGCCATCAGTGCACGCATCAATGGTTAGCACATCCACAATTAACTATTGTAGCAATCGCAGTATGGCGCACTTTACTTCTAAACATGTCAGTGCACGCTTTTCCACCATGCACACACACCATCAGCCATCAGTGCACACTTTCAACAGGCACACACACACCACTAGCCATCAATACATGGTTTCATCAGGCATACACACCACCGGCCGTCGGTACACACTTTCAACAGGCACAGACACCATAAGTCATCAGTGCACGCTTTCACCAGGCACAAACACCACCAGCCGTCAGTGCACGCTTTCACCGGGCACAAACACCACCAGCCGCCAGTGCACCCTTTCACCAGGCACAAACACCAACAGCCGTCAGTGTACGCTTTCACCGGGCACAAACACCACCAGCCACCAGTGCACCCTTTCACCAGGCACAAACACCACCAGCCGTCAGTGCACACTTTCACCAGGCACAGACACCATAAGTTGTTCGTGCACGCTTTCACCGGGCACAAACACCACCATCCGTCAGTGCACGCTTTCACCGGGCACAAACACCACCAGCCAATACAGAGTTTGCAAAAGAATTAATGCAACACATTGTCATATACAATGCAAATAAGTCAAACTTGTTTATATATAAACTCAACAGTAGCGTCCCACAAGTTCTCATTGCAAGTGTCTTGCATTGGTAGAGTAACTTAATTGTGGTGGGTGCTCTGAGTGCAGAGTGAATGCAGAGTGACAGTGAGTGCAGAGTGACAGTGAGTGCAGAGTGACAGTGAGTGCAGAGTGACAGTGAGTGCAGACTGACAGTGAGTGCAGAGTGACAGTGAGTGCAGAGTGCGTGCAGAAACAGTGAGTGCAGAGTGCGTGCAGAGTGACAGTGAGTGCAGAGTGCGTGCAGAGTGACAGTGAGTGCAGGGTGAGTGCAGAGTGACAGTGAGTGCAGAGACAGTGAGTGCAGAGTGACAGTGAGTGCAGAGTGACAGTGAGTGCAGTGACAGTGAGTGCAGAGTGACAGTGAGTGCAGAGTGCGTGCAGAGTGACAGTGCGTGCAGAGTGACAGTAAGTGCAGAGTGACAGTGAGTGCGGAGTGACAGTGAGTGCAGAGTGACAGTGAGTGCAGAGTGACAGTGAGTGCAGAGTGAATGCAGAGTGACAGTGAGTGCAGAGTGACAGTGAGTGCAGAGTGACAGTGAGTGCAGAGTGACAGTGAGTGCAGAGTGCGTGCAGAGTGACAGTGAGTGCAGAGTGACAGTGAGTGCAGAGTGACAGTGAGTGCAGAGTGACAGTGAGTGCAGAGTGACAGTGAGTGCAGAGTGAGTGCAGAGTGACAGTGAGTGCAGAGTGACAGTGAGTGCAGAGTGACAGTGAGTGCAGAGTGACAGTGAGTGCAGAGTGCGTGCAGAGTGACAGTGAGTGCAGAGTGACAGTGAGTGCAGAGTGACAGTGAGTGCAGAGTGAGTGCAGAGTGAGTGCAGAGTGACAGTGAGTGCAGAGTGACAGTGAGTGCAGAGTGACAGTGAGTGCAGAGTGCGTGCAGAGTGACAGTGAGTGCAGGGTGAGTGCAGAGTGACAGTGAGTGCAGAGACAGTGAGTGCAGAGTGACAGTGAGTGCAGAGTGACAGTGAGTGCAGAGTGACAGTGAGTGCAGAGTGCGTGCAGAGTGACAGTGCGTGCAGAGTGACAGTAAGTGCAGAGTGCGTGCAGAGTGACAGTGAGTGCGGAGTGACAGTGAGTGCAGAGTGACAGTGAGTGCAGAGTGACAGTGAGTGCAGAGTGACAGTGAGTGCAGAGTGAATGCAGAGTGACAGTGAGTGCAGAGTGACAGTGAGTGCAGAGTGACAGTGAGTGCAGAGTGACAGTGAGTGCAGAGTGCGTGCAGAGTGACAGTGAGTGCAGAGTGACAGTGAGTGCAGAGTGACAGTGAGTGCAGAGTGACAGTGAGTGCAGAGTGACAGTGAGTGCAGAGTGAGTGCAGAGTGACAGTGAGTGCAGAGTGACAGTGAGTGCAGAGTGACAGTGAGTGCAGAGTGCGTGCAGAGTGACAGTGAGTGCAGAGTGCGTGCAGAGTGACAGTGAGTGCAGAGTGACAGTGAGTGCAGAGTGACAGTGAGTACAGTCACTCAGCACCACCACATTATCACTCAGAACCACCACAGCATCACTCAGAACCACCACAGCACCACTCAGCACCACCACAGCATCACTCAGTATCACTCAGTATCACTTAGCACCACCACAGCACCACCACAGCACCACCATAGCACCACTCAGCACCACCACAGCATCACTCAGCATCACCACAGCCCCATTCAGCACCTCCACAGCATCACTCAGCACCACCACAGCACAAATATGTTCTCTCAATGTTTCAAGCTTTATTACAAATGTCACAAAAAGATGTTAATATTTCACTTCTGTTCTTGGATTTCGTTACAATAAAATACACTGAACATAATCTTCACAAAAGTTATTTACAAAAGTTTAAGCTATTGCCATTATAAATTACAATCACTTTTATTAAGTATTAAAAAAAATTAAAAGCCATTGTTATTTGTAATATCAATATATCTAAGTCACGTAAATACAAACGTTGCATTACAAATGCTATAGGTGTCACATTTGCGAAAGTTATAACTATTGGCATTGTAAATGACAAAGCTATTAATTTAGCTATTTTCAAAACAAACACATAAATGAACATTTGGTGAATTACCATTAAAATATTTGACTTTTTTACTAAGATATTATTGTACTCTTTTATGCAAACAAAATTTAGATACTGCATAAATAACTTTAATAAAACATATTTTATATGTATTTTATATGTAGCTTTTTATGTAAAAAAATAACTATAGCACAAAGCAAAAAACAATTGCCATTTACAATGCTAATAGCTCAAACTTAAATAATGCGAGACCTATTGCATTGCAAATGCTTGTTTAACTCGTGCTTTCTTCCGTGTTTTCTCTGCTGTAGAGAGGTGCATCATGCTCGCTCTTTCTCTATGCTGTAAATGTGCTGTGCTGTGTGGTGCATGCCTGGCAGAGAGAGCACCTGTTAGGGCGTTACCTTTACTGCATATACTTGGAACTTGCAACAGGGAAACTTTTCAGACTCAAAGTGCCGCCTCATTAGACGGATGACATTAGTCTGCCTCCATAAAGGTTTGATTTCACATTATCTGTTTGTGGATAATCTAAATGGAACTTCTGTCCAGAAAAGAGACAACCTCTCACAAGGATCCAAGACAATTTACAGAGTAAGAACTCCACAGTGGTAAAGAGCTGGTAATTCCCATGCAAGCACAGACTGCACAGCTCTGTTGTATTTCTTCTCCTACCAGAGGATATGTTTGTATGAACTCTATCTAATGAGGAGGACACAATTTAAAAGCAATATTTGGGATGTGAATGTGTGTCACAGAGCTTCTTGTCTTGATCCTGGTGTACTCGGTCATTTGGCTACTGGGTTCATGCAGGATGTAGTGGCGTACGGTGAGGTAAAGACTAGTTTCTACAATGCTATTAAGTGTTGTGAGGTGGTGTTTCTAGGAAACAGTGCATTATGGTGTGTTAGTGCACTTAGGATGAAGTACAGCACAGAAGGTTAGGGTTCCTTATATGCAGTTCCTGGAGGTTTCCAAAGACAATGCTTTGATTCTTAGCCCAAGGAACATGCATGTACGTGTGATCCAAAGACTCACAAAAGCAGCAGCAAAGCCTTTAACAAAGTTTGGTCTATTGAAATATAATCATCCCTGCCTGCCATGCTCTCGGCTGGGTCGCTTTACAGAGATCAAGAGCAAAAACACATAAGTAATGTACATGCCGTTCAACAATAAATCACCAGTTGACATGTAACATAACCGAAGCTTGGAGGCACTGCATAGAACTCTTCACCTTGAGCCAGCAGCCTCTCTTGGAGACAGTTGCCTGCACAAAACACCTCTGCGGTATCTGCACAAACACTGAATCTAGCCAACAGCACCCATACTTATAGAAACGCTAAATTATTGAACCATGACAAGGTGGGCTCATCCACTAATCGAGCCCTCTACTCTTGAATGCGGGGAAGCTACCATAAGTTCAATCTATGCTTGTCTGAGGCTGAGCCCCCTGATCCAAACAGTTCCTCCCAGTGGCGGCTCCTCTGCTAAGGTGGAAGAGCGTCACCCAACAGCTCTTTGAGCAGTGCAAAAAAAACTTATAATAATAAGACGTTATTATATTTTCTTTTTCTGTGCCACTCAAAGCAATGTTAGGGAGGGGAGGGGCTGGGATCGCCGCCATCAGAGGGAGCAGGAGTGGTTTGCACTCCCTAAGTGCTCATGGCTGTTTGACCGGCCCTCTTTGGCCAGACAAACAATCATGCACACTTAGCATGTTCTCAACCTGGCAGTGTTGCACAGCCCGATGGAGAACATGCTGGGGCTCCCAGCTACTGCCTGAGTTGCCAAACAGGCCGCTCAGACCAATCACAACGCTGCTAATGCAGCATCATGATTGGCTGGGAGAGTCCGCGAGCCTGGGTGCTTCCGGTGTGCAGCAGAGTGAGGAAAGTGGAAAGGCGTGCAGCGCAGGACTGAGGAGAGGCGTGCGGCAAAGGCAAGTTTATTTTTTTTCACCCCACAACCCTTGATCAAGGCAGCCGCAGCTGGTTCCGCCCCCGTCACCCGCCTACTGTTACAACACTATGGCTTCCTGGTGGACTTGTAAGTGTCCGTCGCATCTCAGTGCAGCACAGTGGCGGACGCAGTCGCTGCTTCCCCATCTACACTAGGCCAACAACCTCTTCTTTGTTCTCATAGTGGCTTTCATCTGCAGACGTCAACGAGTTCAGAAAACAGTCTTTGGTTGCTTTACGTGGCTCAAGAGGAGGAACAACACATCACCCAATCTCTATGCTTTGCATGGACTCCCTGTAGCTAAGAGAACTCAGTACATGAACTTCACCCTACCCAGAGTTAAAGCACTTTCTGTGCCTCTGGTCCAGACTAGATGCAAGATTGGTAACCCACACCTTTGATTTAGAGCATATGAACAAAACAGAAGAGTATAAGGAAGCGTAATAAAAACAAAAATCTTTTTAAAAGGTGGCAACGGGTGAGAGAACAATCGAACAATAGAATCAATGAAAAGGGAAGGCAGAGTAAGCGGGCACCTGATGTAGACAAACTCTGTAGTGTAGTCTACCTCAGCGGCAGCAGTTCTCCTTTGCTTGGCATTTCTGCACGCTTGCATGACAGGAGCGAAATTGCTCAAAACCTTAACAGCAGCTTCTGGGTCTTGGTAAGTGAGGACTTTACTCCATGCCTCAAAGAGCTTCTACTGCTTATCTGGAAAGGCAAGGGCAAATTGAGGTTTTGGATAATAAGGGCAGCTAGCTCTCTGCAGACACTTGTATGAAGAATCCTTTAACCATGATTGTTATTGTTTTTCCCCCATTGTTGAACATTTTTATATTCAGATTTCATACAAAACAAGACAGGGTCAAGCGAATCTTATAGTTATGGCTGACGGGGATCAGAAAAACACCCTCGGACTAATTTACAGAGACAAACTTACACGTTTGTGCAAGTAGTTTGTGTAAGTTTACTATTGTTTGCTATTCACAAAGATAATTTACTAGTAGTATTTTAATGACTGCGGAGTCTCTGCAAGTGAAAAGATAGGACTGTCCTATCTTTTTTATAAGCAGAGAATCTGCAGTTGTAAAGATACTACTAGTAAAATACCTTTGTATAACACACAATAGTCTAAGTTTACTTTTGTGAAAAGGCACTGTGCTTTGCAGCTTGCATGGTAGCTTTACGAAACATTGATTTTTTAAATATTTCATTCCGAACTACCGTGGAAAACAGATGTAAATCAAGTACGAAGAAGGACTATTTGACCGGTCTGCATTTGTTGGCTTTTCCTAGTGAAAACGATATGCCACATGCGTGAGTGCTACGCTGGTTACGTGGTAGGCATAGGCCAAACTGCCTTGAGGATTTAGAGATCACATTTGTTGTTCAAATTTTAGAGTGAAATCTTAGCAACACTATATATTGCTGCTAAGCAGAATCTAGTGAAGGGTTGCGCCTGTCCTACTACACATGAAGAACTAGAAGCACAAGTCAGCATCATTTGAGAGAAGCAAAAAGGAAGTCAGCACAGGTCTACTAAGAGTGCCTAGAGAGACCTCTACAGCCCCATCCTCTCCAGTCAAATTGCAGTCTAGGAGGTGTGGGATAACCCACATTACAGGAAGCACACATGAGCAAAGGTGCCAAGGACAGGTGTGCAAAATAATGATGACAATCAACATTGAAGCAGGGGTTTACTTCTAGATTTTCAGTATTAAAGCCGGCAAATATAAGTTAGTCTAGAAACATCCACTCTTTGTAGAACGTTTCAATGCTGAATATTGATGGTGCTCGTGGTCCTAATACTTGAATAGAGTTATAATGCTGAAGAGTACAGTTGAACGTTATCCAAGGACTGTCCTGAATACTATGTCTTAATGCTGAACTGAACTAGTACGCACATTCCTAGGACGAACTAGAATATACTTATTTTTAGTCAAAACAATTAATTTAATTAGGGAAGGACTACATCAGAAAAGCAAAGCAAATGGTTATGAGGCCGTCCATATCTTTCTAATAAAAAGTTATCTTCACAAATTAGAAGGCAAGAGACATTACAGTTTAATGGCGAGTTGTTTCGGTGCACATGGCCCAACCTAAGGAAGTCTCTAGCACATAGTTTATTAACTACGGGCGCACGTGTCTAAAATACATAGTTCTGGTGCAGCGCTGTTGCTCAGGATCTTGTCCGCAAAATCCTACTTCTAAACTAACAGTGGGGTCATCTCCTCTGCACCGCACTGTTACCCCATGGGGCTATCTGGGCGTTGGGGTGCGAAGCCTCTGTCGAGGGAAACAACGGTAGGAAGGAAACGGGGGAAGAGGGAAGAAAAGAGCAGAAAAGGCAAAACAGGAAACAGATTGCAGAAAAGACAAAACGGTGCAGAAAAGAGAAAACAGAGGGCAGAAAAACAATCAGAAAAGGCAAAACAGAGGGCAGAAAAGTCGAAAAGTCGAGGCCAGAAAAACGAGCAGGAAAGGCAAAACAGAGGGCAGAAAAGGGAAAAATCGAGGGCAGAAAAACGAACAGAAAGGCAAAACATAGCAGAAGAGGGCAAAACAGAGCAGAAAATAAGTAGAAAAGACAAAACAGAGCTAGAGACGGGCAGGGGAGGCACAGAGGGTTGCAGGTAGACAGGCAGCAGAGGGTAGCGGACAGCAAGCAACCTGGACAGGAGAACTTGCAGGGAGAGCTGGCACGAGGTCGTTATGATGTGGCTACGGACAGGCATGGGATGAAAGCTGCTCTCATTCTTGGTAAACTGAGGGCCAGTCAACCAACAAAACGAGCAAAACACACAACAAACCACAAGACAGACAAATACAAGTGGCGAGTTAACCTTACTCTACATATCCAACTCTGCACAAGACAGACTCACAGTTACACTGTGGTGATGTCAATAATACTGCAACATTCACAGATGCATATAGTGCTGAATATGAGTTACTCTTTCACCATGTTCGTTAATTTGACCACACGACTGTCTTGGAGACTAATAATCAAGGCAAACTTGCATGGTAGCTTTATGAAACATTGATTTTTTAAATACTTCATTCCGAACTACCGTGGAAAACAGATGTAAATCAAGTACGAAGAAGGACTATTTGACCGGTCTGCATTTGTTGGCTTTTCCTAGTGAAAACGATATGCCACATGCGTGAGTGCTACGCTGGTTACGTGGTAGGCATAGGCCAAACTGCCTTGAGGATTTAGAGATCACATTTGTTGTTCAAATTTTAGAGTGAAATCTTAGCAACACTATATATTGCTGCTAAGCAGAATCTAGTGAAGGGTTGCGCCTGTCCTACTACACATGAAGAACTAGAAGCACAAGTCAGCATCATTTGAGAGAAGCAAAAAGGAAGTCAGCACAGGTCTACTAAGAGTGCCTAGAGAGACCTCTACAGCCCCATCCTCTCCAGTCAAATTGCAGTCTAGGAGGTGTGGGATAACCCACATTACAGGAAGCACACATGAGCAAAGGTGTCAAGGACAGGTGTGCAAAATAATGATGACAATCAACATTCAAGCAGGGGTTTACTTCTAGATTTTCAGTATTAAAGCCGGCAAATATACGGTAAGTTAGTCTAGAAACATCCACTCTTTGTAGAACGTTTCAATGCTGAATATTGATGGTGCTTGTGGTCCTAATACTTGAATAGAGTTATAATGCTGAAGAGTACAGTTGAACGTTATCCAAGGACTGTCCTGAATACTATGTCTTAATGCTGAACTGAACTAGTACGCACATTCCTAGGACGAACTAGAATATACTTATTTTTAATCAAAACAATTAATTTAATTAGGGAAGGACTACATCAGAAAAGCAAAGCAAATGGTTATGAGGCCGTCCATATCCTTTCTTATAAAAAGTTATCTTCACAAATTAGAAGGCAAGAGACATTACAGTTTAATGGCGAGTTGTTTCGGTGCACATGGCCCAACCTAAGGAAGTCTCTAGCACATAGTTTATTAACTACGGGCGCACGTGTCTAAAATACATAGTTCTGGTGCAGCGCTGTTGCTCAGGATCTTGTCCGCAAAATCCTACTTCTAAACTAACAGTGGGGTCATCTCCTCTGCACCGCACTGTTACCCCATGGGGCTATCTGGGCGTTGGGGTGCGAAGCCTCTGTCGAGGGAAACAACGGTAGGAAGGAAACGGGGGAAGAGGGAAGAAAAGAGCAGAAAAGGCAAAACAGGAAACAGATTGCAGAAAAGACAAAACGGTGCAGAAAAGAGAAAACAGAGGGCAGAAAAACAATAAGAAAAGGCAAAACAGAGGGCAGAAAAGGCGAAAAGTCGAGGCCAGAAAAACGAGCAGGAAAGGCAAAACAGAGGGCAGAAAAGGGAAAAATCGAGGGCAGAAAAACGAACAGAAAGGCAAAACATAGCAGAAGAGGGCAAAACAGAGCAGAAAATAAGTAGAAAAGACAAAACAGAGCTAGAGACGGGCAGGGGAGGCACAGAGGGTTGCAGGTAGACAGGCAGCAGAGGGTAGCGGACAGCAAGCAACCTGGACAGGAGAACTTGCAGGGAGAGCTGGCACGAGGTCGTTATGATGTGGCTACGGACAGGCATGGGATGAAAGCTGCTCTCATTCTTGGTAAACTGAGGGCCAGTCACCCAACAAGACGAGCAAAACACACAACAAACCACAAGACAGACAAATACAAGTGGCGAGTTAACCTTACTCTACATATCCAACTCTGCACAAGACAGACTCACAGTTACACTGTAGTGATGTCAATAATACTGCAACATTCACAGATACATATAGTGCTGAATATGAGTTACTCTTTCACCATGTTCGTTAATTTGACCACACGACTGTCTTGGAGACTAATAATCAAGGCAAACTATCTGCTGTTGGTCACATGAAGAACAGTGCAAGAAGGAAAGCGGTCTTTAAATCATGGGCGCGAGGCTTGTACTCAGAATTGCAGGGCACGGAACAACTACAGACACACATTAAGCCACTCTCCTGGACAGCAGACTTTTAAACACAGATAACAATAACTTTCTCCAATATAGCACTTAATATCACAATTTTTTTTTCCAGTTTATGGCTCACATTACAAATTACATGGATCGAAACGAATGCATGTTGTTATGCATTCATTTAGCTCAATCTGGGTAGGACTTGTTTGGTGTTTTCACATCCAGTTTAACTTCATGTGGGGAAAACTGGTCATACATTACTCCCTTGCTAGAAAAAAGTTTCCCCTTCCCTTTCTCAGTCCCCCAAAAACCTTCCTCACCCACACTGCACTCACAAGTCGCACATACATTTACAACTTGAGGAGAGCTGCTGGTACATGTAGGCGGTAAAATCCCATAACAGCAAAGTCCGTGTGGTTTTACAACCACAAAGACTGACTCCACGCACTAATTTAGCATTTCATGGAGTTCAACTCCTAATTGCATGGTATTAAGGTCACTTTACCAGGCGGCAATTTCATTTTAACAGAGCGCCAGTACTGTGAAACCTGAGATCAGGGCATATACGGAGTAAGTATCCGGAGTTCGTATTATCCAATATAATATTACTCGATTTACGCTCGAAGGCTAAGGTGGCCTTTCAGAGATTCAAACGTGTGGCCTGCAGGTCACAGCAGATATCAGTAGCAAATGTTTAAGTACCGGAGCCATCTGACCAGCTAAGTAGCATGTCACGCAAGCCTGGAACCAGCCATGCCGAGACGCCGAAACTGACGACTGTCATTTCAGCACTTTACCCACCTAATACAAACACGACCAGGGACGGGTACAGTTTGGAGTACCGGAACTACTTTTTTGGACAAGACCTACAAAGTCCACGATAACAAGAAGAGATAAGGGAAGAGAGGTACTCCTAAAGAATTTTAAGAACCAGTTTGGAATAAGGAAACGACCGAAATATACCACTGTGACTACAGAGGGATCTTACACAAAAAACATTTTACCGAAATATCTGCAGCGCCCTGAAGAAACTCCTTGGTAGGGAGTGAAACGCGTTGGCTGATCTCGCTACATGTTTTATTGACGTGCTTTTTTTCTGAAGAAAGATAAATAAAGAACATTTTTCTATTTATTCTTTTTGGACTCTCATTTTGGTGCACCCCCATGAGTATTTAAAAACAGCATGTCACGCAAGACCTGCCAATACATCAAGAACACTACTGAGGTGCAAGGCTTTACATCTACATTCTATACTGCGGACTCTTTCATATGAATTCATATACATGGTTTCTTTTGAGTTCACTCGTGCTACAAGATTTACTCGGTTAGGTTCTCTGCTACCTTTGAGGTGATCTCCGTTTCTCTCATCGAGGACAAAAGCCTTTTCTTATGCAACGAGACTTACCTCAGAAAGCTGTAATGCCACGACTATGTTACAATAAAAAAAATACAGTTGAAAAAACACACACACACATATTAAAATGATAAACATGACCATGACGGCTGTACGCAGGCAGATGTGCGGAACAAGGCAAACGCAATTAAAAAGCTCTCCTTAGCGAAGCTCCTAGAATCTGTACTCACTCGGGGGCTTAGCTCTCAACAGTGCAGCAGGTGCAGTGGCACCGGGATCCAGGCAGCTAGAGGCGGGGGGGTTGAGGGGGGGGGGGGGAGGTGAAAGGGGCTTCTGCACGCCAAACATTTCTGTATTTTAGTAAAATATCTGGAAACGGGTTGGGAATTTCGCTTGCTTCCTTTGGCTTCCATGCTACGCCATTGGATTCGCCACAGAGAAGAACTCAGACTAGATTTGAATTCACCAGCCTTTAGAAAGAGTTAAGAGACCGATCTATTCTAACTACACATGGAGATAAAAAATAAAAAAAACAACGTTCTCCGTTTCACCTTTCACCAGAGTGTTTTACTTTTCACTTCATTTTGTTGTTGTGCATAATATTACACAGAAGCATATTTTGGTTCTAAATAAATCCCACAAACCGCGTGAGCAGAACACGGGGCTGTGACTGGAGAAAGCGAGCAGGAAACTTTAATTGTAGCCAATGAGAAGGAAGAGCGCCTTCCATAACACCCGAGGTCACTTACCCGGCGTGACCTTCTACCATCCCTGCATAACGGCCACTGCCGAGCGCTCCGTCCAGTCAGGTGGCGTCCTTCGGCTCGGGGTCATGAACCCGCTGCAAGTAGGCAGCTGTCTGTGACAGGGCGACAGTCCCAGACCCGCTCTCCTTCGCTTCTGCCGCGCTCGGGACGCTCACGTGACTGAAACCCAACACCGCCTACCAACCCAAAGCACCCCTGGCACTAGCTGCCGAGTGAGTGTTCCTTCACAGAACGCTGCATCGACTGCAAACACCAGCGCTGGCCTTCCCAGCCACCCAACCCTTCTTCTCAAAAACAACAAACAAAGAACCTCCGCGGAGAAAATACGTACCAGAAAGAAACAATACACTCGTTCTACTTCTGCCCCCAGGCAGGCAGCTTCAAAGACGCATTGTTTGCCATCTTCTCACCTTGCCAGGAATACTATTAAGAGAGGAGCTGAACGTTTTCCCATATCGTAGCTGGCAAAGTCTCTGCCGAGAGCCAGAAAACAAACACACAGCCATGGGAAAACAGAACATAGCCTACAACACTAGAATCCAACGGCAGGTTAAGTTAAAAACTACAGCTAGCGCTGCCTTCGTAAGTAGTGTAGTCGACTTGGGGCCTGATTATCCGTTTGACGGTCCATAGGACTGCCGAACCCATGGTGAAGTGTGGTGGCAGTTGGGGAATGCCACATCAGTGGTCCGACCACCGTATTAGGAGTACTGCAGTCGGTAAGTTCTGGGACGGCCAACCGCCAGGGATCCGCGATATCTGGCGAGGGTGCAGCAGTGAGAGGCCGCAATATGCTTGGTGGTGCCGCTGTGGCACCGCCAAGTATGTTACGAGTTTCCTCACAGCGGCCCTATCCACAGTGGTAAGCCCGCCATGGAAAGGGTAGTGGTGAGTAGAGCTCGAATCGGGGTACCACGTGGGTGAACGGTGTCCCCCCACTTTTTTTACCGGGGGGACGCCGTACCCCCTGCCAAACAGCTGGACTTCATCTTTGGCCTCTCTGGGACGAGGAGCTCAGCACCTTTCGTGACGTTACTTCCTGGCGTGACGTCACTTCCGGTGATAGCGTACCCCCCACTTCTTTTTTTACGACTTGTGCCCTGGTGGTGAGGTAACTCTGGAGGCCATTACAGGACCCCCTTGTGCCTCTGTGAGGGGGGTATGCATGGGGGTACATGTTGTGCCCCCTGTATGTGTGCACCCCCAGTTCCTGCAAGGAACAAAAAGCACAACGAGATTTGGCGCGCCCACTGCGTTGGCTTTTTGAAAGGTACCTCCGTGGGAATGCCAATGGACGGGCAGGCCAGACCATGAGGAAACTCGTAATCTGGTGAGTGGCCGGCAGCCCTGTTTGGCAGTTTGGAAGCGTGGTGGTGGCGGCCAGGTCCCACACCACCAAACTCGTAATCGGACCTTAGTAAGAGCAAGAACGCCATATTATAAAGAACAATGCACATTTAACTGCAGATCTCTCATCTTAGAATATCCCCAAGACACTAGCCAGGATCCAGAGAATTTTGTAGCAGTACACCTGTGCAACGGCAGGTGGTGCTGTACAACCCAGCACTGACTTCAAACCACACCAGAAGTGAGAGAGAGGAGCCATATATATGCGCACCCCTGCATGTTGATGTCGGTTTCTTGTCTTTTCCAAGCGTGGAAAATTGGTGGTAATAGTGTGATAATCAATACATTGAGACATTTTTAAAAGAGGCTACTCCACAGAACTGGGAGGTCAGTGAGGAATCTAATGTTTAACAAATTGTCCACTAGAAAGCGCTTACTGAATATAAGTAACTTGTTCTTTTGGTAGATACTTCGATCTCCATTTTCCTCACCTTGGAATAGATGGCAAAGTGGAACTTTCCATGGTGGTGGGTCTGTGGAGTAGGCTCAGACCAAAAAGTCTTTATAAAACAAGCTGATGAAGTATCCTTTCCACCGCACATGGCTGTCAAGGTGGTAGTGCTTCGTGTACTTATGCACTGACTTTGTGAACGTTAGCAGTGACGTACATGTTGCAGCCTGGCAGATATTAAGGACAGGCACCCCTTGTGTCAATGCAGTGATGGCAGCCTTGGCCCTCGTAGAATAGGCTCTGAGTCCTTCAGCAGGCTAGTTCATGGTCAGCTCATAGCAGATCTTAATGCAGAGGACTAGCCACCTCAACAGGGTCCTCTACTGCATAGCTTTCTCTTTCTTTACTCCGAATACCCCACAAAAAGTTAATAGTCCATGCAATGGTCCTTGGTACGATCAGTGTAAAAATGAAAAGCCCTTTTTGAGGTCCAATTGATGGAGCACCTCCTCCTATTTCGAGGGAAGAGGCGGTAATTGTCTAAAGCAAAAGGGAGTTACAACCTTTGCTAAGAAGACAACAGAGTCCTCAGCATCAATGTTCCTGGAAAGAAAGTGGTGTAGGGCAACTACACTGAAAGTACCTGCAGTTCACTCAGGTGATGAGTTGACATATCAAAATGAGGAAGACAAGGTCAGGAGATGCAGTGAGCAACTAAGTATACGCTCAAAATGCATACACATGAGGAATGTCAAGAGCTTATTAAGGTCCCACGGTGGCATCAGAAATGGTTTGGAAGGGTACACCTGCGTCAGACCTTTAGTAAATCTAACTAAAAGAGGTGAATTAAACAAAGCTGGTTTGTCCAGCAGCATAGAAAATCTGAAAGGGCTAGCAAATAACCTTTCACAGTGCCGACTGCAAGGCCAAGCTGGTCTAAAGACAAAACAAACAAAAAGATGTCCAACAGTTTGCCTGTAGATGCTCACTGTCCCGGGCTCAACACCAGGTACATATTGGTCCCAATGCCCGGCATCCATGGATTTCGTGACGAAGCACTTGGCGCCAAGGATAACATCCTTCACTTCAGTCAATTGCCTCTGCTTACACTGTCCTGCTACTGAGACAGGAGGTCCTCCAAAAGGGGTAGCCTGATCGGAAGACAGATGCTCATGCTCAGGAGGTCCAGGAACCACACTCCTGTGGCTCAATCGAGGGCCATAAGGATGAGTTTGGCATGGTTATTCTTGATCCTCAGAACTTGGGGCAGGAGAGGTAGTGGCAGGAAGGCATGCAGGAGTCCCTTGTTCCATTCTAACTGGAACATGTCTCCCAACGAGTGCTCTCAAAGAAACTCCAACGCACCAAAATCATTGACACTGCATGTTATCAACTGTGGCAAAAAGATCTAACCAGGGCTCTCACCTGTGGTCAAGCACACCCTGTCAACAAAAAGTGTTTCCTGTGGAAAGAACTCTAAGGCTAATACTGCTCGCTGTATATCCTATTCCACACCAAGCTTGCACTCATTCAAACTATCCATGTACATGGAGGGAGCAGTATAACTACATGCCCAAAACCCTTACTTATAAGTCAGAAGCAATAGTTTCACAAAAATACATCAATTTATTCATAAATTTTATCTAGGTTATTGTTAAAAAAGCATAAGCTTAACAATGTATATGTAATCAGCACTTTTGTTCGATCAGAACAACGTCTACATAAAAGACATCAATTGCATAAAATGTCATATTAAAAACATATATCACATCAAAAAGGGAGAGTACATACAATAGACAGAAACTATGTCATTGAATGGCCCACATCCGTGGTCACTTAATTTAAAGGCTGAGACCAGATACCATACGAATAATGAGCACTCAAATGTCCCATCTATATGGCCATCTTTATCAAGACTGAGTTTTTTTTTGCTTTTGTAACAATAACCTGGATACAATTAATGAATAAAGTGATGTATTTTTATGAAACTATTGCGTCTGACTTATAAGTAAGGGTTTTGGGCGTGTAGTTATACTGCTCCCTCCATGTATGTGGATAGTTTGAATGAGTGCGAGCTTGGTGTGTAAAAGGATATACAGCGAACAGTATTAGCCTTTGAGTTTTTTTCCAAAGAAAACACTTTTTTTACATGATTGTGTAGTACCCTTTCCTTTGGTATAAGCAGGGGTCCCTCTCAGTTTTTTACAAGCACACCCTCTGCCAGATAGCCTGTAGCTCTAGTAAGATGATGTGGAGTTGGCCCTCTGCTGGAGGCCAAAGGTCTCTGATCTCCACCTCCCCAAGTGAACCCCCCCCCCCCCCCCCCCCCCCCCAAACCCAGTAGTGATACGCCCGTCACTACTCTGATCTCTAGGTCTGGAAGGGAAAGTGGCCTACCGCAGGATAAATTGTGATTGGTCGCTTGGTCCACTTGGTGAGCACATGTGTATCTCCGGTAGAAGGATAGACAGATTTTGTATGAAACTGTGAAATCATCTGTGAAAGTTGATGAGTCTTTCACAAGTACTAAGTCCACAACTTTCTATTTACTGGAAAATAAATAACATGCATTTCTTAGATTAGCAAAGCAGAGCAATTTAAGGCCTACTCAGGGGAGGCGGTGTGGTTTAGTACTCCAGTCCGGTGGTAGACAATTCTAAATAAGTTATTGTCCCATCAGTGCCTTTTCTTCCAAACAGAAAGAGTATTTTAATATATACACTACTAATTAGTATACATTCATTTGCAAATATCTACAAGTAAGCAGAGAGAAATACAATACCTTTGGTGACATCTGCAGAACAGTTGGCACCTACCAAGCAATAACCATAAGTCCTAGTACTCCTACAGATATGCAAAGACACAATATCTTAGGATGCTTTTATAAAAAGGCAGGCCTACTATTGGCTTTGTCAGGATGTCACCGCAATTGTAGAAATAGAAATTTAGCCCTAAAACTCATTGCAAAACACATTAAAACATTCTGTAATGGAACCATCTCTCAATGGCATTCATTTATTTGAATTATGACCAACTTTTCATGTGCGCATATTGAATAAGGCATTGCAGATTCAATAACATAGGGACAAGAGTCCTCTATCCTTCTTCACATTGCTGCCACTGCAGCCTTAGAACCCACCACTAAGAGTCTCTGTATAAAAGCACAAGCTCTGGGAGTGCTTAAAAGATTACAATAACATCTCAAGGGCTTTAAAGTAGACCCCTGAGAGACTTAGGGTAACATTTTTGGGGGACTATTCTGGGGGGCTACTGCATTTTATGCAGCCCCCAAACTGCATTTTAAAAGGTTTTTAGTGCCCTGCTCACTCTTGGGACACCACAATAGCACAATATGCTGATTTTAAACCCTTCGTGGAGCCTTATAGTGCGCTCCAGAGCCAAAGTCCATGAATAAGAAACAAGGGTAATCGCTGCTCTCTGAAATGCTTCTTCTTTTTTAAATTTGTCAGACTGGCTTCGAGCAGCACTTTTCGTTTGAAAGGCGTGTGCCAATGCCTGCACTCTGAGTGTTGTATTTCTAGGGGCAGCACAAAAGCCCACTCCTGCACTGTCTGGCCAGCTACCCGCTCAGTTGACATCTTCCAGTGCGGTTTTCTCTCTCCCACTCGCACAGACCACGGGCAAGTTGCTGCAAGGCTGCACCACCCTGCTCTTCCCAGCACAGAGGCATGGAGCAGTAGGCAGAGCAGCCTGGTTCGTGGAGGGTGGAGGCAATTATCTTTATGTCTTCTGTCACTGGGAGATGGGGTCTCTGGGAAAATTATTTCCTGTGTCAGGTCCTGGTCCTGGAGGATTGGGTCCTCGGGGCTAAAGTTTGTTCTGGAGAGGGAGCTGAAAACATACCACCTCTCCATCAAATTTAACAAGCATTAGCTAAGCCAATAGGACTCGCCTTTATAATGCAAGTGCTGAACTGTTGGCTTCGACAATGTTCGTCAGTGAAGCATGCTTTAAAAAAAAAACATTCAAAATGCTGGAGGAAAAGCAGACATATATATTATGATAGCTTAAAACTTTTCACTAAAGAACCTCAGAAACAAATTAAAAAAGAATAATGAAGAGTCAGAAAGCAAAAGGATATGCTTGCCAGGGGCCTAATTTACATTCCATAGGATCTAGCCTACAGCTCCTCTGCACGAGTGCAAGGAGCAGATTTATTGACCTCCAGGAAACCAGCTAAGAACTCTAGCAGATGGCCCTTGCCCCAGTACCATGAAAGCCTTGGTGTAGCACACACTGTGCTTTTACACAATATGTAGAATACAGAAGATAAAAGAAAAACAACCCTTAAAGTCTGCTTCTCTGCCATCCCGATATATATGTAAGAGACATTAGCTAGTGATAGATTCCTTACCTTAGAATATCCCCAGGCGTCAGACTGGATCTGGAAAGTTTCCGTCAGCAGTACCGTTGCGCATCGGAAGGTGGCGTTGTGCGGCTTCGCGTCTGTCGCTGGCGTCGTAGTCGGTGAGAAGACGTCACGGAGACTACTTAGGCTCCACCCATCTGCGCTGACGTCAGTACTGTACACGACTTTCCGCGCCAGGAGCGCAGAGCCCTGCAAGAAATGACCGCTGGTGCCATGAAACTAGGGTCCTGAAAGGGATGACCTTAAGCCTAGAAATCATTTTGCAGAATCGGGAGGTTGGGTGGGGCGGTAAGGAATCTATCACTAACTAATGTCTCTTACAGATATATCGTTACACATTAGTAACTTGTGCATCTGAAAGAGAAACGTTAGTGAAAGATTCCTTACCTTAGAATAGATACCCCAGCAATACCAACCCCGGTGAAGGGTCTGCAAACAAGATTACACCAGAAAGTCACGGAGAACAGAGCAGCCACAGAAGCCGTCTCTCTGGACTCGACTGTCAAGGCAATAATGCTTGGTAAATGTGTGCAGCAAGGCCCACGTAGCTGCCTGACAAATGTCCTGCAAGGGAACGAAGCGTCCCAAGGCAGTAGGGGCTGCTTTTGCCCTGGTAGAATGGGCATGCAGCCCCACAGGAGGCTCCTTCTTAGCCAACAAGTAACATGCTTTGATGCACAGAATGACCAGAGAGAGGGTTCGTTTGTGCACGGGCCGACCTTTGTTGGCGCCCACGTAGCCAACAAAAAGTTGGTCATCCACCTGGAACTGCTCTGTGCGCTTGAGACAGAACGAGAGCGAATGTTTTGGGTCCGAACGGTGGAGCCTCCCTCCCTTTTTTTTTAAGGATGCAGAGGTGGAAAGAAGGTGGGCAAAGTGATGGTCTGCTTGATGTGGAAGGGCATGACAACCTTTGGCTAGAAAGAAGGACGAGTCCATAAAACCACCTTGTTCGGATGAACAGAAAGAAAAGGAGGTTTAGAAGAAAGAGCCTGGAGCTCACTCACTTGTCTGGCAGAGGTGATAGCTACCAGGAAAGCCGCCTTGAGAGTGAGAAGACGTAAGGGACAGTTATGAAGGGGCTCAAAGGGAGCACACATCGGATAGGTCAAGACAGGATTCGTCCCATTGAGGCATTATGAAAGGCACGGGAGGAAACGTGTGTGTAATGCCTTTGAGGAAGCGATTAACAACCGGGGAGTCAAAAAGAGAATGCTGATCTGGAAGCCGTAGAAAGGCGGAGATGGCCGAAAGATAACCTTTGATAGTGCCCGGAGCAGAGCCCTGCTGGGCCAAAGAGAAAAGGAACAGAAGGATCTCGAAAAGAGGGGCAGAAAGGGGATCCACAGCATTTGCTGTGCACCATGCCACAAATTTGTTCCACCTGCAGGCGTATACCGTTTTAGTGGAGGGACGCCTTGCTGCCGGAATGACATTACAGACTTCGGGAGGAAGGTCGAAAGCTGTCAACTGTCGCTGCTCAATCTCCACTTATGGAGGTGGAGGCTGGACATGTTCAGGTGGAGGACCGTCCCCTGCTGCTGCGAAAGAAGATCCTCCCGAACAGGCAGTCGGATCGGGGGATCGATCGCCATGCTGAGTAGCTCGGGATACCAGTATCTTCGTGCCCAATCCGGAGCCACAAGGATGACTTGGGCCCAGTCACGCCGAATCTTCTTCAGCACTCTGGGCAGAAGTGGTATAGGTGGAAAGGCGTACAACAGACCGCAGCTTCACTTGCGCCGAAAAGCGTCGCCGAGCGAGTGCCGCCTTGGAAATTCCAACGTGCAGAACTGATGACATTGCACATTCTCTTCGGTGGCGAATAGATCTAACCAAGGGTCTCCCCTCCGCAGAAAGAGACCTTGCGCCACGTCCGAGTGCAGACGCCATTCGTGATCCATCATGCACCAGCGGCTGAGTTCGTCCACCCTATGTTCAGAGAACCTGCGAAGTGTTGAACCACCAAGGTAATGCCTTAATGTTCCAACCATGTCCAGATGCACAGAGCCTCCTGACATAGGGTCCACGACCCCAACCCACCCTGTTAGTTGCAGTACCACATGGCAGTGGTGTTGTTCATTAACACCTGCACTACACTACCCCGGACAGAGGGAAGGAATGCTTTCAGTGCAAGTCTGATCGCCCGAAGCTCCAAAAGGTTGCTATGGAGCCGGGACTCCGCCGGACAACAGAGGCCTCTGATCTGCGCCTCTCCCAAGTGGCCGCCCCATCCCAGGAGGGATGCATCTGTTACCACTGTGTGCTTCAGTTTGGGAAGGGAGAGGGATCTGCAATTGACCCAATCGCGATTTGTGAGCCACCACTGCAATTGTTGTGCAGAGCCCTCTCCGAGATCTGGACGAGATCGGACAGGTTGCCCTGATGCTGTGCCCACTGGAACTTCAGGTCCCACTGCATAGCCCGCATATGCCATCTGGAATGTTGCACTAGCAGGATGCAGGAGGCCATGAGGACAAGTAGCCGGAGGGTCATCCAGACTGAAACCCGGGATAGAGGCTGAAAGATCTGAATCATAGCCTGAATATCCCGGCCTCGCTGCTCGGGAGAATAAGCCAGAAACTTCGCCGAATACAGAACCGCTCCGATGAAGGGGAGCTTCTGAGAGGGACTAAGGTGCGGCTTCGGCATGTTGATGGATAACCCCAGCAAATGCAAGAGGTCGGCCGTAGTCTGGAGGTGGGAGATGACTGCCTGGGGCGAGCCCGCCTTCAACAACCAGTCATTGAGATAGGGGAAGACTGGAACCCCTCATGTGCCCAGATGAGCTGCGACCACCGTCATCACTTTTGTGAACACCCAAGGGGCACTGGTAAGGCTGAAGGGGAGCATGGGAAACTGAAAATGCTCTTGGCCTACCGTGAACCGCAGGAAACGCTGGTGGGCCGCCAGGCCGGCAGGGCGGGGATATGAAAATATGCATCCTGTAAGTCCAACGCTACCATCCAGTCTCCAGGGTCGAGGGCAGCCAAGACCTGAGCCAGAGTCTACATCTTTAATTTCTCCTTCCGGAAAAGCGGTTGACGTTCCTGAGGTCCAAGATGGGGCGCAGGCCCCTTTTCTCCTTCTTGGGGACCAGAAAGTAGTGGGAATAAGAATTATGCCCTACTTCTGGCCCAGGAATGCGCTCGATGGCCCCTTTGGCCAAAAGGGCCGTGACTTCCTGCTGGAGAAGCGCAAAATGGACCCCGACATGCAGTGGAACTGAGGTGGCATGGCTGGAGGGGCAGACTCGAAGGGGAGGGAGTACCCCCTTCGGAAGATTTTCAACACCCACCTGTCCGAGGTAACGGAACGCCAGTAGGGGAGGTGATGGTGACTCCCGCCGCCCACCGGCATGGGGTGTACCCCAAAGCTCGGACTAGTAAGTCTTTGAGGCGGATGCTGCGGGAGCGGAGGTGGACTGACCCGCGCGCTGGCCCCCTGTCACACCGATGCGGAAACCAAATCCGCGCTGAAATTGGTTCTGCGCAGGCTTCTGGCTGAACGAACCTATTGGGGTGCCCCTTCCGTGGCCACAAAGGAAACAAAAAGCAGACGTGGCTGGGCACGTGGTGGAGAGACCCAAGGACTTGGCCGTAGCCCGGGAGTCCTTGAAACGCTCCAGTACACTATCTGCCTTATCACCAAACAGGCGAGTACCCTCAAAGGGCATGTTCATAAGAGAACTTTGAACATCCCCTGAAAACCAAGTGGACTGCAACCAGGCGTGGCAACAGAGGGCCACTGTCGTGGAAATCGTCCTACCCAGTGAGTCCGCGGTGTCCAGTCCACACCGAATGGCAAACGTTGCTGCATCTTTACCCTCGGCAACAGCTTGGGAAAGCACCGTCAGAACCTCCTCCGGACATTGAGGCAGCACCTGCGCAACCGGGTCCCACACAGCGTGGGAGAAGCAGCCCAAGAAGCATAAGGTGTTCACCGACCGCAGCTGGGTTGTCATAAAAACAGGGTCATCCGGGGCCGGGCGATGACGCCTGGCTAAGTTTTTATCCACAGGAACCCCCGTGGCTGGTCTAGACCAGGTGCCCATCAATACGTCAGTTAACGCCTCATTGAACGGTAGCAGGGGCTCCATAGAGCTTGCCGCCAGGTGAAGTACTTCAGTGAGGTGATCAGTTTTGAGGGTAACCGTGTAGCAGGTCAAGGTCAAGGGCCTCAGCTGCTCTACGGAGCACCACAGTGTATGTAGCGCCCTCCTCCATAGCCACAGCAGGAGGAGAAAAAAAATGAGGGTCAGAGGAGAGGTCAAGGTCACCTGCATCCTCCAACACTTCTGTCCATTCCTGTTCCGACCCGCACTACTGTGCAAGAGGGTCCTTAGACCCCTCCCAGTCGTCCCCTTCCTCCACTGCCCATGGAACAGGCTGCGGCAGTGGGGGAGGGACAGTAGAATATAAATGGTCAAACGGCTTTGGTCCGGCTCTGTGTCAGACTTAGGGTCCCAACCAGGAACAAAATTGTGTGGGAACCCGGGCAAGGGCGGTGGTGGAACGGACCGAACCCACTGCATCGCCGCCGGTGGAGGACCTTGCGGCGCCGGGGCTGGAGCCGCCGGCGAGGGAGGGCCCTCAGCTGGCGCGCCAGTGGGAGCCCGAGGCCTGAAAAGGCAGTCCATAGCAGCAAGAAAATCTTGCACCTGGGCAGGAGTCGCTGACGGACCCGGATAAGGTGGGTAGGCAGCGGGACTCACAGGCTCCAAAGGAGCCGCGGGGGTGGGACCCCCGGCCCCCTCGTCCACTTCCGGAGACCGACGGGGGATGTCGGAGAGCGGAAACGCTTCTTTGACTTCTTCTTATTACGTCTCTTACCCGATTCTGAGTGTGAAGACTTCGACCCCGAGGAGCGATGGTGATGGCTCCGCGAGCGGTTTCTCAATCGACCCCTGGACCTCGAACGGCACGGAAACGACTGCCGGGCCTCCAACAGCTTGCGGGACCGCTCCCGTAAGGCCTTCGAAGCCATGGCCAAACAGTTGGAGCATGACCTGGACTCATGGTTGCTCCCCAGACAGTAAAGACAGATGCCATGGGGGTCGGGCACCGACATCATCTGGCAACAGGCCCCGCAGGATTTAAACCCAGGAATCCCTACGTGGCACCAGGAGTCAAAGACTCAAAAATGGAAGCCAAAAAAGTCTCAAAAGGTTAGTCAAAAAATGACCAGGGTAGGTGCTCTAACTGGATCTGCGCTTGCTGGCGCGGGAAAAGATAGAACTGACGTCAGCGCGCTTGGGTGGTGCCTAAGTAGTCTCTGTGACGTCATCTCGGCGCCCACAACGCCAGCGACGGATGCGGAGACCCACAACGCCACCTTCGGACGCGCAGGGGTAGTGCTGACGAAAACTTTATGGATCCAGTCTGACGCCTGGGGATATTCTAAGGTAAGGAATCTATCACTAACGGGTCTCTTTCAGATGTTGTGCTTTTATATGTAAGCTGAGAGGTAAGGAGAGAAACACAGCACGTAGGGCTATTTGAAGCAGTACCAGAGGGAGAGAGCTAGCGAACACATGCACCCTTATGGAATCAGCCAATCAAAAGGATTGTAAAAAGGCTTTGTTTTAGGGGAGGGGAAAGCACAAGAAGAGTAAGGCAAAACATTGAATAAGGAGAAAGCATATGAAAAGCCAATAAAAAGGAAGTTGTTGCAAGCCCAGGGGATTTCCAAAAGTGCAACAGAGATCTACGTACTCCCCCACCTCTCCTGACCAGGCTTTTCGATCGTGTCCTCCGGCTCGTAGGGCCAGATTCTCAAAACAAGCATTGGCATAGCCAATAGGTCTCGCCTTTGGTAACTAAGTGTTTCGGCAACCAGCACAATATCCTTGGTGCAACAACAGTAACTGTGGCATGGCTAAACACTTATTCGATCCCAAATGCGAGACCTATTGGCTATGCCAATGCTTGTTATGAAGCTGTACACGAGGACACATTCATTTGTAGTAGGCACAGGGAGATTATGTAATTTGCCCAGAATCACAGGTTGCTGAGCTGACTCAGAGATTAGAACCAGGGTCTCTAGTTTTAAAGTTGGCTGCTCTGTCCCTCTAAATATTCGACCAAGGAGACTTACACAGGCCTGTGGACAGGTGTGACTGAAGATACACAAATAGGTCCCTCAACATGTGTGAAACGAACAGATATACACAAGTCCCTTTCCATGTGCAACCGAAGAGACTTGCACAGTTCCCTCTGTCATTGTGTTTGAGGAACCACGCAAAGGGCCCACTACATATATGACTTAAGAGACATGCACAAGTCCCTCTACACACGTGATCGAGGAGACCAAGTGGTTCCTCTTCAGGTGTGACTTAAGAGATATGCACAGGTCCCAGTATAGGAGTTAGAGTGAAGAGACATGCACAGGTCTCCCTACATGTGTGGTCAAAGAGACATACACAAAATTATTTGTAGACGTCACTGAGAAGACTGTGTGACCTAAGAGGCTTACACATGCTCCTTTGGAGAGGTCACTGAGTAGACATGCAGAGGTCCCTGTACAGGTGTCACTGAAGACAAATGCACAGGTCCCTCTGCAGGTGTGACTGAAGAAACATGCATAGGCCCATCTACATGTGTAGCTAAGGAGAAATACACAGGTACCTCTGCAGGTGTGACTGACGAGACATGCAAAGGTCCATGTACGTATGTGATTCAAGTGACAGGCTCGGGTCCCCCTTCAGGTGTGAATGAACAGGTATTCACAGGTCCCCCGACAGCTGTGTCTGAAAACATGCACAGGTGATTCACTCAAGAGACATGCTCAGAGATCACTCTACAGGTGCGACAGAGGAGGGTCACACACATCCCTTCTCAGGTGTGGACCAGGAGACACGCCCGAGCCCCCATAGAGCTGTGATGGATGAGACATGTGCAGATGCGTCACCGTGACAGACGTGCTCAAACACCTGCTACGTATAGCACAGAATATACCTTGTGCAACAGAGCCCCACGTGCCAAGATAATGCAACATGCCACATGCGCATTACGTGTGTGTCGGTAAAGAAATGGACTTTCAATGCCACTTACAATCATTAACATTACCAACAGGGTGAAAACAACTCTGCGCTGGCTGCCGTGTAGCCTAGCCTTGTGCAACTCGGGATCACTTGTTCCTAACATTGTGCACTTTTTCTGTGCAGTAGAAATAGTCCTACCTTTCTTTATCGCTTACTAGCGGGAATTGTGAACGCTAGATCACACAATACACGTGCAGGTTCAGCATTTCATACAGGCTCCCCTCCAGACATGTAGCAGATAAGGGAGCCAGTGAACACGGAGATCCTCGAGCAATCTGCCCAGGATCACACATTGCGGTCCTGTGTAGAAGTCAGGATTGAAGTTTTCTAGTTCTACAACTAATCTCAATTACTAGTCCGCACCCGCCCCGTCCCAGTGCCCTCTCCCTATAGGTCGGCGCCACTCACTCTGATAGCGGTAGTAGAAGTCGTTCTCGATGACCGAGGCGCTAAGGTTCTTGGTGTGCTCGTGCCACGCCCGGGTGTCGGTCTCGTGGTCGTAGCGCACGAAGATGGCGAAGAGGATGATAGTGATGCCCTGCAGGATAGCCCAGATCACGGGCAGCTTGAACCGCATGTTGGTGGAGTAGCCGGTCATCTTGATGGGTCAGGTGCCATGGGTGAGAAGAAGGCGCTTTACACACTGGTGACTGGGAGAGGAGCCCCGGAGCAGACTGAAGGGCTGCGGGCAGGTGGCCTCTACTACTGACGGGAGCCAGGCTCCATCGCAGCCGGTGCCTCCCACCCCCTGTACTCAGCCGGTCCACTAGTTCGGCCCGCTCCTCCCCCTGCCTTAAGCCGGTCCACTAGTCCGGCCCCGGCCACTCCCAGGTGAAGCGAAGTTACAAAGGTCCTCGGAACTGACGGTGAAGCAATACTCGTCGCTGCCAATTGTTTCATGACGGGAAAATGCCCTGTTACGTATTGTAAATAGCGCTGTAACTCTAGTTGCGTAAGGACGGCGCTGTGTGTGAACACATACGCACGAGCTCTGCGGGATGAGTGGAAATTTCTGAACCCTCTCGTAGCAGGAGGATGTCTAGTATATATATATATATATATATATATATATATATATATATCCAGGAAAAACTCGTCCCAATCTCCAAGACTGCCAAATCTTGCACAGTTCTGGAAAAACGAAGAGAGGAACCCAAAGATGGTGCCAAACAAGTGCGTTTATTTAAAGCTCAATCTCGCTCAGCATGCCCGCCATAAATATATATATATATATATATTTATTTTTTTATACCGGCAACATTATCCAAAGGTCCTAGTGCGCTTTACAATAAACTTATGTGGTACAGAGGGTTCAAAATTACCAAATATTACCCAATATATTCACATAAGGTCAAGAACGACAAAATAGTAACTCTTTAGAGAAACAAGCCCGCGAGTGGTGCACTCGCATGCCACAGAGAGCGATCTATTTTCAATTATCGCGCCTGTGTCTGGGCACGATAATTGAAAACAGATGTGGCCTGTGTGGGTAACAGCAAGCAATAGGCCGCGGGGGGAGCAATGCGCCCGCCTTTGGCCAACTGCGTGCTGTCTTTGTTAAAAAGAGGCATGCAAAGGCCATTAGCCCGGGGCAAAACGAAAAGCACAAGCGCGAGTGTGTGCAAGCGTCTGGTGCGATTTCTGAATGCCCTTACATAAAGTCACGCAGAGCAGCGCATGCGCACTGCGCTAGGCTCGACCCAACAAAAAACGGGACAGGTCATAGACCTAGAAGTAGGACTGACAGAAGTACCCAGGGCTTTAAGTGTGATGAGAAAACGGGGTGGGGGAGGGTCTATCAAGGGGCGTGGCCAATGTAATTAAGGACGGGGCTTAAAATACATAAGCTAAAAAAATCTGTGCCTAGCATAGCGTCCCGCCAGAAAAATTTGCTGCTTCTGTCATTGTATCCAAATAAATAATACAACCAGTAACAATACACATACAACAACCAAGGACTATTAGCTTTGACAATGTTGTTAGCTGCATAGGCTAAATAAGCAACAACTTTGGATTTGTTGGACGTAACATTGAAAATGCTTCAGTTCTGAATGTGAAAGAACTATAACGGGTCTGGGGGGCGGAGCCAGCCGGCGTCGATGGCGGACGCGTGAGCCTTCGGCTCCTCGCTAAGCTCTAGAATTATCCTGCTTAACTATCCTTGATGTGCTCGAATTGGCTGTAGCTCGCCCAGGAACATCTGCTGGCACCCCGGGCAGCGATCGGGGACTTTTTTGGCCGTCTGCAGGGCGTGCTTTCCTGAACATTCCGGAGCATTGTGCCTGGAGGCGAGGCAGTGGCGGACTAGGCCGAAAGCGGCGCACTATCCTGGCACAGAGGCCGGGCGACGTCACTGTACGTGCGGCCTCATCACTGGCGGCTGCCGGGCATCGAGCGGGCTGACGCACGATTGGGACAACTTTTGGATCGCAACGTCCTCTACTAACCGCTCTACACAGAACCTGTGAGAAAGGAGCCTGGAGAAGTGGCGGAGCGGTGAAGTACATAACTCCGGAGCTCTGCGCCACGTGGTGGGGCGACAACTGGCCCGGTGTCGCAGCCTGGCCGTCTCACGGCGGTCGCATACGGCTCTGCCAACTGCCCTTATCCTGTTAAGGACCGGATAGCTTGGGGCCGATGGTGAGGACCTCACCACCTTTGGCACTGGGAAGATCTGAACCTTGCGGACGACAGAGTACCGCCCGCCATTGCTGTCGCCATTTTCGGCGCACCGGCTACCCGACCACTGGCGGCAAGGTATTGAGAAACGAAGAAGATCCTTCCACGACCTGACCGGTGGCCCTCTTGCCTAGTGCTGTCACACACCGGAGGCTACAATGGGGAAGAACGATGCAACTCAGGGGAAGATCTCCTTTGAACGGCGCCGTCCGAAGGGATCGGAGGTGCCAGCGCCGGACGCGTCGCCGAAGGGAGCGACGGCGGCGACGACCCCAGCGCCCACAGAGATCCGGGACATGTTAGCCGCCATGGAGAAAGGCATTCAAGATAGCATTGCAGTGGTGGGCACCAAGATAGACGCTCTGTCCTACCGCATGGATCGAATGGCGGAACGGGTGGACAAACATGCGGAGCGCCTGGACATGGCGGAGCGCCGACTCACTGAGGCCGAGGAAGCCCAAATGGAGTGGGACAAGGAACGCAAGCAGTTCGATCGACTCCTGACTGTTATCAGAGACAAGACAGAGGATCTGGAGGCGCGTTCTCGCAGATCCAACCTCCGTATTACAGGAGTTGCGGAATCCACGCAAACAGGGAAAATGGAACTATACGTGGAGAAACTGCTGAAAGTACTCTTGGGTGATGAAGTCTTTTCCCCCAAGTTCATTGTGGAACGCGCTCACCGCACCTTGGGCCCACAGCCTCAACCTGGCATGCCACCTCGCCCCATAATCGCGAAACTGCTCAACTATCGAGACAGGGACACCGCCCTGAAAGTGGCAAGGGAGAAGGGCAAGCTCCAACATGAGGGCATGAATATTTCCCTCTATCCGGACTTCACAGCCAGGGTGCAGGAGGAACGGCGACAGTTCGCGCCGTACAAGAAGCAACTCCGAACACTGGGCCTGGACTACGCAATGATGTATCCTGCCAAACTCCGGATCAATACGGGTGGTAAATCATACTATTTCACGGACCCGAAAAAACTACATAAGTCCCTCAAGACCTGGACCCGGGAAAGGAAGGAGAACCGAAATGGCCAGGAGGACGAGGCGGGATTGTCTCTGGAGGAGCAGGACTGAACGGCGGTTGGAGTGGGGGTTGACTCTTTGCACGACAGATGATTCACAGACTCTGACGGCATGTGTGCCCCGGCCTTACAGGGGCATCTGCCTTATGGTTTGGGGATGGACACCTTGATTACACGATGGACCTGTGCACCACTGGTAAGGCGATGTGTGCAGGGAGGGAGAGTACTTTGGGCAAGCAGCGAAAGCCCGGGGAGGCCAGTTAGAGTGGGACTGGGTAGTACCTCTTGCCAAGCCTCGAGCACTGACTCCCGATTGGAGCTGGGAGGGGTGCGGAACAGACACTCTCTCGGAACAGTTCGTAGTGTACTATATTGGTGCGCTCTGCCCTGGTGCCTTTGGTTGTTTTACTCTCTGAGGGGTTGGTGTCGGGCTGTTAGACACTACACCTGTTGGGGGTACATGGAGGGGGTGAATGGGATCTGTCTGACCAGGTTGGGGGAGGTCGGCTGTGGGTGGGTTGATGTATCGGGGGTGGGAGCGAGACTCGGGGCGATTGGGGAGTGTGTTTGTTTGGGGTTGTTAAAGGGGTTAGACTGCGAAGTGTGTGAATTGCAATGTACTGCTGTCCCTGTTCGAAAGCGCCGACTGGCGACTTTGAGATTGTGTGTCCCACTGTGTCCTGATTTACCTATCCTCACGGACCATGCACTGAAGCAACTTAGTAATGGTTGATCCTACACCGGAATTGCATGCACGTGCCCCGAATGAACTGAATCTAATGACTTGGAATGTACGGGGCCTGAATGACTTCCGTAAAGTGAGGAAGGTCCTTAACTATCTCAGTAGACATCATGTAGACATAGCTCTGCTCCAGGAGACGCACCTGCCACTCTCCAGCAGGATGCTTAACTCCAGGGGTTTGTCCGGGAACACAGTTGCAGCGGGCTTCACCACACATGCCCGTGGGGTGTTAATTTGGGCCAACCCATTGTCACAGCTGCGGCTCATACCGGTGCACTCAGACCCGGCAGGTAGATACGTCCTAGCGAGATGTGTGGGTAAGGGGATGGACCTGCTGATAGTGAATGTTTATGGCCCTAACTATGACCACCCTGAATTTTTATGTGACTCTATCTGCTATTGCTAGAACGCATGCACAGCCTTGGATGTTGTGGGGCGGGGACTTTAACTTTGTGTTCGACCCAGCTCTGGACCGCTCTGCGGGCCCTACTCGGAGGCCTGTGGCCTCGGCCACGTACATGGCGGCTGAAATGATCAAGTCTGACTTGGTGGATGTCTGGAGGGTGAAACATCCAAGAACGGGTGGGTTTACACATTACTCTGCATTTCACGATGTGCATACCAGGATAGATTACTGGTTGGCACCCCCCCTGGTACTAAACAACATTAGCTCATGTGCAGTTCTCCCACGCACGCTTTCGGATCACTCCCCTATTCTTCTCCGCCTCGCTACGTCCAGGAGGGGGATCCCTGCCTTCACTTGGCGATTCCCGCCTTTTGCGTTGCTAGACTAGGCCTTCAGGGGGGAACTAGCTGAGGAAATAGAACAGTATTTTGCAACAAACTTAGGCACTGTGGACGACTTCTTTACGGTCTGGGAGGCATTTAAGGTCTACATCAGGGGGGTGGCGATGTCGAAACATTCTAGCGTGCTAAGATCCATTCGGCGGGACCTGGCCACTCTGGAAACTAAGATGGCGGAGCTCGAGGCTGGGCGACTACAGCTTGGCGGCGACGTGGAAGGACGGGATCTCTCCCAACTTCTGTCCGAGTTTCAGGCGCTGGCGGACAGAGAGGTCCTCTATATGGGCAAATATGCCACGGCAAGACATTATGGGGAAGGGGAAAGGCCAGGTGCGCTGCTTGCGCGCATGGTCCGCAGCACGAGACGCCCACTAGTCATTGAGGAGCTGAGGACTCCGGAGGGAGACACGGTGACGGACGAGGAACAGATACTACAGACATTCAGGAGCTATTACGCGGAGTTATACCGGTCCAAAACACAGGGAGTGGAGGGCGAGATGGAGGACTACTTAGACCATATAGCCATGCCATTCCTCAAGAACTCGGACAGAGAATTCTTGATGGCCCCCTTCCACCAAGACGAAATACTAGAGGCGCTGGCAGGTATGCGCTCGGGAAGCGCGCCGGGCTCGGATGGCCTCACGGTTGGTTTCTATAAGACATTTAAGGACTTGCTACTGCCGCACTTGGTCTCCCTGTTTGATGCCATCTGCGAGAACGGTGAAATGCCGACCACCATGCGGGAGGCGCTGCTCATCACTATACCTAAGCCGGGTAAACCGCCCGATCTTTGCGGTTCGTATAGACCGCTAAGTCTGCTCAACGTAGACGCCAAAATCTATGCTAGAGTCCTAGCCACTCGACTGGCCCTATTGGTGCCTGGGTTGGTCGCTCCGGAACAGCCCGGATTTGTCCCGTGCAGGAATTTAACCTACAATATCCGAACTGTGTTGGGCGCGATGCAGCATGTCAAGCAGGAGAACAGCGCGCTGGCTATCTTCCTTGACATGGAAAAGGCGTTCGACTCGGTCGAATGGCCTTTCATGGTCCGTGTGTTGCGCAAACTGGGTTTGGGCGAGCAGTTCCTTCAGCAGGTTGGGGCGCTGTACCATCGACCGTTTGCTAGGCTGCGCCTGGGTGATAGAGTAACGGATCCGATTAACATAGGTAGGGGCACTCGACAGGGCTGCCCACTGTCGCCGTTGCTATACGCTCTGGTGGCGGAACCCCTGGCGTGTGCCATGCGGGAGTACCACAGCCTAGAAGGTATTAGCTTCCCTACTTATAAGATTGGGATATCAACTTACGCAGATGATACGCTGTTATACGTCAGAGAACCGGAAGTTAATTTGCCTGCGGTGCTCCGCGAGGTGGTCCGTTTCGGCACGTTGTCGGGCCTGAAGGTGAACTGGGACAAATCGATTGCGTTCCCACTCACTCCGGTGACACGACAGTTCGAAATGGAGTACCCATTGCAATGGTCCACCGACTCAGTACGCTATCTGGGCATTCACCTCAATACGGACCCGGAGGTCCTAGTCCGAGACAACTACGGAGTAGCTTATAACAACCTAGTGGACGACGTGGATAGGTGGATCAAGCTCCCGCTCTCACTTTCGGGTAGAATAGCACTAATGAAAATGGTGGTGCTTCCCCGTTTTCTGTTCCTCTTCCTGAATTTGCCTGTGGTGTTATCCAGGGCCTTCTTTTGGCAGCTCACCTCGGTGTTGGTGAGACTGGCTTGGGGGGGGAAGCAGCCCAGAGTCAGTTGGACGACTCTGATGCTCCCTTGCGAGATGGGGGGGCTGGGAGCGCCGGACCTAGAACGCTATTATAGGGTCGCCCAGGCGTCGCATTTACACTCGTGGGTGCACGGCGATCCTCGGACCCCGCACCTCATATTGGAACGGTTGTTTGCTGAGCCGCTTCCTTTGCCTGCAACTGTCTGCCTGCCCACAGACCGCGCAACTGGCCGGATGGACTCGCTGAAGGCGACCAATCATGCCTGGACTTGCTTAGTACGCTCTCGGGGCTGCACACTGCTTTACTCCCCACTGCTGCCTGTGGAGTGGGCCCTTTGGCTTGATCCACTTGGTGAGAAGGGAGTGGTTAAGGCATTGAGTTCTCTTGGTATAGCGAAAATGGAAGACCTGTTTGAGGGCGGCGTACTCAAAACTTGGGACCAGTTAACTGTTGCTGAGGCAGGCCACACCCTGTTACAAAAATTCCAATACCACAGGCTCCGCTCGGCCTTTTGTGAAATACTGGGCCCAGACCTGGAGGAGCCTGAGGAGATCCCGGAATTGACCTATATACTGAAGTCCACCTCTTCGGCGAAGCTCATTACACAGCTTAACAAGCTGGGTGTGACGCAGCAACGTCTACAGCCGTCGAAAGCCAGGGAAGCCTGGCAGGCCGACCTCCAATCCCCCATAGATGATGGGATGTGGCGCTACTGCTGCTCAAGCACGCGCAAGATATCCCTGAACGGCAGGCACCGCTTGGTGCATTTCAAATATCTGCAGCGAGTGTACTATACTCCTGAGCGCCTCCATCGCTATGGCCTCCGTACCTCGGCCGAATGCGAACGCTGCCGGACGCCGGTAGCCGATTTTTATCATTTGGCATGGCAATGTCCTGGAGTGCAGGCGTTCTGGGGGGAAGTATTTGCGGAACTAGACCAAATTCTAGGGGAACCACTACCTCGCACTCCTGCCTTGGCGCTAATCGGTTATTCAAAGCCACTAGCCCCGGGACTGCGTCGCCTCGCAGACATGGCGTTGCTCCTGGCAAGACGGGTGGTAGCGACTTGCTGGATGCGGGGACCCCTCCCCACGAAGGCTAAATGGCTGAGGGACCTGCAGTACTGCTGTACCCAGACAGAATTGTACAGCGACCTACTCCCGCCCAGAAGCAGGCCCAAGAATTTTTGGGACCTTTACAAGGAGCACGTACAGAAGGGTGAGGAGGACAGCTCGGACACCACAGAGGCGGTGGAATTGCAAGATAGAATAGAGGAGCTCGAAGCTAACAATGTTCACTGTGGTGCGGGGGAGGGAAGGAGTGGGGAAGTCCCTGGTTGACTGGGGGTAGCTGTGAGAATCTGAGGATACCTTGATGGAAGGTAACTGAGTAAGGGCTGTTCGATATGGGGGGACGGGGGGGGGGGGGGACACAGGGTAGGCACACTCGGGAGCTTTTAAAGTTGGGACGGGGTAGGCGGACACACAGACACACACTAGTGGGTGGGGGGGGGAGTTTGGTGGGCACTGTTTAATTTCTTGTTGTAGCCACGACGTTGGATCGCTGTATATCACATGGATAAGTTGATTGCCAGTTGCCACATCACACCAGTATGTTGCCTGCGAACCCTTGAATGACATTGTTGTACAGCTACTACACTACCCCGCCGCCAGGCCTCCGGGATGCTGGCACAACGGCCGTGTACGTCCTACTATGGGCTGTTTATGAGAAGTTGGTACCACACCTGGGGGTATACCGTGCTCATGTGTTATTACTGGTGATGTCAATGGCTTTGCTGTCAATAAAGATCTTTTGAATAAAAAATAAAAAAATAAACTATAACGGGTCTCTTTGAAGGCACTGAAGCATGGTACTGCTGCAGCAGTAAGATTTGTTTTGCCAACGTGAGGGCAAAAATGGAGAGCCCAATAGAGACCCATCGCTCTTGCCCGGTCCCACAAGTAACCCCATCCTGCTGGCCTGTGAACAGGTGGCCTTCAGGTTTGATGCAGATCCCCGCGGTCGGTGCATTAACGCACTGAGCTGCTCGACTGGCTGGCTTTTCACTCCCCATTGTGAGCCTCCTGGGCGGCTGCACCTTCTTGGTGCGCCTGGCTCACACTGACTGCTCACGCCGACTTCAGAAGTACAGCAGGCGCACAGTGACACTTTTTAATTAAAAACCTTGATATATATTTGTTTATCACGGGCGCTGCACAAAAACCGGGACGTCTGATCACCCTACGTAGGGCACTTTTAGACAGGAGGTATTGTTTTGTTCCTGGTGCCGAGTTCTAACCACTCTAATTTTCTAGCAGATCCTGATTTTTAAGGCTCCAACTTCTGGGCCTCTCCTATCGGAACTCTTAGCACCTACCTTCGCTGTAGGCACCTACCTTAGTCTGGGGTCTACCTCAGCAGCCCACCAGCAGTGTACCCTCCATGCTACTTTCCCATGTTCACATGCCATGGTCGTCTTGGAAGGAAACTGTGTGTGTCAACAGCAGAGTCAGTGTCCACCCTTTTGATGGAGGTCATCCAGCAACAAGACCAGTACACAAAAGATCCAGAGCTTCCATCCAGGGTCTGCCCAAGCAAGTCTATCCCACTACTGTTCCTCCGAATGTCCCAGGGTGCCAGCTGGAGTCAAAGTTCTTCAGTCCATCCTTGCAGTGGCATCAGGTGGCTTCTCTTTCCAGCTGGGCATTACTTCACCATTGTTGCTCCCAGGTCCAGTGAGTTCTCAAGAGACTCCCTTGTTCAGGGGCCTTTAGGTGACAGTGGGACGTTCTGGAAGGTGGGCACCTCTGACCAATCTGGGGGTGCCACATCATCACTCCATTACTGCCCCAAATCTACTGCATAGCATTCTGGTACAAGTAAAGATGAAAACTTCAAGTTTCCTATGGAAACATCTTTCCTGGCATCAGCCATGATCCCAATAGACACAGCTGCCGGATCCCTTTCCATCAAATCTTCAAAGAGGAGCCACTCCTGTGTTTGGCTACAAAGGCCTAGCCCTCCCATGTTTCTCTGAGCCTTGGCTTGTCCAGGCCAGGTGCAGTGTGACCAGCTATCCATGCCTGCGACTTGAAGATGGACCTAGATGAAGGTCCCTTAACTTCTTTTTGTGTTCAGCAACAATCAACTTCACTTCCTGGCCTGAAATCACCTCCGGCGCACCAGGGTGAATTTATCACACAGCTGAGTCACGTCTGGAGCGCAAGCACCTAAGGCACACCTCATGCAGGCCCTAGGGTGTTCTAGAGTCACCACAGGGCCACATGATATCACCTGTGTGCATGCAGGAGCACTGCTGCAAAATTCCCCAGATCCAGGCAGGGGCCTGGGGGATTGTTTAAGGTGAGGATTCTATGATTAAAAGTATTCATCAGAAAAAAACACATGTTTTGTCAACACTGAGAAACAGACACCAAGACAAACAGAGACAGTGAATTACACACTGAGAGGAGCACAGAGCAGTTAACTATAGAGAGCAACTACAACTGCCAGCTGGAACTGAAGAGCTGGATCCTCCTATTCTAGAACCCATGGACTCCTGTTTCCCACAGCATAACTGCCTAGCCACAAGTGCACACCTCTTCTCCGGCACTTGAGCACTGTGGAGACCTTAATTAATCCTTATACACAATGGTAACACCTGGGACCCCAGCCAGAAAGACAATACAGATAGGTTACAATACTTCTGCAACCCCAAAATTCAGTGCTGAAAGCTACAATGATCAATATTATTAAAGTAAAAACAGGCACCAAATCTGCACATTGCCCGCATGAGCACATGAACATTATAGCTTTAATGTTGGCATTAATAACGAGACATAATCGGCGCATACGAATATTTAATGTGAACAGATACAGTAATTGCTCCCTGGATACAAGTGCATAATGCCCTATTCAGCACATACTAGCTACGATGCATAATGCCAGCATAGAACAAAATCAATTTGCCAACGTTATTAATCTAGCATCCCCTGCCACTTTATCAGAGAATTGCTCCAGTAGTTCAGATTTCCCCCAGTAAAGAAAAGGCTTTGAGGATTTCACAGTGTAATTTTGGAAAATGACCCATTGTTCACACACTGCTGCCACTAATTTCCCTATTATAAAACACTGTCACTTGCAGAATGCTCACTGTAGGAAAACATTACCATTTAGTAAATTAACCCCAAACACACAGCAAAGCCCATGGTGACTCTGTGAAGACTGCCCCAATTGGTATTCAGGCAAGGTTATGGAGCGCTCCAGTAACTACGTTTCAGAATGAACAGATCCACAGCATTCAACACCTACACACTCTGCTTGCAGGGACACCAAGCTAGTGCATGGGGAGTAGTCAGAACCAAGAGGTTGAAAACATTAGTGTTTTGAGGGCAAGCGTACATTCCAAAGGGCATGAAGTAATGATACTGCCTTGTGCTTACAGTGAGCCAGGTTACTGCCCAGTCTTGAAAGCGGTACTTAGCTATCAAGCTACTTTTCTGAATGCCCGAAAAAGGGATGACTACTCCCAGAAGCCACAGTGCCACCATGTACTTAATAGAAATTGCAAAAGGTACCCAGTGTCTCCAAAGGAGGGTCCCAGTTATTATCATCTAACTGACTCCTCAGCCCAGTGTCCTTGATTGCACACAGAGCAGTCAGCTGCCTACAATTGCCCCTCAGCAAATAGTACACAGACACCAGCTGATAAAAGATAAGCCAGCTGATAGAAGAAAAAGGGAATTCTTCTGCCATGACAGGTACAAGGACTTTTATGAAAGATATGCTGTCTTCCAGTCTGTGGATGGGGCCAGATGACCACGTCGTCACAGAGCTAAATCCTCTCCCCGATGAATTGTCTGTAGGTGTAACACTAGCACCTCCACAACAACCACAAGGCATGGATGTATGACATGCCTTGCCAGCACCACAGGTGGCGATATTGTGACCAGGCTTCAATGCTAGGTCCTAATTTGGATGGCCACTGACAAAGTGCTGAAAATGTTTTAGGCAGGGGCACTGCACTCAGGGATTTGACCAGTGCTTATGAGCTATAGGGTATGGCATGAGATTTGGGAAGACACAACTACATTGGTTTAAGATATCTACATACTAAAAAGCTGTTTGAGAAACCTGCAAAAATGGCTGTCAACAAACTTACTTAACTACACCCAGAGAGTGGTCATCAATAGCGGCCTTATGAATAACATTTCAAAATGAACTAGCTACTCTGAGCTCCGTATTGACAGTTTCAATCCTGTCTTGGTCAACAAAGTTACATTTCTCTTTGGATTGAATCCCAACAATCAAAGGACTCGCAGATGACCCCAATTCTTTATGTGCCAAAGCCTCCTTTCAGTTAAAAAAAAAACGCATTAAAATAGCTCAAACTTCTCTTGCATTCTCTGGACTTTTACAATGTTTTGCAGGTCATTGTACTGAAATGGACTATGAAAACTCAATTCTGTCAGGCATTCTCAGTTGTTTCTTAGTGCCTTTGAAAGCCATTCTGCATTCAGAATATTTTCTGGCATAAGAAAGTATTACTACATATCGACAGTACTAAAAGTACTGCACATGCTTCCTCTAGAAACAAGAATAAAATCCAACCTGGTGTACATTCCCTTTAAGGCCATGCACAATAAACACCCACACAACCTCTGTCTCTCCTCTCAAAATATCAGAAGACAACAAGAACTTGAGAAGTGTTAAGGGCTAATACTGGAAAACAAAACAATCCTAACTAGCTGCAAAAGATCTTTCTTTGGCGCAGCCTCTTCCCTCTGGAGCTTACTGTGGGGTGATTAGAGATGCTCAAAAAACCTCATTCAATTCAACAAAAGACTAACAGCCAGATTCATCAATGTCCCGATTTGCGAGTCCTTAATAGCGATTATTAAGGAATCGCTATTAATGACTCGCAAAACGGGATTCATGTAGAAATCGCAATATTATTTGCGATTTCTACAGCTTCCTTATTTGCGATTAGCAAATTGCTAATCGCAAATAAGGATGCGATTTCAAGGGTGCCAGGGGTGTCCAAAGGACACCCTGTAGCACCCCTGAAATGTAAATGTAGACTGATGTTGCGCACACACAGGTCCAAAGGACATGGGTGGGTGTAACATACAACTCCGAAAAATGCACTAAAGTGCATTTTTCTAAGTTTTCGCTATTTACCACGAAGTCAGACTTTGCGGTAAATAGTGGCCAAAAATAGCGATTTCGCAATTCAAAAATGGTTCATGAATTGCATTTAAGGATTCTCAAATAGAGATTCCTTAAATGAAATTCCTCGCAATTTAGCGATTTCGCAATTTGCGATTTTTGCATTTGGGGTGATGAATCCCAAATGCAAAAATTGCGCTCGCAAAGGGCCAGATTCTCAGAATCTGGCCCTTTGCGAGCCGATTTTACAATGATGAATCTGGCTGTAAAACCTTACCTGTTCAAAATGGATCTGGAATAATCTACTTATATTCCTCTTAATTTCCTTTTTCCTCTCCATCTTTGCCTTCCCCTCCCGCCTCTAGTGGCCCCAACTCTCCCCTTTAGGGATTAACAGCGACATTCATCAATGTCCCGATTTGCGAGTCCTTAATAGCGATTATTAAGGAATTGCTATTAATGACTCGCAAAACGGGATTCATGTAGAAATCGCAATATTATTTGCGATTTCTACAGCTTCCTTATTTGCGATTAGCAAATTGCTAATCGCAAATAAGGATGCGATTTCAAGGGTGCCAGGGGTGTCCAAAGGACACCCTTAGCACCCCTGAAATGTAAATGTAGACTGATGTTGCGCACACACATGTCCAAAGGACATGTGTGTGTGTAACATACAACTTAGAAAAATGCACTAAAGTGCAATTCAAAAATGGTTCATGAATTGCATTTAAGGAATCTCAAATAGAGATTCCTTAAATGCAATTCCTCGCAATTTAGCGATTTCGCAATTTGCGATTTTTGCATTTGGGGTGATGAATCCCAAATGCAAAAATTGCGCTTGCAAAGGGCCAGATTCTCAGAATCTGGCTCTTTGCGAACCGATTTTACAATGATGAATCTGGCTGTAACTATTTTTCTGTGCTATTCCTCGTTCTTGGCTCAGTGTACCTCGATACTCAACTTTGTTCCCTTTCTCCTATTCCACAACCTTTTCCCAGTCTCTTTAGAATCCTCCCCTATTGCTCTTCCAAATATCTCCATTCTCATTACCCTTTCCTTTAACTGATTTTCTTTCTTTAGTAAATCAGCTCCCTTTCACTGACCTAAGCCTCTGTGCCTCTTTATAGTCCTCTGCTTTGTTTCTTTCTATTCTGTCCATTCTAATCTCTTCTCCTCCCTTCTTAACCATTTATTTCCTCATGAAAGTCAGCTCCCTTTTCTTGTCCCTCCTCTTCCGAATATGTTGCACTTACTGTTTTCTACATCCTGCTACCCTACCTGACCCTATTAGGTATGAAGTCTTAGCACTGTCTGGTCTTTCGCTTTCTAGCCTGTAATCATTTTCTATCTCATACGCACTCATTTCCACTGTTTCTCACTTCCATTGTCCCTTTACTTGTATTTTGACATCTTGCTACAAATATTCATGCTATAGCTTTTTCCTGGGTTCATCCTTGTTGGGCTAGGTGAAGGGTCTGGCTTCAAGCCAAATCCTTTTGTCAATCTCCACTGCACAAGTACTTTGACTTTATATATGAGGTTAACTATCTGGTCATAGGTTACGCCTTGTGCCTAGCCCCTGCCGCTTTTTGTTGGACACAGCATTGGTTGCCGCACAGTGGGTTGACAAAGTACCATGTAAAAGGCTATGCCCTAGGGCCACTATGGTTGTTGGGTCCATGGTCTGGCCAAAGGCTAGGCACAGATGTCAACCCTAGTTGCGAATGGACTGTGGTATTGCACAGCAGGTATTGGCCGAAAGGGAAAGTCGGGCATAGGGCATGGCTGCAGGCAGCTATCTGCGAAAACTCTGCTGGGCACATCATTTGGCAAGCGAACCAAAAAGTGGGTTTAGAAACCTAAAACTTTGTAAGGCTAACCACAAAAAACATTTCTCTTGCAGCCACTATTATAGGTCATGGGATATGGTCGCCACATACTGAGAAAAACTTGCAAAGGCTACATAAAGGCTACTGTAGTGTCCTCCCTAGCCGGGGTACATGAAAATGATCACGCCACACATGGAGCTTAGTATTACATGTCTTTGTTCCTCAGTGTGTTATTGTTAATTGAACATTCTACATCATGAATTCTATTACCCACACTTAAGAACATACGTCACTGTTCTACGGAGTCCGTCGGAAACTAAAAGGGTCCCATCATGGCTAACTCACAAGACACTACAACTCACCCTTTGTTAAATAAAAAGTCAAAATAATACATATATACATCACAATTTTTCAATAAGTCGTTTCTGTGCTTGAATCATTCACCCAGATCGGATCATGTGAGGTTGCGAAGATACAGAAGAAGTGACCATGGCTGGCGCTGGTGACAGAAATACTGGTATAGTCATTGGTCTCTCTGGATTCTCAGGTGGATAAGTCTCACTTCTGTCATCTGGAGCTGCCAAAGGTTGAGGCAGGTACCTGAAATGCGAAAAATATAATGTAAAGGACTTCCCAGAATGGTGAGCAGTCACCATGTGTCATTTACTAGTCACAAACCTCAGCGGGTCAGCATCAAAAGGAGCATCAGACTTGCATTTCTGTTTCTGCTTGACAGTGACTTGGTCTCCTCTTTTGAACACTGTGCTCTGAGCACTGCTGTGTTTATCCGCATAGGTCTTCATTTTGCGTTTATAAGACAAGTCAGTTGTACAAAGTTTACCAATGTCAATAGATCCTTCATTGGTTCATTCTTGCAGTTTGGTGCCTATGGCTTTCCCAAACATTAAGGTGGCAGGACTTTCACCCGTGGTAGAATGGGAAGTTGACCTGTATGCATGAAACTTAGACTGAAGGACTAATTTGAGTTCAAGCTTTTCGAGCACAACGTGAGGGTGCTCATAAATCTCTCAACCACATCATGTGCCTGTGGCCAGAGAGGTGTGCTTTTCCGATGATCAACATTTAGATGAGAGAGAATATCTTTAAATTCTCAACTATTGAAAGGCAGGCCGTAGGCAGATTACAAAAAATAAAAGGAACACCCCATGTTGCAAAAATGCTTTCAAATTTCTCAATGACGGTCATGAATAGTTGAAAACAGGTCTTACACAAGTGAAAACGGAAATATTCATCAATAATTTCCAGTAGAGGATGTCCTTTGTCAAGGGGTCCAAAGAAATCAATTGCAATCTTCTCCCATGCATTCTTTAGAAGATCAGACATGTTTAACGGATGCAGGTTTGTCTTGATGACAAGCAGTTGCACAAATGACATCCCTTTTTCTCTTTTTCAACTCTTTCATGAAGCTGAGGGAACCATACTGTCCCGTTAATCTTGTTTAGTAGCAACAACTCCACAATGTCCCTCATGAGCCAGTTCAATAACTTGTTGTCTGAGACTCTCAGGGATGACAATTCTTGACACTCATAAGATTATGCCTTCTGGGGTAACTAAAAGTTCTTCTTGAGCATTTTTGAATTTCTGGTATTCCAGGTCATCATGAAGTGTAGAGTATGTTTTCGCCATGACTGATGTATAATAAAGTCACTGAGTATCAGAAAATCACTGTCAGTGCTCATGGCAGCAATGATTTGTTCCACCGATATGGCAGCTGTGATACTGGATTTCACAATGAAGTTAACATAAGTATCAGCTGCTTTAGAAGTAGTGCCATGACACTATATTGGCACATGTGAGAAGTAGTCAGCAGATCTTTTCCTGGACGATGCACAATCATATAATCATTGTTAGAACTGGCTATTTCTGGTAGGCTAAGGCTGACGCCAAAGCCAGGCAGAAACCACCATTCTAGTCAGGGCAAGGAAGTCACACGCCAAGATAACCTCTGCTCACCCCCTTGGTAGCTTGGCACAAGCAGTAAGGCTAAACTCGGAGGCAATGTGTAAAGCATTTGCGCCAGCGCACAACAGCAACAACATACTAGGCACACCACAGAAGAGACTCCACACAAGGTTATTATAAAAATAACTTTTGTATTGTAAAAACACATCAGATAAAATCACACATATACATGGTGCCAACTGGCACGGGCAATATTCACAGGGATTATGTACACAAGACAGGGCCACAAGGGCCACTGTCATAGTCAGATATAGAACTCCTAGATAAAATGTAGAATATCAAATCACTTCTAGAATAAGAAATAATAAAACATAAAATGGTAATCACAAAGATAACAACCAGTAACCACTGGTAACAGGAACCAGGACCTTACTAGGACCACCTGTACTAAGAAAGAAGAACCACCTAAGTATCACACAGCATTAGGGGTCTAAGAAAGAATACATTACTCATGATGCAATAAACCTACATTCAGAGGAGTAGAAAAGACAACCACCTAAGTATCACTCAGCATTTAGGGGTCTAGGAAAAGGACACATTACCCATGATGCAATAACCTACATTCAGAGGAGTAAGAATAGAGCACATGATGCAATAAACTACATTCAGGGGTGCAGCGCAAGAAGACACATGATGACTAACCATTCAGAGGTGCAGCGCATGGAAAGGAAGACACATGATGCAGTAACACATTCAGAGGTGTTAAGAATAGGGCACATGATGCAATAAAATACATTCAGGGGTGCAGCGCAAGAAGACACATGATGACTAAACATTCAGAGGTGCAGCGCATGGAAAGGAAGACACATAACGCATAAACATTCAGAGGTGCCTAATAAATCAATAGCGCAAAAACACACAGTAGGCAATTACTATTTAGAAGCATAGAAATCACATTGCGCCTACACTACATAAGCCACTACCTGTGGCAGTCCCTAGGCCAACTGGCCTTGTTGGGGCAAGGATGCCCTGGGTCCAAAGTCAGGGCGCGCTGCCATGCAGCGCCAGTCACAGAGTACAAAAACCTAAACGTGGCAGTTGCCCACAAAGTGCTGGGCAACTGTGTACATCACAGAAAGGCCTAAACGTGGCAGGTGCCCACAAAGTGCTGGGCACCTGGAGAACAATAAAACTGTGCCAGGGCCCTCACTGGCCCTTAGGCGCCAACTGCGCCACTGCTGGAGCCACACAGGCTCTGGGCATAGCACATGCCCCAGACGTTGGAGCCACCGAGGCTCTAAAGCACCATGCCAACCGTTGGAGCCACACAGGCTCTTAAAACAATGATGCCCCCACACTCGGGGGCAGGAGGGGACGAGCACCGAAAATAAGCCCCGAAGCCCCCCCTCTCGAATATGGCCCTCTCTGGAGCCAAACGGGCTTGTAGGTATCACATAGCTCCTCCGAGCCTCTCTAGGCTCATGCACGTTGGGGCGACCCACTGCCAACTGGGGCCGCCCTTGAAGCCCTCGTGGCTTCGCGCTGACACCAGGCGCGCTTGCAAGAGCCCCTCGCGGGCTCTGTAGTCACGGTGGGGCGACCCACTGCCATTCGGGGCCGCCCTTCCTCAGTGCCTCGACCGGCACCAACAGGACTCATCTGCTCCCTCGCGGAGCAGCAACATCGCGGAGCCACCCCCCAGCCCTCTTGACTCACCGGGCTGTTCTCGGGGCGGGGCTCTTCCAGGCGGCGGCTCTTCCTCGCTCGCGGTGGGGGCAGGCACCGACTCTGTGCCTCCCGCCCCCTCCGCTTCCGCTCCGCTCCTCCAGGGCTCCCTCCGCATGGGAGCCCGGCACCGGCACCACCATCTCCCGCGCGCCTTCTTCTTCTCCCCCGGGCAGCTTCTCTCCTCTCGGGCTGCGGGGGCGGGACTTCCGGCCGGCCGCGCTGTGATTGGCCGGCCGGCCAGGTACTTCCGGGTCGCTGCGGGCAGCGCAGCGGCCCTTCTTAGGCAGGCAGGCGGGGGCTGAGTTTACCGAGGAGTGGGCTACCTCGAGTAAATAAAAATTACGGCCATAAGCGAGGTGGGCACTCGCGAAGCAAATAATCAAATAAGCGGGGTGGCACCCGCCAATCCTCACGCAAAATGCGTGCAACGAAACGCTCGTAGTGCAGCCAGGAGCGCTCTCAAGCGCCAGGATCACGGCACAGCGCTCCCAGGCGCCAAAGGTCCCCAGAGCAGACCCCTACAGCAAGAAGGGTCCACAGAATGCTCAAGAAGTCCTTAAAGATGCAGCCAGACAGGGGGACAGCCAGGAAGAGTCCCCCAGCAGTCCATCAGATGTCCAGGAGCTGGGCAGAGCCCAGGGATCCCCCTGAGCCCCAGCAGCAGCATGCTCCTGGCAGATTCAAGTTGAAAACAAGAACAATTTGGAAGGGGATACAACCCCTTTTTATACAGTGCAAAACCTTTGAAGTTCTTTGAAGTCCTTTGAAGCAGGCAGTGTGAGAACCAGCTGGACTGGTTTAGAGGGAAGTCCCCTTCAGTATCAGGGACAGAGGTGTCAGTCGCCCAGCGGGAGGTGGAGCCAGCTTTGTAGTTACACAGGAACAGCCCTTCACTATCAGGTGCCATCTCCTCCCACTTCCCTGGCAGCAGATGCTGCCTTTCATCCATGGGCTGACTTCAGACAACCTCCTGGGCTCTCCAGCCCCTGTCATCCTCAAACCAGACAGTCAATCCACAAGCAGGCCCATGCACTCTGGGCCAGGCTCACCAGCCAATCACACGCTAGCACCAACTTGCACAAATATGCCAACTTCCAAAAGTAGGACTTCTAGACTAGACACAGCCATGTCGCATACATCATTTTGCGGCATTCATTCTCACGAGTTCTCTCATACCAAACTCGCCCCTGCACTCCCCACGCATCAGGAACTACCATGGGCATACATATTCCCCATTCATTCCTATGGGAGGGCAGGTCACTCACCATTCATCCACAGAGAGCTCAAGCACTTTACACTGTACCACAGTGAAAAAGTGCGCAGAGGCCTAAAATCACAAATACCAGGTTCCATAAATAGGCTAGGAAAACGCAAAAAGTCTAGGGGTGAACCTGCCTAATAGGCCGGGTCCAACAATCATCCTCCTGCAATCGCAAACCCCACCTCTCAACGCCATGAGGCATTTTGGCTTTAGGATAGCAGAAAATGGTGAGCAATGCTTGGTGATCAGTGACAACTGTGAAATGCTTTCTGTTAGAACCTGGGGTAGCCTGGCCTAGGGCAAGACATACATTTCAGAGGCACAGTGTAAAGGTTGCAAACCACCCAACAGTAAAACCACGCAATAGCACTCAAAAAGAAAACGCTACACCAAAAATGTGGAAAAATAAGTACTGCTTTATAAAAATAATATACTCTTCGGTTTCAAATTTTACAGTGTAAGACATTTCAGTTCTTCTCAGAAATAACAATTATACCTTTGATCTAGAGAAGTAAATAACACTCTTCTTGCTGTGGAAAAATTACAGTTCAAAACATTCAGTTGTCAGGAGTTCAGAAATGCTTACTTTTGAAATTGAAATTATCTCAATAGGATAACGCTAAGCAGTGTCACTTTGCATTAATAATCAATGACATCAATATATTTCATCACTTTAACCTGCCAAATCACTGGCTACACCTTTACTACAGTGTTAAGATCTCTCTCCCCTTATCTGCACCTTAATACAGCGCTAGAATGCACACTCAGAGTGGTCTGCAGGAATTTCACAGGTTCACTGTACTCAACAACAATTACTATAAGTGCCTGAAGGGAGTTCCCCCGTTGACAAGTACTGTCAGCGCTCTCTGACAATAGTTTAGGTTTCCTAGACCAGTAAAAATGAGGTTGGGGTTATGAAACTATCTTCCTCCTCACCTACTATGACACAGCTCAGGAATATATATGACAGGAAGTCAGGGCACCTTGTTAGACGCTAAATCTTGTGAATAATATAATTAACCACGAGGGCACAGCACCTTCCTTCCTCTCCCCCACTCTCCTTACTGTCTCAGTGGCAGTTCTGCCACAGTCCTCCTCTTTTGACTGACAATCGGCCTCCAAGGGTTCTGCCCAGCTTCCCGGACCAGCTTCTTAGCCTGGGCCGGCGCTGGGGAAGTCGATGACAATTGTGGAAGCCTGTCTGGTCTTCTCCCCTTCCCTACCGCTCAGCACGGCTCCTCTGTGTGGCGCTCAGCAGGGAAAACGGGGGGAGGTAGCTGACGCGGGGAAGCGCCAAAGCCTGCTTCCTCGACGATCGCTCTTCGGCGGCCGGGGCGTCACTCACCCTCCGATTCCTTCGCGCAGACGCGGGGGAGTAGTGTTGCCGGCTGGGAGTCGGCGCTTAACCCCCTGATGCTTGACGCGTCTTCCGCGAAGGCCGGCTCACTTCACCTTTTGCCTCACAAGTTGGAGCATGCGCGGAACAGACGCCGGTAGCGTCTCCTGCAGGGGCCTGCTCGCTCCTCAATTAGCCTCACACGTTGCAGAACAAGGCAGCGCGGGCGCGAGGGACTAGTGTTCCCGCTTGGCGCCGCGCTGTCTCCGCTTCCTCACCCACAGTTTCTCCTCTCACCTGGCTCCAGGGGGCAACGCTGATTAGAGCGGAACGCTCACTTGACAGGGCCACAAAGGCTCCGTATCCACACGCCTTTCCCTCAAAGCCTCGGGCTCAACACTGGGCTAAAGCTGTCTTCTCTACAACGCTGGTAACTGAAGCACTGCCAGGGGAAAATCAGGGAAGTCTTTCATCAAGAGCGTCCCAACAGGGGTCAATGGGGCTCAGGTGTAGAGGGGGGTTTCCACCTTAGGTAGAACAGTCTCTTCAGTAGAAGAAGGTGGTTGGGAGGGATTGGTCAGGGGTAGAAGGGGGAACGTCTCCCTGTAGTGGCTGTCTGTCACAGAGACAAACTAACTGCTCCCAGTGCGTCCTCCTCCTTTCACCACTGCCTCACTCCTCCACTCTCTGGTCAACACAAAATGGCTTCCCAACCTCTGCCCTTATATAGACAACCCCCACAGAGTCCAGTAGGGTCCAGAAGGTTCTGGAAGGCCTAAGGTTATCCTATGGGGATGACTAGGATGTGGCAGTTGGAAACAGTTAGGGCCCTCCATTTTGTGAATTACAGGAGTTTCCTGACAGAACAGGCCTCTGGGCCTGAGGTAAAAAACTATGAGGGACAAAAGAACACCTATCCCCTTGGCCAACACCTATAAAAAGTCAGTGGACAAAAATTATCAAGGGTATGAGGGGCAAAAAGGGGACAAAATAAATAATAAATAGGAGGGACTACGCCAAAAAGCCAGACAGGTCTAACACGCGTCCCCCCCAGCTGAAAGTGGGGAGAACTACCCAACCCCTTGGGAGTCCTCATCACTAAGGCGGAAATACCTGGAGAGACCGTCTGCATTGGCGTGGTCCACTCCAGGCCGATGTTCCACCCGGAAGTCCATTCCCTGTAGGGAGATGGACCACCTCAACAGCTTGGGATTTTCCCCCTTCATTTGCATCAGCCAACGAAGGGGTCGGTGGTCAGTCTGAACCAGGAAGTGTGAGCCAAAGAGGTATGGCCGCAGCTTCTTCAGAGCCCACACCACCGCAAAAGCTTCCCTCTCAATGGCACTCCACTTCTGTTCCCGGGGAAGCAGTCTCCTGGATAAGAAGACTACAGGCTGATCCAGGCCCTCTTCATTTAGTTGCGATAACACTGCCCCAATGCCATGTTCTGATGCATCTGTTTGGACAATGAACTCCTTGGAGAAGTCTGGGGCCTTCAGAACCGGTGCCGCACACATTGCCTGTTTCAATTTCTCGAAAGCTTGCCGACAAGCTCCCGTCCAAACTACCCGTCGAGGTTGTTTCTTGGAGGTGAGCTCTGTGAGGGGCGCTACAATAGTGCCATACCCCTTCACAAAGCGACGGTAGTAGCCTGTGAGGCCCAGAAAAGCACGGACCTCAGTCTGTGTCTTGGGGGGTTCCCAGGCCATGATTGCCTCAATCTTTGCCTGCAGGGGCTGCACAGTCCCCCTACCCACCAAGTGTCCAAGGTACACAACCGACCCCTGCCCAATCTGGCATTTGCTGGCCTTGATTGTCAGTCCAGCTTGTCTCAGGGCCTGGAGAACTGCTTGCAAATGCTGCAGATGGTCCTCCCAACTGCTACTGAAGACAGCAATGTCATCCAAGTAAGCAGCAGAGAAACTCTCCATTACAGAGAGGACCTGGTTCACCAGCCGCTGAAATGTGGCAGGGGCGTTCTTGAGCCCAAAGGGCATCACACAGAACTGGTAGTGTCCCTCAGGCGTGGAGAAGGCTGACCTTTCCCTTGCTCCATCTGTCAAGGAGATCTGCCAGTACCCTGAAGTGAGGTCAAAGGTACTCAGATATTGGGCAGCTCCTAGCCGGTCAATCAATTCATCCGCCCTAGGGATCGGATGAGCATCAGTCTTTGTCACTGAATTCAGTCCTCGGTAATCCACACAGAAAATCAGTTCAGGTGTGGTGCCTGGTGGTGCGGCTTTTGGCACTAGCACCACCGGACTGGACCAAGGGCTGTTGGAAGGTTCAATAACTCCCAGCTCTAGCATCTTGGCAACCTCTCCATGGATGCTAGCCTTCACCTTGTCAGACAGCCGGTAGGTCTTCGAATTCACTGGTGGGCTGTCTCCTGTGTCCACGTCATGGGTACACAGGTGAGTCCTTCCCGGGACAAGGGAGAACAACGAAGAGTACTGCTCCAGGATCTGGCGGCAGTCCTCCCGTTGCTCAGGAGTTAGAGTAGGAGAGAGAATCACTCCCTCCACTGACCCATCCTTCTCTTGAGACGAAAAGAGATCTGGGAGAGGTTCGCTTTCCGCTTCCTCTTCCCCGTCAGTCACCATCATCAACATGACTTCGGGCCTCTCATGGTGGGGCTTGAGACGGTTGGCATGCAGCACCCGTAGGGGCTGTCGAGGGGTCTTAAGGTCCACCAGGTATGTGGCCTTACCCTTCTTCTCCAACACCTCAAAGGGGCCTGTCCAGCGATCCTGGAGGGTGCTAAGCTCTCCAGGCTCCATCACCCACACTTTCTGGCCAGGCTCCAATTCCACCTGGTGAGCATTGTGGTCATACCACTCCTTCATGACTGCCTGGCTGGCCTCCAAGTTGTCAGAAGCTTGCTTCCACAACTTCGCCATTTGGCTCCTGAAGGCCAGCATATAGCTCACCACATCCTGGGGGGGTTTCCTGGGAGACTTCTCCCAACCATCCTTCACCAGGCTGAGAGGACCGCGTACAGGGTGCCCATACAGAAGCTCAAAGGGGCTGAAGCCCACTCCCTTCTGGGGCACTTCCCTGTAGGAAAAGAGTAAACAGGGTAGGAGGACGTCCCATTTCCTCCGCAGGCTTTCGGGCAGACTTCTGATCATGCCCTTCAAGGTCTTATTAAACCTCTCAACCAGTCCATTCGACTGGGGGTGATAAGGAGTGGTGAACCGGTAGGTCACTCCACACTCCTTCCACATTGCCCGCATGTAAGCTGACATGAAGTTGGTCCCCCTGTCGGACAAAACTTCCTTGGGAAATCCCACTCGGGTAAAGATTCCCATTAGGGCTCTTGCCACTACAGGTGCAGTGACTGTCCTCAGAGGTATTGCCTCTGGGTACCGTGTGGCATGATCCACCAGAACCAGGATAAACCTGTGACCAGCTGTTGTTGGTGGATCCAAAGGCCCTACAATGTCGATGCCTACCCTTTCAAAGGGTGTGCTAACGACTGGAAGTGGTTCCAGGGGAGCCTTTAGCTTCACCCCTGTTTTCCCACTGGCCTGGCAGGTTACACGTGTCCGACAGTAAGTGTTGGACGCCACTTTCATCTGAGGCCAGTAAAAGTGGAGGACAAGCCGTGCAAAGGTCTTGTCCTGGCCTAAGTGTCCTGCCAGGGGTATGGTATGAGCCAATTCCAAAAGAAAGGCTCGGTATTGTTGCGGGACTACCAAGGCCCTTGATGAACCAGGCAAGGGTACCTTGGGTTCACTGTAGAGGAGTTCATCCTCCCAGTAAATATGGTAGTGTCCCGTAACATCACCTGCTGCTTGGGCTTCAGCCTGTCGCCTCAGTCCCTCAAGGGTGGGGCACTCCCTCTGCCCCTTACAGAATTCCTCTCTGGTAGGACCTCCCTCCACATGCCACTCCGCAGGGATGGGTAAATCTTCCAGAGAGTCTACTTCCCCCTCCACGGACTCCTGGTCCACCACCGCAGGTGGCCGATCTGTCTCATGGGGTGTGGAAGCCGGAGCAGGCTTTCTCTGTCTCCGGGTCTGTCCCTTCTTAGCAGCGGGTTGGGCCATTGTTCCAGGCTCCAACCCAGGCGAACTCCCTCTCCGGGCAGTCGCAGACCGTGTGCTTGCACAGGCCCAGTCAGGTGTACCCAGCATCGCAGAATGCGTCCGGTATTCCACCTCTCTCCAAGTGTTGTGTTCCACGTCATTCCCCAACAGACAATCGACTGGCACGGCAGGGCTTACGGCAACTCGAAGTGAACCTGCAACCCCCTCCCACTCAAAGGGAACCTCAGCCACTGGATAGTGGCCCATTCTGCCGTCAGCCATCGCGGCGGGGTGGAGTACATTAGGAACAACCTGCTCTGGAGACACCAGCTGACTTCTCACCATAGTCATACTGGCTCCTGTATCTCTCAGAGCCTCCCCTCTCTGGCCATTGATGGTGACCCATTGCCCATACTTTGTAGTATTTGGGGGCACCTGGATCTTGGGAACCATCTCCCGCTCTCCCAGGGACACTAAGGTGACACCCGCCCACTCACCCCCCTTATCTAAGGGCAACTCCTCCCCGAGCGCTACACTAGCTACTCCCGGTGACTTTCCTCCGGTGGGAGGGGGTGGTCTCTTTGGGCATCTGACATCCCCCTTATAATGTCCAACACCACCACATTCGAAACAGTGGAGAACCCTTGGCTGCTGGCTTTGGCCAGGATTAGGGTTTCTGGGCGGGTTTGCCCTAGGGGTGAAACCTGCTCCCTTCCCTTGGAAGTTATTTTGGGGACCTTTAGAGAACTCTTTCTTTTTCTCTCCCCCCTCCTTCTTCTGGGGGGCGCCCTGTCTGGCTTTTTGAGAATCCCCTCCAGGCCCCTTTGAAGACACCCGGGTACTTGCCCAGATGTCCGCCTCCTCTGCAAGCTTCCGGGGATTGGTCAGCTTGCTGTCCACCAGGTGTTGGCGCAGCTCGGGAAAACATTTCTCGAGGAGGTGTTCTCTCAAAAATAGATCGTACAGCCCCTCATAATCTTTCACCTCACTGCCCTTGACCCAACCCTCTAAGGCCTTTCTGGCGTAGTCAAGGAAGTCCACCCAGTTCTGGGTGCTTAATTTGTGGCTCCCCCTGAACTTCTGTCGGTACCTTTCTGGGGTAAGCCCGAACTTCCTTAACAACACCAGCTTCATGGTGGGGTAGTTAGTTTGTTCCTCTGGTTCCAGGGCCAGCAAGGTGTCCCGACCAGCAGGAGGCATGTACTTGTACAAACTAGTGCCCCCCAGTGCTTCTCCTGCACCCCATGAACCCTCAGAGAAACCTCATAAGCAGCCAGCCACTTAGCTATATCGTCCCCCTGACTGAAGCTCGCTATCAGGTCTTTTGGTAAATAGGGTTTGGTCTCCCTGGCTGTCTCCTTTGGTTCGCTGCCACCATTCCTTTCAGGAGAAGACCCCCTTCGCAGGCTTTGGAGCTCCAGTTCCTTCAATCTAAACTCATGGAGCATCCTCCTCTCCTCCTTCTCCTGCTCCAACTTAGCCAACTCCCATCTCAACTGTCTTTTCTCCCTCCTATCGGTGAGCTCGGCTTCCGTTAAGCTTCCTCCAGAGGCGCTACTGCCCCTTCTGGAGTAGGACACTGGTCCTGGGAGTAAGTTTTCCCCCTCAGAGCGGAATAAACCTTCTACCCCCCCCCCCCCACCGTGTCCTGGTCTGCCTCTTCATCCTCCTCCTTCTTTTCTTGGTGTGCCTCCACCCAAGCCCTAAGACTGGTCTGGAGCTCCCCCTTCCTGGCACCATGTTTGAAAAATACCCCCATTTGCTGGCAGAACATTTTCAACTGTGACACAGAATAGACCTCTAGGTTTTCCAAAGCGAACTCCATTTTGAGTCAGGCAAACCTAGATAACACACCAGAAATTGCAGAGTTGCAAGGGCAACCTAAAGCCACCTCCACCCACCACCAGGAACAAATTTGGAAAAATCAAAAAGACAAATTAGGAGGGCCGCAAGGAGAAAACTCCTGGTGTAGGTTTAGTGTATTACGTTGAATTACTATTGAGTAGCTGCAACCAAGTCAGTATCCCACCGCTAGGCACCAATCTGTTAGAACCTGGGGTAGCCTGGCCTAGGGCAAGACATACATTTCAGAGGCACAGTGTAAAGGTTGCAAACCACCCAACAGTAAAACCACGCAATAGCACTCAAAAAGAAAACGCTACACCAAAAATGTGGAAAAATAAGTACTGCTTTATAAAAATAATATACTCTTCGGTTTCAAATTATACAGTGTAAGACATTTCAGTTCTTCTCAGAAATAACAATTATACCTTTGATCTAGAGAAGTAAATAACACTCTTCTTGCTGTGGAAAAATTACAGTTCAAAACATTCAGTTGTCATGAGTTCAGAAATGCTTACTTTTGAAATTGAAATTATCTCAATAGGATTACGCTAAGCAGTGTCACTTTGCATTAATAATCAATGACATCAATATATTTCATCACTTTAACCTGCCAAATCACTGGCTACACCTTTACTACAGTGTTAAGATCTCTCTCCCCTTATCTGCACCTTAATACAGCGCTAGAATGCACACTCAGAGTGGTCTGCAGGAATTTCACAGGTTCACTGTACTCAACAACAATTACTATAAGTGCCTGAAGGGAGTTCCCCCGTTGACAAGTACTGTCAGCGCTCTCTGACAATAGTTTAGGTTTCCTAGACCAGTAAAAATGAGGTTGGGGTTATGAAACTATCTTCCTCCTCACCTACTATGACACAGCTCAGGAATATATATGACAGGAAGTCAGGGCACCTTGTTAGACGCTAAATCTTGTGAATAATATCATTAACCACGAGGGCACAGCACCTTCCTTCCTCTCCCCCACTCTCCTTACTGTCTCAGTGGCAGTTCTGCCACAGTCCTCCTCTTTTGACTGACAATCGGCCTCCAAGGGTTCTGCCCAGCTTCCCCGACCAGCTTCTTAGCCTGGGCCGGCGCTGGGGAAGTCGATGACAATTGTGGAAGCCTGTCTGGTCTTCTCCCCTTCCCTACCGCTCAGCGCGGCTCCTCTGTGTGGCGCTCAGCAGGGAAAACGGGGAAACGGGGGGAGGTAGCTGACGCGGGGAAGCGCCAAAGCCTGCTTCCTCGCCGATCGCTCTTCGGCGGCCGGGGCGTCACTCACTCGCCGATTCCTTCGCGCAGACGCGGGGGAGTAGTGTTGCCGGCTGGGAGTCGGCGCTTAACCCCTGATGCTTGACGCGTCTTCCGCGAAGGCCTGCTCACTTCACCTTTTGCCTCACAAGTTGGAGCATGCGCGGAACAGACGCCGATAGCGTCTCCTGCAGGGGCCTGCTCGCTCCTCAATTAGCCTCACACGTTGCAGAACAAGGCAGCGCGAACGCGAGGGACTAGTGTTCCCGCTTGGCGCCGCGCTGTCTCCGCTTCCTCACCTACAGTTTCTCCTCTCACCTGGCTCCAGGGGGCAACGCTGATTAGAGCGGAACGCTCACTTGACAGGGCCACAAAGGCTCCGTAGCCACACGCCTTTCCCTCAAAGCCTCGGGCTCAACACTGGGCTAAAGCTGTCTTCTCTACAACGCTGGTAAGTGAAGCACTGCCAGGGGAAAATCAGGGAAGTCTTTCATCAAGAGCGTCCCGACAGGGGTCAATGGGGCTCAGGTGTAGAGGGGGGTTTCCACCTCAGGTAGAACAGTCTCTTCAGTAGAAGAAGGTGGTTGGGAGGGATTGGTCAGGGGTAGAAGGGGGAACGTCTCCCTGTAGTGGCTGTCTGTCACAGAGACAAACTAACTGCTCCCAGTGCGTCCTCCTCCTTTCACCACTGCCTCACTCCTCCACTCTCTGGTCAACACAAAATGGCTTCCCAACCTCTGCCCTTATATAGACAACCCCCACAGAGTCCAGTAGGGTCCAGAAGGTTCTGGAAGGCCTAAGGTTATCCTATGGGGCTGACTAGGATGTGGCAGTTGGAAACAGTTAGGGCCCTCCATTTTGTGAATTACAGGAGTTTCCTGACAGAACAGGCCTCTGGGCCTGAGGTAAAAAACTATGAGGGACAAAAGAACACCTATCCCCTTGGCCAACACCTATAAAAAGTCAGTGGACAAAAATTATCAAGGGTATGAGGGGCAAAAAGGGGACAAAATAAATAATAAATAGGAGGGACTACGCCAAAAAGCCAGACGGGTCTAACACTTTCCATACAGGAACACATGAAAATGCTCACTAGCCCACACTACAGCTAGACTTTCTTTCTCAGGTTGTGAGTAGGCACGTTCCGTCCATGACAAACTTCAGCTAGCATAATCCACAATGTGCCTTGGATTGGGATGTCCAGTGTGCTGGGCCAGGATGGCACCCAACCTCACAGGGCTTGCATCAACAACAACCTTAGTCTGTAATTTCGGATCAAAGTATGCCATTTCAATGGCTTTTTCAATTGCATTCTTGATTCTCTTGAAGCTTTGCTCACATTCACTTGAACATCGAAATAAGACATTTTGTTTTGTTACGTCTCTCAATGGGGCACTTACGGTGTCAAAGCTATGTATATACCTTGAGCAGTAACTGGCCATACCAAGGAAGGATCACAGCATAGTTATATATTGTGGGGGATAAGCGGATGACAAGGCTTATACTTTAGTTGAATCTGGAGTCATTCCCACATCAGAAAAGATATGACCAAAGAACTGGAGTTTGGTTTGATGAAGGTCACACTTTGCTGCATTTGAAGTGAAACCTGTTTCAGCAAGTATACGACACATGTGTGTAAGAGCTTTATCATGTTCCTTTTGTGTGGCCCAAAAAACTAGTATGTCATCAATGTATTTGAAATACTTTGTGACTGGATGTATTATGCGACAAATGACATCCTGAAAAAGTTTGGCAGCTGATGACACCCTGAAACATAGCCTTTTATATCTAAATAAACCAACATGAGTCGAGAAGGTAGTAATCTACCTGCAGTTTTCTTCCAGTTCAAACTTGTGATACCTTTTGTTCAAATCAAGGTGGGAAAAAACGTAAGCTCCATTCAGTTGCATATTCATTTCAGCCATGTGCAGAACTGGATGTCGTTCTCTTTCACTCACCTTGTTCGCTTGGCGTATATCAACGCAGATGAGCAATGGCTTCTCCACTATATTTTTTCGGCACTACCACAATGGGTAATAACCATGGCATCGGACCAGTGGATCGCTCAATGATGTTGTGCTTTAACAGTGTCTCAAGTTCTTTCTCAAAACCCCCTTGTACATAACATGCAATTCGACAATGTCATTGAGCAATAAGACGAACATCATCATTTATGTGAAGTTGCACTTTCATATTCTTAAGTCTTCCTAGTCCATGAAACAAGAATGGAAATTGATTCACTATCTCATGATGGGCATTGACATTGTAGTTCACAGAAACCAGCCCCAAGTCAGCAGCAGTACTGAAAATGAGAAAACATGCACTCAATGAAGTGCTTGGCAAGGCATGAATTGGTGCTTGTACTTCTGTCTTTTTATGATTCACAGTCGCTATGAATGAACCTTGACTTTGCAGTGGTATCGAAGTAGTCGGATTCAAATGGGGTACTGGAGACAGTTCATTGTACTTTACCTCTGGCATATTGTTTATCCAAGTGCCACTGTCTATGAAGAAAGGTATGGGGCAAGCACTCACTTTCAGTGTGCTTTTGGGACAGTGTCCAAATGAATTTCTCACTTTCACTTATTTACATAGCTTCGGCTGGCATTCTTCCTTGAAAGAATCTAATCCTACATGCGCACGCCGTCCATCAGTCAACATTGACATTGCACATCTATCTTTTGCACTGTTTCTTGACAATGATGGCGACAAACATTTAGATGGGGCATTTGACGACAATCTACATCATTCCGTTTTTATTTGCCTCAACTGATTTGGTCGCTTGGCATTAGAGGCGCGCGTAAAGCATTGCACCTCGAACATTCTGGTATTCATTTTGTTTCCTTGACATGGCGCACTTGATCTTTCCTCCATTTTCTTTTCTTGACATGACGCACTTAATCTTTCTTTCGCTTTGCAAACCTTTACAATATGGTTCTCTTCCCCACAGCCTTTCCATATCTGTTCAAAGGTGGGACATTTACCTTCCAGTGGAAAGGAAAATCCACATCAAAAACACAACTTCTTTTTCTTTGGAGACATTAATTTATGGCCTTCTACCTTGTATTTTGACTTACTTTTCACACTCAGCGTTGATTCATTTTGGGCGGTTCAGACCTCCATGTTAGCTGCTGGTCTGTCAGCTCTCTCTTCCTCTTTGGCAGCCATGAGTACTCGTTTCAAGAGGAGTGTCTCTTTCAGCATTTGTCATCTGGAATAAGAGAGACAGTCATCTATCACTCGAAGACGCATGGCCTCTTCATCATTGAATTCCTTGAACTTGCAATGTTTGATGAGCAGGGCCGGACTGGCTGTTGCGGGCACCCGGCATTTCCCAGGTGGGCCGCCAGAGTTGGGAGGACGGTTTTTGGCCCCTGGCGGCCGATTTTGTTTCAAGGCCATTTTTGCAGCACAGCTGCAATATCGGCCACTGCAATGAAATCGTCCGAAACCGGCCCTGGCAAACAGCTCGGCCGCACCTCCAAACCCCCAGGGGGCCAGCCGAGCACTTTGCCATGGCCGGTTTTGGTTCCCTGTCCATCACTGTTGATGAGCGAATCAAGTCGTTCTGAAAAATCATCCATCGTTTAACCAGCTCAGCCTTTCCCAACTGAAAATGTACCTTTAATAGTCGACATTAGATTGAACTTAGTGTTTAACGCCGCTTTGATTTGACGGTACGTCACTTCATCACCTTGTGGTATTTTCTTTATCACTTTTTTTATTCCTTCACCCACAAAAGTCTTTAAATATTTAATGATCTTTTTGTCATTTGCTTCTTCCAGCACATCAATGAAATCATCAAAGGTTTCGATCTTGGCAGTCCATCTTTCGCAAATGTTTTGCTTATTGGTGGCATCAAAGGGAGGCAGTGGTTTCAAGAAGGTTGCGGTACCATATTGTGTGCTTTTCTCAGAAGCCATTGAAAAATGTCAGCATTCCGACTGCCGCTCACAGATTTTCAGTTGGTCCAACGAGATTCACAAGCCTCGTAAGCACAACCGCCATGCTTCTGCTTGGGCTGCGGCACCTGGTGCTGAGGTCTAATGGCTCTTTATTCAGGTTCGGGTAAGCTTGATCGTATTCTCTATATATCTGTTTAGCATTACCGCTAATGTTTCTCTGAAATTATCTGCTTCTACTCACAGCATTCTCTTGCACCTGGCTGTCCCGGCTCATTGCACTTTCTTGACCTGGTAATTACTACCTTCTAGCGTTTCTTTGCGTCAGAAATGTTTACGCTTTACCAGCAAATTGTTTTTAGCCGATCACAAACAAACTTTCTGTAAAGCCCTCACTTTCTTCACAGGCCTTGCACTGGCTGGAGTGGCGCTTTGACTCCACATACACCAACCGTCAATTTTTACTTTGACTGAGGCACACATGGCACACACTTTACTGGACAACAACAAAACTCTCCAGAAGAGCAGTATTGGTTCTTTGGGTCGCTGTGTTACTGTAATCCCCTATCTCGTCACCCGTGGAAGTGCCCCCCCAGGCGGGGTACATGCAAATGATCACTACACACATGGAGCTTGATATTACACGTGTTTATTCCTCAGCGTGTAATCGATAACTGAACATTCTACATCATGAATTCTATTACCCACATCCAAGGATTTACATCACTGCTCAACGGAGTCTGTCAGAAACCAAAAGGGTCCTGTCATTGCTAACTCACAAGACACTACAGCCCCTACCAAATTTGTAAAAAACACAACAACAAAAAAATGCAACACTATTTTTGCAACAAGGATACCATAAAACTTTGTCAGAGTTGTGGACCCCGACAGGCACAGAGCATAGCCCACAGCCCTGGTTCCAAAACAGAAGACTACTAAAAAGGGGCTCAACACTTGCACAGGAGTTGTACTGTCTGCTACTGAGGCAGTGGACTATGAGTGCCATTTTGCATGTGGCAAGTCCACAGTCTAGATCAGGAGACTACAAACTATATGAAACAGGGCTTGGCCCAGTTTTAACAATCTGTTGTCTCGGTACAAAGACCATTGATTGTGGTCAGAAGTGTTGAGAGCCTGTGCCTTTTGGGATTTTCAGCCACATTACAGAGGTCACAGATACAGGTGTCATTTTAGGTGTGTCGGTCTGCGGTACAAAAAAACGTCTCTAGTCACTAAAACACTTTTATGTGGACGGCGATCAAACACAATTTTAGGGGGTTGCTCCAATGGAACATTTTTTTTTTTTTTTTTTTTTTTTTTTTTAGTGAAGAATGGTCAGACTGAAATAAGGCAACCTAGCAAAAAGAAGACCATGCAAGAGTGAGAGAGAAAGATGCAAGGCGAAAGATAGAAAGACAGCGAAAGAGAAAGAAAGAGAGCGAAGAAGACAGATACCGACTAGAAGAAAGAGATGTCCAGAACAATGTTTCTGAAGTAATATAGTATGCTTATGGGCTCGCTTGTTTTATTTTTTTCTTTCAGTAGTAGGGTCGGTTCTGCCTAATTTCTTAGTTTTGTTAGCCGGCTTACTCTTAACGTGTAACTTATTACCTTATGAAGGATTCAACCCCGCATTTTTAGGCAACAAACTAAGATGCACCCAAAGTTGACCCACACCAGGTGTATAGATGCTAAAATACAGAAATCACTCTTTAAAAAATCAAACTAACAAAAAAAACTTGCTTCAACTCTTTTCCTATTGTGATGTCTACTGAAAGCCTGCCTAACCAGGCAGGGTGTATTGTTCCTTAATAAAGGAAGAAGGGACAAAATAGGCAGAGTGACAGTCGTGAAGCAGGGCATAGCCAAGGACAGATACATATATTTATATGCAACGACAAAAGTCAATAGGGAAGGTTTCATCTCTATACCGATTTATGTACAGACCTTGCATCACATGCTAAGTGTAGCCAGACAACCCACGATTTATATTGTTTTCTTAGTAAAGGAAGAGACTCTATATAAACACTGCACTGTTTGCATTGCATTGCAAACTACTCATTACTTCTATCGTGATTAGAGCAAACAAAAATATAGATTGTAAACGTTGTGCTGACTGTGTTATAAGGTGAGTGGGAGAAAAAGCAGTCACTGAACAGTGCACTCTTCTTTGTATTGCATCTGTAGTATAAACGGGCATCGACAGACTACAACATTGCACTATTTCCATCTTGTGTTTATTACAGACGGCAACCTAGCCGAACTGCAAAAGGGGCATTTTTTAGGTCGCAGCCGACCAGACAGCGCAGCTGTGTGGTATGCGAAATACACCTTGGGGAGTTTCAGAAAGCTGACCTGGGAATACCTCTGCCTGTTGCTTGCCATTTGCTTTGTGGTTTTTAACTCACGTTTTCTTGCTTCTCATTTGCTGGCTTAGGCTCTACAGGTTCACTTCCTCCCTCCCATGCTAAAACTTTATTTACCAGTCTCTCACGAGAGCTCCCTTTCTGTAAAAAGGACTGTAAATCTCTTTGTGCATTGTCACATTTTCTGTGCATTGAAAGATAGAGGTCAAATGCCAAGCTGTGTATTCCAGAGAGCTTGTGCTTTCGGCTGACTTCAAAGTGAGAGCGTTTATAGGAAAGATTAATGCAGATTAGTCTCAGCATGGAGCCTACTGGTGCCCCTCCAATGCTCCATTTACAAACTGTAACATAACTTTCGAATAGCACATAATGTAACATCAGGATGACAGATTTGTTTTTTTAGGCACGGAGAGATAAGTAACTTGTTTTTTTTGCACTCTACGTGACTTCTGTCCTCCCAGATTCTTCACTGTTTCATATTTGTCAAATTACCCTCTACAGATACAGTTTTCTAAAAGATTCATTTGAATAAAACTTTTTTGCACTGTACAGCACATTCTCTTTAAGAGCTTGCATTTGCATGCTTCAGACAACATTAATTGAAACTGCTGTGTGAAATAGCTATGTGCTTTTAGCGGGAAAGTCCTTTCTAAATCTAAGCGAGTTCATGTTTAATCCTACCTTTTGAATGGGGCTAATGCATATGTTAAAAAATGTATGTGCAACCTGCATCATGGAATCAAATCAAACCATGCAGACCCAGTATTTTATGTTTCTGAACTTTATCTGCGATGAACATAGAATCTCTACTGTCTCTTCTTCTTCTATTACTCCAAAAATTAAACCTGACTTATTATGGTTACCCCGCACTAACTTCCTATCTACACACTCATCCTTACCGTAACACTTTGATATACTTCTTTTTTCTCACATTTCCTTTTCCCTCTTCATCCCCCTCCCTCTCCCTTCTTTCTCCTTCTTTTCTCTCTTCTCATAAAAAACAAATACTATCTACATATATGATTATTTATTAATATAGTACCTAACTGTTCCATTTAGCTTTTTACATAAGGTCATATGTTCTTGTTATATTTCTCTTTGCATGTCTTGTTTTAATTGCTTATGTTATTTTACCTGCGGTACTGCTCTCTTTATTCAATAAAAATTATAAAAAACAAACAAAAAACATTCAGAATCAGTATTTTATGCTTATGAGGTTGATTAAACAAATATACTATTGAACTTGGCAGCAGTAACACATTTTATTCGCAGTGCCTCGAAGCTGGAAGACCCCAGCAAGCTCTATGAACAAAGCATTATTTTTAATATTACAACAAAAGCTTAACTAGGAGTGTAGCAGTCAAGGTGCTCCTCCTTAACTACGATGACAGCAAATATGGGAGCGACTGGGCAACAAGCACTGAAGTAAAAACCGACAAGTGGTTTCTCTGTAAGCTACAAATTAACTTTGTGATTATGGAGTAACTTTTAAGTGCTAGATGCTGATTGCAGCGCTCCATAATGGAAGGCACAACAAGCTGAACGAGGATGGCAAAAGGAAGACACGGGTGCTTGGTAGTGAGAGAAAAGAGAAAGTGATAGAAAAATTGGTTCTTAGCTTACAAACTGGTTTTGACAAAGTAAAAGTGTCTCCATTAGCATTCTTCCCAAACTTTATTTCATAAATCTTTGAGCAGTGTTAGAAACAGATTACAGCAATGCTGGGATGAAGCAGAAGCAAAACATTTCTCATGACAAAGTCCCGAGAACACTTTGATCACTTTGCTGCACATGGTACGATGCACCATACAAAGACATCTCCCTCACAGAAGAAATTCCAATCACCACTCACATGGAATTAGGTGAAGAACCAACCTCCTCCAGAGGTTAAACTTTAATGAAAAAAGACAGAAAAAGGACGTCTAGAGCTGCACACATGAACTTAAGGGTATTCACCCTAGAGGAAATTGTTTCTCTTCTAAACACATAGAAAAACTAAATTGCCTATCTCTAACAAACATTGGCAAAGCCAATGGGTCTCGCCTATGTGAGATCTATTGGCTTTGCCAATGTTACTTAGTCATGGTGCAACATGGCGGAAATTAAAGAAAAAAAGCTGTGTGCCACAGCCAGCGTTGACTGCGTCATATTACTTTCACCCCTGCTGCACTGAAGCCAGCGATGCTGTACAGTATAACTAAAAAAAATTGATAAACCCAAAAGATCTCGCATAGCCGAGACATATTGGCTTTGCCAATGCTTGTTGTGTGGATACTAAAAGTACCCATATTGTGAACACTGCACTACGTTGTCACTGTGCACTAAGTGCAAGTACACCGAATGTAAACCCAGCACGTTTGGTAGAGTGCTTCTAGTGCAGGAAGAAAAACAGAACTCTGAGCTATTTATAAAATTTACTAAGTACAGCAAGGCATACACACAGTAAACACTAGACTATGTCCCTTTGCCACTGGATTCAAGCTAGCCTGACTGAATATCGGTGTTACCCCGAGACTGGTCCCAGGATGCTTGTTTCCGGTTCAGAGAAGACCAGGCTTGGCAGTTCGGGCTGGACTGTTCCCATGAGGCACAGGGTCAAGGCTGATTTGCATATAGCTAGGTCTGAACTGAGGTGGCGAAGTGAGCTAAAGAACGATAGTGGATTCAACCCAGACCTGTGACTAGGGGTGAGTGTCTGAAAAGTTTCAGCGCTCCGTCCATCATCTCCTTGTGTTTACTTTGTTCGTCATAAGTTGGCAGGGTATGCCCAGACGTTAGTCCCATGCTCACTTTGTCACTGGATTCAAGCTAGCCTGGCTGAAGAAGGGTGTTACCACGCAACCGGTCCCAGGATGCTTGTTTCCGATTTAGGGAAGACCTGGCTTGGCAGTTCGGGCTGGACTGTTCCCATGAGGCACAGGGTCAAGACTGATTTGCATATTAGCTGGGTCTGAACTGAGGTGGCGATAATGATTACATGTCCCTGCACCTCGGCCAAGGAACAGGCGGAGTTGATAGGAAGTGAGGAGCTGATGCGCCAAGACAGAAAATACTGTTCGAGAACATTGCAGGCTTGATAGGCAATTTCGATAGGGCAAGAAAATCGTATGATATTTTTAAAAGCAAACCACTTTATTTGTAAACGTGAAACCTGGAGCAGTCAACAAGCGCATATTAAAGTCTATTAGTGAGAAGAGTTTGGTAAAGAAAAAGGTGGGGTTGAACAAGTGGGGTCTTATTGGTTCTCTATTGCATCAATGATTAACAAACATCGTCATGGTGACATTTAATACCACTAATAAAGTTTGCATTAAGATGTTAGTAAAAAATGTTTATGTATCTCATACAACTATGAAACTAGCATTCAAGTTTATATACAGTACTACCGAAATAGATTGGTCTGCATTGTTTTGGTGGGACAATTTCTTCTGCTCTACCTTCTTCAGGGGGAATCATAGCATATACAAATCACTGATTCACTAAGCAACTCACAAGGAGAATCTTTTGACTGATCCCATAATCAACTTTTGTGGTATCATGTTATTGTATATAATTCGTCTCACTTGCTCTTCACAAGCGTTACAGGATCACTCAAACATTAAAAGCTTACTTCAGAATTTAGAATACTGAAGAAGGTGGAGGGGAAGAAACTGTACACCCGAAAGGATGTGCTGACGAACTTTAAAGAGATCAGTGTTTTACACCAATGCATAATCATTTGAAGAATCGAATTTTCACAGTAATTAACTGATGGTAATTAATAGAATCCATGTTCATGAGCAATTGTGATTGTGTGTGCTGAATGTTGTGATGCAGATGAAATAATGTATTGTTATTCTTTTTTCTACCATGTGATAATAAATTGGTAGATATTTGTAAAATATTTTTTTTAAGAAAACTTCTCTTTTTACATCATTTTGTTAATGAGAAAAATCAAATTTTCTTTTTAAATACAAATAATTGATGCCACTTTCAAGTCTGTGCATACGGTGTTAAGTGAGAAGGTAGTAGAAATAGGTTGAGAAAGCTGTAGTTTGCTCGAATTACCTTGTCCCTCTACTTAAAAAGTGTTAATTATGTATATGTTATGTTATGGTATATTATTGGAATTTGTAAAGCGCAGCTTGTCACCAGAAAGGGTATCCAGGCTGGAGTAAATGGGAAGGTCGTCTGCAGGGTATTAACTGAAGTCAGGTCTTCAGGTTCTTACGGAATTTGAGAAGAGAGGAGGAGTTCCTTAGGTGACGAAGGAGGTCGTGTCATGCTTTGGGTGCAAGGTATGAGAAGTCTAGCCTTCCTATTCTGCCACTGCAGATGCGGGTTGTACATTAGAGAGAGGCACAGTGTAGGTATCTGGTGGAATTGGAGGCAGGAGTTGATGCATGGTGGTTCAATTTTGTGCAGTGCCTTGTATGTGTGAGGAGTTTGAATTGGCAGCATTTGAGTATTGGCAGCCAGTGGAGATCTCGGAGTTGAGGCATGATGTGGGTGTGCTGAGGAAGGCCCAGGTGGAGTTTGGCAATGGCGCTCTGGATGGTCTGAAGACTGTGGAGGAGGTGGTTGGGGATTCTGTGTGTTTTGCTGTAGTCAAGTCTGCTGGTGATTAGGGCTTGAGGGACAGTATGTCTAGTTCTCTTTGGAATCTATCTGAAGATTTTTTTAAGGCTGGCTTTTTAGCTCCCATCATTACACATTATGGGACTAGGATCAAAGGAAAATACTATTGACATCGGACATATGGCATCGAAACTGGATGTTAGAATAAGAAATAAGTGTATTGTTATTGGCTTCCAATGAAGCCATCTGCATCAATAACTATCTTGAAATCTAGTTATTCACTGTTATGACAAGACCAGGGGTGAAACAAAAGCGGGTTCTCACTGGTGTGACACCACCAGGGCACCAACTCAGATCCCCTGTAATCCTGTGCATCACCTGGTCTGTGGAGATCTGAGCAAGGGTAAAATTGGTGATGGAATGGGGCTGGCAATCTCACCCGCTTTCTATCACCTCTCGAGGTTCTCTACAGACCTAAGGGATATGGCAGAACCTGGACTGTGCATGGCCTACACCAATTAAAAGCTTCATTACAGACCCATGGTGATAGTGGAAAACAAGCACTTGACCAGCCGCTGTTACAGATCATGGTCAGCATGGAGCCAGCTGTCTACTCAGTCGAGAGCAGACAATCTGTCTTTGGATAGAGAGGAAAAGTAGAGAAGATGGTGGTAAGCCAGGTTTCTTTTTTATATTTGGAAAGAGAAGGGAGAGGGAGGGTACATCTAAAGGATAGCAGAGGTGGGTGGCAAGAGGCTAGGCATTTCTTTTTCAATTTAGATGTGCCGCGTAGAATAAATACATAGGGTGGTTGGTGTGGGGGCAGGTGGCTAGGCATTTATTTATACTTGGACAAGAGGGAGGAGTCAATGCATTGGGTGGTGTGGGTGAGTGGCAGGAATCCAGTTTTGTGGATAGGAAGGACAGTAAATATAGAGGGTGGTAGAGGCGGGTGGTCGGAGGCCCCCGTTTTTTAATCTTGGGGAGGGGAGGGGAGGACAAGCATTACTCCTTTGCCACTGCATAGATGCTGAATGCAGAAGCAGGTGACTGGGGAGGAGCCTAAAGAGGGTCCTGAGTGTCATCATAAACAACTGTAACTTCTATCTCGTTATATATTTTATGTCACTCTCAACCCCTCTGTGAATAACATCCCCATTACCCATCTATATATCTGTATCACACAGAGTCAGCTTTCCACTCTGGAGCCACTTTCAGCCTTGCTAACACCGCTTTTTATGCCAAAACATTCCAATGCAGCTCTTTACTTTTCCCAGTTGTGGGTAAGATATTTTGCGTTTTTAGACTGAGTTTACCTCCCCGATCTGATGAGGACCCTTGAGAAGTCAGCTCTCTCCGAGTTCCTGCACATATAATGTTTGCCATTCATCCACAATGAGGCAGGGAGCGCGACTTGTAGGTACATTCCCTGCGCACACTGTAAACAGCAGAGACATATGACTTTCTGTTGTATCTTATGTTTTCCTGCTGCTCAGCTAGAATGCATGTGATGTGGAATGTTGGATGAATGGAATGTTAGTGGTTTGAGAGTGTCAGTTGGGTGAGGGCTGAGCAGCAGGACAGCTGCTCCTGATGGGGTTATCATTATGTCTTAACATCTTAACTTAATAAAGTAACTTGAATAATCTATCTTGAAGTATCCATCTTCATTTGACGATTGTTGAGAAGAAGAATCTACGCGTGCAACTTTAAAGAAAACAGAGTGAAATGGTGAAGAGTGGTTCAAGTTGAAAGAAGTGAAACTGGACCGTAACTGAAAAATGAAGAAAAGATAACTTGCAGGTAAATGACTTTTAGGATGGTTTAAACGTTGTCTGGCACATAAGGAAAAACCCCATCAGTGACCCTGCCATTGGTCGCCCTAATACCCAGAGCTGCCAGAACAGCGTTAATCAAGGGCTTAAGATCAGCTGATTTGTAATTTAAATGAAACTCGGGGGTAAGGATAAGTCGAGCCTCGGTGGAGAGTGAAGGATTAATGACTGCCGCTCTGTTGTTTATTTGTTATCAGGGGCAAAAATCGGGCCTCACAGAGGAGCATATGGAGAGTGTAGGATTAATGACTACCGCTCTGCTATTTGCTTGTGTTCGGGGGCAAAAATCGGGCCTCAGAGAGAACTGCGAGCATATTACCTACCATTGCTGGGTCAGATGTTTAGGAGCTAAGATCGGGACAAGAGTTGTAGTATGAATTGTCATGAGTTTAACTACAGCTGAACTGTAATCGACTTGCGGTTCGGGGGCTGTAAATCGAGCCTCGGTGGAAAGTGTAAAGGGCTGATATGTTCCACATTGGATTCTACACATGTGGGAATTGCGCTTTTGTGATACCTGTCCTGCTCATGTGATGTACTCGAAGTGAGCAGTGTAGTGATACAACGCTGTGGTGACATTTTAACATTCAAGTGATGGTTGAGGAAACGATGCGGGGGGAAATTAACTGGAAAGTTCATCATTAGAATAAAGTAAAGTACAGTTTATTGTTATTACCGTTAGCATAAGCAAGGAGAAGTAATGGTCACCGTTTCCATTTCAAAATCTGCACGAGACTGGTTTTCCTTCACAGCGAGGATCGGCGTCATCTTCTGTGACGATTTCTTTCACCTCGCAAAATGATTTGGCCCTTGTGCGTGCCGTGAACCAACCGGCTTTACGTTGTTGTGCGTGCCTCTATTTTGATAGTGGCAAAACAAGGCATACATCGGAGGGGAAAGGTATTGCCAAGGGTGTTATCTGAAGGTTGTTTTCGAGAACCAGGTACTGTCATCTCTGTTATGCTTATTTTGACAACTGACTTTTGGGAAGTTAAGCAAAAAAAAAGGAAAAAATGGCAAGGCGGACGGAAGAAAACCGATTTGAAGAGTTTATAGGACTAAGATTTGGAACTGGTTTCAGGGCCCAGCAGTTACAAGAATTGCTCTGGAACTGGTTTCAGGGCCCAGTAGTTACAATAATTGCTCCATGGTCTTAAGAATAGAAGCGGGTCGGCGTACACAGAGGAAATTGTGGAAAATCATAGGTCGAAGTTACAAGACGATGGTCCCAGAAATAGTGGCGGCTGGGAGTGACCATGTTTGGGGCAATGTCCAGGGACTCGAATTGCTATGGAAGCATGAAGACGGGGTGGAAGAGCCAACGTCAGCAACATGTGTAGCATCCCTGGGTGTTGTTTTTGAGTGGAGTCAGGTTGTTAGTCCACTCTTGTTTGTGTTATGTATGAGGTGACTGCGGTATAGTCTCTCAGTTTTGGTGTAGTTTGGTAGCAGGTGTATAAGTCACTGAGAGAAGTCCCACAAGAGGTGTTGTGTATGAGTTGGTTCAAGTAAGGCCAACCATAGGTTTGTGTGTGTATGAGATGACTGCAGTATAGTCTCTCAGTTTTGGTGTAGTAGGTGAATTAATCACCAGGAGCTGTCGGAGTAGGAATGAGTTATGTGAGGGCTTGTTCTGGTGTATGAATGAGTTATGTAAGTGCTTGTTCTGGAGTATGAATGAGTTATGTAAGTGCTTGTTCATTTGTCTCAGTGGTACACGTTGTTTCCTGATATATTTGGTGATAAGGTTTGTTCCTGTGGGTGCTGCTTGTTGTACTGGTCTGGCAAACTGGTATTATTTGTGGTATTTGGGTTTGATGGTGTATGATGATGGATGGGGCTTTATTTCAGGAAGCTATGTGACGTTCTGCTCAGACTGTAGTGTGCGAGATGAGATGTTATTTAGCGTCTCGGGTTGTATCCTTTTTGTTAGTTGGGCGAGTTGTGGTATAGCAATTCAGGATGTATCTTCTGTGTTAGTTTGGTGAGTTGTGGTATAGCGATTCAGGATGTATCTTCTGTGTTAGTTTGGTGAATTGGGGTTTAGCGATTCAGGATGTATCTTCTGTGTTAGTTTAGCGAGTTGTGGTATAGCGACTCAGGATGTATCTTCTTTGTTGTTTGATGGGTTGTAGTATGGTGTGACAAGAAGTATCTGTTATGTTGGTTTGGTGTTTAGAATTGTACCTATTTATTGAATGCATTGTTTAAATTGATTGACATATGTACTAGTCTTTTTGTCTGTATTTATGGATCATATGTACTAGCAGTATTGTCATTGTTTTATTTCCTTCATTTAATTCCCTAACGAAGGGAGATATGTTTTATCTTATGTTTTCCTGCTGCTCAGCTAGAATGGATGTGATGTGGAATGTTGGATGAATGGAATGTTAGTGGTTTGTGAGTGTCAGTTGGGTGAGGGCTGAGCAGCAGGACAGCTGCTCCTGATGGGGTTATCATTATATCTTAACATCTTAACTTAATAAAGTAACTTGAATAATCTATCTTGAAGTATCCATCTTCTTATTGATTACATCACTTTCCAAGGTGGAATTTGCTATAGAACAATAATGGCCTTTGCTAGGAATGTTAAGGATGATTTTCTGTCATATGTTATAACTGAGGATCTCCTAGGAAAGGACGTGTTTCGGGGGGGGGGGGAGGGGGGGAGAGAGTGAGAGAGAGAGAAAGAGAGAGAGAGATATCTCTATCAAGTACTCATGTAAACTACTGCCACATATATAAACTCTGCCTTACATGCCCAGCCATGGATCTCACCCAAGAAGCCAAAAGTTACCAATGTGTTTGGCACAGCATTATACCAAATATAGCACTGAAACAATCATGCAATGGATGCCCCAATACAACAAGAATAACCAATAATATGCTACAGGAAACATGTTATTCTCCAGTGTGCACCATCCTACCTTGAGCTGCTGCCGAATGCAAAGAATTGCCAGCAATATGCTAAGGTCAATATTTTGCTCAAAAAGATCACCATCATGTCATGGATTGCTCAAAAATGGCAAGTGGCATGGATGGGTAAAATTGCTAGGAATTACCATAATATGCCAGGGTAATAGACTGTCCACCATTGATTTCGAAATCGTAGGAATTAACACCAAATATGCCGGAGGCTTGGCAGCAGTCATGTACGCAGACATTCATGTACACATGCATACGTGTGCACACACAAGCATGCGCCCACTCTCACCTGCATGCAGACAAAAACAAAAAACATTTAAGACTTAACATCACATGACATTGAGTCTCAGCTCACCAGTCTCCTTTCTACCACACTCCTAATGGTTCCGCATCCTGTGGCTTCAGGCTGGCAGCTCTGGCGCCATCCTCTGCAATCGTCATGAGAAGTTAGTGGTGGAGAGAGGGACCTATGGGCCTTGATGCCGGCATTCCCATTTGGTACTAGGCCTATTTTATAGGAGGAGGATTTCAGAGCCTCGGGAGAGGGCCGGCACGAGGAACGAGCTCAGATAAAACTCTGGGTCGGGAATTCCCAGGGATTCGGCCCATCAGCCACTGAAGGGCAGGCCTTGAATCATGGCCCAGAGGAGGCTCATTACTTGCTCTGACTGAAGCCTTCTGGCGGGGACTGCACCTGCACGGGGAGCCCTGGCACAAGGCCCAACACCTGTGCTGGGGTCGCTCGCTGGAACTGATACCGTTCCGTCAGCAGAAGAATATCTCAATGCCTGTACAGGATCCCTGGGACACAGTTTATGTTTTTCAATTTCGAAAATTAATAAATAAAAAATCAAAAAACAATACATGACTGAGGCAACATGTTTTTTTTTTGCCTTTGTGGGATTTTCACTCAATCTGCCTCCCATAACGTGCAATCCATACAGTTGGAACTCAGAAGGTCACACTCACAGTCATTGGTTGTTCTAAGTGTTATTCCCAAGAGTCAGTCATGATGTATTCGTTTTCACCTCTTTAGTAGGTACACGACAATTTGTAATTAGTTCTCATGCAGAGGCACACTTTTAGCTGCACAGTACATGTATGTTTCTTTTCACAAGCAAATAATTTGGTTTCAGCATATGTTCACAATGGGGCTGGGCACCTGTTAGAAATGGGATTTCTGGTTGGCTAAGGCTTGCGCCAAAGCCAGGCAGAAACCACCATTCTAAGTCAGGGCAAGGAAGTCACCCACCAAGATAACCCCTGCTCACCCTCTTGGTAGCGATGTGTAAAGCATTGCGCACGCACCCACCAGCAACATCCCAGGCCCCCCACAAAAGGAAATCCACACAAGGTTATATAAAAATAGCCTTTGTATTATCAGAACACATCAGAATCAGAATCACAGGATGTACATTGTGCCATAGGCACGGGCAGAATTTACAGGCGATTATGTACATATAGGACAGGGCCACATGGACCACTGTCAGGAATAAGCACTTTAGAATCTAGGATATTTTGTTAGAATTAGCACTTAGAACATAGAATATAAAACCACTGTAGCATCAAGAATATAAAATAGAGCACACAACCAGTAATCACTGGTAACAGGTAAGTACCACCTACGCAACCCTAACCACCTTAGGAGAATGTCACGCAGGGAACCAGGACCTCACTAGACACACCTGTACTAGGAAGAACAACCACCTAAATATCACAATACATTTAGGGGTATAGGCATAAGAACATTACACATGATGCATCACAACATTCAGAGGTGTAGGGAAAAACACATGATGCATAAACATACATTCAGCGGTGTAGGGAAAAGCACATGACGCATAAAAACACATTCAGAAGTGCAGCAAAGAACCCAGGGTGCGCAAAACATACTACACAGTACATTTCCTAATACCCAAAGCATTAGCGCATGAATCATAATATCACAGAAATCACATTTAGCGCAGAAATCCAAATAGCACATAACTCACATCAAAGTCCAGGTTGCGCCACTGCGCCAAAGCCTAAACGTAGCAGCTGCCCAGTACTTGCTGGGCAGCTGAGGACAGGGACAGAACAGGGCCTAAACGCTGCAGCTGGCACTAAGTGCTGCGCAGCTGTGGAAGGCCAAGGTAGGGATGAAGGAGTGCGACTCACTCCTAAGTCCAAAGAACAAGACCCTAGAAAGCAAAACCTAAATGGTGCAGCTGCCCACTACTTGATGGGCAGCTGAAGACCAAACTGCGACAGAGGCTCTCGCTAGCCCTCAGGGACAAAACTGCGCAAAGGGTTGGAGCCCTCTAGGCTCTAAAACCATGTGTCCCCAGGAGCCCTCTAGGCTCTTAAACACCTGGGCCCATTGGAGCACTCTGGCTCTAAAAATACAATATTGCCACTACACGTTGGAGCCTCTTGGGCTCGAGACCCAGTATGGGGCCACACTGGGGGAGCGGCCTGCTGCCAACCGGGGCCGCTCTACCCTCGGAAATGCCCCCAGTGCGCGTGGGAGCCTCTCGTGGGCTTTCAACATTTGTGGGCCTTCGTTGCAGTCCCTCTCGGGGGACTCAATGCGCCAATGCCCCCGGAGCCTCTCTAGTAAAATATGCCCCTCGTTAGAGCCTTGTGGGCTCGGAAAGAACGGTGGGACGGCCCACTGCCATCCAGGGACGCCCTAGCTCTGTGGTTACCGGGAACCATCTGTGCACTCTACCCCCTCCCCTCCGGGCAGTCCCACTCACCGGCTGCTTTCCGGAGTCGGCGGGGATTGGGTGAAGTCGAAGTCCTCTTCCTGCAGTCGGCCGGGGCTCTCCAACGCTCATGGGAGCCCCAGCAGAGGTCCTCATAGCAGCGAGCGGGGCTCTCTCTCTCTCTGGAGCATCTTTTTGTGGCGCAGGTCTTCCCCTTTCCTCTGGGAGCTCCGCGCTGCCCTCGGTCCTCCCGGGCAGCTTTCCCCCAATCAGCGCGCTGCACGGGCGGGACTTCACTTCCAAACCGGAAGTCCCACCCAGAGTCAGGCATGACGGTGCCTGGCTTCCTATGTTCGGCGTGAGGGGGCCGCAGCGGTGATTTTCAGGTCGGAAAATGAGGGGTGGGCACCCTCGGTGTAGAAAATAAACATGGAAACGGGGTGGGCACCCGTCAAGGCATATATAAAATAGGGTAGCACCCTTGATATAAATAATTAAATAAGCGGGGTGGCACCCGCTTAATTAGGAGTAACGAGAATCCGGCACAACGCAGGGTAGGCACCTGCTAATATCAAATTGAGAGGGGTAGGCTCCCTCAGCAACAGAGCAGTTTAGGAAAGAGCGCTTCCCAGGTGCCAGAAGGCACAGAGACCAGCAAGCCCCCAAGGGAGGACCCCTCAAGAAAGACAAAGGGCCCCCAGCAACCAAGTCCATTAGCAAGCCAGGGCCCAGAGAGACAAGCCTTCCCCTGGGCCCCAGCAGCAGCACGCCCCTGGTAGATTTTAGTCAGGAAAACAAGAACATTTTACAAGAGGTCACAGCCTCATACAGTGAATCCCTTTGTCTCAGGGTGCAGGGTGGGGGAAAAACCAGTCGCAGCTGGTTTTGGAGCACTTTGTTTTCCTCAGCCACCCTTTCCATTCACTAGGCAGGCTAGGGTCATTAGACGCACCACAGGGGGCAGAGCCAGCATTGTGTGGGGAAAGCCAGCCCTATTCAGGTCCCAGGTGTACTCCTCCCTCACATCACTCATGCTAATCTCAACACTGACCACTGGGGCAGACCCATCATGACTCATGGAGCCAGGCTCACCAGCCAGCTCCAGCCAATCACAAGACCGACACAAATTACACAAACATGCCAACTTCTAGAAGTGGCACTTCCACACTAGACACAATCACGCCGCACACATCATTGCGCAGCATTTAATCACACGAGTCCGCACATACCAAACTCAAGCTTGCACTCCCCATGCATCAGGAACTACCAGGGACACATATATTCCCCATGCATTCCTAAGGGAGGGCAGGCCAATGTCACCACACGCACTCAGAGTGCGTACGCACTTCCCACTGGGACACAGTGAAAGTGCGCAGAAGCCAACAATCACTACCACTAGGTCACCTTAACAAGCAAAAAGTTTAGGGGCGAACCTGCCAGAAGGGCCAAGTCCAACAGCACCCCATTGAGCAATACAGTATTTGGATCATGAAATCAGATCTTTGTTTTGGTATGGTGGGGGAAGGAGACTCCTGTAAAGACGTCCCCTGTACAGCAGTAAAAGCTTAACAAATCTTCCGCTCATGCAATTTTGATATGACTGCAAACAATAAATCCTTACAGACAATGTGTGCTTAATTTAAGGAGCAAAAAAATCAGTACATTTTATATAGAATTTGCACAACAAATGTAAAAATGAGTTGGTCCCCTTCTTAGGTTACACAGGCGTTGAGTGTGACAGCAAGCCCTGCAGAGCTTTCTGTTCCAAATTCGGTGTTGTCCGTGCCGGAAGTAATGTCTGCGGCACCTATATCGGCACCACACAGGTGCGCTGACATCAGTTTCTTTACACAACTTTCCACCCAAGAAGTGCAGAGCCATGAAGAACACCGACTCCTGGTGTGGAAAACTAGCGCCCTGAAAGGGATTAGTCATGTCCCTACTAATCCGTTTGCAGAGCGGGAGGATGGGTGGGTCGGTAAGGAATCTGAGGCTAGATATAGTCTCTACCAGATAAGGCGTTACCGAAGGTAAGTAACTTGTTCATTTGATAGAGACTTCTAGCTGCAGTTTCCTTACCTTTGAATAGACACCCAAGCAATACCTCCCCGGAGGTGAGCCTTAGGACTAATGTCACACAAGGAAGTCCTACAGGACTGAAAGTGTGAAGAGCCCATCTCTGTGGACCTGACTGTCCAAACAGTAATGTTTGGCGAATGTGTGTAGGAAAGCCCACGTTGCAACCTGGCAGATATCCAGGATGGGAACTCTGCATGTTAACATAGTGGTCACAGCTTTAGCTCTGGTGGAATGAGCTTGCAAGCTTTCAGGAGATTGCTTCTTGGCCAGTGTGTAGCAAATTTTGATGCAGAGTACGACTCATCTAGAGATGGTCACCTTCTGCACAGCTCGACCCCTCTTCACACCAACATACCCCACAAAGAGTTGGTTGTCCATCCAGAACTGTTGTGTGTGGTAACAGTAGAAGGACCACGTTAGAGGGATGTGTTGGAGCGTAAAAGGTAGGCAGGGTGATTGATTGGCCTACATGAAATGGGGTGACCACTTTCAGTGGAAAGGAGGACCTCATGCAAAGCATCAGTTTGTCAGGATAGACGGAGAGGTAAGGCGGCTTGGATGACAAGACCTGCAGCAGACTCACTCTACAGGCAGATGTCATAGCTACAAGAAAGGATGTTTTGATTGACAGAAGCCTGGGGGGAACAATAATGGAAAGGCTCGAAAGGAGCACACATTAAAAAAGTCAAAACAAGATTAAGGTCCCACTGAGGCATAATAAATAGAGAAGGAGGAAGAGACCTTTTACGAACCTATGTACAATAGGGGACTTGAACAATGAGGGTTTGTCAGGCAGCCGCAGAAATATAGAAAGAACAGATAGATTGCCCTTAGGAGCGCATAGAGCAGATCTCTGCTAGTCAAGGGAAAGAAGGAAGAGTAATGCTTCAGAAAATGGGTCAGAAAGAGGATCACCATCTTTTCCTACGTAACATGCCACAAACGTTTTTCCAACAGCAGACTTATACCATCTTGGTGGAGGGGCACCTCGCTGCCAAGATGACTTACAGACTTCGGAAAGGAAGGTCAAAGGCTGCCAACTGTCGCCATTCAATCTCCACATAAAAAGGTGGAGAGGGAAAATGTTCTGGTGGAGAACCCTTCCCCTGCTGCTGCAACAGAAGATACTCCAGAAGGGTCAGCCTGATGGGAGGATTGATGGCAATGCTCGGGATACCAGAAAGTCTGGACAGGAGTGGTAAGGGCAGAAAGGTGTACAGGAGGCCTGAGCTCCACTCCAGACAAACAGCGTCTCAGAGCGTGAGCCGCCTTGGAAAGTCCAGTGCGTAAAACTGCTGATGTTGCACGTTCTTGATGGAGATGAACCAATCTAATGGAGGCTGTCCCTATTGCTGAAAGAGAATTTGCACCACCTCTGAGTGGAGACGCTACTCATGATCAGCTAGGCATCGAGGGCTGAGTTCGCCTGCTCTGGTGTTCAGAGAGTCCGCCAGATGTTGAACCACCAGGAAAATGCCCTGATGTTCCAGTCATGTCTAGAGACTCAGGCCTCTTAAAACAGGGTCCACAATCCTATCCTGCTCTGCTTTTTGCAATACCTTGGACAAATGCTTGTCTGTGAACACCTGAATCAGCCTTCTCTTGATGGAAGGAAGAAAGTCTTTCAATGCGAGGCAAATGGCCCTCAGTTCCAACATGTTGATGTGGAGCTGATATTCTGCCGGAGAACAGAGGCCTCTGATCTCCGTGTCAATCAGATGGCCGCCCCAACCCAGAAGTAACGCGTCTTTCACTACTGTGAGCTCTGGATGGGAAAGAGAGAGGGGTCTGCCACTGATCCAATCGCAGTTCGTGAGCCACCAGTGCAGATCTTTTGCAGTTCCTGTCAATATCTGGACCAGGTTGAAGAGATACCCCCAATGCTGTGCCCACTGGGACTTCAGACTCCACTGCAGAGCCAGCATGTGCCAATGGGCATGTTTTACAAGCAGGATGCAGGAAGCTAGGAGACCCAGCAGCCTCAGAATCAATCTCACTGAAATCAAGGATAGAGGCTGAAACATGGGAATTATAGCCCTAATATCCTTTACTCACTGTTCAAGAGGATATGCCTGAAACTGCACTGTATCCAGAATATCTCCAATTATATGGGGCGCCTGAGAGGGAGTCTGGTGTGACTTCGGCACATTGATAGGGAAAACCAGCAAATGCAGGAGGTCCGCTGTTGCCTGGAGGAGGAAGACAACTGCCTGAGGAAATCCCACCTTTAAAAGCCAGTTGTCGAGGTAGGGGAAGACTGGAACCCCTGACCTCCGCAGATGTGCTGCAACCACCGCCATCACCTCGGAGAACACCCGAGGGGGGTTGGTAAGGCCAAAAGGGAGCACAGTAAACTGATAATGCTCTTAGCCTACCGTGAACCTTAGGTAACGCCTGTGTGCAGGTAGGACAGTAATGGGGAACTAGGTGTCCTGCACTACCATCCAGTCTCCAGGGTCGAGGGCAGAGAGTACCTGAGCCAAATTGAGCATCTTGACTATTCCCTTTTTCAGGAAGTAGTGGAGAGGGTGTAGGTCCAGAATAGTATGGAGGTCTCCATCCTTTTTTGGCACCAGACAGTAGCGGGAATACCAACCACGATTTACTTCTGATGCCGGCACCCTCTTGATGGTTCCTTTGGCCAAAAAGCCCTTATTTCCTCTACCAATAACAAGGGATGGTCCTCTGCCAACCAATCGTTGGACGGTAGCAGGCTCTGTTGGAATGGTAGGGCATTGCCACACTGGACGATCTGAAGCACCCAAATTTCGGTACGGGATTTGCCGCTACTGTAGCAAGTGGGGCCGAATCTTGTCACTAACTGGATGCCTAGGATGGTTGGGAGGCAAACTAAAGAGGCTTTGAGGTTGAGGCTGCCAGAGAGGAGTAGACATCTAACTCTGTTACCCAGGAGGCTTGTGGGAGCTGTGTTTGCAGCCATAAAAGGTCTGTGATGCCTGCTGCCTGTGTTGGCTTCGGGGAAAGAAAAGCAGCTGATAGCCCCCACTGTAGCCAAGGAAGGGGCAGAAGGTGGAATGCTGCTGTCATAGGGCCATGGTGAATCCCAACAAACTAGTGGTGGCCCTACTGTCTTTGAAATGCTCAAGTGCCAGATTTACCTTGTTGCCATAAAGGCAAATCCCCAAGGATGCCTGGACATTCCCAGAAAAGCCAGTTGTCCTCAGCCAGACGTGATGCCGCAACGCTACTATGGGAGCTCTGCCCATTGAGTCAGCTGTATCCAATCCGCATCTGATCATGAACTTTGCCACATTTCTCCCATCAGCAATAGCTTGGGAAAGTATGGCTCAGGGTTCATACTAGACCAAATGCAGCACTTGCGCAACCATATCTCACACAGTATGGGAATAACAGCCAAATTAACATGCAGTGTTCACAGATGATCAAAATACCAGGCTGGTGAAAGAGAAATTCCTCTTTCTGAAGGATTCTCTATTGGATGGTGTGGTAGGGAACGCCCAGGAATTTATCTGGGAGGATGAAGCCTGGACCAACAGACTATCAGGGGTGGGGTGCTGGGAGAGAAATGCTGGGTTCCCGAGCACATATAGCTGGGTCTGAACTGGGGTGGTGAAGTGAGCTTAAGAACGATGATGGATTCAACCCAGATCTGTGACTGGGGGTGAGTGTCAGAAAAGTTTCAGCGCTCTGTACATCATCTCCTTGTGTTTTCTTGGGTCCCCGAGCACAGGACAATGGCGGCGGAAGTGCCTGTGCAAGGCTTGGCCTAGACCCACAGCAGGACATCAGTGAGAATTCTGACGGTGACACCCTGGACTGAAGTACCTCTGTCGAAACATTGGTTTTAACCTCACTCATGGACAGCTGAACGTCGCAAAAGGGACCTGAAGCTGGGCGGAGTTGTGTGGTGAGACACCAGAAGCGCTATGGACTGCTTGTGTATGGCCTTCGGGTTTATGGACCTGCAATCCGTGCAGGATGAGGAATCGTGGTCCTGTTCTAGGCATCCCAGTCACACCAAGTGGGGTATGTCATTGTAATTTGCTGTGACAGGTACCACAAGGCTTGAACTCGGTTGGTTTCTTTAGGGACATGTCCCTAAAAGTTAGTAAAATAAAAAGGCACACTACCCAAGTTGGACAAAATACTTGAAAACATTCTGTCAAAAATTGACTGAGAGGAGCTAATCTAGTGGTGCGGAAAAGATGGAACTGAGGTCAACGCTCTGCTGTGGTGCCTATATAGGTACCACACACATCACTTCCGGTGCAGAAAATGTAGCTGAAGCCACGCAAAGCTGAACGATGCCATCTACCGGCATGCAGGGGGATTGGAAAAAACCTGCCAGATCCAGTCTAAAGCCTGGGGAATAATCTAATGTAAGGAATCTGTGGCAATAAGTCTTATCAGATAAAGGTACGAGAGGGGTGGTCGAAGTCACAAAAAATTAAGGTTAACTTACACAAAGAGTAGTAATGGACGGGAACGGCGGGCACGGGCAGGGATAGTAAAATGGGGATATTGCTGCAGTAAATTATCCTAAAACCCAGAGTGTGGGAGTTTTATAAGAGATTTTGCTTGCAGAATCATTATTTAACTTCAAGGCTAAATAAATACACTGCATCCATACTGAGTTATTGGCCATGTTTTTATCTAAGACGAGGTTCATGCACTATTTGACCCATGAACTGGAAGCCAGACTAGCTAGGGCAGTGGGATATGAGAAAAGGAAAGAGCACATGTGCTTTTTTTAACCTGCTCTTGAACTAGTAACGGATCGAAAAGCTCGCTGTACACATAATGCAATTCTGGACTTGGCATGGGAATGCGTGACTGAGAGAGGAATGCACAGAGCGGGTAATTCGTCTGTCCCAAATAAACAACTTTATCAAGGGCCGTAGTCAGAATCTGTGCCAAATGGCGGTTCCCACACCCACCCAGGAAAACAAATGGAATACAAGCGATCGGGGAATCAATGAGGCAAAACGCATAGTTTGGCCTTGAAGCTGGGCCAGCTGCAAACAAGCTATTGTGAGTCTGCCAGGAAGGCTGATTGCATGAGCAGTCAGTTACAGTCCATAGCAGGTGCACTGCACCAGGTGGCCAGGTGTGGGAAGTGATCCTGGACAAGTCCTAAAGCAATGTTCGTCCTGTGGGCGGGGCGAGTGGCCCTTCCCTGGCTCTGAAGAGTTTATGAACTCTCTATGTCTTTTCTATCATTTATTAACATTTGCTTTGTTGTTTTTAAAGTATTGGAGCCCAGATCCTCTGCTCTTCTTACTTTACTCCTCCCTCCGTGGCCTATTGGAAACAAACACTGAGTTGACTCGTGAGGCTACCCTCCATCTTGTCCTATAGCGGGAAAACGGGCCAACAACTCTCTTCAGTCAACCCTCGAGCGTGATAACGAGGCAAGCTCTCCAATCGGCCCTCCAGCAAAACACGAGGAGAAAGCACTCTTAATCTGCCCTGCAGTGTAAACTCTTGAGAAAATCTCTCTCCAGCGAGCACGCATAACAGGTGCGTAGCTGCAGGGGGAGCCTTTGGGGTGTTACACCCCCCTAATAAAAGTATGTTCTGATGAATAGGTGGGTACAGGTGCCCTCAGTCGGGTATGGCGAGGTGTCTGAAGGGTTTCACCATGGATTTCTTGTATGCACACTTGGACAAAAAACACACACTCTATCTCATCTCTGTTTTGAAAGTCTTAAACATTTTTGATTATTTTACAAAATGTGTTTCTCTCACTTAGTACTCCTGCCAATCTTCATTGCTCTCCTTTTCTGCTACCCCTTACGGCCCTCTCATGCGCCCTGCTTGACATATAATATATTTTACCATTATGTGCCAGCCTGATTGTCGGGAAATCTGCAGCCCCCCCTCGTACTGTCCAAGCTACACCCCTTAAGGCAGCTCTCTCCAAACTGCGCCACAGGTGTGTTCTCAGCACAGACATAAGCAAAAGGAACCAATGATGGACAGAATGCTGAACAATGCAAATATTCTCCCCCAGTCACAAAGATCGGGGTTTAATCTATTGTTCCTTTGGTCACCATGCCACCCCATTTTGGACCCAGCCATATGCAAATCAGTTTTGACCCTGTGCCTCATGGGAACAGTCAAGCTCGAACTGCCAAGCCAAGTCCTCCCTGGACCGGACACACAGCATGGTCTGAGAGCTTTAGCTCTGACTAGCTGAGTTTTGACCCACTCGAAAGTCTCCCGATACATACTGTCCCAACACAACATTACATGTGATTTAGCATGTTAGTTAAAGGATTAACATTGAAGGCATACTGCGGGATGAACCAAGCATAAAATTCAGATAGCTTCACAAAAAATTTCAGATCATTTTTATCTAATGGTGGAGGGGGCATCCAAGATTGCCTCTAACAAATCTGATTTGGGTTCCATACCATTCTCAGAACACCACATAGCCAAAATATAAGGACATTGTTCTAAGACATTCACACGTATCTCTACGAGATCACCCTGCTCATGGAGAATGGACAACATACGATCAAGCTCTTCCTTAATGGCCACATACACCAGCATATCATCCTGAAATACAGTCACACCTTTAACGCTCTTAAACATTTGAAACAAACACAATTAGTTGAAAAACAGAGTCCATGAGGCTAGCACAAACTGCTTGAGGCAATATTGGAAAGTGCCAGTAGTATCTTGATTCAGGATCTACTTTGACTTGAGGGTTTGTGGCAGCAAGATCATATGTGGTAAACCATTTAGAACCTCTCAACATTGAAAACATCTCGATGATCTTAGTGAGCAAGTGTGAGTGAATCCAAATCTTGAGAACAAATCCCATCAATTCTTTCTCAAGAGTATCCCAAAACAAAAAGACACATTCTATAACTTGAATTTGAAAAAAATGGCTCCATCCTTGATTATTATCTTACATTTAAAACTTTTGATTTTTTTACAGGCATCCCGAAAACAAGCTAGTGTATTTGTCCATTATCCCTTCCTCCAGCCCTTTACTCTTCATTACAAAAACATGGTCCTTAGCACCGAGCCTCAAGATCATGTGAAATAAACCTTGATGAAACCATCCTCTAATGAGGAGTCTTGTATTGCTATGTACATTTTCTTCAACATGTATCTGCCTCTAAATTCTAAAATGTCTTTAAAATAACCCAGCTCTATCCTGTGCCCCTCCTATGATACAGGAGCACGATCAGGAGGCTCCGACTGTCAAATATTCTGCCCTCCTGGAACAGTCCATGAGAAAACATTGTTATTCTGGAACCATGTTTACTAACAATCTGTTATCTTCCACTCTGACATCAACATTGGAGTCAACTTATTCTGAAGTATCATAACTTATGATTTCACCATCAATCACCATCAATATAATTTCGCGCTAATCATCTAGAATCTTAGACATAGTATTGGCGTCAGCACCCTCCGCAGATTCATTACCAACATTACTGTGTGCATCACTGAGTTGTACGGAACAAACACGATTGTCTTAGTTATATTTAGTTAATGACACAATGTGGAAACTTTAGACGGTACCAGAATGTTGTTCCTGGCCCATCAACTGTTTGAGCCAGCACGTGGAGTGCAAGTAAACTAAGCACTGTAGTGTCATGGAGGCAACTGCAGGGGCTTTTGGGCCGACACAGAGCCTGTGCCTTCTTGTTGCTTATGAAGACACCTGGTGTGCAGAAGCTACAGTATGTATGCATCCTCAAAACAAGGCTAGAAATGCGTTTCAGATGGCTTCACTATACTCTTCTCCAATACCACCATATAAGAAGTGCTTTAAATGTCTCCAATGCTGAACATTCTGGGCTGGAGAGACGGAGGCTTTTCTCCACTTGGTGAGAGGGTTATGCAGATAGTACACAGGATTGGATAAAGTAAGCTGACTCTGATGCAAACTTGGCATGTTTGAGATAAAATTTGTAGTTTGTGAAAAACATGGCTAGATACAGTTTTTCAAACTTTAACACTGCAATTAGAAGCAAGAAGGCTCTTATATTGTTGAATAGCTGCTTAAGGAAGACATTTAGGAACTGTACCATGGAGCGTGTCATGTGATGCCATCAGTTATTTCGAAACTAGGCCTCATCTAAGTTATTAAGGTTGGTGATTTCGGGAGATACTGCTGTGAGTTAGGACTTTTGCACACAAGAAGGTAATGCAGAATAAAATTAGAGGGCTGCACAGTGACAAAAACAGGTGAATTGACAATGATGATCAAAGGAAGAGTGGTACTATCCTCTCAGAAAAAGTCTGTGTTGAGTGGCAGACCTCCCTCGTCCCTTGGTAGCCTCCTAGTAAACCTTCATCCATTGCTACAATAATGAAAGTACAAATTATATTTATTTCTACATGTTTTTGTATGAAACACTAGGGACTTGATTTAGAACCTGGAAGATAGGGAACTCTGTCGCAAACGTGAAGGAGTACCCTGCCCTCCAAACCCTCAGTCTGCTGCCAAATTTGGCGATGGGCGGACTGTAGGTATTCTATTAACAGAGCTTCTGTTGGCTCTGTCAATGGAATATTTCCTCCCATGGCCAGATAGGTTGGTTGAAGGATATTACACCATCTGATTGGTCAGAGTAATGTTTTTTATTCCTGTCCGTCACTGCCAATAAAAACACTAGCCGTAAGGGACAGGGGAAAAAAAAATATTAAGATTGGGGCCCTCACTCTGAGAGGAAATTATCATGATTTGGGGGGGTCATTCGTTTTTCGTTTTTAATAAGTAAGCTCCCGCTTTGGGAGTTTGTTTTTGAAAAACCTTCATTTTAAAGGTACCAGGACACCTAGCTTGCCACTGGCCTCCAGTTCCTGCTTGTTCAAGACTGATCCAGTGACACTGCAGCTGCCTGGGTCTTACCACTGAGGTTTTCCCACTCACCATTCTTCCCGCCAACAGAAGCCCTGCCCACCTCAAGACCTACTTAATGCAGGCCACACACAGCACGACCCAGCAGTGGACACGCTACTGGTGCGCCAAAGGCAAGCCAGTGCCATGACCCCTGCCTCTCTTGCCCCCCCCAAAGATACACCATCGCCACGCTCTACACCCTCGATGCCGCAACAAACACTGCCACAGCACCGGCCGACGCTCCACGATAGGACCTTTCATCTGCACCCATTGCCACTTCACCTGACTGCACATACACCAGCCACTGGCCAGCCCCACCCTGAACACACCACAGACAGCACCTGAACAAAAACACCAACTCACATGTGCCCTTCTCAACACAAGCTCACTATGCAAGCATACCTCTGAATTATGGGACCACATCGCCAACCTCACACCCGACATAGTCTTCCTCACTGAGACTTGGTTCAACCTGTATCCTCCCCAGACATTGCCACAGCGATCCCTGACGGATATAAAATCAATTGCCAGGACTGCACCAACAAGTCGGGAGGAGGTAGAGCCATCATCCACAAAGAGACCACATAGTGTACCACCGACAACACCTCCACCCTCATGGAACATCTCAACTTCAAGCTCCACAAAGACGACAGAACAACCATGCCGACCCCCAGGCCCGCCCTTCTGCTTCTGCGATTCAGAAAAGGGGGTGGTGATGAACAGAGTGTCTGAATTAAGCAGACCACTCTTACCCAGTCCAAAGATCAGGGCTTGATCCATCACCGTTATTTATCTCACTGCACCATCCCAGCTCAGAACCTGGCTATATGCAAATCAGTCTGTCCCTGGCCCAGTGCATCATGGGAACAGGGCAGACTAAACTACCAAGCCAATTCTTCACCAGAAAGGAGACAAGCTACCGGGGACCGGTTTCTGGCATTTCAGCCTTCTTCGGCCCGGCTTGCTTGAATCTCGATGGTGCAGTGAGAAAGGGACTCATGTCTGAGTATACCCTGCCTCACCTATAGTGGCCAAAAACGATTCAGAAAAGGGGGTGGTGATGAACAGAGTGTCTGAATTAAGCAGACCACTCTTACCCAGTCCAAAGATCAGGGCTTGATCCATCACCGTTATTTATCTCACTGCACCATCCCAGCTCAGAACCTGGCTATATGCAAATCAGTCTGTCCCTGGCCCAGTGCATCATGGGAACAGGGCAGACTAAACTACCAAGCCAATTCTTCACCAGAAAGGAGACAAGCTACTGGGGACCGGTTTCTGGCATTTCAGCCTTCTTCGGCCCGGCTTGCTTGAATCCTGATGGTGCAGTACAGACTAATTTGCATGTAGCCAGGTTCTGAGCTGGGATGGTGCAGTGAGCTAAAAAACTGTGATGGATCAAGCCCTGATCTTTGGACTGGGTAAGAGTGGTCTGCTTAATTCAGACACTCTGTTCATCACCACCCCCTTTTCTGAATCATTTTGTCCACCATAAGCGTGGAAGGGTATACTCAGATGTGAGTCCCTTGCTCATTGCACCATCAGGATTCAAGCAAGCCGGGCCGACGACGGCTGAAATGCCAGAAACCGGTCCCCGGAAGCTTGTTTTCTTCCCAGTATAAGAATTGGCTTGGTAGTTTGGTTTGCCCTGTTCCCATCATGCACTGGGACAGGAACAGACTAATTTGCATGTAGCCAGGTTCTGAGCTGGGATGGTGCAGTGAGCTAAAAAACAGTGATGGATCAAGCCCTGATCTTTGGACTGGGTAAGAGTGGTCTGCTTAATTCAGACACTCTGTTCATCACCACCCCCTTTTCTGAATCATTTTGTCCACCATAAGCGTGGAAGGGTATACTCAGATGTGAGTCCCTTGCTCATTGCACCATCAGGATTCAAGCAAGCCGGGCCGACGACGGCTGAAATGCCAGAAACAGGTCCCCGGAAGCTTGTTTCCTTCCCAGTATAAGAATTGGCTTGGTAGTTTAGTTTGCCCTGTTCCCATCATGCACTGGGACAGGAACAGACTAATTTGCATGTAGCCAGGTTCTGAGCTGGGATGGTGCAGTGAGCTAAAAAACAGTGATGGATCAAGCCCTGATCTTTGGACTGGGTAAGAGTGGTCTGCTTAATTCAGACACTCTGTTCATCACCACCCCCTTTTCTGAATCCTTCTGCTTCTGCAACACCAACCCAGACTTCATGCACCCCTTGACTTAGACTCCAAAGACTACATCTTCTTCAGCGACCTAAATTTCCACATTGACGACCCCAAAGACAAAAACACTGCACAGATCCTCGAACATATTTGAGCAGCATTGGATTAACCCAGATCATCCATGACCCTACACACACACAGCAGGACACAGGCTGGACCAAATACAGCCATGACACAGAACTCACATGGATAGATCACTCCATCGTCCACTTCAGTATCAGCCACCGGCAAGGTGGCCAACATCCCCCACGGGAGGTGGAACAAAATCTCAGAGACCAGCTGAACGAACGCCCTCAACACCTCCAACCCTGCTACTGCCACCAACCTCGAACAGAGAGTGAAAAACTTCAACGTCTGGATCACCAATTGCGCAGACAGTATCAGTCCCATCAAGAGCAATATCCAGACACAATCCTCCAAACAGGCCAGCTGGATTGCCCAAGAACTCAGACCAGTGAAACGAGACAGTAAACAGTTGGAGAGCAGATGGCACACCAGTAGGGACACCTCCGACAAGGCAGCCTTCGAGAACTCACCCAAACTCTACCACTGCCTGCTGAGGGCAACAAAGACAACCCTTGCCACACGCATCGAAACCAGCACCAAAAACACCAAGGAATTTTTCAACATCATTAAGGAATTCTCCAACCCGGCTGTCAGCAAAAACAACATCACACCCTCACAGGAACCATGCGACAACCTCGCCCACTTAATCCACGACAAGACTGCACCCATATACAGAATGTTCGAACTCCAAACCACACCTACGGACTTCCTTGGCAGATACGCCACCACCATACACAACCCTAACTCCACACTGACCACATGGTACATCCTCTCTACCCAGGACACTACCTCCACCATAAAATTCATCCACTCAGGAGCTCCAACAGGCCCATGCCTGCACCACATCTTCAACCTCAGAAATGAAAGTATAAGCCAGGAACTCACCACCCTCCTCAACACCTCTATCACCACTGCAACATTTCCCGATGCCTGGAAACATGTTACAGTTAGACCACTACTTAAAAACCCTCCGCTGACCCCAGCGACCTTAAACACTACCGGCCAATCTCCCTGCTCCCATTCCCAGGGAAGGTACTGGAAAAGATCATCAACAATCAACTCATGAGACATGTGGAGCAGAACCAGCTACTCAACGCCTCCCAATCCGGCTATCACAGCAATCAGAACACCGAAACCGCTCTGATTGCAGCCACAGATGACATCAGAACCCTCCTCAAATAAGGAGAAACAGCAGCTTTGATCCTCCTCGAACACTCGGCAGCCTTTGACACCATATCCCACCACACGCTTATCGAACAACTCCACCACATTGGCATCCAAGGAGATGCGCTCAAATCTCCTCCTTACTTTCCAGAAGAACCCAGAGGAACCACCTCTGAACCCAGGGGGATCACCTGTGGTATCCCCCAGGGCTCATCCCACAGCCCCACGCTCTTCAATGCTTATATGACCCCGCTGGCCAACATTATTAGACCTACAGTCTCAACAAAATTTCCTGTGCAAACGACACCCAACTCATCCTTTCACTCACCGACGACCCCACCACCACTAGAACCAACTTTCACAGATGCATGACAAATGTCGCAGACTGGATGAAGAACAACTACCCGCAGCTGAACACAGACCAGATGGAAGTACTGATCTTTGGCAACAGCAGAAACAAATGGAACCACTCTTGGTGGCCATCAGTCCTAGGACCCGCACCCACTCACTCCAACCATGGCAGAAACCTTAGAATCATCATTGACAACAAGCTCATCAAAAAATCACAGTCTCTTCTGCCTGCTTCCTCACTCTGAGCATGCTACGTAAGATCTACAAGTGACTACCCCTCCACACGAGACGCAAGCCCTCATCACCAGGTGACTGGACTATAGCAACACCCTCTATGTAGGAATCGCTGCATACGTTCTAAACGTAGAAGACTTCAGACCAGACCGAACGCCACAGCCAGACTCATCCTCAGCCTACCCCGACGAACCCACATCACACCCCACATCAGGCAACTCCACTGGCTTCCCGTAGAGAAGAGATGTCAATTCAAGCTCTACACAACCAAGGACCCGCCTACATTAACCACCGCCTGAACTTCCACCATCCGTTGAGAAGACTAAGCTCCGTCTCCCTTTCACTTGCCCTTGCTCACCGAATCTACCGAAGCAGAAGTGGAGGATGCTTCTTTTCCTACATCGCAGCAAAGACCTGGAAAAGCCTCCCCACGAACCTCCAGACCAACACCTCACTTCCGGAATTCTAAATGGCCATTAAGACCTGGCTTTTCAAAGAAACCTCCAAGACCTGCACGCGCCTGGATACCCTATTGGCTGATTAGCCGTGCTTTATAAATCCTGAATGATTGATTGAAAACAAAAAAAGGTTGAAAAGTTTGACAGCCGGCTGGCCATCACGGTTGATGGTATTGTCCGGCAAACTTTTCCTACATTGACAGGAACCGCCATGACAGGGACTCCTGATAATGTTGGGAGAAGTCCATGGGGCTTGCTGACATCTCTAAATTTGACTGGCGGGATGTCCTACAAGGCGACAGTGTGAAGTACTGCTTGCCCTGATAGACATTAATGCATCCACCAAACACTAAATCAGCAGACTGATCAATACAGAAGGATGAAGAAGCAACAGACAGCATCCAGAGATGTGGGCAATGAGAAGCCACAAAAACGGTAAGTTAAAGGAAAATCAAAGGCAATTAACTATGTGGCTGAAGTGGCAGGAGCAGATTTGGCAGATAGAGATTGATTTCAGATAATCATACCCTAATTTCTATATTTGTACAAATGTAATGCAAAAGGGGAGGGGGTGGGGGGTGGATGGGAGAAGAAGGCAGGGAGAAAACGAGACAAAGGAAGAAGACATGGCTTCTGACAGTCCTGCTCTCATTTGTAACTTTCAGGAGAAACCAATTCTAGAGCAAATGTATGAGACTTTCTATAAAAAGTAGAAGGATTCACTCTAAAGATGTGTACTCATGAGAAAAGCAAGACCCTGGGAAGCATAAAGTTTTAATAAAAGAACCACATAAAACACAACATTTCTACATTTGTCTGGACCATTCATTTATAATCATAAAGAACTGCCTTTTTCTTTCTCACTTCAAACATACTTTTCATTATACAATAAGGCACAATAATTCATAAAGTAAAATAAACACATTTTAAGGGGAGGCTGGATCTGTCCAGAACTCCAGATATCACATGCGCTCACGCACACCCATTTGGACAATTATGGTTCTTGGAGAATGGACCCAAAAGCACTTAACTGTTTATATATAAACATTGTGATGCAGCAAATTTAACCAAGCACTGAAACGATTCAAATACCTACTACATGCCATTTCAAAAGATTCTCTATTCATACTTTACAGCAATACATCTGTAGTCACCTCCATCAAAAACATCTCAAAACACTTGTAAAACAACACACACAAACAGCTTTATTATATAGAAAGTAATATCAAAGGCCACTTTATAACTAAACATACAAGAGTTGTTGTCAGAAGTTACCTTTGGTGCCAGGGGGTTGCAGATTGTCCCCGGTCATAGAACACCAGCCAACAGGGAAGATATCACGGGAATCATAGCGACACCAGTAATCAAAGGCCCCTCGCCAACCATCGAAGGTCACAAGCACTTCGCAGCCCTTTACCTCCCCTATCGTTGCAGGACAGATGAAGTGAGGGTTCTTTCGGTCAACGGCTTCCAATTTCATTCCTGTACTGAAATAGTTCTGGGATGGAGGAGGAGGATCCTTCAGGGAAAGTCAGAAGACAACAATTGGACACAATTTTTACAAATAAGGTCTTTCTTGACTCATTACATTCTTTATCAAGCCCTTTCCATGCTTAAGCGGAGGTAAGTTTTTCCAAAAAAAAGGATGAGCATCTTTTACTTAAATTACATCCCCATCACTACAGGAATAAGTTATTTACCTTTGGTAAGGTATTTTCTGGAAGAGACTATCTAGACAAAGATTCTTCACCTTTTGACTATTCCCAGGCATCAGACGGGATCCGGAAACCTTTTTGCAGTACCTCTGTGAGTTGGAAGGTGGCACCGTGCAGCAACGCACTGATGCTGTTCCGCTACTAAAATGACTTGCGTGTCCTATAAAGATGCCACTCCTGCACACTGTTGTCAGTTGCTTTTGAGACATTCCGTGCTTCCATTCGTGGAGCTCCAAAAGCAAATCAAGAGTGCAGTGTGCAGATTCCTAAATGAAGCATCTTGTTGATGGATAGAGCCCAACCACAGAAAGGGGAGGATGGGAGGGTCGATGAGGAATCTGCAGTTAGTTAGAGTCTAAACCAGAAACAGCCTTACCAAAGGTAAGGAACTTGTTGTTTTGATAGAGACTTCTAGCCACACATTTTCTACCTACCGATTCCAAAGCAGTACCTAAGGGAGAAGGACTGTGGAGGGACTCAAACCAGAAAGTCCTGCAGGACCGAGCAGGCAAGGTGCTGTTGCTTGGCGGACCTGGCTGTCCAGACGATAGTGCTTCGAGAACGTATGGAAGAACTCCAAGTAGCTGCCTTGCAGATATCCAGGACAGGGACGCCGCATACTAAAGCATTGGCAGCAGCTTTGGACCTGGTGGAATGGGCAGACAGTCCTGCCAGAGGCAGCTTCATTGCCAGTGCGCAACAGACCTTATTGCAGAGCACAATCCAGCATAAGACTGTATGCTACTGCACAGCCATGCCTTTTTTTGCTCCGGCAAACACCTCAAGACCTGTTCATCCACCTGGTAGTCTTTTATGCGATTAATGTAGAAGCTGATCGCTCTCTTAGGGTCCAAGCCACGACGGAGCCTCTCCTCTTCCTGAGAGGGGTGAGTTGGGGCTGGGGACACTGGCAGAATGATGGATTGGCTGGCGTGAAATGGCGTTACAACTTTCGGTAAAAAAGATGCCCAAGTACGAAGAACCAGCCTCTCAGAGAAGAAGGTGGGAATGGAGAATGAACACACAAAGCCTGAAGCTCACTCACATAACGTGCTAAAGCGATGGTGACTAGCAACAGACTTTTGGTCATGAGAAGCCGTAAGGGACAACAATAGAGCAGCTTAAATGGAGTACATATCAGATGCACAAGGACAAGATTGAGGTTTCATTGGGACATCACAAATAGGGATCGGGAAACATATATTGTAGCCATTTGAATAAAACGGGTCATAATAGTTGATTTAAATAAGGATGGCTGATTAGGCAACTGTAAGAAGGGCGAAAGGGCCGAAAGATAACCTTTAACCTTTCCCAGAGTAAGGCAGTGCTGGGCAAGACACAGCACAAACAATAAAACATAAGACAGTTTGGTCTGGAGAGGTTCATTCTGGTGAGCGTTGCCCCTAACCACAAATTTGTGCCAAAGAAAGATGTATACAGTTTTTGTCGAGGGACGCCAGCAGCCAAGGTGACATCAACTACTTTCGGAGGAAAGTCGAAGGAGTTCAGCTGCTGATGCTCAATCGCCATGCAGGAAGGTGGAGACTGCCAAGGCTGGGGTGGAGAACCCAACTGTTCTGCTGTGACAGTAAATTATCCTGGAGGGGCAGCCTGATCAGAGGATAGATGCTCAAGACCAAGAGTTCTGGATACTATATTATCTGTTCCCAGTCTGGAGCCACTAGGATGACTTTTGGCCCTGTCTTTCCTGACCTTATTGATAACTCGGGGCAGGAGTGGTATCGACACAAAGGTATACAAGAGTCCTGAGTTCCAGTCGAGGCAGAACGTCTCTTCATGTAAGTGACACCTTGGAAACTCCAACGTGGAGAAGTGCTGACATTACACGCTCTCAGCAGTGGCAAATAGATTGAGCCAAAGTTTTCCCCATTCGCAGAAGAGACCTTGTGTCACCTCTGGGTGTAATTGCCACCTGTGATCCGCTAGCCGGCGGCAGGTGATTTGCCGCCAGGAAGATACATTGGTGGTCCAGCCCTTCCCAGAGGCGCAAGGCCTCCTGGCACATGTTCTGGAACCCCACCCCCCTGTTTGCTGCAGTACCACATGGTGGTAGCGTGTCTATAAGCACCTGTATCAGCTCCCCCTTGATAGATGGCAGGAAGGCTTTCAGTGCCAAAACATTGATATGGCGTGAGGCGGAGCAGGAGACCAGAGGTCTCTGATCTCCACCTCTCCCAGATGACCACTCAAACTAAAAGCGATGCATCGGTCACCACTTTCAGTTCTGGGTGGGAAAGGGTAAGTTGTCTGCAGCAGATCCAACTGCAGTCCAGTTGTCACCACTGCAGATATTTGGAAGTCTCCTCTGAGATCTGCACTGTGATCGGAGAGGTTCCTTTGCGGTTGACCCAATGGGATCCCACTGCAGAGCCGGCATACTGCATCTATCCTGCTCGAACAGCAGTATGCAGAAAGCCATCAGTCCCACAAGCCTCAGAGTCGATTTCACTGAAATCCATATCCTGAACGCCCTAAATCTCTTCACTGGAAGAAAGGCACAGAACCAGTGTCTAGAATGGTACACCAAAGGGACACTGGTGAGACCAAAGGAGAGCAGAGCAAAATGAAAATACTCCTCTCCCATCACAAACCGCAGTTAGCGCAGATGAGTCAGCAGGATGGGAATATGGAAATAGGGGACCGGCAGCTCAAACGCCAACATCCAGTCTCCAGGGTAGAGGGTAGACAAGACATGAGCCAAGATGATCATTTTGAACTTCTCCTTGTCGAGGAAGAAATTGAGAGGGCACAGTCATAAAATAGGCTGAAGACCTCTGTCCTTCTTGAGCACTAGAAAGTAGCAGGAATAACAACCATGTCCCATTTCTGGCAGTGGCACCATCTTGTTAGCCCTAGTGACAAAAAGGGCTTGCACCTCCTGCGGCAAAATGGAGATGGTCATCCGCAAGTCTTTGGGTAGACGGTGGAAGGTGCGGTAGAGACGAAAGGAAGGGTAAGGCGTAGCCCTTGAGAACAATTTGGAGGACCCACCTGTCTGATGTGATCGCTGCCAGCCTGGATAGAATCAGTGAAATCTGCTTTTTACCAGATGGTAAGGGTATACTAAAGCTTTCGACTAAAATCTGTGTGCCTGAATAGGAAGGGTGTGGGGAGTGTCCTGTGCCCTTCTTGTCTTTCTGTGCACCGGCTAACTGCTTTCAGGCTGAGCAGCACTCAACTCCTCAGCATTTACCTGCAGAGCATTGGAGCCAGGCTCAGCTGCAGGAATGGGGGTGGAGGAGCCAGGAGAGTGGTGTCTTCCTTGAGACTGCAATACAGGCAGCCCAAAGAAGGCTCTGAGCTCGACTCCCTAATACAAGTTACCAGAGGGTTTGAAACTAAACATACTCAAACCTAGGAGTGAATAGAAAATGAACCTTCCCTCGCTCTCCCAACCAAACTATAAACCTCACTACACGAGAATGACGATCCCCGGCTACTCTAGTGAAAGGGGAAGGCTGCGAGTTGTACGGACTAAGGGGCACCCTGACCTTGATCGCAGGAACCGTGGGCACCACGCCTCTCCTGCAAAACTGCTGGGCGTTGTTGGGGTGGGATAGGCTGGTGATAGAGAATTCCTCGGCCGAAGCCACTAAAGGATTGCTTCTCCCAGAGCAAGCTAGTCCCATCAAAGGGCATGTCCATTAGGAAGGATCGATGTCACCCGAGAACCCAGTTGATCTTAGCCATGCATGTTGGAAAATGGCTAAACTAGTGCCAATGGCCCGCCCAATGAAGTCAGTGGTGTCCAAGCCATATTGACTTGTGAACTGGGCTGCATCATGACCATCCTAGATGGCATGTGAAAGAACAGGTTGAAGGTCTTCCGGTTTATCCCAGGCAACTAGAAATGTATCCATCAAGGCTTCACTGAACAAGAGGACAGGCTCAGAAGCAGTCTGGCCAGGCTGCAGGACTTAGGTCAGAACATTCGTTTTGACCTCCACAGTGGGGAGGTGAAGATCGAGGACTTTAGCCATCCTATTCAAGACCACGGCGTAGGAGGCATTTTCTTTAGTGGGGGGGGGGGGCAGAAGGGAAGAAATGGGCTGACTCCGAGGAGGTGTCTAGCTCTTAACAACTTGTAAGTCCTCGTACCAATTGTCATTGGCATAGAGCTGAGCGAACTTATCACCCTGATCAGGATTGTTGTCGGAGTCTGTGCCAAAATATAGAATGTAAGGAGTGTTGCCTGTCTAGTGGTAAAGCGAGAGCAAAAACCTGCCACAGATTCGGTTATGGTGTGGGCTGACTTCCGACCAATGTCAAGTCGGCGTCGGAAAGGACACAAGGGCCACCTCCTTGGGTGATAAGGGCAGCATCAGCATCTTCATGCCTCAGCCCGGATTGGGTAAGTGTGCATGAATGCAGTGTCGGTACTGTAGCCGAGAGCAGAATTGGCGTAAAGGCCCAAGCTGGTGCCGAGGGCAAACCAACCCGCCAGCGGTAATCCAGGTGGTAGGTCGCTCAGTTCCTTGGGGCCTGAAGGCACGCAAGAGGGATTCAGTAAAGAACCAAAGAATGGCTGAGTGAATCTCTTTGATTTGGCACGGCATTGCTGAAGGCCTCAGTAACTTGGGTTGTGCCGGAACCATCTACGGAATTGGCTCCGAAGTTGGCCCACTTCGAGAGTTGCAAAGGGTCTGTTGATGCCACCCAAACACCTCGCCAGGCGAGAAGTCAAAACTCTGCTTTGACTTCTTATGCTTACTTGAGGATTTGGAGCGCAATTGAGACTGGCCTCAAGAGCGGCTCTGTCAACTCTATGAGAGGGACCGGAATGAGCTTTTGACTTGGAGCAGAACTTGGAGCTGTCCCTGCGCTGCGTCTTATTTACTTGGTGACGTAATGTTTTGTCTAGCCTTCCGTGACAGCCTTTCGGCTTATCGACCTGCATTCCCCAAAGGTCTTGGAGTCGTAGCCCGACCTCAGACACCACAGGCAAACCTGGGGAGGATCTGTAACAGACATCTGCAAAAGGCCTTCCTAGTCTTGAAAAAGTGGAAAGCTTTCCCCGGACAGCATTACAGATTTGGTCTAGCTTGTACCACTTCAAAACAGCAGGACTGTACTGGAGTTGCAGGTAACTGCAGTGCGGCAGCAGTAGCTCTAATGGGGCTTGAGTCGAGGACGTCTTCAGCTTCCTCCTTAGAGACTCCAAGAAGGAGTCTGAAGAGAGTATCAAGGGCTGCCCTGGAGCCATTAGAAAATGAACAGGCTCCTGAAAGCAAAGGTTTTTTTTTTCTTCAAAAGTTTTATATAGCGCTGGCTAGACTCGGAGGTATCAGAGCACTTTACATGAGCATCAGATCATAATTACAGGTTACATCATTACAAAGGTTACATAGTTCTTAGAGCATGGCCACATAGTTACTTCTAAGGTCGAGATAAACAATAAGCACAAATACGTAAGGGGAAAAGCAGGCAAGGTGAGAGATTCAGGGGAGGGGGGTTGGAGCAGGGGAAGTAGTCAGATAATGAAGGTGGAAAAGTGCATACTCCTGGGTATGGTGCTCCCCGTCTGTCATTGCGATGTCTTAACAGAACCAGTGTGAATGAGCTTCCTTGCTTGTTCAGTCTTCAGGGTTAGGGCTTCCCAGTGGCTCTGACTTTTGAGCTTGCGACTAAAATCTGTGCGCCTGAATAGTAAAGGTATGGGAAGTGTCCTGTGCCCTACCTGTCTTTCGATGCACAGGCTAACTGCTTTCAAGCTGAGCAGCACTCAACTCCTCAGCATTTACCTGCAGAGCATTGGAGCCAGGCTAAGCTGCAGGAATGGAGGTGGAGGAGCCAGGTGAGTGGTGTCTTCCTTTAGAATGCAACACAGGTAGCCCAAAGGAGGCTCTGAGCTCGACTCCCTATTACAAGTTACCATAGGGTTTGAAACTAAACATACACAAACGTAGGAGGGACTAGAGAATGAGCCTTCCCTCGCTCTCCCAACCAAACTATAGACCTCATTACACGAGAAGGACAGATCCCCAGCTACCCTAGTAGAGGATTAGGACTATGGAGAATAAAGACAGTGAAAGGGGAGAAGGAAACCTACTGTAAAACACACAGGGTTAAGACTATCACACCCACTTAATAGTAGCATGCTTCATCATAGGGCAGCTAACACACTCTGGCGAAGACCAACACTCAGGGTTGAGCGCTTGTTAGGTCTCGGCTGGCAAAAGCAGCGCTCATGCGCTTCTCTCGGCATTTGAGAGCTTCTTGGAATCGATGCGGATTCCAAAGCTGTGTCTCAGCCCCGCCCCTAATTTCTATTGGTGTGCGTCCTAGCTTATGCTAAACGGAGACTTCTAATTGTAACTGAGGCTATTTAGTTCCTCCTGGTTGCCACCCGGTCTTCTTTTGGCCCCGCCCAACGGGATTACATCGTTTACTGGCGGCAGGAGACAGTGTCTCCTTATTAGCTGCTATGCATTTTTTTGTTATTATTTGGCTTTGGCAAAGGCATCAGCGTGTTTATTTTTGCATCGCGCTTTCACTTAAAGTGTTTCTGTTTATGCGTACGCTTTGGCTCCGAAAGTAAGCCCTCTTTGGCTAAGCCCGAAGTGCGCCAATACAAGATAACTTTTTACTGTTCAATAAAAGCACCTCTGCAGGATGAGGTGACCCCTTCCCTGCCGCTCGTTTTTAAGTCAGGAACGAACCGAAGCTCTGTCGAGGAGAGTTTGTAAAAGTTATGTGGGGGCGGAGACGGCGGTGACAAAGGTCTCAGCAAAGGAATGGCGGAAAAAAGGGGAAAATGCGGTATCTCTCTGTGGCACCTTTCCCTTCACCGCGCTGCACTCGTGGGTTCGGGAAGGTTCCCACCGAGTTGCGCAGGTAGTTTTGCAGTGAAAGTGAAACAAAGGCTTCCTGCCCTGTGATTGAAAAGGGGAATCCTTGGCTCGATCAAACACGGGGACGCAGACTCACCATACTAATGATTCCAAGCTTGGCCCTCTAGTGATGAAGTTAGGAACTGCAGCTTGGTTCCACAGGCTTTCTCTGGTGAAATTTCCTTCACTGGTCTGGGTGGGTCAGCTGTAGGGTCGTCCGGTACACGTTCTCACTCTCGTGGGAGCTGTAGTGACAACTCTCAGAGTTGGGGCGCAGGAGGCAAAGTCTCTGTTCACCTGCGTCCGCCGATTCTTTAGCCTCTGGTCAGCTTGAGAGGTGTGCTGTGGCTGAAGGTACAGGAGTACAGCCGTAGGATTTCGCCGTACACTCTTCCCGGCTCCTGCCTTAGGGGCCCTGGATGGATTCCATCCCTGAATGGGCTCGGAGGAAACATTTTCAGAATGGTTATTAAAAGTGACCCTGCCAGGCACACGGCCAGGGTCTCTTCGATGGGGTCGCCTCTACCCTCCCTCTCCGAGGCGGCAGGTTTAGTGAAACTGGTATGTTGACATTGGGGGTTTACATTGGCTCAACATCCTGTGATTCTGGGCAAATTATTTAATCTCCCGGTTCCTAGAAAAAACAAGCATTAAAAATGCAATAGGTCTCGCCTTTCATTAAGTTAAAGCCATTTGCTTTGCTATACAACATCATTAGCAAAGCAAATGGCTTTAACTTAATCAAAGGCGAGACTTCTTGCACTTTCAATGCTTGTTTTTTTATAGAAAGGAATACTTTAAAAAAAGGGATCCCTATTGCAGAAAGAAACATGTTTAAAACTGTGTAAGTGGGTGCCACTATATTAATTTATTATTGGCCCACCTTGACCGGGTTAAAAATGGGTATATAGGAGGAGCTTCATCTCCATTACCCTAGAGTTCTGTACCAACATTTTTCAGCCATTACCAAACGCCCTACTGGGTCACTGGTCTTTTTCAGGATACTGATCCCACGTTACATCCTAATTCTGACTAGTTTATTTAACCAGAACGTATGGATAGGTATATGGTCACACTCACAATGCTTACCCAAGTCTCATTATTGCTTCTCCAAACTCTGGGCCAGAGTGGGAACGTCCCCTATTGTCACACTTTCGTCATGGTGCGGCGCCTCCTTCCTTGCCACTCTGCACCCTCCGACACCAAGGTTTGAAACTAAAGCCTCCGGTTCACACCCAGAAATCGAGACTGATTCAGTTGCTCCGATAATTGGAGGCTGAATTGTGATGAGTTTCTCAAAAGTGACCTTGAGAAATGGTAATGCACTCATTTGAGTTGCAGGTACTTGTGTTTTTGTACATACTGAGCATTGTGGACAGAATGCAGAACCTTAAATGGAGCTAGAGAAGCCATCTCAAAACTTATGAAACATGGTTACATGGCATTAAGCCATGGATGCAATGCTTATATTTTCTGGGAATTGGAAAAAACACAGTTGATGGACAGAATGCAGAACAATGTCTTACATTCACCCCAGTACAAAGATCTGGGCCTAAATCCATCGTTTTTTTGCACTCCACACCACCCCAGGTCAGACACTGGCTATATGCAAATCAGCCTTGACCCTGTGCCTCATGGGAACAGTCCAGCCCGAACTACCAAGCCATATCTTTCCTAGACCGGAATCAAGCATCCAAGGACCGGTTTCTGGCTATCAGCCTTCTTCAGCCTGGATAGCTTGACTCCAGTGATGTGGAGAGCCTGGGACTCACGTCGGAGCATACCCAGCCCACTCGGGTGAAAATTGCAAAAAACACAGTTGATGGACAGAATGCAGAACAATGTCTTACATTCACCCCAGTACAAAGATCTGGGCCTAAATCCATCGTTTTTTTGCACTCCACACCACCCTAGGTCAGACACTGGCTATATGCAAATCAGCCTTGACCCTGTGCCTCATGTTTTTGTGTGAGCTGTAGATGGTAGTCTTGGGGGTCGGACCTTGATGTTTCAAGCAAGCATAAAAGCGAATTACCTTCTGGCTGGTTGATTTGAGGATGGGGGAGGGATTTCGGTCTTGATGTATAGATCGTAGGCTCTAGTATTTGATTGCTTCTTGATGTTAGCGCCCGAGTGGTTGATCCCTGAGTGATGGTTGTCCAGGTCCCTTTGTTTAAAGTGGTCTGATTGATCATTGTCTCCTTTGATGTTTTGTTTTTGACACCGGCCCCTGAGAGGGTCTGAGTGTTGAATGTGGCCTCTATATGCACTCTCAACGTATGTTCCATTATTTCTGAATTGAAGTGCCTATTCTTCCCATTTATTAGGAGATTAATGAGTGCCCAGAACTGTGTTGAATTTTGTTGCTTGCTTGCATAAAGCATTTTCGTCCAGAATTTCTCCTGGTAAGATCGCTTTGCCGCTCTAACACCCTTTTTTAGGTCTCTTTTCATCTGTTTGATTGTTATAGTATATTAAAGTGTAGAAGAACTTTCCTCTCTTGATATTTGATGACATCTTGTCAGTCATCAGAGAACCGAATGCTGACATGTCACCAGTTACTCAGGAGATTAAACTCCATGGTTGCTTCTCTGAACTCCAAATAAACTGCCATAAATCTGTTGGAGGGCAGGGGGGTTTGCAGACACACGATACAGTGCAATAAAAGGGGGAATTCCCACTACAGTGGCAGACTACATCTGGAAAGGGAGCTCATAATGCTGGACAATTATGTGGTACTACTAAGCAAGCTCAAATCTCAGGTGGAACCTGGATCACTGTGCCACTATTGCTGTCTGGGAGAGTAGCTGGAAAGAAGATGGTGGTGTTCTCAAGATTACTATTCTTCCTCTAGAATATTTCACCTGTCTTACCATAGGCCCTTTTGAAAACGTGGAGGCTCTAATTCTTAAGCTACTGTGGGTGATCAAACAACTGGGCTTTAGCTAGGAGACACTGCTTTTGCAATGTAGAAGGCAAGTGTTTTCAGTTCCTGACATTGAATTTTATTTTTATGCAGCTCAGACACATTATGATACCTACTGATATCACTCCAAACCTCATTTGCCTCATGGTAAGGTAAAAAATGATATTGCTTCATTAATCCTGCTGAACGTTTTGCTTGCATGACCACACCTCTTCACACACTACCAAAGGAACACATCTGAAATTCATACTTATCCTCCCCAAGCACTTTCTATGATTGACAATCCTTTTTTACCCTTAACATCAGAAACTAAAAAAAATATCATAGTTAGGTAGACTTTGTTTTATTTGCTGGGTAACAAGAACAAGTTACGTACCTTCAGTATAGCTTTCTGTTGGATACTATCGAACCAAAGATTCCTCAATTTGTGAATTTCCCCAGGTGCCAAAAAGGATCTGAAAAACTCAGAAGCAGTGCTCCTGAGTTCCAGTAGGTGGTGCCGGGAGACGACAAGTCGAGTTCACCCCAGAAGTGACAAAAAGATTGGCATATAAGTGCCACCCGCGAGCGCTAATGTCATTTTCTTCAGACGTGGAGCCTATTGGCGCATTGAAGGAACCAATGTGCAGATACCTAAATTGGGACCTTTTTAAATGGAAGAGACAGTACCACAGAACAGGGAGGTGTGAAGGCAGTTAGAAATCTGCAGTTAGATAGAGTATCCACAAGAAATAGCATTACCGAAGGTATGTAACATGTTCTGATGGATACTTTTTACACAAATTCCTTACCTTGTGAACAGATATCAAAGCTGTACCTCACCATCTGGTGGGTTTGTGAAATAGCTCAGACTACTAAAAAATCCTGCAGGACCCAGTGGTCAAAATGCCTATCTCGAAGGACCTGACTTTCGCCACAGTGCTTTATGAATGTGGGCATTGATACCCACATAGCTGCCCGACAGATATCCAGGACAGGCACACCACACACCAACACAGTGGTAGCAGCTTTGGTCATTGTGGAGTGAGCCCTTAGATATTCTGGAGGGTGCTTCTTATCCAGTACACAGCAGATCTTAAGGCAGAGGACTATTCATTGATGGATGGCCTGTTTCTGCCCTGACTTGCCCTTCTTCGCCAGAGAAAAAATAGCTGATCGTCTACCCAATGTTCTTTGGCCCAATCGATGTAATAACAGAGTGCTTTCTTGAGGCGCAAGCAATGGAGTCTCTCAATCTCTTTCAAGGGACGAGGGAAGCATAGAAATCTGGGAGGGTGATGGCTCGTCCAAAATTAAAATGCATCACAAGCTTCGGTAGACATGCAGCTTGAGTGCTTAACATCAGATGTCCAGAATAAAGGTCGTATAGAAAAGCTGGACCGAAACGGCCTGAAATTAACTCACCTGGTGTGCGGGTGTTATGGCAACTAGGAAGACAGTTTTTAGGTCGAGCCTGCGAAAAGCGCGCGAAGCGCGTTCTTGCTGCGAGAACTATAGTCGTCAGCTCAGCCGACAACGAGTGGAGACAAGAGATGGCCACACGCGCAGCATAGTCAATGGGAGATACAAGAGATGGCCATGCGCGCAGCGTTGTCAATGGTATTTGGTCGCGCGCATGAGTCAGTCTCCAATTCAGACCCAGAGCTTGCGCCGGAGCAGCCAATGTGCACGCTCACGGCAACGGCGTCTCGTGCGCTCCCACCGCGCTTTCAGTTTTGGGGCCGGAGATCCAGGGAGCTCCATGCACCACGGCCGCCGCCAGGAAGATCCTGGGGGGATCCATGAAAATGCAGCCCTCAGACCCCAGAGCAGCGCCAGCGGTAAGCGGGCTTCGGGGGCTTCAGTTTGCCTCAAGCCCCAGTGCCTCCCAGTGCTGCCCAGAGCGAGCCCTACGCACACACGCCCCAGAGCAACGCCTTCAACATACATGCTCTGGGAGCTTTATTTTTATTTGCAATAAAGGGGCTTGTTTTTTTTTTGTTTTTTTTAATCAGTGATAACATTGGGGCAGAGGAAGTGGGAAGTGCCAGTATCCAGGAGGTGACGGGGCATGTGCTGGAGATTCAGACTAAAAGCAAGACTAAGGAATAATCAAAGGCTGCAAATAAAGAGTTTGTAGTCGATGATTTACTCAGTGCAAGTTTGCTGGGACACAGAATGAAAGCAGAGCTAAAGTTCAATGTTCCTTTAAAGGCTGAATGAGTTAAAACTGTTTGTAGACGTGGGTGGCCTGCAAATGTTTAAGGATGGTTGTTGGCGGGGATTCTGGTGCTTTGCACAAGTAAATGGGAGGAGAGACATTCCGAGGGGAGCTCAGAGTTGGAGACAAGCTCTGCCTTAAGTTGAATGTCGGGCGTAGCTGATGGCGTGAACGGTTGTCTTCTGCTTGTGAATGACTGTCAAAAACTGTAGTGAAGGGTATGCCGGCTGGAGGAAGGGCGAGATCTGATCATTTTGGGATATAATGTGGATGTGTTTTAAGAACTGTCTTCGTGGGGGTGTTCAGAGGGTTTGAAAGGGTGGGAGTCTACTATGGAATGCATATAGAGTCTTTGATGATGTGAAAGATGTAATTGGGAAATGATGTTGTACATGGAATGAATGGGGATGATTCTAGGAAAGTCAGTGAGAATTAGAAGTAACACTCAGAGATGTTGATGATTTCTACACGTTACTTGAATAACGTCTGCTGTTCCACCGTTTACCACCTCTTGTTTACAAGAAGTTGGCTAAAAAAAGTTGGCTAAAGAGTGAGCAGGAAGGGCGAGTGTAAGGCTAGAAGGAATGTGCGATTTAATTCTGGAAAAAATCTGGCATTTAATTAAACGAAGGTTGGAAGGCTTTAGTTGAAAGGTGAACTTCTAATGAAACCAAGGGACGGGGCGCTTGGGTGGAGAGCAGGGTTTGAGTTAAAGGGCAAGTTTGGGAGGCCTATGTAAATTCTAAGGAACAGCAGGAGTTTCAGAAGGAGGGGAGGGGGCAGGAGCTGAAGCAAAGGTGGGTAAAGAGGACTTGTTTGGCAACCCCACCGGGGTTTCATTTGAAGGGCTGCAGTCTCATTCCATGTCCTCAATCCGAGGTCAAAGGGCGAGAATCTGTGGGGCACGCTAAGGCCATACGTTTTAAATTAACACAAACAGTTTGCTTACTTTTTGTTAAAAGACAATCGTCTGGGCGCGGTTAATTCAAACTGTTGTTATACCTCAGCTGAAGTGAACCTCCTGAGCTGTGAAACTAGGGAGGGCCAGAGAGCTAACCAAGAAAGAAGCCTTTTCGACAGGGTGCCTACGGCTTGGTAAAAATGTAAATGTGTGAAAATGGTTAATCTGCAAAGGTAAATGATGCCTGGAAGCATGTTTTGGCTTTAATTGATGGAGGCTCTTGAAGCTTTGTGGTGCCAAAGATTTATTATTTTTGAGAGGTACTTTAAATGTGTTACTATTGAGATGTGAAGTGCTTGCTTTTCATGAATAGTTATAAAACATTTTTGCACAAGATGCAGTCTGCATATAATTAAAATTTACATTTTGGAAGCTTTTTTTAATAGTAAAACGAAATCTTTTGTGCTTTTTGTGGCAGCCTACCTGATACTGTTTGTAATGCAAGTTTGAAATAATGGCTCACATATTCATAATGCTTTCTGTCACAGGCAAGCACCTCTTAGCACTAAAAATGCACAAGTGGTTAATTCCTACTCCAACCAGGATTCATTTATAAGGCTCTCTAGTTACACACACAGAAATCTGCAGTGAGCGCATTAACCCAGTAATTTAAATGGACAGGAACAGTCCAGTACCAAAAACCTACACTTCTTATATTTAACAAGCATTTGCAATGCAATAGGTCTCGCATTTACGCGAGTTTAAACTATTGGCATTGTAAATGACAATGCCTTTTATTTATGTTTTATAAACCAAAATATAAATAAAAGGCATTGTCATTTACAATGCCAATAGCTCAAACTCGTGTAAATGCGAGACCTATTGCATTGCAAATGCTTGTTAAGGTGAGTCAACGCAATGAACAACTGTGCTGTGGTTCAAAAGGGGTACACAGCAAAAAGGTGAGAACGAGATTTAACCCCTTGCGTGCGGCAGGAATTCCCCGCCCATGCTGACTCCGCCTTGCGCGGGCGGAGTCATGACGGAACGGTTCCGTCATCAACACAGCTCACCCGTAGCTGATGACGGAACAGCTCCGTCATTAGCATGCAAGGGGTTAAATCCCACTGTGGTATCACAAATGGTTTAGGAGGAAACATATGTCTGTAAACCTTTTAGGAAACGCTTCACATCCAATGTTTTGAAAGGTTGGGCCTGCAAACCTAAAAAATACAAAAGAGCCAGCGGGCAACCCTCATCTGTGCCCAGAGCAATATAGTGTCTCCCACAACACCCTCATCAGAAGACTCCACGAGATTAGCATACAGGAAATCCACTCTGAAATGGATCTGTTCCTTACTCACGGGAAGAACCCAAAGGGTCAGGCTGCCACCCTTCAAAACAGAGACCAAGAAACTGACAAGCGGAGTACCACGTGGATCGTCCCTCAGCCTCACCTTTTTAATGTATATATGACACCGCTTGCCAACATCATCGCCGCCATCTCCAACGACGATGACACACAACTCATCCTCTTCCAGACGGACAAAAAATACTTCCAGAACATGCTTCACCAACTGCATGACCATGGTAGCAGACTAGATGCGACCCAACCGCCTGCAGTTCAATTCTGATAAGATGGAAGTAACAAGACTTCCCCAGGGTACTCCACCTGGTGGCCGTCGGAGCTAGTAGCAGCAGCCACACCCACAGACCAAGCATGAAATCTAGGGCTTATCCTAGATGACAAGCTCAACAAGACATCATAGTATGCACTCCCTGCTTCCAAATTCTAAACATGCTGTGAAAATCTTCAATTTGTGCCTCGGAACACCAAACGGACCTTCACGCAGGCACTCATCACCAGCAGGCTGGACTACAGCAACACTCTCTACACCGGAATCTCCAAACAACTCCTACACAGACTTCAGACCACCCAAACACCGCTGCAAGACTCATACTTGACCTTCCATGCGACACCCACATTACACCGCACCTCAGGAAGCATTACAGGCTCCCCAATCACAAGCACATCCAATTCAAACTTCTTGCGCACAACACAACACAGCTCTAGAAAACCTGAACAGTCTTTACCAACTCACCAGACACCTACTCTCTGCCTCACTCGCACACTCTCCCTGCATCCGCAAAAGGAAAACTGAAGGTCGCTCATTCTCCTACACTGCACCCAAGACATGGAATGAACCCAATCAACACAGCAGAGCCTCCTCCTCACTTCCTGAGTTCCGTAAGAAGATGGAGACCTGACTCTTCATATAGGCAACTTGAGGACCACAAACCTACACACCTGTCCAAGCGTCTTGATACCCTCTCGATAGTGCGCTATACAAATCAATTTAACATAACTTAACTTTGGTGGGTCAAACAAAATGAAAATAACACATCTAGCAGTTTTTCTTGCCACAGTACGAACAGGAGGGTACTGGGCTTACAGAGGTGAGGAGCGGTTGAAAGGGTGTGGCGCGGCCGGCTGGCCGCCATCTTGGGGCCATAGATTGTTTTGGGAGGCGACCTCACTGGATTCCTGGGGGTGTGTAGGGCCCTGTTGTAATCACATCAAGAGGCGAAGACACCAATATGTTTGTTTAGGTTTAGGTTTGTTTAGGCGGGCCCGCCGTCTTCAGCCAGCGGAAGGTCTCCGACTGTCAACGAGCGGCACTCACCTTAGAACGTTTGGCATTCGGAACATTCCACTGCGGTGCGGGGGCGCGACCACAGCATAAGTGAAGTCACAACATAACCCCATTTCCTCTACACGCAGGTAGGGAATAGAGTGGTTAACAATGAAGGAACAGAGTTAATGGGAGACAAGAGCAAGGAAAATAACCAACAAATCAGCCAACAAGGAAGTCATGCAAGTGTTGAGGAAGACTCCTGGCCCGTAAGGGTCTCTGATACGTTTGAGCCCCATGAAGGTTCTGAGACACATCACTTGAGTTGATTGCTCTTTGACCAGTGCCCAAGTTATCCCCACCGGGGCCTGGTGCCCTCGTCTCTGTACCTGTGCGAGCACTGTCAAGCAGTTGGCGATCAGGGGCTAGCATGTACCCTGAGCGTGTATCTTTGTTGACTGCATTTCTATTAAAGGTTTCAGAAGAATGGTCTCCAGAACAATACTTTGCTACCCTACGCAAGTTCCATTTGTCACCATTCTCTAATACAACATAGAAGGGATATACTTCCTTTACCTTGAATTGTCCAAGAAACTTACGCAGACCTCTGACCAAACGTCCGGAACAGACTTTGACCCAATCACCAACCAGAATGTTAGACATGTTCTTTTCCCTGCCTTGTACCTTCTTGGAATCATGCACGGGAATGTTCTCATCACAATCTCCACCATTCCTCTCTTCAATCAAATCCCGGATCCAAGCAGGTACCAGTTTAGAGGCTGGTTTCCTGCCCCGCATGGCTACAAAGGGGACCACACCAGTAGTAGAATTTTCAGTCGTGCGATAAGCCCATACCAAGTCATTCAAAGTTCTTTCAATATCAAGATTATTGGTGAGTGCCAGACTTACCGCACCCTTGATCATGCGATTGGCCCTCTCGACAATCCCATTGGATTGTGGGTTGTACAAAGTTGTGAACGAATGTTTTATACCACACTCACTCAGGAATTCCCTCATCTAATTTGAAGACAATTGGGTCCCTTTGTCCGTGATAAGGACCGACGGACAGCCTTCCTCCTTAAAAATTGTGCGCAAAACTTTGATAGTGATGCGGGTGGTAATTTCAGGAAGTAGATAAGCAATGAGCCACCGAGTATGAATATCCATAACTACTAGGCCAAATCTTTTGCTGGGGTGGACACCAGGCATTGGTCCAATAAAATCAAGGCATATACTGTGCCACACCACACCAGGATCCTGGATGGAACTAGGGACGGATTGGGGTCCCACTTTGAGTCGCTTTTCAGATTCACAGCATTCATTGCACCTTTCAACCCACCTAACGACGTCACCATCCATTCCAGGCCACCAGAACTCATTCCTCAACCTTTTTTTGTTATGGTTTGGCCCAGCGGCCCTTCATGAGCTAAGTCAAAGAGTCTTTTGCGGACGTCAACAGGGGGAAATCAACTTATCCTCACGCATGATGATCTGATCAGTGACAATGGATAACTCGTCTATGACTGCATTATAGGGTCGGACACTAATTGGTAAGGAACTCTCCCTACGTCTGCCTTTAGAGATGAGACTCCTGACATTTCTCAAAACCTCATCATGAGACATAGCCTCTGACCACTCTTTCTTGCTAACAACACCACAACTCCACTGAACTACCTCATCAACACACGAGATAGCTCCTTCACACTCTTTCTTAGACACTCCTGTCTTGTCCACATCCTCCCATTTCAAAGACAAACGTGACATGCAATCAGCCTGAACGTTACGCCAGCCCGAAATGAACTCAAGATCAAAATTGTACTCCTGTAATCTTGAGGCTAACCTGGCTAGCCTGGCTGACCACTTTCCTGTTCCTCCTGGTGAGAGTATCTTGAACAAGGGCTTGTGGTCAGTGCTAAGTTTAAATCTACTCCCCCACACATACATTCTGAAATACTCCACGCCCTAAGCAGCTGCCAAGGTCCCCTTTTCTATTACGGAATAGCATCGCTCAGTAGTAGTCAAAGTGCGAGATGAAAACGCTACTGTTCTTTCGCTATTTCCGTCACTCTGTGAAAACACAGCTCCTAAGCCGGTATCACTCGCATCAACGGTGATGATCGTCCTCCCCTGTACATCAAATGGAACCAGAATGCCAGCATTGCATATCTCAAATTTAATTTCCTTAAAGCATTTCTCTTGTTCATCCCCCCAAATGAATTTGACCCTTTCCTCAAAAGCACTTTGAGTTGTTCAGTTTTACTAGCAAAGTTCTTTACAAACTTCGAGTAGTACTCAATAAGCCCAATGAATGAGCGCACCTGGTCTTTATTTGTGGGAACGGGAGCCAACTTTATTGAAGCCAGAAGATCTCTCTTAGGTTTCACGCCCTCGGACGAGATTGAATGCCCCAGATATTCTACCTCTGTTGCAAAAAAAGAGCATTTCTCCCTGCGCAGGGTCAAGCCAGATTCTAAAATTCTTGCAAGGGCATTCTTCAAGGCAGAATTGTGGTCACTCACACTCTCAGCAAACACTAAGATGTCATCTTGGAAATATATTACATTTTCCACACCTTTAAAAATTTCCGTGACCATCCTTTGAAATACACTTGTAGCTGAACATAGCCCGAAGGGCATCCTCGTGAATTGAAATATGCCTTCATTGGTGACAAATGCTGTCAAGTGTTTGGAAGATTTGTGCAAACGTATTTGGTGATAGGCGTGACTAAGATCAAGCTTTGAAAAGTACTTTGCCCCTTTTAGCAATACCATCATCTCGTTTATATTGGGCAGGGGAAAGGTGTCAGGGATTACATTCTGGTTCAAACTTCTGAGGTCCTCACAGAAGCGTAAATTGCCATCGGCTTTCTGTGAAATTACAACAGGGGAAATCCATGAGGAGCATTCGATAGGCTCGATGACTCCACTGGAAAGCATCTCATCCAACATTCTCTTCACCTCCCCCCTCACTGTAATTGGAACCTTTCTCAATGTGTGTTGTACAGGGACAGCATTGGGTTTGAGTTTAATTTTGTGTACATAAACTTTTAGATTGCCTAGTTGTTCTCTGAATACACCTTTGCCTCCTTCTAAGATGTCTTCTACCGAGAGGTCATCCACTACCATGACTTGCTTGATAGCATGTGGGACATTTTTGATGTGTAGGTCAAATTGATGATACCACCCTAATATGGGGGGTCTAGATTCTGCAACATACACCTTCCCCCTCACAGATCTTCCTTTAAACATAATATCTGCTGCCATGTAACCCAAAATGTCTATTTGTTCACCCTGATACCCGCCAGGATTTATGTCTTTGGGTATCAGCTTCCTGTTAGGCCACTCCTGGTGGAAGATTCTGTTGGGAATAATGGTATACAGTGACCCTGAATCGACCATAAGCTCTACGCTCTTATCCCCAATGATAAATCCTGCCTTTGGCCTGTGTCTCCTCTTATCATCTGAATTGTGATTCTCAGTGAAAAGGATCTCATCATTCTCGCTACCATCATATGATGATGGTTCCACGCACAAGATTCTGTCTTGTTTGTGAGGGACAGCAGGCTCGTCAGATAACATCGCTACTTTACCTCTGTTGACATCCCTACACATTCTAGCAAAATGGCCCTTGCGGCCACATTTTAAACACTCTTTCCCAATAGCCCAACATTGCCTTGAGTCAGATGCATGGTAAGCACTCCCACACTTTCCACAAATTTTGTTACTAGCTCTTTTGGGATATGTCCTACCGCCAGGGGTATTTCTTATGCCTTTAAACCCTGTTGAAGCAGCCACTTCCCCTTCACAACCCTCCACAACAGAAGTTTAGCTTTCGCCAGACATGTTGACCTTGGAATCTCTACGATCCATTTCTTTCATACATGAATCAGACTCCTCTATTATTTTTGCAATGTCAATTGCATCCTTAAGAGAGGGATCTTTGGCAGCCCATAGGCGTTCCTGGGTCTTTCTGTTTCTACATTGAACAATTAGTTGATCCCTAATCATTTCCTCTGTCATGGGTCCAAATTTACATTTCAATGAAAGTTCCCGAAGTCTAGTGACGAAGTCTTCAATGGACTCACCTACTCTTTGTGGCTGAGTATAAAACTTATATCTCCTCAATGCTATGTTAGTTTCTTTTGCAAATCTCAATTCCAACCTTTTACGCGCCTCCTCAAAAACATCTGCAATGGGTTGGCCTCTCTCATCGTTAGCAACAGGTAAATATTTAAAAATGTGTTGACCTTCTTTCCCTAGATTAGTAAATAGAAAAGCTTTCTTCCTACTGCTAGCATAATCCTGAGCGTCTAATGCCTCTAGGTAATTGTCGAACATTTCAATCCACTCACCCATTCTATACTTGGATTACCTGGTTGATTTAGAAAATGAGGGGGTGTAGATACAGCAGAAAGATCAAGGGCATTAACATCCATATTCTACTTGAATGTGTCCCCCAATTTGCCTGACAGAAATACCTTAATACCCTGCTCCCTCTTTTACCGCAAGGTAGTATGAAGACTAAAAGAGGATAAGAAAGCAGGGCAAAGCTTTGTCACAGGAATATGTACCTTACACTACAATACCAATTATATTCTCCTGAATATGTGCTACCTTCAGTGACCAGTATGTACCACTTTACGCCATAAGATGGCAGCGTTACTTTAAGAACCAGAGCACATGTGACAAAATGGGAATAACTGTAAAGCTCTGCTTCTTCACAAATTTCTGCCAAAGAGTAATGCGTTGCCTCTAGTCCTTTAAATAACAGCACCAATCGTCCCTCAACTTGCTGTCTGAAATTACAGTTCAAAATCTGGCGCTCAACAGTTTTCCTCACATGAAATGCCCCTCAGCTTTGTATCAACCAACTCGCTCCTCCGTTTTTCTCCGTACTCTCTTCCAACTTTATTCCTCGGCTGCACATTTGGTTGTTTTCCTGTATTCCCCTCTCGCTCTGTTCACAGCAATACCGTGTTTTGCCACAATAACATATGTCAATTTCTCAGCTGGGCTTCTTTCGCGCGCCGCTCTTCCACTCTCACAGCTGTGGCGTTTTGAAATGACAAAACTTTGCTTTGCGCGCGACAGTCTTCCTTTCAGCTGATCCGTACGCCCTTCTAGTTCAATACAGCTCCTCGTCTTTATATTCCTGTCACGCCGCTCTTCCGCTCCCGCGTTCGCAGCATTAAATAATATTTCTCTGTCTAGCGCGCGACAGTTTTCCTCATAAGGTGCCCCTCAGTTTTTGTCTGTACACTCGCTCCTCCACGTCCAGTCACAGTACTAAGCCTCAGTATCTCGGCTGCGCATTCAGCTGTATTACTGTATTCCCCTCTCGCTCTGCTCACAGCAATACCGCATTTCGCCACAATGACATATGTGAATTTCTCCGCTGGGCAGTCAGCTGTTCTCCGGCACTTCTCACCAACGCCGCTCTCACCACTAACGTTGCCTTCAGCCTTAACTCAGCAGGCTACGCTTCCATTCTCACAGCTGCGACACCACAGACAGGAATGCGCTCTCTTACTTTATGATGCTCCGTTCAGCTGAGAGATTCCGATCTCTTCGCCAATTCTCTATGTCGATTTCTTCACTGTGTGTTGTGTTGACCGCTGTCTGAAGACCGTCCTCGTCGCCAAGAAGATGTTGTAATCACATCAAGAGGCGAAGACACCAATAGGTTTGTTTAGGCTTATTAAGGTAATCAACACAACACCAGCGCGCCTGCCGTCTTCAGCCAGCGGAAGGTCACTGACTGTCAACGAGCAGCACTCACCTTAGAACGTTCGGCATTCGGAACATGCCACTGCGGCGCGGGGGTGCGACCACAGCATAAGTGAAGTCACAACAGGCCCACTGTGACATCATGGGCCTCAATGGACCCAAGGGCCGACTGGGGGTCCGTGAGCACCATCCCACTATTGGGAGGCGCCTACCAGCCATCTCCTTTTCCCTCCCCTCTTTGAGTCAGTGCCTGCTGGGGATTCGGCGGTTGTATCGGGCCGCAGGAGGAGCGAGGATCTGTAGACCAACGGCGCAGCGGGGGTCCCTCGGAGTGTTGGCGGCTCTTGTTTTTGCGGGGCCCGGCTGCATTGCGGAGCAGCTCAGTGACCAGATCGGGTTACGGAGGTGAGGAGTGGTTGGGGGGTGCGGCTCGGCGGCTGGCAGCCATCTTGAGGCCATAGATTGTTCCGAGAGGCGACCTCACTGGATCCCTGGGAGTGTGTGGGGCCCTCCGTGACATTAGGTGAATCATTGGACCTGAGGGCCGACTGGGGCACGTGAGCACCATCACGCTGCTGGGGGGCTCCTGCCGGCCGTCCCCTTCTCCCTTCCCTCTTTGAGTCAGTGCCTGCTTGGAATTTGGCGGTTGTATTAGGGCGCAGGAGGAGCGAAGATCTGTGGACCAACGGCGCAGCAGGGGTCCCGGGTGGCCTGCGGCAGGAGGGGGTGGAACCGGATGGGCGATCCACAGGGGTGCTTCCGAGGCCGGGGCTTGCCGCTGCGCACAGAAGCACTGTGAAGATGGGGCTTTGTTGAAGCGAACAAGACCACTGAGGCGCTATCCTGTTCTCCTGTGTCCTCTTGGGCCATCCTGACACTCCATCCTCCTCGACCGTGTAAGTGCAGCGGGCATCCGGGGCGCTGCACTTTCCTGGCTAGCGTCCTTTCTTCAGGGCAGGTCCCAAGCGGTCTATCTCTCTGGTTTCTCCGCTCCCTCTCGCTTGGTCACCTGTGGGGTTCCCCAAGGTTCCTCCCTGTCCCCTCTCCTTTTCAATCTTTACATCTACCCCCTTATCATTTCTCTTCTCGAGCTGGGGGTCTCTGTGTACAATTACGCGGATGACCTCCAGCTCGTCTTTGATCTCTCCTCCCCTTCTGTCTCTCTCCCAAAGCTTTGCTCTACCCTAGTTTTTATATCTGATTGGATGAGCATCAACCATTTGAAGCTCAATCCGGACAAGACGGAGCTTGTCCTCACGGGTGGTTCCTCTAACCCTTGGTCCACGGTTCACTGGCCCCCTTCCTTTAGTTCCCCCCCTTCACCGGTTTCCTCAGTCCGAACCTTGGGCATCAAGGTCAGTCACGACCTGTCTATGCATGCCCAAATTAGCTCCGTTGTATCCTCCTGCTTCTTGTCCCTCCGCCTCATTCGGAAGATCTCCCGGTATTTCTCTACGGACGCCCTCAAAACCATAGTCATGGCTCTCATCACCTCCCGCCTTGACTATGGGAATGGCTTGTACGTGGGCATACCTGCTTATGAAACCCGCCGTCTCCAGGCCATTCAAAATCAGGCAGCCCGCCTCATTCTTCGTCTCCCTAAATCTGCGCACATTACCCCTGCACTCAAGTCCCTTCATTGGCTTCCTGTGCACCTTAGATCCTTCTTTAAACTGGCCTGTTTGGCTTTTCGGGCTCACACTCACTCAGCCCCTCTCTTTATCGGATCTCTCATCACTCCTCACGTCCCCAACCGCACTCTCAGTTCTTCCTCTCTTTACCTCCTGCACATCCCCCGTTTCCGTAAATCCAGAACAGGGGGCACCCGATTTTCGGTTCTGGCCCCCCGGTTCTGGAACAGTCTTCCTCTTTCTATTCGTTCTATCCCCATCTTCTCTCACTTTCGAAAAGCTCTTAAAACTTTCTTGTTTTCCCAGGCATTTCCTGGTTAGCCTCCCCGGTTCCCCTCTGTGAGTCTGGTCAAGTCCCCAGCGCCAGGAAGCCGCTTGGCCGCAGTGCGCTCTATTAAGTTCTTTTTCCATTTCCATTTCCATTTCCATTTCCTTTTTCCATTTGACATGAGACAAACCAGGCAGAGGCTCCGGCAAACAGAGCACAATGGACAAATTCACGGGCCAGGAGGCCCCTGCGGCTGCACCCAGGGGATCACAGAGTGTTGTGCTCGATAATGCGGCCCTCCTAGCCGCTAGCACCCAGTCCAGAGACGCACTAGAGGCCAAGATCGGGGCGGTCGGCTCCGATGTCATGCTCTTGCGTCAAGATCTGAGGAATGCGGTCGCCCGCATCACTGAAACGGAGACAAGGATTTTGGGTGTAGAGGACGTGGTCACCACACTGCATCAAAAAGGATCGTCCTTGGAGACTACGCAGCGAGGCCTGGCATTGAGAGTGGAGGATGCGGAGGGGAGGGCGCGATGTAACAACCTGCGCTTTGTTGGCTTTCCGGATGGTTGCGAAAATGGAAACATGGAGGGGTTTCTTACTGACTGGCTCAGGGGCTGGCTCCCCGTGAGGAGCTCTTGGCATGCTTCGTGACAGAACGGGCTCATAGGGCCCTGATGCAGAAGCCCCCGCCAGGTGCTCGCCCGAGGCATGTAATTGCCAAGCTCCTTAATTACCATGACAGGGACGTTATTCTTAAACAGGCCCGAGCAAAGGAGCCATTGCTGTTTGACAATTCTTGCATTTTGATCTTCCCGGACTACACAAAATTAGTGCAGCAACGGCGGCAATCTTTCCTGGCCGCTAAGGCCCGCCTCCGTGAACTTAAGCTCCCCAACGCATTGCTTAACCCTGCCAGGCTGCAAGTGGTATACCGGTCCCACACCCACTTCTTTGATTCACCGGAGGAGTTGCTCCTTTGGACAGACGAGACGGTGCAGCTGCGTCCCCATTCGCCGCCGGGACGAGAGTCTGACTCCTCTTCGGGCAGGCCAGCCCGAAATCATCTCAAGCCGAGAGGAAGAGGTGGCAGTCGCTTTAAGTCCAGACGTCGCTCCCAGTCGGCTGGTGCCTCGGTATGTGAGGGGTCCACTTCTCGACAACATGCCTCGGCGGACTAAGCTCAGGGGACTACTGTATGGGCTTTGGTTGAGATCTTTGCATTGACCAGGTAAACACATACGAAGGCCAATCTCCTCGTGGGGCTCCACAGAAGAGGGATGGTGGACAATGGGTTGTAAACTGGGGACCCATTGGCGGGTGACGGGTGGGACCTCCTGTTTGGGTCAGCCTGCTCTGCCTGCCGCAACAGGTACTTCATTGTTTTCAAGGTACAGGGTGGGGGGGGAGGGGGATTGGTTGGGTTGTGTTTGGGGGCAAGGTTTTGTTGGGTTGTTGCATTGTCCGCTGGGGTTCTTGGGGGCTGTGGGTTTGTGGGGTTGCTGCACTGTCTACATGTGTTCCGGACTCTTTTATGTCTTCTGGAAGATTCTTGCTGCTGTCCTGGTATTATGTAGGATTTGCACGGAGAAGGAATGGCCGTTATATCACGGGAGGCCCCTGGTCTTATTAGGGTTCTTAGCTGGAATGTTAGGGGGGCGCTAGACAAGATGAAACGGGGGGCTATTTTGAAGTCAGCCAAGCGCCGGGAAACCCTTTGTGGGTAGCTGTGCGCTATATAAGCTCAAATACAACGCACAGCTGAGGACTGGACAGAAGCTTTGGCTTCCCCACGTGGGGCGGCTATTACGGTGCGCCTGCGACTTATCCAATTTAAATACCTTCACTGGGGTTAGGCTCTGGAGGGCGGGCTTGGTGGCTTCACGGAGTGTCTCCTATGCGGTCAAGAAGAGGGGACCCTGATACATACCATATGGCATTGCACTGCGCTGGCTCGCTTCTGGAGGGGGGTGCTAGCTTGTCTCTCGGAGGTTCTGGGGTGGGAGCTTCCACACTCACCGAAACTAGTTCTCCTCCAGGTGACGGAATGGATCGGGGGCAACATCTATAAGCGACATCTCCTGCTCCTAGGATTCACATTAGCAAAGAGAGATGTAGCTGGGGCCTGGAAGGCGGTGGTTGCCCCATCGGTCTCGACTTGGAAAGATGGCCTAGACTTTAGTATGGGCCTTGAGCTCCCCATCTTTGAGGCTCGAGGATGCCCTAGGAAGCACTATAAGATCTGGAGGCGCTGGGCGGATTATCGAGGTTTGGAGCAGGAACCGCCGAGGGGGGACCGGGGTCGTAACCCGGAGTAGCCGGTTGACCTCTATGTTCCTTGCATTTCTCTATGAGTGGCTCACGATTCATCAATTGATAATGGTATAGTGGCTGTTGAGCTCTTGTGTGGACTGATAGCAGCCTGGGTCAGATATATGTAGTTTCGGACTATGGAAACGGTGCACTGGGGGGTGGGGAGGGAGATTGGTTGGTTAAAGTACTTGATTTTATTTGTATTGCCTTTCATATTCTCCTATTTTTCATTATGTAAAATGGTCAAAGTCATTGTTTTTTGTGTCTTTCATGCGGCAGTTGTCTCTGGGATTCAGAGGTCTGCATTATATGTGCTATTTTGACAAATAAAATCTGTTTGAAAAAACAAAAAAAACGAGGAAACCCCCATTTAAAAAAATGCTATTTACTCTAAATTGAATCCGATGCTTATGACAAACATATTGTTTTTTAGATTTAATGCGCTCCTGATGAAGGATCAAGCATGACCCGAAATGCATTGAGCAAAAGAAGAATTACAGATGAAGCTGTCTAACTAACTTTTCATGTTTTCACCTTGTGAAAAAAGTGTTTATTTATGTAATAAGAAATTGATGTTTTGTTGAATGTTTCAGACAAAGAAACTTACAAAAGATTTCATTTTGGTGTCGAATTAAACCAATATGAATGCGACAATCTAAAGTTCTAATCTTTGTGTTAAAGTGTTTACATTTGGTATAAATACCATTGCTAATGTGCCTAGGGGTTGAGTCCTATGGTCGCAAGATAGGTAGGTTATTTTAAGGCATGGGTCAGACAACCGTGCTACCTCTGCAGCACGCCCAGAGTAATTAGATGATAATTTTGAATATTTTTGAGTGAAGCAAGAATAAAAAAATTCTACACAGGTGTGCATCTCCACCCGAATCAAGACTTAAAAACGACCATATAGGGTGGGCCACCACACATCATAAAATGGTCGGTGCGGGCATTATAAATAAAATAAAATGCCTTCCCAGTTTTTTTGTCTGTTTTACAGCATTACCTCTTTATACTGCCATCCACAAAATTTAACTGCTCACGACTAGGGATTATAGAATTTATTGTAAGGCAACAAACCAACCCCTGTCCCCCAACCACCTTCTCCAACCAAGCCCCCCACACCTCCCACTCTGTAGCTCCAGAGACTACACTGCCTATTCTGTGCTGAGAAGCAAAGTGCAAACACATTAAATGGTTGAAAAGAATATCTGTGGTAACTCCACTGTAGTAGGGTACATGGCTGGCACAAACTAGCAGACTTTCGTATTTCCTGGTGGGACTTTATAGGTATATCAATCCAAAGAGACTTATGGATGGGCTGCCATATTAGATAATTGGGAACTTAGCAATGGGGTTCCAATTCCATACATCACACTTTTTCCAATATTTACAGACGAGGAATGCCCTATATTCATGTTGAAACAACCTAAAGACAGTCCACAAACATAGCGCTCTTGAGATTAAGTTGATAATTGGGTGACAGGGAAGGAGGGCCATTTCAAGTCTCAATAAGCCCTAGTATTACATTCTCTTGACTCATTTCTGCAGATTAGGGCAGCATAGGAGGGGGATGTGGGTGCCCTAGAGGACGACTATTGAACAGAAGATAAAATGGCCTCTAGGGGGCTGGCTATTTCTGGGTTTTCTATTCGCTCAATTTAATTATATAGGTTTTATTACTGCCTAGCATGACTCTGGCGCATGGGTTGGGCGACAAATCCTGACTGCCTTTGATGTAATGCTGCACCAGGCACTTTCTACCATACTGTATGGGAATGTCCAGTGATTGACACCTATTGGAAAGCAATCAATGAAAGATTGGGACAGATGGTGGGCAAAGGCTGGAATGGAACCCAAGATAGTCTTCCTGGAACTGATGGATACCTTGGGTGGCCTTCGCAGTGTTCGCACTTTCGTGGCTATGGGATATGTGATGTTGAAGAGTGATATGGTACCACTGAAGGGACAAGCGGGCCCCTTCACTTATGGAATGAGTTAGAGGCATGGATTACTGTGCTTAAATGGAAGTACTGGCCTATAAAGCTCTTGGGTTACAACAGAAATACTTTTACATTTGGAGTTCATGGACTGCCTTCAATGCAAGCTTGCAAAGTAATCGTGGTATATGTGTAGATATGCCATTCACACTGAGATGTTTGATGATTAATTTATGAACCCACTGTGGTAATTCCATTTATGAGGCATCTGACACCCAACTGCACGTTTTACATTTGTTCTTTGTATGCTAAAATTAATTAAAACAATATCAAAAAAAGAAAATGTTCATTTGATTCTTTCTCTTTGTGAAACACAGAGACACAGAAGACCTATTAGCAAACCTTGGAAGACTCTTTCTGAAAACACTAGAGGGCTTGTCCTGGCCTGCATGTCCATTTGAGAAGCCACAATGCCTGGGACATCATCATGCAACTAAGAGCACACCGTGAAGACTTCAAATTGGGTCTTTGTGGGAAATTGCTGAGAGACATCACCACATTTGCCTTGCACTGATTCAGGACCAAGAGAAGGATAGAAAGGCCCTATTCTGTCAACCAAAACGGCCCGTACCCTAAATGAAGCATCCTTAATAAAATGAGCAGCACTGCCATGCTAGAATACACATCAATAGTCCTTGAATAGTATCCTTGACCTTCGTCTCGATATAAACCTGTACAATATGAGTTACCAGAACAAAGTTTAATGCACTTGCGAGAGTGTGCGGGGAACTCTTTTACTTTTGCAAAATTGTTCCCAAATTATGGCTGCAAATCACACGGACGGCATTTGCACTAACTTGTTTCAGACGGAGGTGAAGTCTCTTTGTTGAGTTGATGAAAAGTATAGTCTTTGTCTGTAGGCACAGAGCATGCAGATTCTAGATAGATGCCTATGCATAAAGCTGTTAACAGCACAGTCAACTTACCCTGCATGGTGGAATTGACATAGGGAATTGGTACCATTGTCATGTATTTGTTGACTACTGTTTCTGAGTACTGCCAAGCAGACTGCGACTGAAATTATTCTTTAACCACAATAATAATGTACATAAAAGGCGTGATCATCTAAGATTGTGTGAAACCAGTTGAGGATAGCACCAGAGCTAGAGAAGATGCAACCACTACCACAAGCTGCTTTCCACAGGTGGCTCTCTGGTCCAGAGCTCCATTTTTGTACATCCCCAGGACTGATTTCTTCCTTTTTTTGGGAATGTTTCAAAAGTCTGCGCTAATGCCACATCTGCAGGTATCTGAAACTGTATTGTGAATAGTATATCTCAGAACTGTGAATAGTAATAGTCTGAGATAAAGAGAGTCTGGTCTCCAAGGGGGAGTGAAATGGCTCCACAACACTATGCATGACATGAAGAGGACCAGCTAAAAGGCATCCTGAAAGACAAAGTAGGCATTATGTCAAAGGCAGGATTGGAAGCGAATGTCGAGATTCAGGAGTATGTCATCATTGCTTGCCCGAGAATGATGTTCCTCATAGGCAGATTCTCTCACAGATAGGTGAGGCCCGTTTTAGGTGAGTCCTCTATATGTGTCTAAGGGCCCACGGGCCATGAACTTGCAATTGATAGCAAACTACTAACAGATTATTAGCACACATAAAACACTCAAAGTGGCAAATGATTTCTCAGACAAATGTCAAGCAGCAAGGAGAGTAATGAAATCTAAGCTTACAAAAATAAGCTTCAGCTAGAATGAAACTGGAATGCAAATAAACTCTGTAGCTCTCTCAATAACTATCCAATCACCACAAAACCATGCTCAAAAACATCCAACTCTAATGACTTTCATTATGTTGAGGATGATTAATATTTGACTTCTTAAAGCATCATTTACAGTAGTATGATGATGTTCTTTGAGAGCAGGAATGTGTGGAAATCAGGTCTTTGCATGATTTGGCCTTGAAGGCTTATTTACAGAATTGCTGTAATACTACTGGATCACTGCTTTTCTGTGACGTATTACCATCAGTTTTATACTGATCAAAAAGGCACAGCAAAAACAAAGGCAAACACATGTTGTAAGTGGTTATCTGCACTTTTTTTGCTTGCAGGATATGGTTTCTCTGAGTTTAGAATTTATTTAGGCTGATTTTTTGAAAAACAGAAAAACCTAAGTTTGCAAAGCATGCTTCATGAGGCTGAGAGGATGGGAGACTGAGCACCCTAATTGCAATGTAGCAAAACAGAACTGCAAGTGGCAAATGTATTTGCAGCTTACAAGGTAAATGATGCAATTTCTTGAGAGCAGAAATGAAAATAAGGCCACTACAAAGGCGTGCAGTCCCTGCAATCTGCCAGAAGATGTGTCTATGCTTTACGACTAGTCATGTGGTTGCAGGGCACTGAAAGGTTACCTACTACATTTATCAACATATAGCCATTTGCACACCGGAGGCTGTCCATCAGGGATATGTTCCACTCTGCAAGGGACAACTGTGGGTATCGCTGTAAGCAGAAAGCGGTAGCCCTTCCATTCTCCTACTGATGACCCATTCGCAAAGTGACACATTTTGAGCCAAGATACCCATTGCAGGAGGAACGACTGCAATAATGGCAAATGCAAGAAGGAGGTCTGCTGCAACTTACAGCACGACAGAACTTTTACAACTTCTTGTGAGCTGGCTCTTTGCCATGTGGTAGACTGATACAACTTGTACAGTGCAAATAGTCAGCCAGGTCGCATCTCAGAAACTGTGTCACTACAGTGTGTGAGATGAGACCTGACCAATAATATATCTGGCCCCCTTTGTTTCTTAGAATTCCTGAAAATAGAGATGTATGAGCAAGTACATTTTTCAGAAGAGTGAAGGGTATTACCTTGTGGAAAATCTTAGCTGGTGCCATCTCAACCCCATTCAGAGTCTTCAAAAGGAACATCGGCCAGGATGAGGCATTTAACCGAAACCCTAGGAAGAGCAAGATTGACAACTTAAAGCAAGAAGTATGGCTTCCTTATTGTACAGTAACTGAAAGCATTGGATAATATGAACCACCTTTGATTAACGTTACCATGATCAAATACAAAAGTGGTTCAATACATAGCCTGAACACAAAAATACTAGGCGTTTGCATTACACTGAAACACACACATGGTCCTTCATTTAGATACATTTTTCCCTGAAAAGAAATTTGAAATGTAGGTCATTGTTGTTATTTTTAAAAAGAAGCTCAGGGGCAAACATTTACTACTAGCCTGTGTTTTTTTATGAGAGACAGAATAACAAGGAACTAGTAGAGCACACTGATACAAAATGTGATTAGCTGGCTGAGAAGCTATTGAAAGATTATGAGCTCCAAATGGACATTTACAAAACAGCTGAAGATGAGCACTTCTGACTGCTGAAAAAACTATTGACAACAGACTCAAAATCCTACTGAATTGTTCCAAATATTAGCTTGCAGTATGGCCTTTTCTAGATTTTTTGCCATTTTCTAGATGAGCCACCCCGCAAGATTTCTGATGGAGTCAGAAATGTTAGATAATTGCTATTCAGTAAAACCTTACGCTGCATTTTCACAGCAATTTCCCCCCCCCCCCCAAAAAAAAAAACAGTTTATGGCAAAGAGCCTTACACACGATAATGAACTAACATTTCATGTATATTACCACGCCCAAACTTTAGGCCAATTTGCACAACATTTTTATTTTTAAATCAAGTGTCTGCATTACTTATTGTGCCCATGCATCGTGGCTTATTACATTCTACTGAAAGGATGAACAAGTTACATACTTTGAGTAATGCTCTGTCTGGTGGACACTCTATCTAACTGCAGATTCCTCACCTTAGAATACTCCACAGATGCCAGACCAGATCTGGAAAGCGTTTCTCCAAGCAGTACTCCCACATGCCACACAGTTCAGCACTGCCTCCACACAGCCCCATAAGTGGCAGAGGGGACTTGCATGTAAGGGCATCCCTTGCGCGCTGGCATCCGTTTCATGTCTTTTCCCTTTCCACACCCTCAGATGTGAAGATGAACATTTGTTGGTGCTCAATGTTAACCTGGGACCATTTAAGGTGTTAAAAGAGGCCACTCTACAGAATTGGGAGACGGGAGTGGTGTGAATAATCTGCAGGTAGATACGAGTATCCAACAGAAAGTGTTTCCAAAAATAAATAACTTGTTTTTCTGATGGAGATACCCAACTACATAGTCATCACCTTAGAATAGATTTCAAAGCACTACCTCCCCAGGTGCAGGGTCTGTGTGTGGACTCAGACCAAACAAAATCTCTGAGAACTGAAGGGGCAAAATGGATCTGGCTGTCAAGGCAGCGGTTTTTCATGAACGTGTGCACAGACGCCAGAGATAAGGATTGGCAGATGTCAAGGACATGCATTCTTCATTCTCTCACAGTGGTAGTATCCTTAGCCCTGGTTGATTTATCTCTCAGACCTTCTGGAGACTGCTTCTTTGTCAGTGCGTAGTATATCTTAATGTAGTGGACTATTGACCTCGACAGGGCCCTCTTCTGCATAGTCTTCTCTTTTTGCTCTAGAGAACCACACAAAAAGTTCAGAGTCCACTCAACGATCCTTGGTACATTCAATGTAACAGCTTCCAGCTGTTGGAGTTTCTCCTCGTCTTTCGTGAGGGGCGGATGGGGCAAGGAATTCAGGCAGAATTATGGATTGTCCAGTGTAACAAACTTTGGCAAAATACCATTCATGTCTTCAGCAACAAGCTGACTGGAAAAATGGTGGTATAGGGTGGTTAAAGTGCCTGAAGTTCACTTATGCAATGTAATCACAATGAGGAAAATGGTCTTAAAAGTCAGGAAACACAGCCAGAATGTATGCCTTGGCTCAAATGGCATACACTTGAGAAGTGTAAAGACCCAGTCACAACTGCGGCATCACAAACAGTTTGAAAAGAAGCAAGTGCCAAACCTTTAAGAAACCTGCTCACGTGGCAGAGCTAGGAGGGCCAAGATAGAGGTCGCTCATTCTTGAGCTTCCGCCCTTAACATTATTCTGTGGTGTTGGCGTGCCGGCTGGCCCCTACTGAGCTGTCTTGGATGCATCTAGATCCCGGAACATACAATAGGGGCGCGGCAGCTTGCCTGGCTGCTGACCTTGGCTGTGGGGACTGGGGCAGCTGCAAGTTCGAGGAAGTTCTTTGCCTGAATGGGCTCATGTGGTGCACCCTTGAAATCTGTGACTGCGCTGGGACAGCCGACCCTCCTTGCTGGGCCCTAGACCCACTGAGGTATTCATAACAGATTGCTGGGGGAGGGTGGGCAACAGCGGTGAGGGGAGCTTCATGAAAGGTCTGGCGGCTTCCACCACGCTGCCACAGCCTGCCCAGGAAGGGCAGGCGTCCCGCCACATCTCCAGATATTGCCCCAGTGGTAGGGGGAGGCCGTACTGCATCTCCCGCAACAGGGCCCGGGAGTGTGAAAAGGGAGCACCACCCTGCAAATAGCCGTGAAGGGAACGGCCACAAGATTCTGTTCAGCACAGGAGGGAGCGGACCAGAGGAGAAGGCGGAGGACTCAAAGAGTACAGAAGGCCTGACGGGCTCATTTGACACCCTGAGCAGCCCACAATACCCCGAAAGATAGGGGAGAACGGTAAATGAGCAGTGCGGCCGTGGGCCGATCAGCGCCAGCCCCTACAACAGGTGCCAGCTCTCCGAAGGCCTCAACTGCTCATGCCATCAGCATTGTGCACATCGCAGGGCAGGATGGCCAGATATCTGTGCTGTGTTCTCCACAGGGCCACTGGGGGGCCTCTGGATCGCTGGTGCGCTAACAGACAAATAAGGCAGACCCTCTAAGCCAATATGGAGTATGACAGAGCCCCGGCGACACTGGCCTAGCCTAAAATTGACACATCCAAACACCCCATAGGTGGTAACAAGTAGGGGGCAGGCAGGGAACCACAGATGGCCCAGGCACAGGAAGGTGGGGACACCACTGTAATTCTTCAGGCGATCCAGGACTCGCACTCGACCCCTGAATCCAAGATAGAAGTGAGTTGATGTGGCCATCTTGTGCCAGGATCTTAGCAACACTGCTGCAATGGTTTCTGTAGTCGAAGGGTAGATTGCTGAAATGGAGACCAGGTCTGTGACCTTAAAATTCAATTCAATTCAATAAATCTATATTCAGATCCATTTGTCGAATCCATAAAAGCACAGGTCCAATACATCAATTTACAACACATCTTAAAATCTTTAAGAATCATCGAAAATACGGTTTAAAATAAAAAGAGAGAAAATGGCATAAGGATTATACATGATATAGTTGCCGTTTACTTGGGACCATGTTTTAAGCAACGAGTACTAGGATTCACCTTCATTCATTGTACATACTAGAGCGTGCCCGTAAAGCGGCCTTCAAAAAAGAGCATACTCGAATGACCAGAACATCTTCTTCCAAACTGAGGATTTTGATGTAGGCTGTTTTATGGTCAATAATCAAAGTCTCCTTAAAAAACGGAATTAAGAACAATTTACTATACATTTGATAAAAATTACAAAAGAACAAAAAATGTACCATGGTTTGTTTGCTACGCATGCTGCATGGGCACATTGTTTGCTCAAATTTCGTGGTGTACCCCAATGGAAAGCAGAGCATATATTTCATCGTGCCCGCTCTTAATCTAAACAGTAATCGTCTCTCCCAGCGACTAATATTCCTCAGAAGGTATCCTGATGGTAAAATAGTTGAGATGTTTTCTATCGACATATACCTTCCCACTGATTGTTTGGACATCTCTTCCACTTTCCGTAACGTGTTGTACTTTTTGTACAACATCTCCTGTAGTGATTTTTTGTTAACCCTGCCCGGATCACTAGGGTTTAAGAAGAAATGCTCAAGATTTACACTCAGTGGGCTTTCTCGCACAGCTGAGAGCCAAGGTATTTCCAACCCTTTATCACAGCTAAGGCAGTCAGATATTATACTTTGGGTTAGAGTGGCAGCGGGATTCTGCCATACTTTAAGCCAAAAGATAGCGGGTCGGGCTCTAATGAAGTCCTCTATGTATGTTAGGTTCAGCTCCCCATGACAGATGTATTTGGATGCGTTAATCGGAGCACCTAACAGTTTTCTACAAAATCTGTTCTCCTCAGTTTGGATGCCCTTACAACCAGAGTAACCCCAAACCTCAGCCCCGTAAGTTGCCACCGGGATACACTGTAATTTGAAGATTTTAATAATAGGTTATACTACCTCTGCCCTTTTTGGTTGGGGTAGGGAGAGAACACAATTAATGGCTTGTGCAAATTTGCCTCTGCTATGTGAAACATGAGTGGTCCATAGACCATTGGCAGCGAATACAATGCCCAGATAGGGAAAAGTGCAAGTGCTTTGTAAACGATCATTTCCTATTGAAAAAGATTTATTAGGGTATTTCTTTGGTCCGCAAGCCATTATAAAAGATTTATTAAAATTAGTATGGAGATCTAAGGCAGCCATAAAATCCACAAAACCCTTTATTAAAGTGCGTAGTTCATTTGGAGTGCGGCCCATTAAGACTGCATCATCTGCGTATAAAAGTGTGGGGAGGGTGCTGCCATTAATCTCAGGGACATCATTTGTAAGTTTGGTCAGGGAATTGTGCAATTCATTAATGTATAAAATAAACAGCAGTGGGGCTAATACTCACCCCTCCCTAACACCCCTGCCAATAATGATGTCTTCAGTCACCTCCCTGCAATTGCTAATGCGCACCCTTGACTTTAGATCCCTGTGCAAATACGCTAGGAAGTGTACTAAAATTTCGTCCAACCCGTATTTTAAAAGTATAGACCATACATGCGACCTGTTTACAAAATCGAAGGCAGATGTTAAGCCAATAAATGCTAAATAAATAGGAGATTTCCGGGCACACTATATTTACCAATAATTAAATTAAGGTTTAAAATGTTTTCATCCTCGGCCCAGGTATTAATTTTGTTAAACAGGACTCTTTTTACGGTGTTATCAATCAGGGAGATTGGTCTGTAGCAGCTTGGGTTGGAACGATCGCCTTATTTAAAAAATAGGAACTATAATACTAGTGGACCATGTGCAAGGAATTGAAGCAACAGTTAAATTGTTAAAAACATTTAATAAAAGGGGAGACCAAAATTTCGGTTCATACTTTATGAGATCTATTGGTAACCCATCAGGCCCCAGGGCTTTGTTACCTAGGCTCTGCTGTATGGCTTCCTCAACTTCAAAGATTGTTATATCAATCTTAGCGGGTCTTTGGTAATTATCTGGGTCCTTATTCCCTGTTGAGGTTTCATAGATCTTAGAGAAATGAGATACCCATACTTCGCTGGAAATTGTGCAGCTTATTGGGGTCAGTGTATGCCCCATTGATCTCTTAGCCTTCACAGCTGACCAAAAACCAGTCCCGTTATTAAGTTTTGCGGTGCATGCCAGGTTGTCCCATCTCTCCTTTAAGACAGCATCTTGCCTTTGTTTGATAGTAGACTTATATTGATGCCTAAGTGATTTTATAAAAGTGTTTTATCCCTGGGCTTCATTGACAAGACTTTGCGGAGATCTCTATTGGCTCTAGAGCAAGCGCCATCAAACCACAGTGGGTCCTGCTTTGGCTCAGTTAAGGGTTTAGATAGAAGAGATTTAACCCCCCCACACACAATTGAACAAATAAATCAACTACCTCATAACTACAATCACTTTTGGTCAAAGAAGTGTGGCTCAATGGTTAGAGCGGCAGACCCTGATGCAGAGGTCTGGCCCGAACCAGGGTTCAATTCCTGCCTCGGCGGGTCTTGGGATCAATTTCCCCCGGACCTGATAATTCTCGCCTCAGTGCCTATTCTAATCATGGGTCCCACTCAGCAACTCTGGGCAATAGCTTGCTTAATCTCCACAATGGCCCCAACAGCGCTAGGATGCCTGGCTTCACCTTGGGGGTGCCCAGGAGTGGGCACTTCACAGGGAAAAGGCCAGTAAGGGTTCCACAGCCGTATGTGAACAGCGCCTTGAGACCCCTTCGGGGGTGATTCGTGCGCTATATAAGCACTACATTTATCTGTCAATAAGTGATGGGTACAATTTTACCATTCTAAGGAATAAATCATAGCTTTTAACACCTCTCCACTCCACTCTTAAGATGTTAGTATCAAGCACTAAGTTACTAGCCCCGCATTCTTTCAGAAACTTGGCTCTATGGGAAAGTCTAAAGATGGTAACAATTGGATTATGGTCACCTAAAACGTCTTTAATACCTCAGCTTTTACTAAGAAGTCTACCAATAGGGGGGAAATTAACACATAGTCAATTATAGAGGTGCAATCTCGCCCTCTATATGTTGGTATGGCTGTTCCATCAATGTGCGGTACCCCTGCGATTTCCATAACATTGACTAAATTAGAATTACGCAAGTGGGCCAGGAGTTCGGTTCCCCTATTGCATGGGTTTTTATCCGCATATGATACCTTATCTAACATCTCAATATTAGAGATTTTTGCATTGAAATCACCTCATACACATATCCCAACTAACTTTCCTGGGAGCCTCTACTTTTGCAAGTTCAAAATAAAACAGGTTAATAAAATTGACATTCGGGACAGTGTAGAAATCATTGTTATAAAAATTAATAAAACAAATCGAAACACCCCTGGTGTAAATCAATGCCTGATAATTGTCATTGTCAGTTGGTATCACTGTGACACTACCCCCTGCAGAGATATTAATCCATATCGATAGCCCGCCTGACTGGCGACCTTGCTTAGGGATAGAAGTGATCTTATTGAAACATTCAAACCCTTCTTGGTAGACTTCCTGTGTCGCCCAAGTTTTTTGTAACAGTAAGATGTCATATCTTTTAATCATGGTTACCCATTCTTCTAAATTAATTTTAGAGGCAAGGCCAGCAATATTCCAACTTAAGATGGTTAAATTAGGTTCTATTTCAGGTATTGTTTGGCAGGTCAAACTCGAACATGCTAGGTCCGTCAGTGGCGTAGTGATAACACCTGGCTTGGGGCGAGCATCCAGTCAGTCCTGATCATCTAGGCCAGACAGGGTGGAGAACCTGTTATATATGGTCATCTGGGTTGCCTCCCTGGGTGCCCTAGTTAGTGTGTTTAGGTCAGGCTTGTAGAAATATCCCAATGGGAGTGAACTAATATGGGTCGCGATGCAGTAACTTTTTTCCTCCATGTTGGATAACAGTCTCCTCACCAGGGGTAGTTTCCTAAAATTGATGACTATACAATCACCCTTGATATTCTTTGGGGACTCGCCCACCCACCCGACCCTCCGTGCCATGATGATGTCATTAAAATTTTCTGCGCCTAACCCCTTGTGTTTTCCGAGCCAATCTGCGCATTTGTTTCTCAACTGTGGCCAGGATTCAGTTTGGTCGTTTCTAAGTGGGGGCACTCCTGCTAGGACCAGCACATATGGGCAAGCAGTTGGTGGGAGACATAAGATGTCCCTACTTCCCCTTATTCATTATCGAGGAATTGGGCGCTCTACTGTTTTAGCTGCCCTGATCAAACTACTACCTGTGGTTCCCGGACCTATTCCCACAGTGCTCATTGCCGGTGCTAGGGGACCAGTTTTGGGAGTGGCCATTCTGTAATTTAATTGCCCAGCGCCATGCCCTACATCATGCTCTACGTCGTGTTCTGGGTCATTACTGGTGTTATGTTTGGGCAAGAAGCATTCCTTGACCTTGTGGCAGATTTTGCAAGTTTCTAATCTTGCATCTGCCCTTTTTGCTATATACTGTTGGCCCTGACTCACATTGGTTGTCCCAGCAGGGTTAAAATCTACCCTGTTCTGTACAATGGATTTGGGTATATTTGCCAGGTGGTTCTCCCTATTTATGGATTTTTCCATATTGTCCAACCGTAACCACAGATTGGAGAGATGTTTTTCCAAAATGTCTAAAGTAATCACAAACAGTATTTGCAACAGAGTTAATTAAGGCATTTCCCAGTCCATTGTCCTCAGAGTTGGCCAGAGTATTAACAGTCTGTATACTGACAGAATAGGTTGTGGCAGGGGTTGTATCTATAATTTTCTTATTGGTCGCATCTCTGGCGATATCACTAGTGGAACTCCCACAGCAGTGAATCCATGTATTGATTGTGTTACTAGGATTAGTTGTATGTGGCGGTTGTTTTCTTTTCGGAGCAATCAAATGGTTTGCTTTCCTTTTCCTTTTTGCCCCGTTTACAGTTACAGACTTTGTTGTTGGGGCACTCCTGCTCATAGATCAATTCTCAGATCCAGTTATTTGTTGGTCGTTTTGATGATCAGAGCTGCTTTGGGTGTTAATAGGTATAGGCGGCAAGTTGGATTCCAAAGCATGACCAATAAACTCTTCTGTGGATTCTCCAACTAATAAACAAGATTGTGGAGGCGCCAAACCCAGTGAAAGTCGCCTTTCAGTAAGTTCAATTCTGTTAGCGACTATGCTGACGGCCCTCTCCAACATACTGTCTATGCTTGTTGCAGATTGTGTGAAAGGGCAGATGCCCCCGATGCGTTTACTCATCACTATAAGCACAATGTTATCTTAAATCAGAACGAAGAAAAAGAAAATGTCATAAGGGTACTTAGGCTCACCGTGTTCTCTTCAGAGTCCAGGGTCTTCGAGGGATGGCTCAGCCCAGCCTCCTCCGGGCTTCGACGGGCGTGGACGGGCCCGCCCTTGGCCCAGGCACGCTCACGCGCGTCCCGCGCTGCATATGAGGGCCACCTCCTGCACCCTCCAATGACGTACACAAGTGGTGCCCTGAGGTGCAATGCCCTCTGGAGCCTGAAGTCCGCAACCGCCTAGCCGTTCCCCTCACGGCGGCGCGGTGCGGTGATGCAGCAATGCAGCTGGACCCCAAGGGAGCAGGTAGGTGGTGAGAAGAGCCGTTCCCCTCACGGCGTAATGTGAAAGTTTTCAGCGTGCACTGGGCACATTGCTGAAATGGAGACCAGGTCTGTGACCTTAAAACCGAGGTGTCCCAGTAGAACTCGGTCTCCAAGATCCTCACAGCCAGGGCTGAAAACCACAATCGCAGGAGTGACCTCAGTTTTGTCGAGTTTTCAGAGGGAGTGGAGGTTGTACACCCAAGGTATTCCTGGGACTATGGCTTAAATCATGGCTTGACCCCACCTGGCTGGCGACCTGATTTACAATCACATGAACACATTGGTCTCTGTGACCTTGAAACTACTCCCTCGGCTCCCCACCCCATCTGCTGATCGACAAGATCCTGAACTATCCAAACAGGGACATGATTATGAAAGAGACATGGACCTAGGGCCAACTTCTATATCAATGGTGTTTCTGGACTACAACAGGTGGTTCAAGCTCAATGCAAAAGGTACGATCAGGTGAAACAAAAACAGAAAGCCATGGAGCGGCAATACATGCTTCTATTTCCAGCGCGCTTCAGGGTTATTTCTAGGGCAAATCCCATTTCTTTTATATGCTGGACGAGTGCTGAAAGCCCCCTGCCTCCCAATCAACCACCATCCTGGCCTGATCGCTTGACTCACGGACACAAGGCTGAGACGGTGTTTGAACGTGCCACTCACAGGCGAAAGAAATGACCCTGAAGGGACCGCCGAGATCGCACATGTGCCTCAGCTACCTCAGACTCAGAGAAGAGGGTATCTCTCACAAAAAAAGGAGGATAATGTTGTGAAGGCCTCAGCGTCGATTGCGCCAGTTGACAGTTATCAACTAACACTATAGCACAAAGCGGACAAGAAACTAATTGATTGGGCTATACTAGTGTGAGCCAGAACCATCTTATCGATTTAGGAGCTCTTGAGACTGGGGCCATTGGCTGGAGGCTTGATGGGTGGGCTCTGTGACTGTCCACTGTTATGACGAGGTTTCAGTTTGGGTGACAGATGTCTAGTTTGTTACACGTTTTTTGAGCAGTACCAGATCAGGCATTTATGTTATACACCACCACACTCCCCAAGGCTCCACCAAAGCCCCCTCTTCTACATTAGAGTGCGCTGGGAGGCAACCAAAGCCTCGCAATGCCCATGGGGTGACCCACAGCCCAACACGTTCCACACAGCTCACCATGAGGGCATTCATGACTATGACAAGCAAAGTTAACAGATTGCTGGACCATGTAAAGCACGGATCTGTTCAGCAGTTATCTATGGATATGGCCCTCTTGGTTAGGTATGGGCACACCAGAGTATACCACGTTGGTTTTGACCATGGCTCCAAGGGAGTAGCAATCTGTCCACATAACTCATTCCCTATGGCGGCATCCCGTGTGAGCCAAGATATTTTAGGGTAGTTCATACTGGTGGAGGGTTGGGTTGAGGGCTCGCTTATATGTCCCCCCCCCCACAGTTTGCGACCTCCACACTGTGATCACTTCGCAACTTCATACTACCTCTCCCTACTGGCCGACACATCATGAGGTGTGACTTCAGTGATGTCCTGGGCCATTTAGACTTCTTTTGAATGCATTCTGCAGAGCCCAGGAAGGGCAGGGGACTGGCCTGCTGGGCCCGAGCTTGGGACTCTGCGACACCTGGCGTGTTTGGTGCCCCACAACATGGGAATACACACACGTTGGCAGCTCATGGCTTACTCTTTCAGATAGTTTTTTTTACTGGCCGCAGCTGACTTTTTATATAAGAGATGATCTTTGATCCTCACCAGGGGCATATTGGACCAGGCACCAATCACCCTTCTCAACGCTTGGTTTCTTACTGACCGACAACTCACATAGGCCCTGGAAACAGAACAAGAAGCTTTCCTTAACACCAACCAAGGGATTGTGGACGCCCCATGGATACTATGAGAGGTTTGTAAGGTCACTATGCGGGGGAACACCTTGTTCTCGTTTCAGAGGACAGGCCCAAGAAGCCCTGTCCTGTATAGCACAGCTAGAAATCTCAATTCTAAAACTCGAAACCTACAATAGAGGCAATCTGCCAGAGTTACTTAAACGACGTCTACCCATAGAGAGAGCCGACCTGTGCCAACTATGTTTGGATGATGCCCGTATGTGTCGGGAGGCCTCGGCCACAAGGCTATATGACTGGGGCTCAACCTTACTGAAGAAATATGCGTTAGAAGAGGCCCTGACGGAGGAGGAGCTCGGCAAAGACCTAGCTGATCTCAACTTGAGAAAAAAACCCTGGCCCAGATTGGTTTCTCACAGAATACTATTGCTGGAGGTGAACACACATTTTAAAACCCATTTTGCGATGCTCATGGAGGTGGCTGACCAAGGTCATTTTCCTGCCGGAAATAGCCCTGCCACTATAGAGGTCTTACTGAAACCCCGACAAGCCCTCTGATCAGGGTGCATCTTATTGACCATCTAATGTATTAATACCACGGTTAAGATGCTTGCCAAACTACTAGAGAGATGCCTGACATGGTCCTCAATAGACTAATCCAACAGGATCGATGCAGGGTTATTTCAAGAAGAAGCACCAGACACTGTATCCGCAGGGTCCATCTTGACCCAGATTCAAAGGCTTTAAGTGTGCCACAGCCCTAATGCTCCTCGACTCTGAGGAGGACTGGGCCTTTCTCCAGGAGATGCTGGTCAAAAAGAATCTAGGAAACAGGGACAATGAGACCTGGCACCCTGCCCTACCGATCCAGCACCTGAGTTTTCACTAACTGGGGATCCATATGACATGGGAGCCAGCCTCAGCCGTTGGGTCTAAGCTGATCTATACAGATGGATTACTTTTCCGGTCAACGCACTGGGGTAGGTAGCCCTAAATTAAATGATGGTCCTACTGTGGCTCCTTCATATACTTCAGAATTTACCCTTCTCCATCCTGAACCACTGGTTCACTACAATAACATCCCAAGCATGGAGATTTCTTTGGGTCGAAAACACCCCCAAGTTTGCCTCTGACAAATGTGTCCGTTCAACCTTTGACAGGGGTCTTGCCTTGGCCAACATCTGTCTCTACTACTGGGCTATGCATACGATTAAGATGAATGACTGGACATGTGGTGGTTGGATGGATCCATCTTGTCGGATGGAGGTGTCTCTACTAGGCTTTAATAACCTTATAGGTATGTTGTTCGGCACTTCAGTCACTCAGTCGCTCCCGGAAATCACCAGAGTGGTCTTCCGGACACGACGTGCTGCCTTGAGATGGACGGAGAGGGACAAGAGGGTGATGTGGAAACCCCTCTATGGCCGGGCAGATGTCTGATACAGACAGTGGGCCTGGAGGGAATCCAGGGATGGGACAATATTGGGGTATCACGCCTTGGTGACATTTGGGAGGGTGACTACCTAAAATCCTTCCAAGACCTTCAATCAGAAATCTCCCATAACAAATCACAATGTTTCTGTTATTTCCAACCCCAGCACGCTCTCTCTGGATATCGGGAGGCGCTAGATTCTAGCCCTCTGGAAGCCCGGCTGCTACTCTGCCCACTGATCAGGGGTGGGCTCTCCCATATTTATAAAGCCCTGGTTAACCATGCCCCTTGAACTCTGGAGACCCTGAGGGAGGGATGGTTGGATCCGATAGAGGAGGCTGACTGGAGGGAGGCATGCATAGCTCCCCTAACCCTAACAATTTCAGCCAGATTGTGCATTGTCCAACTTAAATACCTACTTTGTACTTACTACACACCCAATCGTTTATGGAAAGCCAATAAACTTTCATAAACCCAACCTGCGCCAGATGTCATGGAAAAGTGGGAGACTTCTACCACATGGTATGGCGGTGCCCTATTATCCAGTCATATTCAAGACCCTGTTAAGGGTCCTGGCCCAAACACTGGAGGCATCGCCCACAGTTGTGCTGCCTGGCTTGGTAGATGAGTTGGGAAGCGCAAGGGGGTGTCCAGCCTTACTGGGTCTAGGTACGTTGATGGCTAAAAGGAACATTGCCAAATATTGGCAGTAAACAGATGCTCCACCCCTGAAGAAAGGAAGGCTGAGCATGGACTGCTAAGCTAAATTGGAGGAACCAATTTATTTAGCCGGAGGATGCCCTAAGAAGCACCCGAAGATATGGGGAAAGTGATGGCCATACTATGGACTGTACACTGCAGATTCTGAACTCGTGGGAATGAAGGGTTAATTGTAGATAGCAATGCTATCAATACTGGGACTCCCTGTGTGGACCCGTTATGATTATACTTGCTCTTTTTTTGCTTATAGTCTAAAGAATAAATTGTTGTTGTTAAAAAAAAGGAAATCTCATCACAGCAGGTGATTTATACAAGGACGGTTGGTCTGGCAAACATAGAAGGGGCCAACACATAACCTTTAATACTGCCACCTGCAAGATCTTCCTTGGCCAAAGTTAAAACAAGCAGAAGGATGTTTGACAGTTTTGCTTGTAAGGGGTCAGTCTTCTGAACGCCACTCCAGACCACAAATTTGTTCAAGCATCCAGCAAAAATGGATTTCAGGAAGGGAGCCTAGCGCTTCAGGCGGCAGATCAAATGCAGTACGTTGCTGCCACTCAATCTCCATAAATGTAGGTACATATTGTGCAGATTCAGGTGGAGAACCATGTCCTGTTGCTGCAAAAGGACATCCTTGTAAATTGGTAGGTTGCTTGGAGGACAGATGCTCATGCCCAGAAGAGCCAGCTACCACAATCTCTTATCCCAATCCAGAGATGCTAGAATGACTTGGGCCAAGTTTTCTTGATCTTCTGCAGAACTTGAGGTGAGAGAGGTGGGGCAGAAAGGACTGGAGTCCTGTGTTCCATACCAACTGGCATGCATCTTAAGACTTTTTGTTCTTGTGAAAACTTTCGGCACTGCACGTTTTTGATTGTGACGAGAAGATCTAACTAGAGTACTCCCTACAAGGAGCAGCCTGTGCAGGTAAGAGCGGTGGGGAACTCGACAGATGACGATGAGGGGAAATGAAATAAATAATTAATTTTCCCTTGTCGTAGTCTGTGAGGTTCACCCCACCACCCCGCCGCAGTGCTTTTATCTAAACGGGCTGTCCTGCTCCCTACTGGAAGATGCCCTGTGTAGCCTGTGGCTTTAGATGCCACTCATGATTTGCCAGACATCATTTGCTCAGTTAATCAACTTTGGCATAAAGGGACCCTGCCAGGTGGTTAGCGATAAGGAAAATGCCATGGCGTTCCAGCCATCTACAGAGGCACAAAGACTCTGGATACATAGACCAGGACCCCTCTTCAACAACTTCCTGCAGTACCACATGGCGGTGACGTTATCTGGGAGAACATGGAACCAGCCTCCTCTTGGTGGATGGCAGAACTTTTTCAGAGACACACGAATGGCTCGCAACTCTAACAGGTTGATGGGGAGCCAGTCCTCTGCCCAAGACCAGAGTCCCTTGATCTCCAGCTTTCCCAGATGATGTTCATAGACCAGCAAGGAATTGTCCATCGCCCCCATCAGCTCTGGATTTGGAAGGGAGAGGGGCCTGCAGTTCGACCAATTGTGTTTGAGAAGGCACCACTGAAGATCTGGAGCGGTCTCTTCAGAATAGCATCAATCAGATTGCCTTGATGATGGGCCCAATGGAGCTTCAAATTACATTGCAGAGCATGCATATGCCACCTGGTTTGGCTGATGAGGAGGATGGAGGAGGCTAAGAAGTTGCTCTCACCATGATAAAGGATTTAGCATGAAATATTGGTATTATAGCCCGACTCAATGAGGTGGAAGGAAAGCCCTAAACTCCGCTGTTTCCGAGATTGCTCCAATGAACGGAAGCCTCTGTGAATACGTTAGGTAGGAGTTCAGCTTGTTAATAGTGAACTCCAATGAGGTCAAGAGATTTGCCATTGTAGTCCAAGACTGACTGTTGCATACCCACCTTCAACACCCACTCGTCAAGGTACAGAAATACTCATATCTTTGCCATCTGAAGAGGGGCCCCGGCCACTAGAATCACTTTCATGAACACACAAGGGGAATAGTGAGGCCGAAAAGGAGCACAAGAAACTGTGAATGCTTCTGGCGAATATTGTACCACAGATAACATCTGTGTGAATGCAGGACGGTATTGGAAAATACTGGTCCTGCACGTCTCAGGACACCATCATGAAGCCTTGCTTCAGAACAAACAGGATCTGGCCTAGTGTGAGCACTGAATTTGTCCTTCCGCAGAAAGGTATTTAAAGGCCAGAGATCCAAAATAGGCTTGAGGCCCCTGTTCTCTCAAACGACAAAACAGCGAAAGTAACAACTCTCTCATCTTTCAGAGTCTGGAAACCTCTAGATAGTACCCTTGAAGAGCAACAACCGCATCTTTTGTACCAGAATGGGCTGGTGCTCACTTAAAATCTGCCAAACGCATCACTTGTAATAGTATCAACAGCTGCTTGCTGGACATCTGCTCCAGTGTTGAAGCAATAGTGAGAGGAAAATTAGAGCATAGCTATTTTTAACTATTTCTAAGACGCAGTGGTCTGACATTATTAATTGCTAACCTAGGAGCAAATGTCAAATCCTGCCCCCCAGCGGTTGGGTATATGCTTCTAAAGGTAAACTAAAGTGGTTAGGTGGCTGAAGCAGAAGGAGAAGAGGAATTGGAGGACTGAAGTCCAAGCTAAACAGCATGATACCTTCAAGACGCACGTCCACCACACCGAGCGCTGACTTTGGGAAGCGACTTGTTTTCAAGTACCTTTGGATCTGAAAAGCACCTGCCGCCGCGTTTCTTGCCCCCAACAATTTTCATGCAACAATAAAGGTGTCAAAATAACTACAGTGATTAATGTTCCTCCTTGAGAGAATTCGGGCTTTTGCCTAGTGGCAGTTTTGACTCATAATAAAGTAACGCAGAGGGTCAATATGCCTTCTGCAAAGCACATGTACTATGCAGTTCACATAGTGCCTATATTGTAGCTAGTTCAGTGGGTTGCTGCTTTTGTCAGCGAGATCCTTTTATTACTTGCAGTTATAGGTTAAAATCCTAATATAGAACAGTTAGCTATTACGTGTCATCAAAGATCTGCACGGTATGGGTTAGAGAGTTATGATTTTTCCCCAGTCTTTCATTATCCGAATGTTGTAAAAAGGGTTAATTTGGTTAGCAGGGGCGGCTCCTCTGCTCTGAACACATAAGAAAAATAAAATGACAATCAAACAATTTTATTGTCATTTTAATTTTCACTTGTAGTCTGCGACAGCGAGTCTTGGACAAGGCGGGCCACGTCTCCGTGTCAGCCCGAGGGGAGTGGTAGTAGGTACTGAAAGTGCGCATGTTGGTTTGGCTGGCCGTGCACTGCCGGACAAACCAAAAAGAACGCTTTGATATCTCCAGGCTGCTCCTGGAAGATATCATCAGTTCTCAGAGCGCAGGCTCCCAGTCCCCACGGAACATTAAACTGATCCACTTCGCCAATTTCCTGCACTTCTCTAATGCAGGGGATAATTGCATGAAAGAAGTGCTGGGATTGCTTGGGAAGTCTGGGAGCCTGTGCTCCTGGGGATTGTGGTGCCAGGAGCAGCAAGGGGCGGTACTTAGAGGGAGCGTAAGAGCGTGGGCCGGCAGTGAAAGGAAAGTGTTGAAACTTTTCCCCCAACCCCCTGTGCTGCCTACCCAAGTAGGATTACCAGCAGCTGCTGTTGGGTAGATATTAATTCTTATTAGTAAAAACAACCCCCAAACATCGTGATATGTTTTCAATTCGGAGTTTGTGTTTTTCCAGACCAAGCATTCTTAAACTACACTGCCTACCATTATAGAGGATATGTGGCACCTACACCTTGTAGTCCTCTGTCTTATGTGTAACATTTCCAAAACAATGGTTTAGACATCTATGATTCACTGTCTCTGTGTAATTTGTGTGTGATGTAAAGTGCTATGACACCCTACACTGGTATGAGTGGCGCTATAAAACAAAAGAAATTGAGGTGATCCGTGGCAGAGGTGGTCATTGGGGGTGCCAACAAACACTGGGGCACGGGGCGCCACCAGCACTAAAGCCGGCCCTGGGTGCGCGATAAGGCTCTCTCGGTTGAGATGCTAGGTGAAAAAAGCCTGGTCACCAGGCGCAGGTTGGTGATGTCTGGCCACCTGCCTATTCACAGGCAGACAAGAACAAGGTTTTTACCAGGCAGCCATTAAAGTATCAGTGAAAACATTGTTAAATAGAAGTAAAGGCTCAGAAGTAGCTGGCCCAGGTTGCAAGATCTTCGTAAGGACATTTGATGTGGTCTCAGAAGGAAGCTGCAAATCTAGTGCCTCAGTTGCCCTTTTGACCACAACGCAAAAAAGGAGCGCTTGTCCGTGCTTGGCCCAAGTAGTCAGTCAGGCTCTGGCGAGGAGTCAAGCCATCTGTCATTCTGTAAATCAATGTATAAGGCATCATAAGTATACTGAGGTGGAGCAAGCCATCCCCATCATCCTGAAGTGCCCTCAGCCCTGGCATTGAATCAGAGTTCTTTCTCTGCCATGCCTTTCTCTCACACTTGCACTCACCTGCCTCCTCATTCTCTTCACTACCCTTTCTCTCTTTGCCACATCATCCTTTCTCGCTCTCTCTCACTCCCACCCATCTCCCTCCACTTTTTCGGTTTCAACAACCTCTCTTTAAAACACAACCTCCTGTCTCTCCATCTCACCCTTAACTCTCTCCATCTCACCCACTTCTGTCGGGCTTAGCTTAATTGCTGCCGCCTACAAGGTAATCATTTTGTGTATATAAAGGAAGCTTGAACTGCTTCCATCAGGCAGTTGTTCCTGTGTGGGAGTACGTAAATGGGCCTTGCAATCCCTGTGCCTGGATACAGTGTGTGTATGGAGAAGATCCATGAAGACCTAGGGCACCTGACATTGTAAAGGCTTTTTTGACTTTTGAAGTCGGTGACAGTGTTTACTGCCCGATACAATTTAGCATTTGTTCATTATGCTCCTCTCCGATTACCTTTTTTTCTCATTATCATAATCCTTTATCAGCTTCATCCTCCACACTCTCCTTTCCCTACTCCTCTCCCTCTACTCACCTTTCATCTCTTTTTCAGTTGAGGTTTATCAGTCATCCTATTCCAATCACCCACGTTGCTCATTGTTCTCCTGCTATATCCCCATTCAACCACCTCTAACATCATCGTCATCATATTCTCTACTTTATGAAGCATATCAGTGTCCTACTCCTCTCTAATCAGCCCTTCTATCTTATTTTTTCTCTTCTCTTTTACTCACTACTTTACTCTTATTTCATCTATCTCTTTCCTTGCCATTTTTTTCTTATCCTTTCTTTTTTTCCCCAGCCTCATTTTTTCTTTCTTCACACTCTCCTCTAATTACCCTCCATTTCTTATCTCTGCACCAATTCATCACAATTTTCTCTTGTCAAGATTCTATACTTTTTTTTTACGAAGTTCACTACCCTTTAGAGTCAAAGGGCCAGATTCACAGAACTAACTTAAGACAAAATCCTAAACCATTTACTCATTTTGGTATTCACAGAAGGCACTTATGATTGATGAGTAAGTGCCTTCTGTGAATACCAAAATTAGTATGTGCCTTCTGTGAATACCAAAATGAGTAAGTGCCTTCTGTGAATACCAAAATAGTAGTAAGTTTAGGATTTTTTCTTAAGTTAGTTCTGTGAATCGAGCACGAAGTGAGGAATCTGTGGACCCACGTTTTTCAGAACTTCTGACAAATGGACACCACCACATCCTCAGCTGCCAGTTAATGGACAGTTAATACAATTAGTGGTCTAACCCTGTTATTTACTCTGTATTCCATCATCATCATCATTCCTTTATTTCGCATTATTTCAATGGATAAAAGTACAAACATTGGTATAACAACATACATTACATATCAGTTAAAAGATCCTATGTAAAATCATTAATATCATCCTAAAAACAAGTAGCTATTACAAAATACATCTACTTCCCGTTACGATAAAAGAATAAATTAATCAGCATATCTGAGGAGATAGGTGTCTGCTCTTTGCTACAACCCGCAAATTAAAGCATATGCATAGCATACGTGGGAATTACTTAGCTGTTAAATGAAATGCATTCAGTTAAAATCTATTAATATATAAATACGAATGCATGTCTGTCTGCTTATCCTTAAGGCATTACTACACCATTCATCCGATCGGCATGAAACTTTGGGAAGTTGTTGAGTACACTCCGCGAAGGTTTCTGGCAACAACAAAAAAATAGAAAACATTTGTTAAATATCGGCCCCCCGGCCCCTCATAATCTTTCCAATACTGAATGTTTACAGTTTCCGGTGCGACTCGCTTTTGCAATGACCATCAACAAAGCACAAGGACAATTGCTGCAAGTGTGTGGACTAGATTTGGAGAATCCGTGCTTCTCACATGGACAACTGTATGTGGCCAGCTCACGCGTCTGAAAACCTTCTGATTTATTTGTGTACGCACCAGACGGAAAAAAAAAATACTGTGTATCCACAAGCACTCGAATAAATAAACAGAATTAAAACAACACTTTAAAATGTTTTCCATATTAAAATGAATAAGTTTCAATAAAAATGACACAATCTAAATTGAATGTGATCATAACAAGTTTCCTTAAATTTCCTTTCTTCTGAGATCGCAGCAACGCGCGACGGGTAAGCTAGTCTATATATATAAAAACGAAAGTATGTCTGTCTGTCTCTTTGTCCTTTATGCATTACTACACCATTCATCCGATCCCCATGAAACTTTGGGAAGTTGTTGAGTACACTCCAGCGAAGGTTTCTGTCAAATAAAAAAATTAAAAAATCGGCCCCCCAGGGCCCTCAATCTTTCGAATACTGAAATAGACAGCGAATTTGCGAGCATCGTCCACAGTTATGACCCCTAAACGGAAATCGATTGATCAATCTACATCAGAAGCACGAAAGAAAAAGGCATTACGAGCTTCAGAAACAGATGAGCAACGGGAAGCAAGAATAGAAGCTGTTCGAATACAAACTGCTCAAGCTCGTAATTCTCAAACGAACGAGGAACGACAATCAAGATTGGAAGCCACGACAATCAAGATTGGAAGCCAATCGGGGACGCACTGCTCAAGCCACACATAGAAATGTTTTCAAAAATAAAATGAATAAGTTTCAATAACAATGACACAATATAAATTTAATGTTATCATAACGAGTTTCCTTGAATTTCCTTTCTTCTGAGATCGAGGCAACTCGTGACGGGTAAGCTAGTCCTATATAAAATCAATTGATATATCATCCTAGAAACAAGCGGCTATTGCAAAATGCATCTACTTCCTGCAATTTTAAGAAAATCTATTTATCTACACATCTGAAGAGATAGGTGTCTGTGCTTTGCTACAGCCCATAGGAAAGAATTAAGAGCATAGCACACAAGGGGTCATCCAGCCGTTGAATAAAATACGGAGCGGGTCTACATTGCTTAAATTTATATTTACGTTACATAGGGACTAAAAAAAGTGCTACATTGGGGGCCATAGGAAGAACAAAAGAATATGATATCTAAGTAGTTTGTAATGCTATTTCATCACATTGACATAAGTGGATATTAACCAGAAAACTATACATTAACGGAATATAATTTAAACAAAACCTCAAAGTATATTGATGTTGGGGATTCCGAACAAAAGACAGATATGATTTTATTCCACCGTTTATGGGAGGGAGCAGACCATAGAGGTTTATTGTACTTTTCACTTTGTTTATCTCCCATCTATTCCTGATGCTATTGATGGTAAAATCTTTTTTAGTTTGATCTTCGAGAAGCTAACACACAGCTACAGTGCATCAAACAGCACTGGAAGGTCTAGTGCAGTCAGTGTTGTCTCTATATATTTCAACCAGGGGATCTTATAAGCATAATCCAATTTTAGACAATCCCTGAGAACCTGCCTGATCTAATTGTACGCAGTCCCTTTTCCATATTGAGAGCCATAATAATAATGGAGCCAATCTGATTGAATTCTCTATATATGGCAGGTCCAATTACACAGGGGAAATATAAATTGAACAAGTGCGGGGCAAGGAAAGAGTTATCTTACAAAATGCTTCCTCCACCCACTGTAAAGGGTCTACATCAGTTGATTCCTAAATTGCTGCCCCATATTTAGAACTAACCTTAGCTTTCGCTAGATGGAATATGCTACTTACCAGTATGCATCTGTTCTTGGCATAGAGGGCTGCAGAGTGGTACATTATGAATAGATCGCCATCTGGTGTTGGGCTCGGATGATTGCACTTTGTTTTTCTCTTGGAGAGTCTTTTGTATCTTGGTGACTCCTCCCTTGGTTGGTAGTGCGCATGGGCATCGGCTCCATCCTTAGATTGTTTTGCCATAGTAGGGTTAGATGGAGTAGTATAGTAGAATACAGATAAGAGTGCCCATGTAAGTGTATCTAAATAAGATAATGTTGGAACAGACACAGGTTTCCGGGGAGGGTGGGAGGGCATGTACCACTCTGCAGCCCTCTATGCCAAGAACAGATGCATACTGGTAAGTAGCATATTCCGTTCGAGGCATATGGGCTGCAGATGGTACATTATGAATAGACTATACAGCAGTTCTCTCCCTAGCGGTGGTCGCCCGTGTCTGTTGCAACTGTCTGAAATAATGTTTTTAATACTGCTTGTCCCACTCTAGCTTGTTGTGTTGTGTGCACATCTACACAATAGTGTTTTGTGAAGGTGTGCGGTGTAACCCAGGTAGCCGCTTTGCATATGTCATCTAATGGAATGTTTCCCAGAAATGCCATAGATGCTCCTAGTTTACGTGTAGAGTGAGCTCTAGGAGGAACAGTTAATGTTCTCTTTGCCTTTAAGTAGCATATTTGAATGCATTTTACAATCCATCTGGCAATGCCCGCTTTGGAGATGGGATTGCCTTTATGTGTGGGAGAAAACGCAACAAATAGCTGTTTTGTCTTTCTGAAAGTTTGTGTTCTTTCTATATAGTACAATATAGCCCTTCTAACATCCAGTGTATGTAGGGCTCTTTCAGCTACTGTTTGTGGTTTTGGAAAGAAAACCGGTAATTCCACTGACTGATTGATGTGGAATGCTGAAATAACCTTCGGTAAGAATTTTGGGTTTGTTCTAAGAACCACTTTATTTTGGTGTAGCTGCATAAATGGTTCTTGAATCGTAAAAGCCTGCAGTTCACTTACTCTTCTAAGTGACGTGATAGCTATGAGGAAGGCCACCTTCCATGTGAGGAATTGTATTTCGCACCTATGCATAGGTTCAAATGGTGGCCCCATAGTCTGGTAAGCACTATGTTAAGATTCCAGACTGGGGAAGGTGGTCTTCTTGGTGGAATGACTCTTTTGAGTCCTTCCATGAAAGCTTTAATTGCTGGTACTTTAAACAGTGACAGATGTTGCCTGTTTTGTAGGTACGCCGCTATGGCTGCGAGATGAACTGTGATAGAGGTATATGCTAGGTTATATTGCTGTAAGTGTAATAAATAGCAAATGATTTGTTTAGTGGATGCGTCCAGAGGGTTGATGTGCTTACTGTTACAGTGTATAGCAAACCTCTTCCATTTTGCTGCATAGCATGCTCTGGTGGTAGGACGTCTTGCTTGTTTAATGATTTCCATGCATTCTGGTGGTAAATCTAAATACCGAAACTCTATGACCTCAGGAGCCAGATCGCTAGGTTCAGTTGTTTGGGATCTGGGTGCATTATTTCTCCATGGTTCTGTGTAAGATGCATGGGTAATAACCTTAGCTTTTGATGTGGTACTTGTGAGAGTTGTAGCAGCGTGGTGAACCACGGCTGTCTTGCCCACGTGGGTGCCACTAGTATCATTGTCATTGAGTGTTGCTGCAGTTTCCGCACCAGTAATGGAATTAGTGGTAGAGGAGGGAACGCGTAAGCAAATTTGTTGGACCAATTTATCCACAGTGCATTGCCCTGGGACCTTTGGTGTGGGTACCTGGATGCGAATTCTTTGCATTTTGCGTTCTGATGATTGGCAAACAGATCTATCTCTGGTTGCCCCCATTTTTGGAAGAATGGCTGTAGTATTTGGTCGTGCAGCTCCCATTCGTGTACTTGTTCTGACTGTCTGCTTAGGATGTCTGCTATTTGATTTTGAACTCCTGGTAGGTGTTCCGCTAACAGGTAGATCTTTTGAGGAATGGCCCATCTCCATATGTCCTGTGCTAGTCTGGACAGTTGGAGAGAGTGTGTGTCCCCCTGTTTTTGAATATAATACATTGCAGTCATGTTGTCTGTTCTGATCAGGACTGCTTTGCTTGTTATTTGCATTTTGAAAGCTTTTAGTGCTAGAAATATTGCTAATAGTTCTAGGTAGTTGATGTGCAGTTTCTTTTGCTGCACACTCCACTTCCCCTGTACTGTGTATCTGTCCATATGCGCTCCCCATCCGGAGAGCGATGTGTCCGCTGTTATTATTACTTGTGGAATTGGCTCTAGGAACGACCGTCCCTTGGAAATGTTTTCTGTGTTCCACCACTTCAGAGAGCGATACGTCCGGTCGTTTACCAACACCAGATCTGTAATCTGACCTTGAGCCTGATTCCACTGTGTCGCTAGACACTCTTGTAGTGGGCGCATTTGTAGTCTGGCATGTGGTATTAGCAGTATGCAGGAGGACATCATGCCTAATAGTTGCATAAACACTCGTGCTGGTAGTGAGTGTTGTGGTTGAAATCTTTGTATTAACCCGACCATTGTCTGTACTCTGATTGGGTTGGGGTATGCTATTGCCTTTTCTGTGTCTACTGTAGCCCCCAGGTATTGCTGAATCTGGTTTGGTTGCAGGTGTGATTTTTTGTAGTTCACCGTGAACCCTAGGTGGTGCAGCAATTGAATTGTCTTCTGTGTGTTGTGAAGACATTCTTCCTTTGATTTGTCCTTTACTAGCCAATCGTCCAAGTATGGGAAGACATGTATTTGTTGTCTTCTTAGGTGTGCTGCCACCACAGCTAGGCATTTTGTGAAAACTCTCGGTGCTGTTGTGACACCGAACGGAAGGACTTTGAACTGATAGTGTTGTCCTTCTAACACAAACCTTAGGTATTTTCTGTGGGCTTTGTGAATTGGGATATGAAAGTAAGCGTCTTTTAGATCCAGTGTAGAAAGAAAGTCCCCTTTCTTCAGTAAAGGGAGTACTTGTTGGAGCGTGACCATGTGGAAGTGCTCCGAATTTATGTAAGCATTGAGAGGTCTGAGGTCTAATATTGGTCTTAGGGACCCGTCCTTTTTGGGGATCAGGAAGTATAGAGAGTATACTCCTGTTCCTTGTTGATCTTTTGGGACCTTCTCTATTGCATGCTTTTGTAGAAGTGCTAGAACTTCTTCTCTTAACAATGTCAGATGATCTTGACTCATTGGACGCTGTTTGGGGGGGATGTTTGGTGGGGTAGCTGTGAGTTCTAGGCAATAACCATGTTGGATAATTTGTCTCACCCACTTGTCTGACGTGATGTTCTCCCAGACAGGTAGGAACTGTGATAGACGTCCCCCGACCGGTGTTATATGGTCTGGGGGGAGTTCTATGAAGTCACTGTTTTGGTGTTGAGGCGTTGCGGTTGTTATTATTTCCGCGGCCTCTACCCTTATTGTTGTTACCTCTGTAACTGCCTCTTGAATTACCTCTGGGTGATGTTGGTGTGAAAGATGTGGATTGCTGATTCGTTCCTGTGTTCTTTGAGCCCCCTCTATAGGTGGATCTACGAAAGGAACCTCTGTGTGTTGGCTGTTGCAATGCTCCCATTGACTTAGCCGTTTCCGTATCTTTCTTCATTTTTTCTAATGTCTCGTCCGTGCTTGAACCAAACAATGTTTTCTGATCAAATGGTTTGTTCAGTAGTGCTGTTTGTACTTCTTGTTTGAATCCTGAGATTCTAAGCCATGCGTGCCTTCTTAGCATGACACTAGTGTTAATAGACCTTGCTGCAGTGTCCGCTGCGTCTAATGCACACTTAATGGAAGTATTAGTTATTATTTTACCTTCCTGTATAAACTGATCTGCCTTCTTCTGATGTTCTTTTGGGAGATGTGTGAGAAGTTTCTCTAACTCATCGTAATGTGCCCTGTCGTACCGTGCGAGTAGTGCTTGTGTATTGGCTATACGCCAGCTATTCGCTGCCTGTGATGCTACTCTTTTGCCTGATGCATCTATTAACTTCGACTCTTTATCTGGTGGAGGAGCCTCTCCTGTAGATAATGAGTTTGCTCTTTTACGAGCGTTTGAGACCACCAGCGAGTCTAGAGGTACATGCCCTCTAATAAATATTGGGTCCTTTGGAGCCGCTTTGTATTTTTTATCAATTCTTGGGTTTAACACCCTGGCTCTCACTGGGTTTTCGAATATTTCCTCTGTGTGAGTAAGAAGACCCTTCAGCATAGGAAGAGTACCTGATGTTCTCTGTGCATTAGGTAGAGTCTCTAACAAGAAATCCTCTATTTGAGGTTCTGTATGCATATCTAGTTTGTGATATTTTGCTGCCCTATTAATGAGCTGCACAAACCCTGTGTTATCATCAGGTGGTGAAGGCTTTGAGGGATATAGCTCTGGGTCGTTGTCCTCATCTGACCCTACATCATAATTTTCCCATGGATCCTCCTCATCTGGGATAGTTTCGTCATCCCCTTGAGGTTCTCCCTCCCCTAGATCACCGTCTACATCTGACTGAGGTGTAGCTGGTCTTGGTGTGGAAGGTGTAGGAATATTTGGCCTATTGTGAGGAATAGGAGAAGAGGGTGTGACTCTAGGACGAGGAGAAGCAGGAGGAGTTATATTCGTCCCCATTGTTCTCTTTTTTGAAGGAAGAGGTTTATCTTCTGACTGTTCACTCTTTCTCTTCTTCGTGACCACTTTCCCAGTTTGTGGATCAATAAACAAGATCTTTTGTTTGGGATCTGTCTGTTGCTCCTGAATCGGTACCGAGGGTCCTGGTTCCGAGAGCTGTTTTTGTTTTTGATCGTCAGATCTTGTTGTTTTCGATACTGAATGTCTGCTCGATTCCGACTTTCTGGGTATCGAGTGTCTTTTGGGCGATAAATCATATTTATGTTTCGACATGGAATGTTTCGATACCGAGCTCTCCTTTGTATGTAGCCTCGGTGCCGAAGTCGATGTCGCCCTTTTCTCGGATCCGACATGGTGGGAGTCCGAGTGTTTCGGTTTCAGTTTTGGTTTCGTTGCCGGGCCCGAGGGCGGGGCGTCGGAAACTTTTTTCAGCGGTTTGACCGGGCCCGAGGGCGGGGTCGTTACCGCACGGGGTCGGTTTTTCGGTAAGGGGACGTCGTCACTCACGGTTTGTTGCTCGAAGAGTTCTTCGACCTCCGACTGGTCCCCTTCCGACCCCGACTGGTCCTCTTCTTCCTCGATTTGTTCGTCTCCGAACAGCTCCGGGATCGCCTCCGCCTGCATTCTGGAAACCTCGTGTCTTCGAGCTCGGCGATTTCTAATCGTTAGCTTGGAGGAGAATGCTGCGCAGGCTTCGCAGTCCCTGGATTCGTGTTCAGGCGATATACAGAGGTTGCACACCTCGTGTAGGTCCTTGTGTGGGAACTTAGCACCACACGTTGGACATTTTTTGAATGGAGTCCTTTCCATGGACTCCGGGCTTGACTGCGTCGAGAAAGGCTTCCTTTTCTTCGACGTAGATCCAAGTTTTTCTCTTCTATTTTGAATTTGTAACGCGTCGGAATGGAATGAACGCGTTCGATAACAATACCGTCGAATTGGAAAGGGAATACGCGCCGAAAAATCACTTTCTTCTGAAGTTGATCTGGAGCGTCTCGATCTTCATCCGAACCCGATGGCGGAAAAAAACAATCTAAGGATGGAGCCGATGCCCATGCGCACTACCAACCAAGGGAGGAGTCACCAAGATACAAAAGACTCTCCAAGAGAAAAACAAAGTGCAATCATCCGAGCCCAACACCAGATGGCGATCTATTCATAATGTACCATCTGCAGCCCATATGCCTCGAACATATATTTAGAATTTCAGGGATAGGTTTAGATCCCATTTTTTTGTAATCTTTGAGATTGCCGCAATAACATTTTCCAAGAGGCGCGTTCTATTTTTAACTATATTTTTCCATGAACGGTTTCTATTGGAAAGCACCCCCAGATAGGAAAATGTATCAACCACTTCCACCCTTTCAAAATACGCCAAAACACAATTATTTGAAGCTAACTTCACTGTGTTTTTCATCAAGGTTCTGGGACACCTAGAAGATCAAAATTTTATAATGATGGCAAGACATACAAATGTAATACAACACCTGCTGTCCTAATCTTGTGTCAAAGATGAAAAGCTGAGTAGCAATGCTTAAACGTATGAAGCCACAGATTGTAGGAACCTTTGTGCAGCAAGTGCAGAATACCTTTATATTATCTTATTGGTTTTGGACTGAGGGGTTACCTCACCATATAATCCATTTCTATCTATGTGACACAAAGCGAGAATTTGTTGGGAGAGAATACATGCTCATTTCTCTGCACCCCAAAGGATAGTGTCTGTGCCTTAAATTCCTTCAAATTATGTTAGTCTCAGCGAGCACCCCTGGAGATTAAGAGTAGGCTGGAAAGTGCCATTACACAATGCCAGTGCTGCCACTGAATAGCTTCCAATACTGGTCTTTGTATAACAGGAAACTGCATTGCTCTGTCCATGTTGTGTTCTGTTAGTGAAATTTGGAAAACTCTCCAATTGAGAACCTCTGCAGATTTTACTGATTTAAAAATGTATGTTACTCATATCAAATTCACAGGCTATGTATATGAGATGCTTCTATCTATGAACTGCCCTGAAAGATCTCTTTCTGCTTTCCTTCATGAACTTGCTCTCTACTCTACAGTATCAAGATATAAATTAAACATGGATAAAACCAGGTAGTACTTGTCTTAAATAAACACTGCTCTAAAGATATCTTTGAGGAAGCAGGACTTTCCTGGAACCCTACAATGATCAAATGTTTAGGAATATGGTATGGGAAATCTCTTAAGGTTACTGTTAAAATGAATTCAGAAATCTTATCAGAAAGATTATCAACTCTTTCTCAGAAATGGTCTCCATTATATCTTTCCTGGTGTGGTTGTCTTAATACAATTTGTATGATGCTTCTTCCTTTTATCAATTTGTATCTCATTTAGGTCCCGATCCGCTTATCCAAAAGCTTTTTTGGCACAATTCAAAACATAATTTACAAATTCCTTTGGCCTTGTAAACCTCCTAGAATTCCGTTAGCAAGGTTAAAGCTTCAGAAATCTAGTGAGGGTGTTATTTCCATGGCCGGTCAGCTATCACAAGGCTTTTGGCATCAAGAAACTCCAACTTTATCTATCTCCATCGACTAACAACCCTCCGAAGCTATGGCTCTCCTTGGAACAAGCTAGGATAGCACCTTTTTCACATTAACGTATTGTTTTTATGTCTAATCATTCTAAATACTGGCTTCCTAACACCATTTCTCATGCCTGCACTATTCTCAAACCTTACTATGTTTTCACCTTATCCCCCACTGATCTTTTACTTAGCAGTTGGTACAATAACTCACAAAAAAAGAGGGAGAACTTTATTCTGGAAGACCTGGCTGAACACAGATATCATACTAATTTCTCAACTTTATAATGCTGGCTCCCCTATTCCCTTTTCTGAACTATCTCCCATTTACAATCTCAACTTCCATAATGCACTCCCAATATCATGAACTTTGGATTTTGGTTCATAATACTATTTTACAACCACTTCCTTCAGACCCCTCTCGTCCCTGCTCCCCTTCTCATCTTACTGCCAATACGATCCACTCTAAAGCGGCCCACATCTATAAGCTCCTGATCATGTCTGACCCTAACAGAACCAAAACACATATTAGGACAATATGGGAGACTAATTTTGGTCTCTCCTAGCGAATCTCTATTTGGGATAACATATGAAAGGAAATTTACTGCACTGCTAGTCTCACCCAAACACTATCCTTCTATAACAGACTTTTCTATACTCGTGTCCGCGTATTTAAGCTCAAACTTACACAACATGACACTTGCTGGTGATGCCATACAAAACCAGGTTACAGACTTCCACATGCTTTTTCCAGTCCAACTCTGTCTACATTTTGGCTTTCAGTATGGAACCGTATTACTGACATTACTCAAATTTACGTGCCCTTTACACATAACCTACTTTTCTTAGGTAGAGAGCACGACCTTTGGAGTCTGAATAAGGCACTTGGTAAATTACTTGAACTACAGTTGTCTATAAATATTTCTATTTTCACCTCCATTAGGAAATCGACTAACAAGCCTACTCTTCTATCATGATTGAACTTCGCTTGCTATCATCAATGGCTACTGATTCATTACAGCTATCTATCGAGCGTAATCAAATATGGGGCTAAGGGACATGAGCCTTCATCTACCTGTCTGTATACCCCCTTAAGACAGATTTTATTGCAAGTTATTTATTCTATTGTAGTGCATACAGTTCACGTCTTTAAAATGTTGTCGTACTAACCATCCAATGTGTTTTACTTCTGTACTCTGTTCTTCCAAGGCCATATGTAATTATCTTTCTTTTTATTTCTGCTCTCTTTTTTCCCTTTCTTTCTTTACTAAAACTATAGTATCTGATTTTACATTGCCTTTCCTTTTACTTGCAATCACTTATTTCTTAGTATATCTTCTACATTACTATATCTTACCTTTACAACAAGGTAATCCAATGTTCCTGAATTTATTACTTCTCATGATTCAAATACAAATGTACTTATATAACTAAAAAACCTTGGAAAAGTCTATTCAATTCAGAAAAGTCAAAACGTGTGGCATTGACAGTGTGTTTTCCATATAGTGCCATAAGCGAATAGGGTCACAGCAGGATGAAAATAAAACAAGCCACGAAGATACAGGTTGATTGTTTTCATATTTTCAAATATTTTTCTTGGGATGCCAAAATCCTATTCGATTGTTTGTGCCCTATACATGTCCACTGTAATTATCTGCCAAGGGAGGATAAAATTATGTGGTAGTATGTACTAAATTATGCGACAAGAAAATGCAAATTCAGAGGCATAATGTGGTATATTTTAAAGCAGTACTCACCACTTTTTCATTTTTACACGTTAATGCTGTACCGGTGAAGGTTTCATCTTATTAATATAAGTTTTACACCTAAATACAGCAATCAGCAACAGGAAGGTGATCTGCCTCTTCATGACAAAAAGCCTACCATTGTGCACAGCAATAAATGTGGTAGCGTTTTTAGTAACTTTTGATACATTTGAACTAGAAGCAAATTTTTGGGGGGTTAATCTGCTAAATAAACAGAAGATGATGGACTAAGACGCAAATGTGGCTAATCTGGAAATCACCACATCTGGAGAATCACAAAAACTTAGTGGCTCTGGCCATACGTCATCTCTTAAGTACTGTGTAATGGGAGCTTGCGGGCTTCTTTCAACACAACAGACGTGTTACAGGTACCCTGGCTTTTCACATGTGTGTGTTAACAGTCACCATCCCCATGCACACCCCTGTCCCAGGCACTTCAAGTAGCCCACTGCATACCTGTTTGTCATGGAAGTTTAACAATTAGGCTTAGCAAGCGAGGCTGCAGGCCCACGCGAATCATTGAGAGAAAAGCAAAGTATGTTTTTCTACTTGTAAATAGGCCTTGGGAGGGCCAGGATGCAACATTATGAGGGCCTGGCCCACCTGCTAGAACCGGACCAGCTCTTCAGTATGTACCCGTCTTCCTATAAACTCGTAACCAGATTTCCAAACATTTCATGTCACAAAACTGCCCTCATGAACGCGTGTAACATCCTTGACTTTTACTACTACAATCACTTCTTTGATTTCCTTTCAGTGTGAACTATCAGCAGCATTTTCATACAGCAATCACTGTATCCATAGGGATCAGCTCAAGCAGGTCAGTTGGCATGAACCAGCACTTATTTTTCTGAAAGGATACCCTCAGATTGGAAAAAGGCATCACAGCTGACAGAGTGATCTGAAAACTCTACCGGCTACATAGCCAGAGCTCACCTGGTGAGTACAAATGTTCGCAGCAGAGTGTGGATCGATGGAATGCATTGATTGCTGTGGTGACTGGTAATTACAAGGCTGATTTAATACTTGTTGGTATTAAGGATACTCAGTAATGACGACGATGGAGTATATTTACTGCAACGAATGTGGTGAATTTAAATATGGGCGGACCTTTGGGTTAATCACAACGGAGACCCCGTCCACCTACGGCAGACCCAAGGCCTGCTGACCTTCAGAAGACTCCTCAAGACCTGGCTCTTCGAGCAGTAGCAGTAGCAGCATTCCCCACCCCCCAGCGCCTTGAGACCCTCACAGGTATGTAGTGCGCTTTACAAATGCTATGATTGATTGATTATCTGTCTATGCCGTGATTAATCTCCTCTGACAGCCCTGTGGAATAAGGGCAGTCAGTGGGTGACCTGTCATTCTGTCTACTTAATTTAAATAGGAAGAATGACAGGTCAGTTTTCACTGCCCGTCAGTGCCAGGAAAACCCAAGCAGTAAGGGCAGTGAAAACTGCTAAATGCTCCCCTCGACATGGGAGAGGACTCCAATGGCAAGGGGAGCAGTGCGTTTTTTATTTTCAAAAAGAAAATCCCGCTTCGGGATTTTTTTTTTTTAAATAAAAAACGAATTTGTTTGGTGCAGGGCTTCATTCCGCTGACCGTGCCATTTACAAACTAGAAAAATGCACTGACAGGAACGTTCATTCGGCGGATTCTGTCAAACTTTATAAATGACCACCAGCTTGGCGGTCATTTACAAATCTGGCGGGCTGTCCATCCACCAGCAACAGGGCATTTGCCAATATATAAATGAGGCCTGGCAGTGAAGACGCTATGTTTGAGAGGCCCAACTGGTGAAATTCTGCAGCGACAAGCAAGGTCATCTGTCCCCATTCCAAGCATCCCCTCTTAGGCAAAAGTCAACCTACAGAAGAGAGTTTATGGCATCTAAGCACAATATGTCTCATTCATTCTTCCTCAATCACACTGCTAAGCGATCAAAACCAAAACCAGAAAAAAGCACCACTCTGGTCAATTAGGTATAACATCCAAAACGGTGCCCACATAAGTCCAAATCAAGCACAACGCCCTTTCAACCAAGCACTCATCCAGGGTGTAGCATGCTACCTGTTTATTACTGTGCTCCAGACACTTGCAATGGGGTGTGAAGTGCAGTGGCGGTCAGTACGGTACGGTGGGTGGCAGGGTCATAAAAATAAATTCACTTAACTGATTGCGCGTCTCTCCTTTGTCTCTCGCACGTCCTATCTCCTCCTCTCCTCAACCAGGCAAAACCCAGGCTCCCCTAAGCCAGTCACAATGCTGCAATGCAGCGTTGTGACTGGTTACCCTAAGCCAATCTTGTGACTGGTCTGAGTGCAGTGGTTCGGCGTTCAGACAGGAATGGCAGCCTGGGCATGTTCTCCACCCAGGCTGTAATGCAGCCTGGGTGGAAAACATACACAATACGCATGACGGTTTGGCCAGGCCAAGACTGCCGGCCACACCATCATAAGGCGTACTTTAGAGTGCAGCAACCACTCCTCCTCCTGGACATCACGGAAGCCAAGCCCCGCCCCGTCCGTCCTAACCTATCAATACTAAAAATCAAATGATAATAACTTATGTTATTATCATTTTATTTTTCTCTTACACTGCTCTGCGAGCAGTGGAGCTACACTCCTCTGCCTTAGCAGAGTAGTCTCCAGTGATGAAGTGCTATAGAAATGTAATTACAATACAACACAATTCTTCTGATTCTTGCCTTCCTTGGAATCACAGACAAACCTCTTCATTGGTTCTCCTCTTGCTTCTATCAATCTTTTTCAGCTCCTGGTGTTCCTCAATTTCAATACCAACCGCTCATCAGCTGGCAACCCAACTCACTGGGCTGACTCCTATCCTCACTGTATGCCAACTCCCTCTGGAATATCATTTGCTCCTTTGGTTTCTCCTGTCACCCATCCACAAATGATACCTTGATCTTTTTCTCCTTTCCTTCATTCACACTTCTCATTGAAACAATGAGCATTAGAGCAATCAGGATTACAGTTAATCATACCACCTGAACATGAATAACATTTCATGGATTCATAAAAATGATGGGAAAGTATACACAACTGTCCTCTACCAATTAATCAAAAACTCACTTTTGAGCAAGCTATCTGGCAGCAAACAGATAAAAGTTTGAGCATTTTATGTTTCTGCAGCAAATAAGGTCCGTATTGGCATACTCAAAAACCAAAAACATACTCAGCAGCTGCGACTGCAATTTTCAGCAGTTCCATTTTGCCAGCTGCCTGCTTAGGAAATCGGAATTCAAATTCTAAATTTATGGTGCAACATTTCAAAGTGACATCAGTAGTTTTGGATTTTACATGATATAGAATTTTTATGAGACAAGCATTTTTCTATTGCATTGTCTTCTGACCAAATACCTCTTTGGAAGTTATCTGCTTTTCCATTGTTCTGGCTAGTGTTATGCACAGTATGTGTGAATCAATCAATCTTATTTTCCGCTTGTTTGCTACTTTGCACATTAGCCAACATCTTCCTTTAGAGGCAGCCTACCCTTTTAAAGGAAAATGACTAAGAGGAGGCTTGTCTATGTATTAAAAGCCATGTCTCACTTTTATGTGTATCCATCACCAATAACAATTCAACTTCCCAATACATACTTACATACCCTTTGCTACCTGTGCTATTACTCTGCTAATCCACAGTGCACTTCAGACCAGTTGACAGCAAACTGTATCAAGCTCCAATATGGCGTGATGTGGTGTTTGGCCCAAATGATGGGCTATTTATTGCCCAATCTCCAGCTCACTCTTCATCACACTTAATTCACCCCATAACTGATCTCTCTTTTGAGGCATTGTTTAAACAAATGTGTACGGTTTATCAAAACTTTTAATCACTATAAATTATTTTTAAAAAGATTTTATTTTTAGCTGAATCCAAAAATTTAAACAGAATCAAGACAGCCAGCTCAGTGCTTACCTCCTGCTTTTTAAAATGTAGTTGAATCCCTCACCTCGCTTATATATTTGCCTTCTGGCACAGGCCACATTTTAAGGGTCAGCTTCCTGGCTGCTTTTCAATGCTAATGTAGAGCAGCAGACTTTAAGAAAGTCAAAAGTAATTTTACAGCACCATTCATAGTGGTTAAATGCTTAGCACACAGAGCTTTATGGACAACTGACCAAAGTTTTTTTAAAGGGAAGAAAGGCACAGAAAAAAAACTCAGAGAAGGTCCACAAAGAACTGCTCTTGATATGGAGAAAATAGTAGTGAAATACAAATCTGTCTCCGTAGAAACAACACAGGAAGATAAACTGCCTCACTAAATAGTTTTTTTGGCTGTGCAACACAGTGTGCTGCTAGAGACCTTGCACACTTACCCAAAGGGGGCTGTAACATTCCTCCATTCTTCTCACAATTTCCAATAGGTTGAATTTCAGTTGCATCCACCAGCCGCCAGAAGTCATTCTTGTTATCGCTTCCATCTAGACGCAGTCTGAGGCGTGCACCAGTCAGTCCAACCACTGTGGCGATACAAATGGAAGTTGTGTTCCGCGGGTCCTGAGCTTCCAACTTCATGCCAATCTTAAAATCATTGTTTGGTGGTGAATAGGACTACAATAGAAAAAATATATTATCAAAGCATTGCTACCATTTCTTGTTAGCACTGCTGCAAATTACCATTCTCTAAATGTGTTACTAAGCAACATTGGCCTCTTTTATGATATTTAGAGTTACAATAAGGGACAATCTGTGTAAAAGCACTTCTGAGTTGGTACCAACATGATAATATATTATTTGATGAGAAGACAGGGTCCAAGGCTCACTTTGTAACTGGCACTGCACAGTGTATTATGCATGTTTGTCATTGGGGAGGAAATGCAATGCAGATCCTTCTGGGTTCGACACAACTTTCCAGTACACAAGTCATGAGGAGAAGAAATAGAATCTTCATACTATACTCAGGGTATAGATTGTGACCTTCAAATGTGGAAATTGTACACTTCTAAAGAGCAGCGTATGAACTTCTTTTTTGCAACTGAATTGTCTCCCATGATTAGCTGAAATGTGTTTAATTCGGAATATTATTTTAGCCCATGAGCTTGCTCCAGCTTAAGCGTATTTCAAAGTTTCATGCTTGTGCAGTCAATGGCCTGGGCGAAAACATTTGATAATGATATCAGATCGTGGAATAGACCATCAATGTAGTTAGTAGCAGGTGAAATCCTTTCCAAGTGGTGTATCACAAGGCAAAGGGGTTCTACACGTAACCAGTATAAAAGCTTAGTTCCAATATTACAAGGCAGATAACATTAACAACCATTGTACTGGTACGCAGTGGGATAGCATACATCAAATAGCCACCCATGCACAAACAGCTAAGACACTTGACAGTATCAGCAGACCTCATTTCAAGCTTCTCTATTCAAAACAACAGCTTTACTCTAGACACCACCTTTCCTGATCAACCACCTCTATAGCCTGCGCCATTACAAACATGTTCACACCTGCAATACACACCTCATTGCTGTAAATTAAATATATCTATGCAGTTTACGTGCTGACATACTTCATTTATTGTCTCTGTGCCAACTCTTTAAACCTGTGTTCAGTGTGACACCTACGCTTAGAGCTATACGAAGAACAAGTTATTTACCTTCATTAATGCTTGTCTGGTGGATGCTCTAAACAAATGCTGATTCTCCACCTTGTGAGTATTCCGAGGTGCCAGACTGGATCTGAAATTTTTTAAAGCAGTACTCCTGTGTGCTGGCAGGTGGCACCGAGCAACTACGCATCAATGCATTCCGCTGTGGAAGCAGATTGAACAAACGAGTGTGCAGATTCCTAGATTTGGATCTTTTTAAATAGAAGGGCGTATACAACAGAAGGAGAAGGTGGAAGGGCATTGAAGAATCTGCAGTGCGATAGAGTATCCACAAAAAAGAGCACTCCCAATGGTAAATTACTTGTTCTTCTAATGGATACTTCTACCTGCAGATTCCTAACCTTGGGAATAGATACAAAAGCAATACCTCCCAAGTGGGGGTCTGCAGAATGGATCAAACTAAAACGTCCTGCAGGACAGAGAGGCCAACATGCCATTTTGACAGACCAGACTGTTGAGACAGTAATTCTTTGTGAAGATGTGCACTGATGCCCACATAGCTGCGTGACAACCAACCAGGACAGGCACCCATCGTGCCAACACAGTGGTAGAAGGTTTGGGTCTGGTGGACTCAGCCTATAGACCTTGTAGAGGCTGCTTCTTAGCCAACGCATAGCAGATATTAATGCATAGCACTATCCAGGAGGGATGGTCTGTTTGTGCACCTTCTTGCCCTACTTTGTCCCCAAAAAAACCCACAAAGATCTGATCATCCACCTATTGTTTCTTGGTATGATCAATGCAAAAGCTGAGCACTTTCTTGGGATGCAGACAATGAAGGCTTCATCTTTTGAAAGATGAAGCATAACAGAGAAGAACAGGCGAGTTGTCTACCCTCAGTAGGAAAGCATTGTAAGTTCTTAGTACCAATTCTCCAGAGAAAAAGGATGTATATGGAGGGAGTCCTCAGTACCAATTTGTCAAAGAAAAAAGATGTATAAGTAGGCTGGACCAAAAGACCCTGAAGTTCACTCACCTGGTGCACGGGCGTTGTTGCCACTAGAAAGATCGTTTTTCAGGCGAGCAGGTGCAATTAACAACTGTCCACTGGCTCAAATAGAGTAGACATCACCAAGGAGAGGGCTGAATTCAAGTCTCACTGTGGTATAACACAGGTGTTGGTGGAAACATATGCTGCAAACCTTTTATAAAACATACCATAACTGGTGATTTGAACAAGGACAGTTGTTCCAGCAAACATAAAAAGGCTGAAAGAGCTGCACATCCTACAGCTTCATGCACAATAGGTCTAACTGTCTGGTACCACACCACGCCACAAACTTGTTCCAGCGACTTGCATATCCAGATTTCGTGGATGGCATCAGAATGACATCAAGGAACTCAAGAGGGAGATCAAAAGAAGTCAACTGCTGCCGCTCAAACTCCACGCATGAAGGTGCAGATTGTGGAGTCTCGGATATAAAACCTTACCCTGATGCTAAGGCAGGAGATCCTCCCGCAGTGGAAGCCTGAAAGGAGGGAAGATTCTCAGGCCCAGAAGTTCTGGGTACAACACTGTTACACCTGACAACCTTGGGGTTGTCTTCCCTGAAATGTATTGCCCTATTCCTCCTGTTATTGCTTAATATGTTTTTGTTGGCTTTAGAACTCTGCACACTTTACCACTGCTTACCAGTGCTAAAGTGCCTGTGCCCTCTCCTTCAAACATGGTAAAATTGACTTAGATGCACTTAGCACATTTAATTTACTTTTAAGTAAAATTGTACTACATGTACACAGGGCACGTAAATTAAAGCTACTAGCGGGCCTGCAGCACTATTTGTGCCACCCACTTAAGTCACCCTTTTAAACATGTTTTAGGCCTGCCATTGCAGCATGTGAGTGACGTTTTAAACTGGCATTTCAAACTGGCAAAAGGAATGTTTTTGCTAGGTCTAAGCCTCCTTTTTAATATATATAAGTCACCCCTAGGGTAGGCCCTAAACAGCCCACAGGGCAGGGTGCAGTATGTTTTCAAAGTTGGACATGCACTTTTAAGTTTTTTATGTCCTAGTAGTGAAAAACTCCTAAATGTGTTTTTCACTACTGTGAGGCCTACCTCTCCCACAGGATAACATTGGGTACATTATTACATTTATTACGGGATACTTTTCAATTAGGAGCAGATAGGAATATCGAGTTTGGTCTCTTAAGATTTGTAATTTAAAACCCTTATTAATGGATTTTAAGCCACATTTCTGAAAATGCTACTTTTAAAAAATGAACATTTTCTTTTCCTAACTATTTGTTGCCTATAGCCTGAATCTTGGGTCACATGACTAGATGCAACTGGCAGTTGGTATTTGTGTATCACTGCCAAACTGTGAGACAAACTGGGAATAGGTGTTGGCAGGATGGACCATCTCTGACTTGATGAGGGGTGGAACTGTCACCTACCCCACTTGCACATTACAAAGCACACTCACAAAGGGTTTCACACTAGTCTTTTGTGACCCCAAGACAAGCTGGGGCCAGGATCGGGAAGATGGAAATTCCGTATACCTCTGTAGGGAGAGGGCTCTTGAAGTTTCTCATAATTCAAAGTGGGCACCAGGTATAAATATTAGACCTCAGACCCAACTCTTCAATACACCTTTGGACCTGTGGAAGACTCAGAAGGACTGCGGTGCTGCCCTGCTGAAAGAAGGACTGCTACTCTGCTGCCCTGATGCCTGAGGGAGAAGAACTGGACCTGCATTTTGAACCCAGGACCACCAGAGTGACTCCAAGGGTTTTTGATGGATGGCCTCCTGATCACAGCCTAGTGGCAGAAAAGGCTCCAACCTTGAACCCTCCACCTGGACTCTGTCTGCTGTGAGTTTTGCCCCCCAAGTGGTGCCACCAGGTCCTGGACCCATGGAAGAGGGCTAGAAGGTGCCCTTCCAGCCCAGATGTGGACCACGCAGAACAGATGCAGCGCTGCATCACTTCGCAGTGGAACCACTGCTGCCGGACGCATCCCAGACGCAGGACCTCGCGGCTCCTCAAAACTGCTGGTGTGCGATGCATCCTTAATGCAGAATCTCCCATCGCAGTCCCTCGAACTTTCGCTGTGCAATGAATACTCGACACAGGAATTCGCATTGCAGTCCAGAATCACCGCTGCACAACGCATCCTCGACGCAGGCCCACGCTCCATCGCGGCCTGCCTGAACTTGTGACTTTGTCCCAGGTCCGACGCAACCAGATAACCACAGTTGGCACTTTGTGCTTTTAAGCACTATTTTTCCTACATCTTTAAAATTGCATATTTAGTGCCAAAAAAGTCATTAAATTGTACTCAATTTGTCTAAATTGGCCTGAGATTTGTCTTGCGTTGAGTTTTTACGTTATTATTGTTTGTGTGCTGCTTTAAGACTTTACACATTGCCTCGAAATTAGGCCCGACTGCTTTTGTGCCAAGCTACCAGAGGATTAAGCAAAGGTAAATTTGGGGTCTGCTTCTGATTCAACCGGAAAGGAATTGTGGTTGCTGCTTGAATAGGGTTTCCCCCTCTCAACCAGTAACCCAATTTTATGCACACGATATCCTGGCCAAATCCGGAGCCACTAAAGTGACTTGGGCCCTGCAGTTCCTGATCTTTTCAAAACTCTGGTTAGGGAAAGTGTTGGCAAGAAGGCATATAGGAGTCCTGAGCTCTACTCTATGCATCTCCATGAGAGAGCTATCAGGGGAACTCCAGCACACACAAATGATGACATTCATTGTTCTCAGCAGTGGAGAACATATCTAGTCCGGATTCTCTCCACTGTTGAAAAGTGCCCGTGCCATGTTTGGACAAAACTGTCATTCGTGATCCGCTGGCGTCAACAACTGAATTCATCCACCCTGGAGTTCATGGTTTAAATCTTTTATTGTCTTTTATCAACAAACAATACATTCCACAAAGTCAGGCTGAGACACAGCCCAACAAAAAGCTATACTGCATGCTTATTCAGCAGGCCAATGCATGTAAGGAATGTGTATGAGTGAAAACAGAACAAAACTCACATCATATGCGTAACATCTCCCACCCCCTCACCCCTCCCCCCCATCCTGTCCCTTGTCCACCAAATAAAGAAAAGTATTCAGCATTAAGAACTCGTTGTTAAACTCAGATCTCACCCCCTGCTTCCCTAGGGTTGGATAACTCTAACAAGCGAAGAGACCTTGGGCAAGTGACTTCCCTAAATTCGGAGGAGAGAAGGAATAAGAAGGGTTGCCACAACTCTGCAAACGAGGAGCCCTTCCCGGCTATAGTCAGTGTCAGCTTCTCCATCCCCAAGACAAACCATAGTTGATGCAGCCAGCCTGTGAAGGAGGGGATCTGGGGGGTGTGCCAGTGTATCAGAATGTTTTGTACTGCCGAACCCAGCGCTATTGCCATGAGCCGGCCCCTGCGGGATTTGAGTGGAAAAGTCACAGGATTTGGGAGGCCCAACACAGAACGTAAGACGGGAAGTGTGGTATTTGCGTCTCTAAGTATGTATATACCTCATCCAAAATTTGAGTGCAATATTCCTGTATATGCACGCAGTCCCATAGCAAATGAACCAACGTACCAACCTCCCCGCACCCTCGCCAGCAATTAGCATCATGAGAGGGGTCTATAGCGTGGAGTCTATCGGGGGTATAATATCAATAAGTGACGAGTTTCGTGAACGTTTCCGTCAGCCCCATGTGGTAGGCCGAGCGGCGAGCTCGGTAATATACTCCCTCCCACTCCTTTTGTGTGAGTGTTCTGCCCAAGTCCCTTTCCCACCTCACCTGACCAGCGTTTTATATGTGAGAGTTGCGGGCTAGCAGCATTTAATAAAGGTCCGAGGTAAGCTTCTTATCAGAGGTACGTGTGACAAGCCACTTTTCATAGATAGTCAGAAGCCTACTGGCAAAAGGCTTCGTCTGGGGGTGTAGGACCCAGAGGCGAATTTGACAGTACCTGAATTTCTCAGACTCAGGGAGTCTGTAGTCGAGTTTGAGCTGGTGGAACGGTATAATCCCATCCAGGTCGAATAGGTGGCCCGCCGAGCGGCAGCCGGAGGATCTTCATCGAGCAGCGACAGCAGCGTTCATACCCGGTTGGGAATCGGGTTTCTCAAACAAAGGGGTAAGCAGTGAGGGAAAGGTGGTGAGATTGTGTTTAAGGTTAGTGTGATCCTATTGGGGGTGTATGCCGAAGCACTGGAGAGGCAGGAATTACCCCCCACCCTCCGCGAGGCAGCTATCCTACTACTAACCAAGCCAGGAAAAGATCCTCAACTGTGCGGCTGCTACAGACCTTTGTCCCTTTTAAATCTCGACTACAAGATACTTGCTAAGGCTCTCTCCTGTCGTCTCTCCTTGTTGATAGAATCTATAATCTCCCCGGCTCAGACCGGCTTTGTGCCACACCGGTCCACTGCTCTCAATCTTCGCACGTTGTTTAACACCCTGCATAGGATAGACCCAGGAACCCCCCCCGCAGCAATATTGCTTGATACAGAAAAGGCATTTGACTTGCTGGAGCGGCCCTTTTTCCTGTTAATTATGCAACGTATGGGGATGCCTGCCAGTTTCATCGCTACAACGGCCCTTGTATACAACAGATCCACTGCTAGGCTCCGGTTAAATGGCATTCATCAGCTCCTTTCTCTTTGTCACGCGACACAAGGCAGGGCTGCCCCTTATCCCCCTTGCTCTTTATATTGGCGATGGACCCCTTGGTCAGGCATTTTCAGGAGAAACATTTACACCGTGGGGTACAATTTTCCACTGGGCCACTACTGGTTTCTCTGTATGCAGACAACACAAAATTTTATGTCTAAGAACCCCAACTAAATTTGGACCCTCTTATACGGGAGATACTCAGATTCGGCATCTTCTCTGGGTTGGGTGTAAATTGGCATAAGTCGGTATTTTTCCCCTCACTGCCAGCACCTCAAAATGGGATACTGAATTTCCATTGGAGTGGGGATCCGATTCGGTACGATACGTGGGTGTGCACATCCATCTTGAGACGGACCAGATCGTGAGCCGTAACTACGGGGTAGCGATTTCTAAATTGGAAACACAAATAGACACATGGCTGAAGCTCCCGCTTTCCATGGCTGGACGGGTTGCCCTTGTAAAAATGAATGTGCTTCCGAAATTTTGTACCTCTTTCAAAATATACCAATTCCGCTTACAAATCGGTTCTTTAACACGCTCCGTTCACATTTAATCAAGTTGGTATGGGGCAACAGAAAGCCTAGAGTATGCTGGCAAATCATGACACTCCCCTACAATAGAGGAGGGTTCAGGGTTTCCGACTTGCAGAAATATTACCTGGCAGCACAATGCAGCTTTGCACAGGCTTGGTATCACCCAGATGCTAGGATACCTTTCCTGCGTCCCGAATCAGACTTTGTGCTACCGGACCCCCTGGCTTCAGTCCTGCCCTTGGGTATCCCCAGGGACACCACAGACATTCAACCGGTCTCCACGACTAGCTGGGCCTGGATAAAACTAAGTCGCATATTGAAAGTTCCATCACTGTATTCCTCTGCCTTGCCGCTTCCCAATTCCAGATGGTTACCAATTACGGGTGAGAAGCTAGTTCAAAAGACCTGCACTAAATTTAATATTCTTAAGATGGGGGATCTTTACACTGGTGGCCACATTTTTGACCCAGACGATGGGGCCCTGTTCCCTGACATCACCTTTATGGACAAATTTATTCTAATGAGACTGCGTTCCGCCTTGAGGGCCATGTTCCCGGAGTATCCACTAGAGCCTGCTTCCTTCTCCCCGCTCACTGTAGTGATTAACAGCAGCAGGGGAGTCCATTTTATGTCCCAGCTCTACACAGCATGCATTGACATCCTACCAGTTACAGATGACAAGATACGCACGGCGTGGGAAGTAGATCTGGGGACCCCGATTTCAGATGAGCAATGGGCAGCCTGTTGTGCAGTTACCAAATCTGTCTCCCTTAACAGTCGACACAAACTGATCCATTATAAATTTTTACGCAGAATGTACATCACCCTGGCCAAAATGCATAGAATAGATTCTACCAGACCGCATTCTTATCAGCGATGCAACTCCCCGTATGTGGATTTTGCACATCTCGCCTGGACATGCCCCAACATTAATAATTTCTGGATTGGTATACACAGTACGCTTAGTGGGATGGTGGGGATACAGGTAGAACCCCTGCCGGAGATTGCCTTACTGGGTTATGTGGTGCAGTTTCCACAGAAAATTTGCAGATTTGTCGCTATCTGTTTACTATTGGCTAAAAGAGAAATCGCTATATGTTGGGGCAGTAGACGTGCGCCCTCAGAACAGAACTGGATCCAAAGCTTAGCTTCCTGCTCCATGAAAAGCGAACTATATGCCAGCACAATCCCCCCAACATCCAGACCCAAGGATATTTGGGGCCCCTTCCGGGCCTACTTGACGGCGCAGCAGCAAGACCATCCACCCAGCAGGAGCAGGGCTTAGTTCCAACGGTTGTAGGGTAGATTGGTGGAGCGAGGTTTCTCCCAGAATACATACATATTGTATGATGGTTGCATATAGATAATAACTATTGGCATGGTCTGAGAGAGGGTGGATGATAAAGCAGGGTTGGGGATGGGAGACATGGGCAGACGCTTGATGAAGGCAGTTAAGAAATGTCTATATTGTAGATCTACTAGATGTGCCTGTCTGAACAATGTATAATGCGATGGATCTGATACACTTGAATATTTGTACTGTCAATCACACATCCTTAATGCAACGCTGATGTTCTTATGAAAATGCTAAATAAAGTTTAAAAAAAAAAAGTTTAGTGTGATCCCACGTTTCCAGCAAGACCTGTGTGATACAGGACTCAAACATTGGGCGGCATGTGAGTCCTGCGGGTGAAGGAAATACCCTGCAGCGGTTTAGCAGCTAATGCTTGCTCTTGGAAGAGCCAATGTTTTCCCGACTCCAGGCGACTCCACTCGACTAGGTGGCTTAATTGAGCCGCCTGGAAATAAAGAAGGAGGTCAGGGATGCCTAGCACCCCTTTCTCCAGAGGGAGCATCGTCAAAGCTTGCTTCATCCTAGGCTTGCGGCCGTTCCATACAAAGCGTGACAAATCAGATTGGGTCTGTTTGATCCAGCCCGCTGGGGGTCAAAGAGGTAAGGTATGAAATAGGTATAGAATCTGGGGCACAATGGTCATCTTAATTGCCGCTATTTTACCAAGCTAGGATAGCGGATAATGCTTCCATTGGCTCAGTTCTGCACAAATCTTCTGTCGCAGTCTCGTATAATTGATGTGCACAACATCTGTCAAAGAAGAAGTCAGCTGGATCCCCAGGTATGTGATCGCATCAGTCACACATTGGATGGTGTGGTGGTTCTGGAGACAGGCACAAGTGGGGGGCAGGAGGGAGAGGTCGAGCGCCACAGATTTGTCCATGTTAACCCTGAATCCCGATGCCAACGCAAACGCTTCCAACTCTGCGAGGCATGCCGATAGCGTATCGAGGGGATTCAATAAAGAGATTAGGACGTCATCAGCATACAAGCTTACCGTATGAGTGTATCCCCCCCAAACCGGATCCCCGTGATCTCAGAGTGACGGTGGGCCAATGGCTCCATATAAAAAACAAAAAGAAGCATCGACAGAGGGCAACCTTGGCGCATGCCTCTCTCTATGGGGAACCGGGATAAGGTATGGCCATTGACCTGCACGATGGCCGTTGGGAATTTATAGCAATTCAGGATAAGAGTCCGAAATTTCTCCCCCAGTCTCACCCGAGCAAGAACCTGCTCTAGGTAGGGCCAGTTGACCTGATCGAAGGTCTTTTCGGCATCGGTGGTAAGCAGAATATATTCCCCTGGTGTCCAAGACACTTTTTCAATAAGGTGGAAATCCCGCTTTGTGTTGTCACTCGTCTGCTGTTGGGGGATAAACCCAGCTTGGTCAGGGTCGATGAGCTCAGGCATATAAGGCGAGAGGCGAACCGCCAGTATGCCAGTGTATGACTTGAGATCAGTGTTGAGGAGGGAGATGGGGCGATATGCCCCTCAGGTCGTCCTGTCCTTTTCCGGTTTTGGGATGACCACTAATGAGGCCTCGAGCATCTCCTCTGATATCGCACCCGGGTCAGCGAACGAGTTAAAGAGCTTGGTAAGCACTGGGGCTAGCAGAGAGCAAAACGTTTTATAGAATGTGGCTGAGAAACCGTTGAGTCCCAGTGCCTTGGCGAGTTTGAGCCGTGATATAGCTCCAATGACCTCCTCAACCATGATATCGCGGTCTAGATGATCTGCCTGGGACTTTGTCAGGGTGGGCAGACCGGCTAGGGCGATGTAAGCAGCACCGTCCTCAAGGGAGAGAGGAGAGCTGGTATAGAGGTGGGCATAAAAGTCCCAAAATGCCTCTGCAATGTCAGAGTCTGCAGAGACTCACCTGCCGCCGTGACGCCGTATCTCCCTTATCCCTCGCCTTTGGCGGGTCTCTCTCAACTTCTAAGCGAATAGGCGGCCGCACCGGTCTCCTCCTATGTAATAAGCGTGACGCAGCCCTCTGCGTACTTCGCTCATCTTGATCTAGGGCGGCTAGCTGTTGCCGCATGGCTTTGAGCTGGTGCCAGAGGCGAGGTACTCCCGTCCGTTGGTGTATCTGTTCTAATTCTTTCGTCTTCTGTGAAAGATCGTCTCTCTTACGTCTGCGGTCTATATTCTCCGCACATGAGATGGCCACTAGTTCCCCGCGGATGGCTGCCTTAAGCACCGACCATTGCGTGGAGAGTGAGGTGTCGGTGTTCGTGTTGTGGGTGAGGTAGTCTTTTATGGAGCGCTGTACCTGATCAACCACTGTGGCGCGGTGTAACAGAGTGTCGCGGAGGCGCTAAACCCTCGGGGAGTGCTGCATGGGGGGCGGGAAGCGTGAGGGTAGCAGTGACTGGTGCATGATACGATAAAGAGGCCACCCCCTTCTGCACAGTCGTGGCCAATGCCTGCAGTGTTGTGGATGCCAGCAGATAGTCCAATCTTGCATATGTTTTATGAGCATTGGAACAGTAAGAGAATTTGCGGCTGTGAGGGTGAGCGCATTGTCAAAGGTCGTTAAGATCTAGTTCGTGGGGAGGAGCCTAGCCTGAATCCGAGATGGCCGCCTGATCCCTCGGCTCCGCCGATCCCTCCGCTTCTCTCCCGGCCCGTGATTTCTCCTGCTGTCCATCCTGTTCTCGCATTGCATCCTCGGGGCCGGGAGACGATTTGGCATCCAGCGGTGTGCTTCCCTGCTCGCTCCGTGAAGTGGAAGTACCGAGACGCCCTCGTCTCTTCCTCGGCGCTGGCGGGACGGTTCCTTTGTTCCCGGCATGACCGGCCATCTTTGCACTCTTCAAGGACACGCTATGGAGGCGATCTGACCGGCAGAGAAAGATAGCGGCGCCGTGTTTATCGCTGCGGGGCTCAGCTTAGCCTCGATGGATCTTGCGCTTCGATACAGTTGGGGCCGGTAGTGTAACATTGTATCCGCGCCTTGGTTCATTCTCGGCGCTGCTGGCTCGCTACTCCCCGAAGGCGGAAGGGTTGATGCCATACTGCGCCTTGTGCTCCTTGCCCCTGTGATTCCTCCGGGCTGCTGCCAGCGAGATGCCCTGCTGCTCCTGCTGCATTGGCGCCGTACATGGCGCCGGAGTGGCGTGTGCTGCTTCTTTGCTCCCTGAAAGCACGCATCCTGTACCCGGACTATACGTCTATCCAGACGGGAGAGACGGTGATGACCAGCCTCGCGAGCTGCAACCCTGCTATGAGCCCATTGAGCGGAGATCTGTTGCCCGGTGCGCCTCTGAAGTGCCAGTGAGTGTGGGAGACATCATGCGGGCGTTGAGCTCTTTCTGATCTGAACTGCTGGACAATGCCCGGGACTTAATGGCTCGCCTGGATGCTTGTGCTCCCCATGTTACTCCGGATGTCTTTGATGGCGCCCGTCCGCAGGACACTTCTCCGCATCCTGACCCCTATTACAGTAGGGAGCCTACCCAGTTGTGTCCGGATAGCCTGGGTGTGAGGGAGACTGGTGATGTTCCGGCGCGAATTGACATTCGTGAGCGGCTACCTGTGGACGGGGATTCTGAGGTGTGGCTGGCGAGCTGTCCTTGGACGCCATGTTTGGTTCTTCCTTTGTGTTCGGCTGGCATCGATCGCAACTCTCCCCTGATGCGGATGGCTTTGTTCTGGCTGACTGATTCGAGCGCTCTGCACCAACGTGGGATCCCCCTTCCTGTCATCGTTGATCGCAGGACTTTGATGTGGACATGCTCTGCTGGGCGGCGTTGTACTATGCCGAGATCGCTCCATCTATCTCTCCAGTCCACTATGGCCACTGTACAGCCGGACCACGTCGGTGCCCCAGATCGCAGGGGCCAGGGCTGAAGATGCTCTTACCATCCTGATCTGCGGTAGAGTGTACTGTCGGGGTTGAAGGACATAAACTGTGGAGTTGGTTCCTTGTGTTTTTCTGTGGTTCGAGATCCCGGGTATGGGTGGTTGGGGGTTCACCAGCTGGTTGTTTCTTTGACTGATCCTGGTTGTTGGGGTGGAGGTTCGGGGTGGGTTGGGGGGTCGGAGATTAAGTGGTACTGGCCCTCCCCCGGTCTTAGTTGTTCTATGGGAGGTTTAGATTAGGATACTCTTTTCTTCCTCCCCTTATTTCAGGTACTAATGTAACTCTTTTTCTATCTCTTCTTCTTTTCTTATCCTATATTTCGGGTTTACTGGGCGACAGACACACTGCTGGGGGGGGGGGGGGTAGGCCGTAGCCTCTGCATGCGTGTAGGGTGGGGGGCTGGGGGATGGGTTTTTAGTTTGTTTCAGTTTCTATGGTGCCTTATTTCTCTTCGTTTCTTTTTGTCTCTTTTATTCTATCTTGGGTCCGTGTTTGGGAATGCTACCGGGCGGGTGGCGGTGGACACTGCCTGATTTGTTTGATCTGATACCCTGCTGCAAATACTTTGAGCCGCCATCCCGCCTGGGGGGACTTGACTTCTAGCTTGTTGACTAGTTGGTGACTTTGTCGCTACTGTCGTGCTGTGCCCGCACGGACTCCGCCCTTTTTTCACATATAATTTATGTTTTACAATGCAAAATGGGAATGTCGTACTTAATAGTTGCAATGGCAATATTGAAAATTAACCTTCACTGATCCTGGGACATGGTATCATGATGATCTACAGTTTAACCTCTAAATGTCTGCCTGTGTGATAATGTGATACCATGTCGCTGTATTGTGCGCTTTGGTGCTTCAACAGAATTCGTGGCCGGCCTGATGGTTGTGGGCCCGTATTTGTTCTTTTCATAATGCACAATAAAGGTTTTCAAAAATATAAAAAAAAAAAAAAAGATCTAGTTCGTGCAGTCGAGTCAGACCTGTCGCGGACAGTGCGCCCATCTGGTGAGTACGCTGGCAAGATCTATCCGCAGTGTTATAAAAGACAATGTTGAAGTCAACCCCTAGAAGGATCCTACGCTCCATTGTGGCCATCGCCTCAGTGATTGCGCTGTGAACAAAAATTTCTCTGGACCTTCATTGGGGCCGTACACTGAGCCAATAGTGAACGTGAAACTTCCTAAAGCAAAGCGGTAGGTAAGAAGTCGCCCTTTTATTTCACTTCCTTATGGAGGACTTCTTCACGAAACCTCTGCGCTACCAGGGACAGCCACCCCCGTTGATTTAGTGGGGCCTGAGGAAAACAACTGCGTCGCAAACCTAGGGGTTTGGAGGCGATGGCAGTCTTTGGGTAATAAGTGCGATTCCTGGAGTAGACAAATATCCGCCCCAGAGTTTTCTAGACAAGACAGGACCGCCTTACGCTTAACAGGGTTATTGAGACCCCGCATATTCAAGGTGAGTACTTTAAGTATAGAAGGGGTCATACAATCGGAAGGGGGTGAATGGCCTTAGTCAGGATCCAAGATCCCCTGCGCAGCGAGCACATGACAGCTATTATATAAAGAGGCACTGTGTGAACGAGAGTATGTAGTGGATTAAAAAAGGTGGACAAGGTACCCCTACTCCTCCAAAGAAATGATAACCCCAACCAACAATCAAGTAAGCGTCCTTTCGCAAAGTGGAAAATTGAAAAGGAAAAAGTGGGAAGAGTTAACTCGTAGTCCATCATCCCTAGATGATCGGAAGAAAGTCAATGTGGGGGGAACGTTGTGGACAAAGATGATCCTACCCCCGCCAACAGCCCAAAACTCACAGTAGACCAATCAAAGCAAGTCATCATGATCATGAATGTCAACCAGGCTGTGACTTAGCAAGTTCCACGGATAGGGACTCAAGGGCTGATTTCTGGCCCTGTGAATTTTAGCAGGAGGAGGTCTCCTCGTTCGGCGCCGTCTGCCCTGTTGGCACCATCTGGGTTTTCCATCATCTGCACCCTGTTTAGGGCCGTCATCTCCACTATCTTCCGACTGGGGGTCCACTCCGAGGAAACGGCAGGCCTCGGAAAGGGAGCGGAGCTGAAACAGTTTGCCGTCCATGCGAAACACCAGCGGGAATAGATGACCCCAGCTATACGAGATATTACGTTGCCGAAAGTACGCTGTGAAAGGCTTGAATGTTCTTCCTTTTTGTAAAGTGAGTGCCGCCAGGTCCTGGTAGAGGACGGGAGTCTGACCACGGAATGACAAGGGGTGCGATAGTAGCGCCTTTTGGAGGATTTCTTCTTTGGTTCGGAAGTCCTGCACACAGACCAGCATATCAGATGGCGGAGCCGTCGCAACCCTTGGTGGGCCCACTCTATGTGCTCTGTCTAGGCGAAAGTCCGAGTCCAATGGCCTACCCAGAATGTGGTTGAAGTGTTCCCTGGTGTACTTAATGTGATGTCGGGAGCGGTTCTCCAAGTCCTCAAGATGCGACTGCAGGTCCACTTGTTGGTCGTGAATTCTAAGGACCTCTTGTTGGAGTGCTGTCAACTCTGTGTCCCTCCCATCGCTTTTCTCCTCTAAATCGGCGACCCGATCTCCTATACCGTCCATCTCCCTTCGGGCATCTTTGATTTCGGCCGTGAGGTCACACTTGAGGTTTTGCAAATCTTCCCGTAACGCGACGAGGAGGGACGCCAGAAAGGCCTTTGTGAGCATTTCTCCACCGTCGCTGCCTGGGAGCGCAGCATGCTCGTCGCCATGTCACCTACGAGTTGATCGGCCTGCGCCTTCGCGAACAAGTCTTTAAGGGTTCTGTCTTTACGGCCTATGGAGGAGGCCATGTCGTACCCCAGACCAGATCCCGCCCAGGTGGGGCTTGACCCTGCGTGGGCCCTCCCGGGATTAGAGTGGCCTGGCTCTCGAAGTGTGCCCTTCCGTTGTGCCGTGCACTGGACGCAAAGGGTATAGGGCAATGCCAGCTGCCAGGGGGGATGGTGGTGCTAGATCTCTCCTTAGCTCCCAGAGGGTTACAGGCCCCCGGGTCCTCCTCCCCGCCTTTCGTTTTGAATGACCAGTCCTCCGCGACTGCAGCCCACTGCTTGAAGACTCAAATTGGCCTCAGAGGCCACGTCGCAGAATGGCGGGGTGTGTCCAGTATCGTCGCTGGAGAGCCAACTGCGCTGGCGTCAATGCTATCTCTCACCCAGTCACCCGCACTGGGCGGCAGTAAGTGCAGGGCTATGCTAGCTGCCGATGGAGGGTGAAACCGCAGAAACTCTTTGTCGCTCTCCTAGGGCCACCGGCCCCTCGATCCTCCTCCCCGCAATCTGTTGCTAATGACCCACCGCCTGAGTAATCAAAATGGCTCCTGAGGCCAGCGTGGCATCAGCGGGCCCTACTGCAGGGTGGCGGTTCACGTCCTACTTCGCTGCTGGTATGTCAGCTATGCCGGGGGTCTCTATGGCACGCCGGGGGCTCCAGGTGTCAAGGCTGTCTCTCATCCCCTTTATGTGGGCTCTGTGCCAACCGCCCGTCCCCGTGTTCCTCCTCCAGGACCCCGGCTCTAGTTGCGGATCGCCACGCGACTCCTGGTACCTCCCCGCCGCTCTCCTGTGCAGTGCGTCAACTCTTCATGAAAGCCACTTGCCCGGGCGGGAGAGTCCCGACAAGTTCCCGGGATGCTCGACCAGCCCATGGCTCACCTGAATCTTGCTAGGCCTCCTCAAGATGGCGGCTGGGCGCCGCACCTCCGTGGTCTCCGCTGCGTCAATGACCTAGCTGCGGTGCACTGGGTTAAATCGCAACCTGGTGGAAGGCGAAGCAGCCGAATACCGGATCACTATGTCAGGTTGGGACCATCACTCCATCACTCTCCCCAGCGGCTGGACCCTGGGTAGACAACTCGGGCCCGGACTCCTCCCCTCATCCCTGGTGGCCGGCTGCCACCCGATTCTGCCTTCCCCACCTTCGGTATTCTCGTGCTGCGTGGCCCTGCACCAGGGGAAGTCTCCGCCAACAGTAGCTAGGTCAGGAGGACCCCAGCCGGACCTCGGGCCCTAAACCAGCCCCGCTCTCACAGTTTCCGCACCCACCCCAAAATGGTGGGCAGGAGCCGCTGAACTCCGGCCTCCTCCACACCGGGAGCGGCCGCTGCTGCAGTGGGGCGGGCAGGAACCGCTATGCCTTCCAAAGCGGAGGATTGGCGAGACAGACTGTGCCCACAGCCGGTGGCTTCCGAGCCCGTATCCCCTCGGGCCGTTCCCCGAACACTACCATCAGTCACTGCCATCCCGCAGTGCCCTTCTTGTAGTCCGGCCGCAGCCCCGCCAGATCCCGCTCTCAAAGGGAAAATAAGCCTAGGCAGCCGGCCGCCCACCGGAAAGCAGTTCCTCCTGTGTCTCACTCTCGGGCTGGTGCGAGTGCGTGGTCGTCTTGAGGCTAAAGATGGCTAAAAGCTGGTGCTGTGATGGGTCAACAGCGGGAGCGACAGAGCAACACGTCTGTTCACACCGCCATCTTGGCCACACCCCCAACCGCAGTTTAAAGACTCTGCCAGGTAGTGCACCACCATGGAAATCCTGTGACAAGTCAGCTAGCTCCAGAGGTGTAGAGCCTCCTGGCACAAGACTGTAGACGCCAAACTGTCCTGCTTGTTGCAGTACCACTTTTTGGTGGTACTGTATGTGAGAATGTGCACCAGCCTCTCTTTGATGGTGGAAAGGAAGGCTATCAACATCAAGCGAATCGATCGTAACTTCAGCAAGTTGATGTGGAGGTAGGTCACCACTGTATACCAAAGTTTTCTGATGTCCAACTCACCCAAGGTGACCTCACCAACCCAGTAGGGACAGATAGGTCACCACCATCAACTCTGGGGGGCTCAAACACACACCGTATCCACAATGGCTCCCATGAAGGGGGCCTCTGTGAAGGAGTGATATGCAACTTCAGGTTGATGATATGAAGTGGTTCCCTGCCATCAGGAGGAAGTCCACAACTGACTGCAGTGATCTCGACTATAGCAGTTAATCGTCGAGGTAAGGGAATACTGGTAATCCGACCTCCGCAGATATTCAAGGACCACTGTCAACCTTTTTGTGAACACCCCAGGAGCATTGTGAGGCTGAAAGTGAGCATGGGAATCCAAAAGTACTTGTGGCCCATCTTGAAATGCAGGTAGCATCTGTGGGCCTGCCCGATGGGGATGTGAAAATAAGCGTCCTGCCGGTCCAACGCCACCATCCAGTCTCCAGGATCCAGTCAGATAGAACATGGGTCAATGTAAGCAACTTGAATTTATCTTTGTGCAGAAAGGCATTTAGATGGCAAAGATTCAGGACAGGGCGTGGCTTCCATCCTTCTCAGGACAAGGAAGACACGGTAATAACACCCTGTCACCACTTCCAAGAACGGTACACTCTCTATAGCTCACAGCCTGCACTTCCTGGTATAAGAGCGATACGTGGTTGGTGTGGAGAGTAGAAAAGGATTGGCAGGACATAGACCGTTGGAACATCTGCAGGACTCATTCGCTGGAGGTGATATTTTGCCATCCCTGTAGGAATGGACTTCTTCTGGCTCCCACTGGATGGCTGCATGCCACTAAGGGTGCACTAAATCGGCTTTGTGGGGGGAGGAGCCGAGCCGGCAACCAAAATGGCCGCCTGACGATCGGCTCTGCCTGCCCAGCTCCACCGGCCCAATATCCTGCCTGCAATTCTGTCCCCCGCCTAGTGCAATAGGCGGGGGAAGCCTAGCGGTTACCAGAGCGATCCTCCCGGTCATCCTGCGAGCCCCCGGGACCCCGCAGTGCTGCCTGAAGATTTGCGGCCTGCACATCACGGAAGCCCGGGACTCGAGTGGACTGGCCCTCCGACCGAAATGGACCAACATCGGCCGCCGGGACGGCCTGTTGCCGGCCCGGTCGGCGGTCGGGGGGGCGGCTGGTATTTAGCCCCAGGGGTATATTATGGTATCGCGGGACACCCTCTGGACAGAGGGGGGGGTCCCGAATAACAGCGGGGCCGAGATCTGCCCCCTCGGGGGCCCCGAAGACCGGCTCAGTACCGGAGCCTAGCCCTTGACTCTCACAGACTGGAGTGAGGCTTTGAAGCCTGACGTGGGCCTCCATGGTCTTATTAATCTGCCGGTGTTGGGTCTGGCAGGGAAGTGGGGCTGCGGATTGGCGAGGGACCAGCGCCGACTGTCTGGTTTACCCTCCTGGGCACCCCATTTGTTCCTGGAGGTGGCGGGGGCCCCCATGTGAAGGGAGTGGAGCTCTGCTGCAGAAGTTGAAGGCTGGGGGGCCCGGACCTTGCAATCTGGCTGCTGGTGGAGGTGTGGTCTTGAGGGGTCGGCTGCCAGCCTGTATTTAACGCTTCATAGCGCGGGACCAGCACTGGCATTGGTTGGCATCTGGCCTGGCACCCTTGATCCCTGAGGTGGCGGGGGCCCCCATGTGAAAGGAGTGGGGCCCTGCCTGAAGAACCTGTCGGCTGGGGTGCCCGGGCCCATCGGGGCTCCTTCATGGTGGCTGCTGGCCTTGGTGCAATTTGGGCTGGACGGCTGTTTATATTTGCGCTACGCTTTGCAGTGACCTCGGCTGGTGGGTTGCTCGGACCCGGAGTTCTTGACCGTTGAGGAGGATTATTGTTGCATTGGCAGTGGTGGTCTTTCCGGCTGCGCAGATTGTTGAAACTGCTGTCATGGCTACGAGGACGGACCCCGAGCGGCAGGGCCCCAAGACTTCCAGGGGCGGCCGGCAGGTCCAGTCTAACAAGCTTGACAGGTACACCATGCCTAAGGGCTCACCGGCTGAACTTAAGAGGGGTCCGAGTGGCGGTGCTGGTGACAATCCTGCAGTGGAGGAGCCTACGTTGGCGGTCTTGATGGCGGATATCACTGGGGTCCGTACGTCCTTGGGGCAACAGATGGAGACTTTGGATGCCAAGCTCGACACGGTGTCGAGAGAGATGGGACTGATCAGGGCCGATCTATCGAAGGCTAACGAGAAGGTCAGGTCGCTGGAGCTTAAGACGACCAGCCTTATTGAGGACGTGAGACGGCTCCAGCGGGAGGTGGGTGATCTTAGATCTTCGAGGGAGACTATGGATCGGCGGCCTGACGAATACGAAGGTCGGGCTCGACGTAATAATGTCTGCATCCTTGGCGTTCCGGAGAAGGCGGAGGGGCAGGCTGCAGACCTCTTCGTGGAGAACCTTATTCTTGATCAACTTAAGCCGCAGGGGCTTAGCAAGTTCTTCACCGTGGAAAGAGCCCACCGAGTGCCGGGCGGCAGGCCCCGGGTCGGGGCGCCTCCTCGGCCGATAATCGCTTGCATGCTAAATTTCCGTGACCGGGACGCTATCCTGCAGGCAGCCCGTTCGGCGGACCCCCTGAAATTTGAAAACGCGACAATCTTGTTTTTTCCGGATTTCACTCAGGCGGTCCAGAAGCAACGGCAGAGGTTCATCGCAATTAAAAAGACGTTGAGAGACAGGGGTATCGGATATGCAATGATGTTTCTGGCCCGCCTTCGTGTGGAACTCGATGGGAAGGCCTGGTTCTTTGACAATCCTGAGGTGGTGGCGGACCGGCTGGACACACTTCAGCATCCGGACCGGGAGGCGGCTGATCGAACAGAAGCTGAGGAACAATGACGTAGTTGAGTGGGCTTAACAGGCGGCGGTGGACAGCTGCGGGGGCGGGTTTCTTCGGGATGCGGGGCCTTGAATTTGTGTTAGTGATCTTGAGCAAGAAATATGATGTCTCATTATGTTCTGAGCTGGTGGACTGGGGGTGGGTGGGTTGGTCAGTAGGCCCTCCTCTGTGTTCTATTTTTAGATTCATAGTTATTTGGGGGCGACAGGCACACTGCTAGTTGGGATGAGCGCAAGCTTTATGCAGGGGTGCAGGGTGGGGGGTAGGGGAAGTGACGTAAGGGTTTGTTATTGTATTTTTGTATGTTTCCTTTTTATGCACTGGGCGCCTTGGCAATACAATGTTAGCTGCTATTTTTTAAATGTCCTCCGTTAAAGGGATAGAAGGGATCTCCGCACTGAGCTGGAATGTTAATGGTTTAGGGGATAAGATCAAGAGAGGCATGGTGGGGCAATTAATCCGTAGGCACTCCCCAGATGTGGTGATGCTGCAGAAAACTCATCTTATGGGTAAACGATGCATGGCACTCCACAGAGGGGGCTATAAGTTGATGGCACACGCTGGTTTCACGACTGGGTCTCGAGGGGTTGGGATTTTGATTAAGAAGGCCTTCCCCCTCGCCATACAGGCTACATGGATCGACAATAGGGGGAGGTATGTCGGTGTCTCTGGATTGTGGGAGGGGAGGAGCGTAACTTTTTTGTCTGTCTATGTCCCCCCGGCCCTTCAGTCGGACACATTTCTCGATGTTGGGAAAAAATTTCTGTCCCTACCGGTCGGATTGTTGGTAGTCGGTGGGGATTTCAATGCTGTGATGGATGGAATGGTTGATCGTTGCCCGGCTCGCGAGTTGTTGTCTTCTCAAAAGTGGTTGGCTGATTTTGTGGGCACCACGGGCCTGGTGGATGGCTGGAGGCTCAAACATCCCGATGAGACGCAATATACGCACATGTCGGCGGCGCATAAATCCTTTTCTAGAATAGATTACGTTCTGGTTCCTGCGGCTCAGGCCGCGTGGGTCCGCGAGGTGCCGCATTTGGCCAGAGGAGTCTCGGATCACTCACCTGTTTGGCTCAGGCTTGAGCTTGGCGGGCGTGATGTGGCTCGGGTTGCGCCGATAAGCGTTTGGAGGTTCCGAGACCCGGGGGCTAAGAAGGAGATAGTGCGGGTAGCGCACAGGTACTTTCAGGAGAACGTTGACTCAGTGGCCTCCGCATGCTCCTTATGGGAGACGTATAAAACTGTCCTTAGGGAGGAGCTGCTTTCCTTTATAGCGGGGAAAAAAAAGGAGGGGCGAGCCGAGGTTGACAGGGCTGAATCGGATTTGCTTGCGCTTGAGCGGGAGGTATTGCATGCTTCCACGCCGGAGGGGCTGCACCGTTTGAAACTCCTTCAAGATGAATACAGGAGTTTGGCCCGTGATAGTGCCAGATCACAGCTGTTCGATACCCAGAGTAGAATATATGAGGATGGAGATAAGGCGGGGAAGTTGATAGCTTGGTTGGAGAAGGGGAACTGGGCGTCGCGGTTAGACCCGGTGCTGCAGTCCCATGGGTCTGAAAGGGTCACGGACCCGCAAGAAATTGTGGATGCCTTTGCCGATTATTATGAGAAGGTTTACGCAGCTGAGTGTCATTATTCGGAGGCTGAGAACGCAGATATGATTAGGGACATCCCGATGCCTACTCTATCGGATGAAGATAGGGGTTTTCTCTATTATCCCCTCACTAACGATGAGGTGGCTCAGGCAATTAGGGGGGTTCGCTCCGGTAAAGCGTCGGGCCCGAATGGGCTTCCGATTGAACTTTATAAAGTCAATGCGAACGAGCTAGCTCCCTTTCTGAAAGGTATGTTTGTGGAAAGGAGAGAGAGAGAGGTTGGCTTCCATATGATCATCGCGTGGCTAATAATTATAGTCCTCCACAAGGAAGGTAAGTCGATGACCGAGTGTTCATCGTATAGGCCGATCTCTTTGTTGAATGTCGAACCTAAAATATTGGCGAAACTGTTAGCAAACCACCTGGTCATGGTGATTAATACACTGGTACATCCAGACCAATCGGGCTTTATGCCCCGCCGGAGTACGGCTCTCAACCTGCGTAGATTGCATGGGGTCATTGGTGGAGCTTCGAAGATACACGAGCCGACAGTACTGCTCTCTCTGGATGCCACCATGGCCTTCGACAGGGTTGAGTGGCCATATCTTTCTGCTGCTCTTGGTAAGTTGGGGGGGGCCCGGAGTTTGTCTCTTGGGTCCGCCTCCTATATTCAGGCCCCCTGGCCCGAGTAGTCGTTAATAACCATAGGTCGTCAGACTTCGCGCTGAGGAGAGGCACCAGACAGGGATGCCCTCTTTCCCCGCTGCTCTTTGCATTGGCGCTCGAGCCACTAGCGGCCTGGGTTCGGTGGGATAGGTCAATCAGGGGACTCCGCTGGACGCCAGATTGGGAGGATAAGATATCTCTTTATGCAGATGATATTCTTTTGTACCTTACCTCTCCCCGAGCATCGCTCATGGCCTTTTTGGATGTAATGGAGGTGTTCAGTAGGTATTCAGGGTTTGCTATTAACTGGGCGAAGTCGGTCTTGTTTGTGTTGAGCGGTGACCCTCCGGTGGTCCCGCTGCGCTGCCCGGTTAAATTGGAAGTGGTGGGCTTTAAATATTTAGGCATTTTTATATCCTTGGACCCCCGGAGTAGGTATTCCAACAATTTGCTGCCTCCGTTGGTTCGGCTACGGCGAGATGTTGATCGTTGGAGGGCACTTCCCCTTTCCCTTCTTGGCCGAGCCGTTTTGTTTAAGATGTTGGCTCTCCCTCGTTTACTCTATGCACTCCAGAACTCTATGGACCCGGTTCCGCCGTCGTACTTTAAAGAGGTCGAGTCTCTCCAGAGGCAACTCCTCTGGGAAGGGAGGCCCCGTATTGCGTTTGCGAAACTGACACGGCCTTGGTATGATTGTGGGATCGGTTTACCCAACATTAGGAAGTATTACTGGGCAACGCAGCTGGCTGCGGTTAACCAGGCAATATATGGTTCTCCACTGGACCCCGGCTATATTATGGACCGTGGTCAGGCGCCTGGAGGGGACCTTACTAGGGCACTGTATGCTAGGCGGGGCGCTTTCCGATGGGGGGACCAGCGGTGGTGACTGTTGGGGTCTGGCATGAAGCGAACCGCTCCCTGGGGTGGGAGGGGAAGATCACATTGGCGACTCCCCTCTGGAACTCGGAACGGTTGGGCAGCCTATGGAAATCAAAGGGATTCGACAGGTGGGACCTCATTGGGATCTCCCGTGTCGGAGATCTATGGGGGAAGGATGGTATCCTCCCATTTGAAACCCTGCAGGAACGGTACCAAATGCACGGGACCGATAAGTTTTGTTATCTTTAGGTTAGGCATGCACTGTTAGCTAACATTCCTCTCGATCTGGGGGCCCTGGAATGCGCACAGGGGTGACATATGTGCTCCTCCGGTGATATTGGAGGATCCGGAGGTGCTGAATGATCCTTGAACCCGAATACCTTAATTACTGTTGATCTTTATGACCTAGGAGGATGTGACCAGATTTATTGTGCAGAACGGAGTTTCAGTGCATTTAATGTAAGTGTATTATTTTGTATGTGGTTAATAAAAATAATTTTTTTAAAAATCGGCTTTGTGGTCATTGCTGGAAGGGCAGAAGGCTGTGGTGAAAATTAACTCTGATGGTTGGGCCATTGTCTGCCAGACCCATGGCCTTGACAAAGAAAGGCCTAGCAAATCTGTTGTGCGGGCATTAAGGTTTTGCACAGTCGAGACGCCAGGACCCTGGCACATGCCCTAAATGGACAAAGTTGTTATGGGGATTGCTGAAATATAGATGAAAATCATAGAAAACATGCAGTAGCTCAACTTTCTTCAAAAAGTTCCCGGGATGAGTCCCCCTTTTCGCCAAACAGGGCAGAGTCGTCGAAGGGCATGTCCATTAAGGATGTCTGGACGTCCCCGGAGAAAGCCTCTGGAACTCATACACTGTGGTGCATTAGCAGCAGGTTAGTTCCAATAGTTCTGCGTACGGATTCTGAGGTGTCTGGGCCCGAGCAATGACGAATTAGGCCACATCTCAACCATCTTGAATGGTCTACGATAATGAAAATGCACATATTCTGGAACTTCAGGTACAACCTCACCCACCATGTCCCAAAAAGTGTGGGTATAACTTCCCAATAGCCACCTCAGGGCAAGGCTGGCTGAAGAAAACCAACATTCGCCATAATTACTCACTTGTTTAGACTTCCTGTCAGGGGAAGTGGTTGAAAAAGTGTTAAGGTTTACTTTACTGCTGGACAGCTCTACCACTAAGCTCTTCGGTGTTGAATGGTGGGTCAAAAAATCGGGGTCACCTGGAGCAAGTATATGGTGAAAGGCGGTTAGTAAGTTGACTGTGGGCCAGAGCATGGTTGTGCCCAACAAAATGTCAATAAGGGCTTCATTAAAGGAAACTGAAGTTCAGTCAGTGCCTACTTAGGCTGTAGGACCTCTGTGAGAACTTTCATTTGAACCGCTGTAGTCTGGAGCTGAAGTACTTCAGCAGCCATTCTAATCTCTATGGCTAAGAACCTCGATGGGCCAGGAGAGGAACTAACCTAGTGTTTGGTGAGTGTCCAGTCCACTGGCCTTCTGTAATGCCATGAGTCGTCTGCATTATAAGGAGGGAAAAGTTCTTCCCCGTCCCTTCCACTGTAATACTATATAACAGGCTCTGAGTCCAGCCAAAAAGCGGGTGTGATGTATGTTCAGGGCTACCTGGTAATATGATTGTTTCTGAGTCTGATGCGTTCAGTGTAGGCTGAGGCATGTCAAGATCTGGATATGGTCTCAGTCAAGGCCAAGTTGAAGCCGCCTCGGAGTCGGACAAAACGATGGGTTGTGAACCGGTCAATTCAGTGTTAGCATTGCTGAATAAGAGACTGTCGTAGGTTTTGGCATGATATCCGAAGATGGTACGGAACGAGAGGTGGGTTTGAGGGGTTCAGACAGCTCAGAGGGTGAATCTGCCTGCGCTGATGTGACTGAATGGCCCTGAAGATCCTTCAGGCTGGTGTGTCAGAGGAAACTGGTAGCGTGTCAAAGAAGCACAGCATAGCCTTACAAAAGGCTTTACTTTGCTGAGAAGGCCTGGGAACTCAGAGTACATTGGAACCAAAGAAGGAATTGGCTCTTCATGCAACAGGAGCGAGATTGAGAGGCATGGTGTCACCTTTGTACCTTTTCCAAAGAGTTGTGCTGTGTCCTGCTTCGACTTCTTGTGTTTCTTCTTCGACCTACCTGAAGACTTCGACTACGATGAAGATCGGTCTCAGGAACAACTCAGGAGCGAGACCGGGAGTGGGTCCGTGCACTCCTATTCAACTTAGAGCAGAACCTGTGTAGAGACTTCTGGTGCTTTGCCACACAGATGTTCGCCTTGTGATCTCGGATTGTTGTTAGGTTTGCCTGGTCACAGTCATTGTAGACCTTGGAGTTGTGTCTCGAACCCAAGCATCAAAGGCGCACCTCGGGGTATCTATCATATACATCTTTTGCGACAGTCTCTACAAGGCTTAAACCATGTAGTCTTAGATGGTGACATCATTTCCACACTAGAAAAATGTGAAGGAAAAAATTCTCTTCACAAGTGAAGAAGAGCAGAGCTCCACATCTGTGTCTGAGAATATGGAAAGAAAGGAACTGGGGTCAGTGAGTGTGGATGGTGCCTATATGAGTGTCCCTTTACCTCCAGATCAGAATAGTGTTCATGGGGAGTCGCATGGCGTCACCTGCCGGTGTGCAGGAGCACTGCTTTTAATTTACTGGGCCCACTCTGTCAGCTGGGGACATTCACAAGATGAAAAATCTGTGGCTAGACGTATCCATCAGAAAAAGCACATAAATACTTATAAAAGAATGTCGGATATTCTAGACAACAGCAGTTCTCCAGTAGAAAAAGCATGAAACTTTGCTACCACCAGAAGAACGGATAAAGGTGTCAGAAAAGGCCACCTTATGGATGAACTGGTTGTAATTGGTATCAATGATACTCCAGGATGTGTACTCAACCTTCTGCCTAGGTAAGTTGCTTTAGGATGGTACTGCTCTCTGAGAGTTGAAAGACTGTGGTCAAAGAGTATAATTACCATGCAACAGTTAAGTACAGAGGAGAACCCCTACAATTAGAAGTCACACTGGAACACCATAAGCTAAGAGGGAGACTCCAGAAATATGCAAGCCTTACAGTGATGCACAATTTAGGTCTCTGTCAAACATGCACCAGATGGACCTTCAGAGCAAGGGTGCACAAGAGACAGCTGAAGAATCAAAGTTGTGCACTTGACAGTCAATATCTATGAAGCGCCAATAAAGGGAGAGAGACAGCAGTGTAAAACAATGGAGTATTCAGAACTAGGAAGACACAATCAAGCAAAGAACGATAAGGGTGAGCAAAATATGAAATAATGTTGTTAACCACAATACTAACCCATTCTCCATAGGACAACATACAGTTGGGGGTGGGCAGAATGCTAAACTTCAAGTCAATACGACATATCAGAAAACGTTAATTACAGGAAACATTAAAGCAAATAATTACAAAAACATGCTCATTATTTTAAGGTGTAGGCCTTAGCTGATTCCTAAATGGATCAGCAAGGACAAAGCACCCGAAGGGGTAAAAGAATAGATGTTATAAGCCACCTACTGACTTACATTTTATTCCTTAAGCAAAGAATATGCACTGGATGTGAAGTTCTGAGCTCAGGAACGAGCCATGGCATGGAATTCCGAGACCTTACAGCCAGACTGGCTTTCTCTGGGGAAAGTCTGTCCACAGGACAATGTGAAAGACATGATCTTGGTTTGGTAAGTCAGAAGCTGGTACTCTCCTGGAAATACCTTCCAATTGAATGAACCAGGGTTCTCTATTCACACTTTCTGTAGGGAATAATATTTTAACAAAATTCTACCCATCTAGAAGAAAATACTGTATGTTAGGCCGTAAACATCCCCACCATAGCTCTGAGTCGCATGTCATATGTAGACTTGAGCAAAAAGAACAATTGAGGGACGGAATGCTGAACAAAGTTTAACACTCACCGCCAGTAAGAGATCTGGGCCTAATTCCATCATTCTTTTGCTCACCAAGCCACCCCCAGTTTTGACTTAGCCATATGCAGATCAGTCTTGACCCTGCACCTCACTGAAACAGTCGAGCCCGAACTGCCAGGCTTGGTCTTCCCTGGACCGGAAACAAGCATCCTAGGACCGGTTTCGGGTATCACCCCTTATGAGCCAGGACAGCTTGAATCCAGTGGCATGACAAGCACAGGACCCACGTCTGACTATCCCCGTCCTACGTGGAGTGACAAATGCAAAAAGAACAATGGATGTACGAATGCAGAACAATGTCAAACACTCACCCCCAGTCATAGATCTGGGCCTAAATCCCTCATTCTTTTGCTAAACATGCCACCCCAGTTTAGACCTTGCCATATGCAAACCATTCTTGACACTGCTCCCCATGGGAACAGTCCAGCCCGAAACCGATCCAAGGATGCTTTTTTCTGGTCCAGAGAAGACCTGACCTAGCAGTTCGGGCTGGACTGTTCCAGGGTTAAGACTGATTTGCATATGGCTGGGTCCAAATTGGAATGGTGTGGTGAGCAAAAAACCGATGGATTTAGGCAATAGATCTCTGACTGGGGATGAATGTTTGACATTGCTCAGCATTCCATCTATCAATTGTTCTTTTTGCATCTGTCAACCCGAGTGGGACGGGTATGCCCAAACTTGGAATCCATGCTAGTCAAGCCACTGGATTCAAGGTACCCTGGCTGATATGGGGTGATACCCCGAATCCAGTCCTAGGAAGTTTGTTTCTGGTCCAGGCAGGACCTGGCCTTGCAGTTCGGGCTGGACTGTTCCCATGGAAAACAGGGTGAAGATCGATTTGCATATGGCTGGGTCCAAACTGGAATGGAATGGCATAGTGAGCAAAAAAACAATAGATTAAGGCCAGATCTCTGACGGGTGAGTGTTTGTCACTGTTCAGCATTCTGTCCATCAATTGTTCATTTAGCTATGTTAACTTGCGGGCAAAGTCACAGAAATGTTATATGTGAAATAATGATCAATAAACGTAAAGACTTTTTAAGCTGCACCTGTTCTTAAACACAGTTTAGTTAACATAAGTACGAACCAGCTTATCTAGATTTGTACATATAATGAAAGTAACAAATTGCTTACTCTCATGCCTGCTGCCAACTACTGTGAGTGCTCTCTAGCCGAGGGTGTGAATATGTTGTCTAAACTTTTTCACAAAGACCTGCATTATAGGCACCTTATTTGCAAACATAACGGATCTGCCACAGAAATATCCCCTGGTAAGAAAACACAGCAGGATGGTTGGCGTAGTACTGAATCTGTCACAAACAGTAAGCCCATTCACACTTAAAGTGAGCTTGCATCAACGCGACACTCATTATGCATGCATTAAAACCACCTCTCACCTGTTTGAAGCAATGAGAAGGAGCTGGAGCAGAGCATGTCTCTTTCAGGTACTTGTCCCAGCAAAAGTGACCTGCAATTGAAAAGCAAACCAATTAAATATCAAGGGCATTGATGTGAAGGGGAACGTTCAGAATGAAACATAATTTGATGACATGCACAGACTGCCTGGCCAACCCAGTTCTTAATAACACAAATCAAATTCAGAATCAGTTAAGAAATAGGTCTCAGCAATGGCTTCTAATAGGCAGCTAGTATTTCAACAGACCAGAGGTTCAATGATGCCAATTTATATAGGCTACATGTGTTTCTGCTTGAAATGGCTGCTATTGACTACAAACACTAATGATTCATTGAACATGGAAAAATCCAGTGTATTCTGCTTGCAATACCCTCTTATTAATTACAATGAATTGTGTAAAATAGACACAATTTTTCAAAACTGTGTATAGTCTGTAATCTACGAGGTTTCATAGCGTTGCAGTTATTTAAATTACCATTAATTATGTGCACTAGTGAAATGATCTCAGCAAAATACTGTCATGATGAAGAAGTTCAAATATTTTATTGCTGTGGTGTTTGTACTGACAAAAGCAAAAGCCTGTGTGTTACAGCAACATATTGCTGCAACAGACAGCTAAACACAATTGCCCTACCTTCTCTCCTCTGGTACCACCTAGAGAAAAGCATGTAGCAAGTCAACAGAATCTTCAATAATGGCACAGGAGACTTTCAAGAAACACCACGTGGTCAAAGGTTGTGGTTGCAAAAAGAAATAATGGGTTCCATCAACATCTACATGCTGGAATTCAAGGCACTCAAATCCTTTCTTCCATCTCTCTTGCAAAAGTCAATCTTGATTCAAATAGATAACAAGAATATGGTGTACTACCAGGCAAACAAATGGAAATTAGGTTCAAAAAATTCTCAGTCGAAGCTTATTCAATTTGGTAGATCTACACATTGCAGCAGTACAACGCTCGGGTGCAGGCGAGGTGAAGGCAACTAAATACAGCAGAACCTTGTTGGACAAACATAGGTGGATCATAAAGAACTGCATACAAGCAGATTTGTTCTGTCACATTTTCTTTACACCATAACTATTTCACATATTCCAAACGTCATCATTAAGCCCGGTGAGTCCAGAAGAAGTATGATCCTGGTTTTTCTGTTTGTGAGCAAGTATAATCCTGAGTGCCAGGTTTTTTCTACTTCAGAGACAACATTAGAGATTATACATTCTAGATGTTTTATTTAGGATGCCAAGCTAGATCCTCCATCACTATCTGACACTGGTTAACTGGACTGCCAGGGTCCTACATACCGGCAAATTGGCCATCAGAATTTACCTAGTTTGTCAATGTGTATTACCAGTTCTCCTTCCTCTTTGACCTCTCCTTTGGGCATGGTCTCATTCAGAATTAAATCCAGGAATATAGGACTTATTTAGTTTTGGTACATTGAAGAATCTTAGGATCATTGCGAGCACTAAAATACACTCTCTGGAAAATGTACACTACATGTAGCCTCATCTACAAAGTCTACTTGGTCACCAATCATATAGACATAATCAATTTGGCGGCAGTCAAGAAGTAAATGACGAACATCACTGATGAGTCAGAGGACAAAGCAGCCATTAATGAGGATTTGTCACCTTTTTTGTACAGTCTACCAGAAAAGGCACAGCATCTAACAAGGATCACTCCAAGGATGAAAGCCCTTCGGATGTTTGGCCAGACCAAGATACGACAGAACACTTTCCCAAATTCAGAGGTAGAATCTAATGTTCCTTTCATGGTTGTGCCTTTACCTTAAGCTATTTGAGGTGCACAGGTGCTCCTAGTATATATCCCTCAACTCTATAAAAGAAAGACCACCTTTCCAGATAGCCTTCCTTATCTGTTGTCAAGCTACAGATGTGTTTTTCAATTATAAAAATTCTGAAAGATGAATAAATTCTGAATGTGAAGCTAAGCAAATACAACAATTACCATCATTCATAATTTTCCTATATTCATCAAGCAAATTAGCATAATTGTTTTCCACAACATTTGCAACAGAAACATCCCCATAATCTAATCTACTATCTTTTGTAGCATTAGTATTATATAAGTAATTTTTGCTTTCAGAAACATACCCAACAGAAGTGTATACGCTCAAAATGGCAATTAAAACCAGTAATATGCAAATCATAAAAAACCTATTTTTAGAACCAATCACTATTTTTTACAAGTAGTCATCTTCTTTCTGAAAAATGCTTTAAAAAACCAAACTAAATCTGTAACACAGTGCAAACATTTCAAGAACAAGTTCTTTAAAAACGTTAGAAATTTTAAGCATGTACTTCAAGAATTCAGTTTATAAAGTTCAATGCAGACACAAAACTATCTTCAACTGGATACCTAAGGAATAAAATCAATCTTCTTGAAAGAAGTCACTAACTATTAAATGTAAGCATAACAAAAACCTTCTAACTCAGTTTCTAAATCTAAAAGAATTGATAAATTCTTTTGATAAATGAATTCAAAAATCGTCTTCTCAGAGATTGTTGCAGGGAAAAGAACTACTATGCCTGAGATAACAGGATGTCAGTATGTAGGGACTGAGTCACCATTCCACATCAGTACCTAAAGGCCCAATTCAAATTAGCCGATAGTGCCTTACCTGCCCACCTAACCTTCCCAGAGTAACAGGTAAATTGGCACCCCAGAACACAACTGTCTAGTCCCCAGGGGAACCGTGGAAACAGATCATCACCTTTTGTTTCCTCACTGATGCATGCCCACAATAAACAAAAGAGAGACACAAACAAAGTGTACAATATTTATTGAAACTATCGTTCTTTATCAAGAAGAAAACTCCATACAATGAACAGCCTTAACTTGGCGAATGATATAGCTGCCTAAGCCTACCTTCACTATGTAAGCACAGTGATAAATAGGTGATCTCTGGGACTAGTACCGGACCCCATACCTGGCATTTGTAGTTAGCTGGCCTGCATCTCAGATTTCACAAAGCTGGTGTGACTGTCCCAAGACTTTTCCCTCTATTAGAAATTCCTCCTCTTGGTTTCAAGAAGGCACGTCTTGGTTTATACGATAAGAAGTGCCATGTCGGAAAACAGCAGCTGGGTCTCTATGTTATCGCTAAATGTTAGAATATGTCGCTGACTGACCACAGAAGAAAACAGCGCACAGTGTTGTTCGAACTTGTACGAAATGTTCAGACTGAGTCCCAGGAAGAAATTCTAAATAATAAAAACATGTGCAGTGTATTTCTAAAATAATATTGTGGCGCAAAACAAACGTGCTATTTTGTAAAGTGTGCAAAGCAAGGAAGCCTGCCACTTGCAGATATGCTAAGATAACTGAGAACTAAGTGGGCCCTAAAGGGAACTCACTACAAGATTTTTTTTAAATAGTTTAATTAATCCATCAGGAACTTATTTAGTGCAGATCACCATTATTCCCAGTTCAAGAATACTCATGGAGGTTCATCAAAAAGAAAGTGACAGTCTTTCAGATCAATGCATGTTTCTTTTGATTCAGTCTTTGTCAATTATGCCTATTCAGGTACTGAGCCCGTCTTGTTTGGCACGCTTACTCTTGTTGATCTTCTGATTTTAGGCCTTACGCAATCTTACCATTTAGATGTGCTATTATTTGCAATACTCTTCTTCCTTCCCTCACAATGTAAAACCAATCAGTTCAGATTAAGCAGTCATCTTAAGTCAGCATTATTCCGTTTATCTAATTTTCATCTTCATTTGTTTCATGATTTGCACAACTTGCAACTGAAACACATTGAACAGTTCTTAGGGTTTTCAGAGTTTGATTGTTTCAAGTTTGATTTTCTTGTTGTACTCTCTGCACCTTTTATTCCCTAGATCCACAGAGAGAACTTAAGCTCAACTCTGTGAATTAGTGTTTTGTGTCACCATTTTACCAGTAGTCTTCACTCGCTTCATATGACAGAGTGCACCAGATCATCCAAACTAAGGCAGTGATACAGAATCAGATCATCTGTAATATTCACAAGGGCAGCATAAGGAATACTAGGAATTCTCATGGTTTGGACCCATAATAATTTCATGAACAGATAATCCTGTAGTCCTGTTAGGTGTGTTCCTCATAGTTAACACCGAGAGATGGGCATCTGAATATTTCAATGCCATCAATGTGCATAGCTGTGTTACTTTTCCTTTTAGGGGAACACTGGCCCTCTCTACAATTGGGTTTTTCATACGACATCAGAGGCAAACGTCAAAGGGGTGCCAAAACAATGTGTGTACATCCAATGTATGGCTTCTGAAAATTCAGTTTTGTTCTATCAGTCTTCTGCCTCTGAATCTGTTGGGAGTATAGGGACTTCCTAAAACTGTGTTAAATGTGGGAGACTAGGTTTACCGTAGTCCACTCCCCACAAACACCTACAGCACTCGGAGCACAAGTTTAGTGTGGCCAAAGACTTGGGCCATCTTAAAAATGCCAAAGTGGGTACGGTCAGCACAGAGAACATTTCCCCATTGGTTAGGGTGTCCTCAGAGCATTCACTAGCTCATGGAAGGGATAAAGGAGGCATCCCCAGCCATGCACTTCAAAACACTCCTAGACCTGTGGAAGATTAGAAGAGGAATGAATGTGCCGTCTGAGAACTGAGAAACGCCTATAAGAGTAGATCTGCTCTCCCTCGTGTACCCAGGACAAATAAGTGGAGCTCAAGGGTCATAAGGCTGACCTCCTGTAAAGGTACAGGAACAAGCTACAAAGGCAACCGTTTAGCAGACCAGTGGAAACTAGACTGGGCCCTCCTGATGACTTCTGCCTGGGACCCTGTGAGTCTCTTAGTGCCTCCCTACGGTCCTCGGTCTTTAGAATTGTACCCCCGCGGTGGGTTGGGACTTAAAGGACTAGAGTCAGAAGATAAAATCTTTAACCAGGACGAATCTGGTTAGTGTATCCGACCTGCACTCTATTGCTGTCAGCTTTAAATTGCGCATTGGTCCTGTTTTACAGTGACCATTGACTATCATAGGCATTAGTGCTCCAAGTAGCTTTTTCAACTTAAAACTTAAAAAATTGCACTCGCTACTCCCTGAGAGGTGGCAATCCCTATGCAACTTTGACTTGTCTAACTCAAAGTTCTCCACTGGGTATATTTTTATGCCAAACTACTGTTTAGGTTGGGTAGGAGTCCTGATCCGCTCTGCCTCCGATGATGTACCCAAACCGGCATATTCACACATATCCTCTCGGACTGCCCTCACATACAACAGTATTGGAAAGAAGTCATCCGGCAACTAGCTAGGACATGTGACAAACCCATTCAACTATCCCCCAAATGTTGCCTCCTCAATGTCTGGGAGGCTACTGACCACTCACAGGTGGAGCAGTCGTGGGCCTCGATGGGATGGACTATCGCCATATGCAATATTGCCCAAAAGTAGGGGGGCGGACATGACTCCACGAGTAAGGGATTGGGCGAATGACATGGACTGCACTATGATTGCAGAAAAAACGGTGTTCAAGGGTAGGGGATGCCCCCAAAAATGGAACCTTAAATGGGGAAAGTGGAACAAATATAGGGGAGACATCTGCATTTCTCCGGTGGAATTGAGAAGGCAGAGACACACATTGATGAACAGATTGGGTGAGATTGTGGTAACTTCCACACTGGGCAGCCAACAATAAGATGTTATTGCAAATGGACCAGTTGCTTGCTTTTTCATATTTTTGACTCTGTGACAATGTTATAACTATAGAGGTAGGGGCAACCTCTGGGGTTAGGAGATGTATGTACTCCTGATGCAGGATATGTAGTGAAACACTGTTGATATCTTGTTTTGCCTTGACAAAGATGGCTGTATAATGCCTTGTACCGATGCATTTTTGTTAGCAATAAAAACAGTTTAAAAAAAAAACTTTACAAATTCATATCTAAGGATTTTATCATTTTGGTGACATTTTGTTTATTAAAATGTACTCTATTCTTCTATTTCATATTGAGATTTTTATTGTTTTGCATTTCAACTTTATTGCTGTTCTGGTCCTGCATAAATACTTAATACATTGCTTCCCAGTTGATCCTGCCTGCTCTGTGACATGGTGATCAGTAACAAATTATAACTTATACCTCTGAAATTTACAAAAGACATATCTGCTTTGAAGATGGTCTATCACTAGCACTGTACTGCAAAAACAGTGATCATTAAAATAACAGACATGGAATAAAAGAAGATATGTGTCACACGTTGTTGAACAATTCGGAGGACTTCAATATGGTCCACCACACCGGCTCCCAAATATCTACACAATCTGACCGCTTTTTTACATCTCAAAAAGACGTTCAGATATGGGATTATAGAAATGCCCGTCCCAAGTGGTCTCTCCACTTCTCTCTCTCCCTCCAACCATGTAAGCTCAGGACCACAACTATACACAACATCACAGACTGGACAACACAGTACCGTAACCAGCTAAGCAGACTATATTATTCATATTCTGCTGCATTTGGGAAACCATTTGTGACTCATTTTGAAATCTATTTGGATTAAATCTACAATCTCATTTGAAGTGACCAGTCTGCTAACAGATGTGGCAAGAGCCACTTCTCATCTGTGCATTATTAACATTTTGATTAACCATGTTTGATAGAGAAGCCTTTGTCATGAGGACAATTATTTCCACCTTGTACAAATAGTTTACCATTACCTTTTGAAATAATACCAGTACCAAAACCAAGTCTAGGTCAAGATGCCTGAACTACCCTCTTGTAAATATTTTGTTTGGTCCGCCATCAATTTGTCCTTTGTCACGGTCTTCTTAGCATCACTACAATCACTGCAATATGTTGCAAAGGCCAGAATCTCATTCAAATCACATTTCATTGAAATATGCGGAGTAAACTCCAGATTCAATCACAACTCAAAGGCGAAACAAATCCCGAGACACCTGCTTTCATGGGGTATTACTATACTGTTGGTAAATCTTCATCAATCTCTCATTATATGCATGCAGTGATTCACTTGGATGAATGATTAAACAAACAGTTGTGTCTGCAAGCAGATTTTCAGCTATTTCCTTAATACTTTATCAGTCATTTCAATCAAGCCAAAAACAAAAAGCAACAGGCTTGATTATGTGCAATATTATTAAAACATCTCCGGCATTGCTTCCTTTGAACCACAAATTAGATATAGTAAGAGAAGTTGCACCATGATGACTGTCTTTTTCAGATGTGGAGGCACCAATAAGGAATAAACATCTGTGACCAAATTAAAAGAAGTAAATTGGTATTGTGCTCCTACCTTGGTACTGTGCTGGGGGTTCGGATGGGCGGCCGGGCCTGTGCTTCCTACCATTTTTCCAGTCTACAAATACAAGCAAACAAACAATACTTTAGGTTAATGGCTTGAAGCAGGGCTAACTTTGCACATTTCTGGGGAGAAGAACTATTATGGAAGACACATAAACATCTATAGCCCATCCAAATGGGCTGAAGGGCCACGTCCCCTCACCTTTTGGCCACTATAAAGAATGTCTGTCAGGCTGAGCAAAGGTCAGTCTGACAGACACTCTTTATTTTTGGGTCAGGCAGCCAGGAGGTAGACATGCGTTAAATGCGCAGGCTCCTGGCTGCCCAAGCTGAACTTTGCCGGGCAGAAGTCGTCACAGCTCTAGTAGACGTGACATCTTCTGCCCCTTCAGGACCTCCCCCTTGTGAGGAGTGGCTTGTCACTGATTGCCTTTGACCTAGGCGCTTCAGTTCTAAGCCCTAAGTGCCCAGGGCCGAGTGTCACTGACACCTCGTCACAGAGTGGAGTGGGGTCAGCAGTCTCACTGACCCCATCCCACTCTGACGAGTGAGGGACTGCTGCCTTCCCTCATTGGCTGACCTTAGGTCATCCAATGAGGGAAGCCATTACAAAAATGGGGTAACTCAGTGGTCCTGGACCTGGGAGGCGTGTGATACGAAAAATATTGGTCCTGGACTTATTTTAAGGCAGAGTGAATCACAACTTACAATAATGGTTAAATAAAGTATTTCCAGAGCCCAAACTCAGTTGGCTCCCAGTAAACAAAAATGCAAACAGTTTAAGATAAAAGCGCAGCAACCACAATGTTAGATTTAATGCAATTGGTCATTTTTTTTCCACCCGGTTATTAACAACAATCAGTTCTTTGCTGTTATTTACAGGAAACAAAGGCAAAGGCCTAGTGGTCAACAATAGAACTAAATATCAGCAGAAAATTGCTCACCCATTATACAGCCAAGACTTTTACCATAAAGTACAAAAACACCTGTTACAAGAAACCAAAAAAGAAATTCAGGTCTTAAAAACCAAGATTTAGGATGAACGTATTCTTATTAACAAGTTCCCTTTCTTGGATATTATGTCCCTATGTACAGCTCTAACATACATAACATTTCCAGGATCCCTCCCTTTCAGGGAGAATGGCTTTCGGATGTGGTTCAATCCTTAAGCCAATTGAGAAATTCAGTCATCAAGGAATTAGATCTCTGTACAGAGAGTTACGTCAGTAACAGTGGAGATTTTATAACACAGACTGAAAATCTGTCTTGTGACAACAAATAAGGATGTATAGTATGCATGGACATTGAGTACATATGTGCTAATTTTCCTAGAAAAGGATGGTCATTAATCAGATACGGGAGGAATGCCAGGATCCTCGGAATGTGACAGTGGACTTTATTTTATCAATATTTAACATCACCCTTATCAACATCCATTTCGAATTTGATCTGAATTTCGATCGCCAGACCAACGGCACCTCTAAGGGAGCTTATTTCGCTCTACCTTTTGAAATATTTAATGTAGACTTTTTAAAAGCAACACAATTTTTTCGTAACAGCTATCCTTATAAATCAAACTTCCAGCAATAGAAGGGATAGATACACTGGCAACTTATTCAAGATCTGGAGCAGGGATTTAGCGATCACCGAGAACCTTTTTCAGTGGCTTGTTCAAGCACATCAATACCTTAGATTTATCAAAGATCACAGCAATAACTCTATAGATTTTTGGGATTTAACTGTTATGCCTATTTTTGGACAGAGATGATCCCAGCCTCATACCAAGGCTGATATTCAGCCTATACTCCATCCAGATCCTTGCTTTTCCCTTACCCCAACATCAATCATGTCCGCTTTGCAATTGAGCTCAATCTCAACACTACAAACAGATACTCCACGCCCTCTCCACTGGTTACCAAACCTGGTTCCTTAGTACCAAGGAGTATCTCCTTAGGGTTAAGGTACTTTCTCTCAACCATATTGCGGAAGGCTCAAGTATCCCACTTTCCTCACATTGATACTAACTTACTGCACAAATCCCATTGTGTTAGGACGAATGTGCTTCAGAGCATCTGGGTCCCTCTCTCAACAAGGATTTTCAGTTCCTTAACCAGTTGATGGTGACAGAGTGACTCAATGGGGAGTGCTCTACGCCACTTAGGCAATCTCTGTCTGATCTGACAGAGAGGGATCCAACAAAACTTGTAGTGTTAGCTGGTAAGTGGCTGTCTAGCAGGGTTCACAATGGGCTGGAGCAGCATAGTTCTAAGGCTAAGGGGAAAAGAACTTCCCAACGAGAGGTTGTAAACTGGATGGTAACCGCCAGGGTAATTCTCATGGAACTCGAAGAGGGCCCAGGATTCACAGGAATGGTAATGCTGCATCTGGGAAGGAGCATCATGAGAATGGAAGGTTAGGAAGCCCTTCCAAGTCCAAGGTGGTGACTTGTTTGAAGAGCCGCAAGGTGGGACATTACAAGAGAAATTGTCAAGAGAAGGAACGTGACCCAGAAACACAGACGATAGCAAGCATGTGGGTGAAGGTACCCAAGAAGGACCAGTTGCGCTCGACCTAGTAGCTATAGACATTTGGGAGAAGGACCCAGATACTCTGAAGCACTTTCATCCTAACACAATGGGATTTTTGCACGAAGATAGTATCAATGGGAGGAAAGTGTCTGCTCTCAGGGATACTGAAGCCTTCCACACTATAGTTGAGAAGTACCTTAAGCCAGAGGAGCCACTTCCTGAGCCCAAGGATACATGTTTGAAATCCAGTGAAGAGGGCTTGGTGTAGCCGCATGCCAGGCTGAGATTCAGATCAGGGTAAGGGAAAAGCAAGGAGCTGGATCTCGCTTGGGCAATATGATTGCCCCAGGCTTGGTGCCAGGACCAGAAGCCATTATTGATTGGACGTCAGCTTTGGAGGGAGTGCGGTCCATTGGGAGCCCTCCCGAGAGGACTTACTGAGCATGATGTAAGGAAACAGCTGTGCACCGATCGGGTCGTTGACCATGTGCAGGAGCGATCCGATGACTACCGAATGAGAGGGCCACTGTGACTTGAGCTGTATTTGAGCACCGTGAGGGAAGGGCCAGGTCTGCGTCGCCTCGCTGCAGTGTCCCCATTTGCCAGAGGGGAGCACCTTTGAATTGATTGTTGCCAGAGTATCAAGAAATGCTTTACTCGGCGACCCCGTATTCCAGCGACAGGCCACTGTGGTGTGGGCGATCATACTGCAGGAATCTGCACCTGCTGCATGCTGCTGCGTGTACCGCAAGCAGCCCAACTTCTCCGAATCACATCAGAACTTGTGGGCGTCCTCAGAGAGGGCACTCGCTGTACCGGTGAACACTTCAATACTGCAGGAGCAAGTAAGACTTGAACTGAGGTGTCGGGCCCTGGAGACTCACTGCTAAAGGTGCTTTGGCACCACAGACACTTTGAATAATTCCTAAAGAGTCCAAGAAGAACTCTTGAGTACAGCCTACTTATGAGCATCAGCTGCAGACTTGTGTCCTGCAGCTGAAATCAGCCCTGCCTTATACCAGTAGAAGATACTTCAGGAAGTGCGGGGTACTGCACACATAAATAATTAATTGCTCCAGCAACACGTAGTAGCACACAAAACCAAGTCGAATGGATCACCAGGACATTGCCTGCCATCATTTAAAAGGGGCTATTACCATGAATAATCAAGATCTTACCTAAATTAACTATACACATGCTTGGATTCACACAATCGTGGTCTTAGTTAAATAGTTATGATAGCCTTATATGTTTATTGCTGCTTGTTTAACTAATCTCAGGCAACTCAAGTCCATGAAAAATGACTTTTCTTTAAAACAGTGATAAAATAACTCTTAGGATTTTATCTGTAAAATGTAAAATTGGCAAACTGTTTAGTAATAAACATTAATTCCAGAAGAATGATTTAGCCTGTTAGTATCTGACCGGTGAACTACAAACAACCAATAGACTAAGCAACGGATGTTCCCAACCCACAGAGCTATTATAAAAAATATCATTTAAAGGGATAGCAAACAAAGAAAGTTTTTAAACTATATGTGATTGTGAGAAGTTGGCCTGATATATGATGTCTCCAGTTCTGGGGGCACCTTGTATCAGTCCAAACAATCCCTTATGGTGATGGTTGTTAGTCAACCTTATAGACAAGCTATCCTAATGGTAGCATGGACTAAGCAACCTTAAAGGCTTAACTCAAGAGGTTGTGTTAAGCGAGCTGTTTTACCAATCACAATCCTGTAATATCAAATGAAAGGACACCACACAAGTTATATATTATAAAAATATATGTATTTATTACTAGAATAATCCTCTGTACTCTTTATGAGTGCAGAGGCACAAGCGTTTAAACAAAAGCACAGTTAAACATATGAAAGTTGCGCAATTATGGATGAGGCCCAGGGGCCACGCAAACAATATATTAACAAGCATTTACAATGCAATGGTCTCGCCTTTGAAAAAGTTAGAGCTATTGGCATTGTAAATGACACATTTTTTATTTGAGTTGGTTTTGAAAATAGATAAATAAATGGCACTGCCATTTACAATGCCAATAGCTTAATCTCTAGACCCACACAGAGTCCCACACACATACATACCTACAGAGCCACATGCAGAGCCACACACACACACACACACACACAGAGTCACACACTTCCAGTAGTCGGTGGGCAGCGTGGAGCAGACCAGCACCCAGCCCGACAGGGCCAGCAGGAAGGCCACGATCTCCCCCCACCGGCATGTTCTCTTAGTTCCCTGCCAGCATCTGAAGAAGGCCCGCACTGGAACAGAGTATGGGAGAGAAGGACTAGAAGGAGAATGGACAGGTGGCAACAATGGTACCCGAGGGGACTAAAGGTGGAAAATGAACCAACAACAGAGATGGGGACATAATACGCCTGAGGTAGAGAGCAATGCACACATAGGAATGTATTCCTTATTTTTAGATCTCATTTTTTTAAACATGCAATGGCAAAGCAAATCGCTCCGGCTATTTGTTAAAAAAAGTGGTTAATAGTTGGGTGATTGTGTGAGTTGCTCCTGGTTGTCCTAGAAAGACAATATAAGGAAGCAACCTCTTGGGCTCCAACAGAGAAGAAGCTGGGAGTAGCTTCCCTTGTTGAACAGACTGCATCAGGAGAACTAATATATGAACTAATATATATCCTCAAATAAGAATGCCAGGAGCTTTATCTTTTGACTCTTTTTTATGTTCTAAGTGGTGAATTTAAAAGGTCTAAAGAGCAATATATTGCATAGTAGATACTTTTGAATTTTGGCCAATATTTTTGATGCATCTGTAAGAAAACCTGTATGTGTGCATTTCTTTACTTTGGGGCAAAAAAAGCTGTAATTCCAGCAAGACGTAATATCTTGGCAGTAAAGTAACACAACTGAATGTGTAAGTATGATAAGTGAATAGCCTTAGCCCATCTCAAAGACAAACAGTGGCACTTGATAAATTAAAAAGCCACAAAAAAGTCCTTAGAAAGTCGTTATGTCAGTTGACATAACACAAACTGACTTTAAATTACAGACTACCCTTGATTTGCAGTCAATCCAATTAATTTCAACCGTATTATTGGTCCCACAAGCCATCAGCAGTGCAACCATTGTATTTATATTTACACTTTCAAACTAAAAGATTTTGCGGCACCAGTACGTGTCATGAATATTCAGTACTCACAAAACGAAGAATGACGAGGAAGTGGTGGTTTGAGCATCCAACAGATGACCGTGTTTATCAACCCAACACTAGTTGTGTTTTTGGGCTAGAGACAACTTTAGCTGTCTCACCACCATTTTTCTGAACAATACAGGATAAAAAAAATGGTCTAGTCAGTCCTCATCAGCAATTGATATGTTCAAGTGCCATTCATGTGTGGTTTCCACCCACCACAGCATGGGGCAATTGGTCAGCCCACTTCTCCCATTGGCCATCTTGCAATGTGAGTGACAGGATTTTAATCTGATCTCATGTGCACCGCCACCTGAAAAAGAGTTCTCTTCTGTAACAGGGCTGGTGTGCCTCGGCTACTGCACCACTCCTTTCTTTTTATGTGTATTGAATTTGTATATTACATATTTTTGCAAAAAAATAATATTTTTTGCTTGCTGAGATCTGATCTTTTTCCAATGCTTGTAGATTTGTTTTACGTTCCTTTCAGGGCTTTTCTCACAGGTGTATTTTATGCTTGCAATACAGACACATTATTCTGAGTTCTTGGAAAAATTGACAGTGTCTGATTATCAGAAATACGAGTGAAGTTTGAGTGTGACTCCTTGTACTGCAATGACTCCACGTGTAGTCTCCCAGACCACATGGTACAGCAGAAGGAAACCTGGCAATCTGCTCCTTTTCTCAGTGTTTAGAGACTCACTTGTGAGCAGTGCCTTCTACTCACTATGTGTTGTGAAATATTCCACTATCCGTGAAGCGCAGCCTTGTGTGTGTGGCTGACAGAAATGGAAAGTACAGCACACTGTGGGTTTAAAGAGTATGATTAAGGACATTCCCCAGAGAAAACCTGCTGCTAGCGGTGACGTCATACTTCAGTGAATTAGTGCAAGGCTATTTGCACAACACACAAATGACCTGAACGGGGAATAACAGCAATCACCGTTATGACCCAGCTGGCAGCTGAGTGAAGTGTTGGCGCCAAGTCATATATAACCCAGCGCAAGCTCTGCTTGGGATGAGTGAGGCGTCAGTAGGAAGGCCTGCGTCATGCAGAATAACACCACAACAGGTATTTACTGACTGGAAATAGGAGCAGCTGGGGGTGGAGCCACGGAGGACAGGCATGCTGTATCTGAGAGCTGCGTCATCTTTTCCGTGCTCCAAAGAAAAGTTGTATAAAACAGCTTTTAGACTTGAACAATATTAATACAGTATTTTACGTATCACCACATGTTACAGTTGTGTGGCTAACACTGTTAATTAATAGATGATGTTACTATTCAGCTCGCTGCACTCAATTCATCATTCTCACAAAGATGAAATGCAGAGTCATTCCTACTGGGACTTAATCACGAAACCCATAAACTATGCCAAGGTTGCCAGATGATTCGATGTCAGTAGAGACTGTGTTTACGCACGGGTTGGAATTACGAGCTTGAAGGCATTTACACATCCAAAAATTAGTGAAACCTGCCAAAAAGTTAACAGGGAAAAACATGTGGTATTTACCATATCATGTGACGTTTGGTGCGTTAAACACCAACATCCATGTTAGTCCCCATGAACTCGTGATAGCTGTTATTTATCGCACCTACACCCCGTGGTATCCTTATATATGAGTGGTGATAAATAACGCCCTCGTACATAAACAGGTCCTATGTTACAAACATATGTATGCAGCAGATACACTAACCCACTGTGCTGCCTTACTGTCTTCAAGTGACTGCCCTGAGGAGCTGCTGCAATTTTTGCTCCACCTAAGTCATTAATATTCATTACTGCGCCATTGCTGTCGGAAACCACCTGGCCACCACCAGCCCCTCAGCAGTCATTGCGCTACCGACCAGACTACCACATACAGTCTAATCAAAATAGAGCAGCACGTGCACCATCTCTTGCACTATGGGAACCGGCTCACCCGGGTCGATGCAAAGCTAAGTGACATAGTGACGCCTCCCGAGCAAGATACAGGGCTTCTGGGAGCTTTACAACTTTTCTTTCCGAGCCTCATGTCTTGCAGAGGGGATCTGCAGTTTGTGAATTCGTTAAATTGGTGGAAGATTGGAAAGAAACAAGTGCTGATAGTCTTAAAAAAAGCAGTGAGGGACAAAAACAACTCACCTTAAAACACCAACATTAAGTCCTAATTGACTATCAATAAACGTTGATGTAACTGCGTCATTTATGAAGTCACTACTACCTCGACGCCGGAGGGTCCTCGCTCCATTGGTTTTTTTCTCCGCTGTGAACAGGATGCTCCTTTGAATGTTTTAAAGCACTCCCTGGGACTGTTTTAAGCTAACTAACACATCACTGGATTTTAAGCCCAGCTCTAATGACGAAAGTAAACATGGCTGAGACGAGCAGACGACGGCCGGGGGCTGTGTGCGAGGGCGCTGGGCAGTTTATATCTCAGGGGGAATTGATGGGGGTGCGTGTGTGTGGGATCCGCTGCTGGGTGTGTCAGGGGGTGCGTGTGAGGATCAGCTGCATGGACGGGGGTCTTACCTGCAGGACACTGTGATCCCGATCTTAGTGGCCGTCACGTTGGTGATCACCGGGTCAAAGTGCTCTATGGATGCCATGCTGTCCCAGCCTGGGCTCCGGGCGCGAGGCTCTCCGGTGCAGGCTGGTCCACGGGAGAGGCGGGGGTCCCATTATTGTGCATTTTGGTGTCACCCGGTCTGCGCACGCTGTGACGAGAGGTGTTTCCAGTTGCGCGCATGCGCTCAGAGCCACACACGTCATCCGGCCTCCCATTGGTGGATATCGCAGAGCAAGCTGGGTTTGTAGTCTGCTCTTCTCGTGCACCTGCCCTGGTCTCTGCGGCAGCGCGTGCGTGCACCTCAGCTGTACGGGCGCACACTCAGTCACGCGCTGCTGTGAGCGTGCACATCTTCGGACGTCTAGGAAACTCTCTGGATAGCCCCGATGTTGCCGAGCATGAGCGCTGACCCTGCACACCTGGGAGGAAAGACAGGCCTGGAGAGCAGCGGGGGAGTCCAGAGTCAGCCCGGTGAGTAGGGGGACATGTAAACACTGTGTTTGGGTGCATCAGGCTAGCGAGACAGGAGATGGCCACTTCGAGTGGGTGGATGCGTGTGTGTGTGAGTAGGTGGGGGGGGGGGTGTGCACGGGGGTGTGTGTGTGAGCGTGTGTGTGTGCCTGTGTGTGCGCGCGTGACTGAGAACTGAGAGAGGCATGGCTGACTGAGATAGGAGATGTGCACGGCTGGGGAGGGGGGCGGGGCTAGGCGTGCGCGTCCACGATGTGCAATCGGCACTCGTGCACCAGTCAACGTCCCTTGAAAGCCTTCTCCATAGCAATAGGTCTAGCGAGACCTAAAAAAGTGGTATAAGAGATACCAATCGAACAGTGGTTAGGCCTAGGGCCTAGGGAATCGCTAGGAGCAGTCGGGACTAGCAATGCTGAAGTCGGGAAAAGCCCGCGAGATTCGGGTGCAGCGCTTAAAGCACACACATGCACCAATGCAATGTCAATGGTGCGTAAAAGTTATAAAGTTATAGTTAAAGGAGACTTCCGCTTAACCTAGCAGGATGAAACTTTAGACACATACACTAGATGTGTGTACCAGTGTAGGAACACCGGCGTTGCTGAGTTACCTCACCCACAGGAAGCGGGTCAACAGCTGCAAAGTAGTGTCGGGTTTTGTCACGCTGGTTGATGGTGCTTGGAGCTGAAGATGCTGCAGGAGTCGAGACGAGAAGTGTCTGGTGTGATCCAAGGGTCGATCGAAGATAAAGATGATCTGAAAGCAGAGGGGACAGAGTCTGGGTCACTCAGCAGTGACCAGGGTGGAACCAGGAAGGAACCAGGCAATGTCGGGCGCTTTCAGGTCGCTGTCGGGAAGCTTCTCTCTGCTGCCACGTGGACTCTGGGGCACCGAGGATGTCCAGGAGTGGATCACAAGCTGTCCCACGAAGGCTCTCGCTGTCGGCGGTGTCGGCTTCCGGATTGGAGCAAACAACCCTTGGCAAGCGCAACCCACGCAGGACTCGAAGATGGCTTAATACTCGGACCAGGAGGGTCAGAGCGGGTGCTCCTTTTCAGAGGAGTGAGTGCAAGTCTGGTGCAACCAGATTCACAAGTTAGGTTTCAAGGTTTGTCGGCACAGGGGCCACTAGCCAACGGGCAAGAGACCGGGCCAACGCGTTGAGCCAAAAGATGCAGAAGGGCCCCACGCAGCACTCGGTGAGTGTAGAGAGGTGAGCTTCCGTGCAAGAGAGGCTCAGGGCTGGGGCTTCTCAAACCCCAATGCACAGCTTCGAGGGTCACTCGTGGGCTGCACGGTCAGCGTCTCGTGGTCGTTCCATGATGGCGGGCCCCCCGCTTCCGGTCGCCTCCACGGGTCTCAGCTCTGCAGGGACTGTGGATCGGGCTGTTAGAAGGCAGGCACGCTTGGTCTTGTCGAACTCTGTCGCTCGAGTTCCGGCGGGAACTGCAACAAAGCAAACGTCGAGGTGCTGTATGGTGCCTGTTTGCACAGGGTGGTCACTCCATGACCACAAGGGAGATTCTTCAGTCTTCTACGTCAAGTAGGATGTCGAAGAGTCCAGAGTTTCATTTCATAAGTTTCAGTCAGGATAATCTGAGTGCGTTGGCACTGCTCCCATTCTTTTACCAATCTAGGGGGCTGGATTACCTGCTAGGTCCCCTCCTATGGGTGGGACCCAGGAAGGGGGTGGTTACACCCCTTTCCCTTTGTCCAGGGTCGCGCTGGGACTGGGGCTGGTGTGCCCCAGAACCGGTTTAGACCGGATTATGCAAGGGGAAGCCTTGTGCTCCCCAGGCACTGGCTGGTTTCTTTCAAACCTCCCTGCTACAATCCACTATCTCCTGTCTGGGGTGGTGTGACACCTCTCCACGACAGGAAAGCCTTTGTCCAGGCCTGCTCGGCTGAGTTTCGGTCAGCAGCAGGAGGTCAAACTCGTGTCTGTGGCAGAAGCGTCCATTTTGTGATGCTGAGGCTCTTTTAAAATCAACTGCGTTTCAGTAAAGTAACATGTCTTCTCCCTCTAGAGGGGTGGAATGCTATCCACGTCGTCAGGACTGTTGAGGGGATAGTATTCCAAATCGTATGACACCTTATACGACATGTTTTGATAAAGCCAAACCAAAGTTAACATATAACCGCAATGGATTATAATGCACTTAATAGTATATGGTATGGCATTATCCCGGAACAGCTTAGGGAGTTGTTCCTGACAGCTGCAGACAGGCTCAGCTCATGCTCGAGCACCATCTCACGTTAAACCACGCACTCTGCCTCCAGGATTGATAAGGCCTTCCATAGGAGTGACTCATAGGTTTATATGTGTCCAGATATAGGTTTAGATATAGGTACCTATATCTAAGCAAGAAGTGATTACACCAACTTGCCCCAGCTGAATGATCAGCCAGTTGTGTCAATTTAAGAACCAGCCAGGGGTGGCAAAAGCTATGCTGCAGCCCCTGGTAGGCCTTGGTGGCACCTATGCCCTGAGCACCTATAGTGCATGGTACAGGGGCTGACAAGGAGTCCAGTTCCAATTGGGTTATGTACCTATAGTACATGTATGTGAATTTAGAGAGAGAACAGCAGGCTGTGGGTCTGATTAGCAGGCCCACAGCCACATTAAGTCGAAAACCAGTGAAGCAAAAAGCAAAAATTGGGGTGACCATAGGATAGCAGACCCTACTCTCCTACAGTGATCAATTAATATTTATTGCAAGTACCTGCATCATAGTGTTGCAGCTCTATGCTTAAAGTATCTCCAGTCCCTTTTCAGGCTAAAAAGTGTTAGTTAAGGAAATTTATTTTAAGTACATTTACCTGGAACAGCTCAAGAAACAATGCTGTGCACTTTGGTGGGAGGGTGAGCAGGGGCGGCTCCTCCACTAGGGCAGAGAAGCGTTGCACCACTGCTTTCTCGCAGTATGAGAAGCAGAAACATACAATGGTAATAACTTCCAGTTATTACCATTTTATGTTTAGTTGTGGGCAGGCTTCTGCTCTGCGAACAGGGGAGGAGTGATGTGCCCACTCCTGAGGTCGCAGTGACTGTTTGGTTGGCCCTCTGGGGCCGCCCAAACCAGTCATGTGCACTCTGCCCTTTCTCCATGCAGGCTACAATGCAGCTGGCATGGAGAACAAGGCCTCCTCGTAAGTCCCTGGCTGGGGGGCGTCTCCACCAATCACAATGCTGACATTCCAGGGTTGTGACTGGCTTAGGGGAGGAAGGCTGCCTGCCTCCTATTCCTGCCGGAGGCAGGAGAGCAGAAGCAGGAGCCAAGAAGACGCAAGACCAGGACAGCGAAAAGGTACATTTTTAAAAATGATTATTAAATTAAAACTCCCCCATCCACTGCGATCCCTTCCCTCCCAGCATGACCCCCCACCCCCTCAGACATGAGCTATGCCGGCCGCGACTGAGGGTGAGGCCGGGTGGTAAGGGAGAGGCAAAAATGAAAATCTTCCAATATCAAGAAAAGCAGCATACTTTAAAACATTGATAAAAACACACGAAGGGATATCAAATAAGACTTAAAGAGGAAAAACTACAAGATAGATCTCTGCTTGAGAAATCTAATCATCCAATATGCACCCAATTCAATGCCAGCTAGATCCCTTCTTTGTACCACTGATTAGAAAACAGCATACACAGCATTTGTTTGTGTCTATCCAGAACTAAAAGTGTTACCATAACATTCCTCATCAATTACTTAACCCCTTCCACGCTGATGATGAGCTGGGCTCGTCATGGCGTAGCCTCCTCGCACGCTGATGACGAGCCCAGCTCGTCACGTAACATGCGATTTACAAAATCTCAGCATGAGAGCGGAATTCCGCTAGCGCGCATGAGGTTAAGCTGTTTTCTCAGTACTTTTTCTACAGATCAAAAGCAAAGGAAGACAAACTTACCCCATCACACCACCGAGTACAAGGACTAATTAAACGACCTTATCCCAGAGAACTATATGGGCGCCTTCTATTCTAATCTAATTGGCAATGTCAATGGTTCTAGCCTATATGCCTATACCTGAATAGGTCTCTTATGGAACTGGTGAGACTAGGCACTTAGTCAGCCATCATACGCATTTTCTGCTACTCATCCTTGCACTCATACATCCACGCATTCACCCACTGACTCACCTTCAATACCACAAACAAAAACTTAACAAGCATATACAAGCTAAATAAAAAGACAAAAAAAGAAAACATGTTGCTACCTAAATGTGGCAAAAAAGGCTACCAATTAAAAATAAAATTGAAGATGGCAGCACACAGCGGTCTAGCAGTGGTAATGAACATAGTGTATTGTTGTTTTAAAGTTCCAACATTGGCACCACATTTAAAAGCAACATGCTGGCCATCCTGCATGTGTAAAACAATAATATTCTGTGCAAAATACCATGCCGAGATGGTCGCTCAACAAAAATTGCAATGGGGTGGGTTTCTGATCGTGAAATGGTACTTTCTTAGTGCATCATTGTTATACTGATCGAACATGGACGAATTATTGCTTCAAAATAAAGATGCCATATTGCAACAGTAAAACAACAATACACTAAAGGTAAAAAACCATTCCAAGATGGCCACCTGGTTTTATAAGCAGTAGCCACATGAAATGCAGGACACTGCAGATGAAATGAGCGGCATGCAAATGGCCCAGATTTATTGTCGGCTGGAGATGGTGAACTTTCTGAAAATACAAGGAAAAGAATAGACAAGAAAGAGAACTTAAAAACGTTTAGATGCAAAACTGTTGATTTAGCCCACAGGCCTGACACTAAAGCGCACTCATTTTCAGGTGGACGTGCACAAGTGATCTAGCAAAATGCCATTACTCGCATGGCAAAAGAGTCAATGGGCAAAGCAGCTGACGGAATGCCTCATGTCATTCGCAGAAGAAGCAGAATGTGAATGACAGTTGAACAGACCAGTGGAAAAAGAAGGTATCCCAAAGCTACCCTTGAAGGCCTATTGAATTTAACACGCTTTTCACTAAATTAATCAGGGCAACAGATTTTATCGTGAGTTTTCATAATCAACATATTAGATATATATTCTCTGACATAACTTTTAACAAGGAACCAACCTGGACTACAGATTTTGAAATTGGCCTGGCACATAACTAACTTAAGCCTCTTGTAATGAACGCATGCTTTCCCACACGGCAACCATCAGTCACATGGTCAATAAAACTAGAACTACATATACATTTACAGTTGACAAAATAATATGCAGCTTCCAAGAAGGCCCAACGCGGATTTGCACAGGGAGTAGTCATCTTCTACCCCAGGCTTTGGCAGGCAATGTAACCAATTCCAAAACCTCTGCCTATTTAATCCAAGGATCTTCAAACATGAATGTAGTAAGAGCTACTGATGTTTAAAGAAAATCCCCGCAAGCTATTAATATTGTTAGAAATGTAGCAGTAACCACATGAGACAAGATTAAATTAGTGGCCATCATATGCAACATTACTAGCAGTGATCAGCTCCAATTTATAATATTAGTAATAGCCTCTCAACCGCTGTTTGAGTTTTATCACTAAAATATAAATAATATATTGTTTTTCACCAAACATCCGCTTATGAATTCTGAAAATACACACATTTTCGCTCGAAACACACGATTTTCAATTTTGGTATACATATGTATGTGTGGCTCACTGGTTAGAGGCGGCAGACCCGAGAGCAGAGGACGGCCCGGGACCAGGGTTCGATTCCCGGCGCGGCAGGTTTCTGGACCAGGGTCAGCGGACTCGATAATTCTCTCCCCTCGGTGCCCACTCTGATCAGTGATCACACTCGGCAACTCTGGGCATTAGCTTGCCTCATCTTCATTAACGGCCCCACCAGACCGCCGGGGATGCCTGGTCTCACCCTGGAGATACCCATTAAGGGACCATCTCTCAGGGAAGCCAGGAAGGGTTTCGCAGCGGTCGAAGCGCCTTGGGACCCTACGGGTAAGTAGTGCGCTATATAAATGCCTATACATTTACATTTACATATGTTAATTCAACCAAGAAAAAACTTCAAATTTAGTTCACTGGGCTTGCATACAAGAGCGCTACTTACAGGTATCTGTGGAGCTGCTCGTTCGAGTGCCTGTTTTAATCTATCAGATTACATGTAAAAAAAAACTGTCTACAGGTCCCAATACAGTTTAATAGCAAGCTACGCTTCAAGGCATAATGGCCTTAACATCATGGTTTAAAAAAAAAAAAAAACAGGCCTACTGCCTTTGTCGTCCCTTTTCATAATATCCTTCTCAATCCAAATAACTGACTAACAGATCCACCACTTAAATACCTTTCATATTTCACTATGCTAATTCATCACTAATCCTTTATGGGTTACGAGGTAGAGTGCTATTCGCCGAAAAAGCTCTTCAATGCCCCGTCTGGGGCAGCAAGCTCTATATAAATGCAATTACAATACAATACAATAATAAACTGATCAGACTTATGGAATCTGACATAACATTGCTCAATTAAGTGTGCATGCATTCATAAACTTATAAAGAGGTACACATTTACAGTTGGCCAAACAAAAACAATATAGAACCCTTCTTATGGGAGCCTATCAAGGATTCTAAAATCGGATGCCTTCTGCTTTCAGGGTTTGTCGGAGGGGGTATCCAACACCAAACCCATTTCCTACTACAGAAATCTCTGATATTTCATGTCACCAAATACCGATCTACATGCTTTGGCTAAGTACAATGCCAATCCACCCTTAAAGAGCTCTTGGCTTTAACATATACTTTTCACAATAAAAAACATTTAGGCCTACAGCTTTTGTCCTAACTTTTTATAATATACAGATCAGACCTATGGAATCTATAGAACATTTCCTACTGAACCAATCTGGTCTACAGCATTCACCGTTGGCTTGTCATCAAAGGCAACCCAGGCCTACTGTATTGCACATACATTTTCTCACAAGGCAACCATCAGGGATATAGTCCTACCATTACAAATACCTACTATATTACATGTGGCAAAACTATACACAACTCCTCCTAAAAGGGCCTCCAGGGATTTTCACAGTCCAAATATTCTACAGAGGGGCTCTTTTCAGAAAGAATTCTTACTTTTCAGCAGCAAAAATAAGTGAGTTGTTTGCTGCAGGGGAAACTGATCATCCTGTTCCCATGATGGGCGATGGAGTCCCCAGAAGGGTGTGTTTAGGTATAAGAAAGAACCTTCCGAGATGTAATGCATTTCTGGAAATGTGCAACCCCAGTACAGTGTGAAACACACAAAGAGGAGCAGCCCATCTTCTTGAACTGGGAGATGGGCCTGGGCTTTCTGGATAGAGATCAAAAGTAGTCAACGCTGAAACATAAATGGAAAGTTTTGGCCCCAAAGCACTGCTTGTTCCGTAGGTTTCTGGGAAAGGTAGGAGGAGGGATGAATAAGTGAATGGGCACCAGGGGTTACAGATTCTCGGAGTAGTTTGTTCAGATGAAATAATTTTTGCACAGTTGCCAGACGAGATCTGTGTCTGTCCCTGAATTCTTATTAATACATGTATTTAAATAAAAGCAACGCAATTGTTATTGTATGAAAGAAAATGCACACTTAAATTACGACCGATTTTTTTAAACTGCTGTGATGCGAATACCACAGATAAGGTGAGCATACTCCTTGAGTGCAGTTTTAGGAAAGGAGTCTCTAGACACTTTCCCGGAGCAACAGCGGTTCTCTCATAAGTGGTGGTTACTGGGTAGAGCTTCCATGCAGCATGGGAGGTGGTGCAATATTGTAAAAGTCTTGAACAGACACTTATGACTGTGTGAGAGCAAACACACACAGTCGCCACCGCAGTAGGAAAGGCAACCGACGAGTTGTGGCTGGCGGATGTTATCTGCCTAAATATACTTGTATTTATGTAAGAGCAGTTCCTCAGCATCCATACGGGTTAAATGTCTTTGGAGTCTCAGACCTGGACCCAGCAAGCACCACAAGCCGACAACATCCTCACTGGGAACTCAAAACACAAGATCTTCTGAAAGTACTAGGGCCTAATTTTGAAGGGAAAAAAACACATGAAACTAAGCCTTGTTACCTGAATAAAACAAAGTGGAATCATAAAAGTAACACTCATGACCAGGCTTGACTTTTTCGTCCAATTTATAGGTGTGGAAAAAAACAGCTTCGCCCAGCAGCATATCCAGGCAACCAAATACTCAAAATCTTTAGCCCCCCCGTTCCAACTCAAAAAAACATATAAGCTTTGGCTCATGAGCTAGTGTGCAGTCTAAGGAAAGAAATTGTGAATGAACCGCAGTCTGATCACCCATGGATTGGGACATGTTTCACAGAGTTATGCCACTACCACTTACCTTTCTGATGCCCTGGTTTCCGCATCATTCCCAATACAGAATGTGTTAGATCGGACACTCAGATCCCTTCTTCAAACTCTGATACACTAGTGGGAGACAAAGACAGCAAGTAAGTCTAAATCCTACCAGAGAAATACTAAGAGTCAAAATCAGAAATTATATATTTCACACAAATATCTAATGTTTTCCTTTGATGTCCACAATCAACAGCACAATAAATAAACAAACTTGTCTTTTACGATTACTTGACACATTACCCTAGAAAGAAAGCATCTCCAGTGTTAAGGTGCAAGAGTGTGGAAAAGAAGGATCTTAAAGGGTCAAAAGAAGGCCATATATCAAGCACCCGAGTATGGAAATTCCTGAAGAAGGTGGATCAAATACAACCCTCCCTTTACTCCCTTAAAAACCAGCACACATTTATCAGGGAGGCGTGTTACCAGACTTTTGTGATCAAAATCCTTGTCTGTTCCCTCTTCTGAAATCATGACATACACACTGCACGGGTGGCCTTGCGCACCTATAACCCCTTATTTTAACTACTCTGGTCCCCTGCACTATTAGTGCCTTTGTCAGAGACAGAGGAGAATGGATACAGCCAAATAGCAAAAAGTGTGAAGTCACTGAGTACGACATACCCCATGCTCTGAAACTTAAAAAGCATAAACACTACCAATGGTCTATGTTCAGGAAGGTTTCCAAGGGGTGACCTGGGATTACATTTACAGATAGGCTCTGTACCTTCACTCATAGTAAACCAGTCAGCGGCCGTGCAGCTGATTATAGCTCAAACAGGCTCCATAATAATTTCCTTATACTGCTCGACCCCCTTTCAATAACATAAGACAGAGTCACTACAGGTCATCTGTATCACTCAGTACTGGACCAGTCTACAGCAACAAGCAACCCATTATTATTTGAACAGGCATCAGATAACTAAGGAGCTATAGGTCATATCTAGCTATGATTGATTTTAAACTTATATAGCGCGTACTGTCACCCCACGGGTATCCTGGCGCTATAGGTCATATATAGCGAATATAGAATATAAAGCAAGTCCAAAATATTTGAGATTTACTTTAGAAAATAAAATCAGTTGGTGCATCTTGATGCTACGATGAGGGACTTTACCATTAAAAGTCTTAACCAAAAACGGGGGAGGCACATTTGATAAATAAGGCTCTTGACATCTGTGTAGAGGAGGTGTTCAAGATATGGCCCTTGTTTTACATGTCTGACCAAATAAACTCCTGGTTGAAGCTTGTAGAAGTTTTTTAAAACCTATATGTATTAAATTTCATATTTCTAGAACAGATGATCTGATTGAGCTAATAAGAATCCCGCTAGATGAATTTGTATGCTATAATTTGTTTACATTTTGTAAACCTTTTTTACCACTGTTTTAAAGATGTCAAATTTGTGAATAATTTTATCATCTGTACACACAGTAATTCTATATTGTGGATCTCTGAGGTCTAAAACAATAAAAAAAAAATGATTTGAACCGAGGAGATCTGCTACAAACCGCTAGCTCTTATTTAGTCCACCACTGCAGTGCCCAACTAACTACATACTATGACTACTGATTGACTTCTCACAATGACATTCATATAAAGGATGATTGTAATAAAGCCCATTCCTGCAAATCTCCTGACCATCTCTCCATTCCAATCTATACCTGCGTACAATTATAACCATACACAAATCTCAAAGCACACAACCCTCAGAGGTAACAAACTTAGTGGACTGTGATCATAAGAAATACCATAAAGGGACTTGTAGAGCTCATCAAAACTGCCAGCTTACCAAAACAATATAAACTGAACACCTATCTTTCATGTTTCGCCACAGATCACAGTGCTAAGAGCTGCTTCCTAAAACATGATAACAGCACCTTGGTGGTCACCCATCGTAACATGAAAACACTTCCCATTTAGGATTTTTTTTTTTTAAACTGGAAAAGGACAATACCCAGGCAACCAGGCAAGAACTTCAGCGACTCACATTAATGTTACAATACACTAACATGACAATACATGCAGAATAGGGAACAATATGGAGTGTGCTTAGGCTGAAACCAGATAACTGAAAGTAGGATGTAATGGGAAGAACAGGTGCAATAACGTAACAGGATAGATTTTTTTTCAGAAGACACCACTAAGCCTAACTATATTGGTTAGATAGGTTAACATGTTGAGTCACGGGTAGATAAAGTTATATGATCAGAAGGTTTTGGAAAAGTGCCGAAGATGGGTTTACAACCGAGATTTCTCAGACACACATTAACCAACTAGATCAAATCTTCTACCCATCACATCCCGGTTTCTACTTCAGAGCAGCATTATAATAGTTAAAAAAAACAGCCTAATTGGCAGTTGATGCCCTTTACTGATAGGATATTGTTTAGGTAAGCAGTATTGCCAAAGGTCCCAGCTGCCACTCACTTTTAAAACCGCTGTCCTGAAGGCTATTCTTATACACAGCCCATGGTGCTTTCGGTGCTTAACACAAGTAATGCAGAGTTGGTGGCACTGTGAAAGTCAGGCCTCTCTAGATCTTCTGTTCTGGAAGGAAACATGAAAACGTAGAACTGGTTTCTATAACCACCCAGAATAAAATACACAAAACAAAACACCACTGTTAACTTCAGAATATGATCCTTCTATTCTCTGACATAACTTAAAACTCATTTGATGCTCCTCATGGTGGAATCTCCCACTGTAGTAAAAAAAAAAAAAAAAGAATGAAGACTGATGCATGGATTACTCAAAGTGTTTATAAAATGAATTCTGAACAATAACATGTTGGCTCCCCTGCTAGACATGTATCAATCAAATTCCCTGGAAGACAAGGTGCTTATGAAATGCAGTACTTACAATGAACAACTAGGGCACTGTTTACCATGTGCAAGGGGAGCTTGCACTTCTGCTGCTCAGACTCTGCCAGCTCTGTGGGTGAAATTAAGCTTGCGCTCCTGTTAGTCCTACTGAACCTCTTCTGGGTGAATTGATTGTTTTGATGCTGACCGTACTGTGTCTGTTCTGGAATAATGCATGCTGGGTACACGGTTGTAAGTCAGAGCAATGCCTGCACTGCTGCTGCTCATGATGCACCTCTAACATGTCTGAGGAAGGCTTGTCCTGACGATTGTGTTGCATCTCTCCTGTTTTGATGGGAGGTTCAGTCTGTGCTGCTTGTATAAAGATTGAATTGCTGTGTCTGGTCTGCTTCTGAGGGAAGCCTGCACTACTAGTGCTGCTTCTGAGAGAAGCAGCCTAATCTCTGGTTGCCCTTACTGTACATTCTGTAAAAAACAGAAGTCTTGGACACCCACTGCCCATCCTGTACCCATTTGTGTTCGTTATGCTTGCACTGTACTGTAATTGCATTGATGCAGCACTTACTACCACAGTTATTAACTGAAAAGATTGTGCCTATTTGTGTTAGTTATTCTTGCACTATATTGTGCTGTTAGCCAATAATTCAGCACTTACTACCCCAGATGAGTAACTGTAAAACTTTTATGGCGAGAAGCCCACTACTGCTAGATCTACGATTCGTGGTAATTGTAGTGCTTTTAGGTTGCAGGATTTAGTATTGTGCTTTTAAAATAAATAATGTCATGCATAACTCCAGTATGTTTGAGGTAGGATTAAAGGAAGTTGGGTGTTATAGCTAAGGAGAGGCTGAGGGGTAGTCAGCTAATATGAAACATTTGTGAGGTGAATAGATAGTTTGGTGGAAGATTGGGTCAGTGATAGAGAATAGGTAAGTGATTACCAGCATTTAAAGAGAAACGGGATGTGGGTTGAAATTTGGACAGTTCACACAAGTAGGTAGAGAAAATAAACCAGAAAAATAAAGCTTTGAGTAGGAATTAAATAAGGACATGGAATTGTACAAGAGGGGGGAGGGGGGTAATGGCATGCAGGTGATGGCATTTAATTCTAATGTATACATACATACATACAACATACAAAAAAACGCTAGGGCTTCATGATGTCCATGATGGTTAGGAATGGCTGTGATCCTATGCTTTACCTTTTCTGTGTAAAAAGAACTGCTGCAGCTGCCCGTGATGTGAACTCTCTGGGTGTAAGTGTGATGCAACCCTACACTGCTGGTGCACATGGTATGCGGGTTAAGTATATGAACAAAACAATTACTGCTGCTGTACTACTTCAATGTTCAATTGGTGAGAAAAGCTTGCGCTGCTGTAGCGTGCGCTGTAACTGGTTTATGCATCTTTGAGGAGGGAACCTTGCACCACTGATGAATATGCTTCCACTGTATGTGCATGTGTGCATGCATGACTGAAGCTTTCTCCAATGACACTGTCTATGTTGTTAACTGTTCTGCGTGTGAGTACGACACTCTAAATGCAAAACAACCAGGCTCGGGAATATTCCGAATGCGGGCCTTACCTCTGGTCCTAAAATAGGATACATCCGATTCCTTCTACCTTGCTCCAGCCTCTAATCAACTTTAAGATGAGAGGAAGAAGGCATGAAATGAATTTGGCTCTAAACTGCTTGACAGCCCAGGAGGCGGTACTAGGAGGGCCTTTGTGGCTGCACTTCCCAGTCAGACCTATGATTGGTCAGGAAAAAATGCCGCTCCCCAAAGCCTATGGACCACCCATTGCCAGAGACCCCGCCTCTCGCGATGCACCGGAAGAGCTCCTTTCGTTGTTCCGGAAAAACAATTCCATTTGCACCGGAAGAGATGTCACTAGGCCCGGAAAAGATCTCCCCTCGCCTGCTGCACTGGATTAAACAGACACTTGATCCGGGTGTGCTGGCGTAGTTTGGAATATCCGACGCTACCGGGATGTGTGTGCTGCATCCTCGCTCCGAGGGATGGGGCCATACCGATCCTGGGAGATCGGAGACCGAAGAGATGGGGTTTAGAGGGTGCAAAGCAGCCCTGAGAGGAGAATAGCTGACGAGGAGAGATGCCATTTGTTTGTTTGGGTGCAATATCCGTTGTTTTTAATTGCCATGTAATTTCACAGACCGTGTTAATCAAAAGAAACCCGTTTTTTGTTTCATTTTGTATGAATAAACAGCTTTTATAATGGACTTCTTCGTGTACACTTCCATTATCGTATAGCAATTATATTCGCTAATGCTCAATAGAATAACAGTTGCCCAGAGATTTGTTTTGAACAATTGTATTCCCCCTGCCCTGGGAACATGTATTGATAGCAGGGGTTCCTTATATATACATTCAGTGAGATATAGGGAAGCCATGAATAATGATAAATGGTGAAGTTTAACACTGATCAGGCATAAATATCCAGCCAGCAAGACTACGCTTCGCTAGAAGCGTTTGGACCCCTACCATCACAACCCCTGGGATAACTATTAAAACGGTAACAACTGTATCTTCAGTACAATGTTTTTAATACTGGCAAAAAAGCCTCAGACATTCAAAATGTCTGGATATTCAATGTCGTGTTGCCTCTTACACTTTCTGTAGTCTCTTCTTTGACTACTACATCATATCTTCCATTTTTACATGCTAAGCCTTCTAAACAGATTATCAGTCAACGTTGCTTGGTGTGACCATGTGCTTGGAAGTGGCATGGTGGAAAGATGAAAAGTTTCACAGAATTTAGTAGCTCAGGATGTAGGCTGCTGACAGGATCGTACAACAGATGTGTCACTACAAATCTAACAACTTAGGACTCCGATAACAGTTGATATAATATTATAATAAGCATAATAAATAGATATAAAGAAATGCTGACATTATTCATTAAACAAAAGCTTAGGGAAATATGTGGTAGCCAAAAAGGAACCATCTACTCAGTGTTCATGGACTTGAGTAGTGCCCATGTCAGTCAAAGATGTGGATTCTACTGGCTGACCTATGCTTGCCCCAAGCTTTGATTGATTTCCTATGTGCCCTTCACACAGGTATTACTGCTACTGTCAGTTTTGGGCAGGAGGGGGAATACGCAGATTGTTTTAGCTTCCCTTTTGGAGGCAGGCAGGGATGTTTCTTGGCACCCCTATTCTTATTATACGTAAATGGTCTGAATCATTTCTTGGTGACAAATGGGAAAGACATGTTTAAGGTTAACGCCTCTTTTATCTCTGCTTTTCTCTGACGATGTGGTATTGGTCTCTCGTACCTCAAACGGTCTTAGGGGCTTATTAGACCAATTTGGTAAAATTCAATGACGAGATTCGTCTTGACACTAATATAGTCACAGCCTATTACATGTCCTGTGTGAGGCAGCCCTCCAAATTGAGACCAATAACCATCAAAGAGAAGGTCATCACAAGGGTCAGTACCTTCTCCTAGCTGGGCATTACCGTCAATCCACAAAATAATTATATTCCCAGTCTAGCTGACAGAAGACAGCGATTTAACCATAGCATGTGGTGTTTATTTGGGTTCTCTGCAACAATAGGTAGCAAAACAATTGTTCAGCTGCTCCAAATCTATAGAATGAAATGTTTACCGGTCCTCACATATGGTGCCACCATTTGGGGGTATCACAAAATAAGGGGAAACAAAAGAAAAATGGAATCTAAGAATAAAGGAAATAAAAAAAACTGTTAAGGATAAGTGACAAAAGAGAGGAATTAAGACCAATTGAAGAGTCAGTCAGGCAGAATAACTGTATTTGCGCCAACACAATCAAGGCATAAAAAGTATACCACAGATAAAACATTCCACAACAATTGAAGAGTCGAACGTGAGTGAACCTTTAAGTGAAAGAATGAGATAAAAGGAATGAAAGTACTTGGTGGTAACAGAGACTGAGGGATTAGGGAGAAAAATTGGTTTGGGATGTAAGGAGGCAAAGCGGGGGGCTGAAAAGACCGTGAGCAAAATAACTGGGAGATGAAAGAAGAAGAGAACAAACTAAGCGGGGGAGACAGGACAGCAAAAAATGTCAAATAAATAGCATGTGAGAGAAAGCCATGGCGACAATATGTGAGAAAATGCAGATCTTGACTTTTACCTTGAGGCAGCATCCAGCGGTGGGTGACTGCATTCAAAGTGTTTTGAAAATCCTTTGACGGGCCTGTTTCTGCAACAACACCTTGGCACTCTGGTCAAGAACTACCATTCATCTCCAATGGAGGCTGTCACCATGCTTAAGACCACTTTCAGCATCATAAGTCAAATACGGCCATGGCAGTTGACTGGCAATAGGATCACCTGTGTGGAACACTTTCATCACTGCCAATCAATGGCAAATCCACAGGGACTTGGACTCACCTGACGACACCTTATTGGACAGAATTGTTTTTTTAGCCAGCCATCCACATTCATTTAATTCATGTTAGCAACCTTGCATCTACAGCTTGATGTGACTCCTTTGCAACATGACATAATGGGGATATTTCCTTGGCTTACTGTGGGCATCCATGGCATGTGGCACAATGGTAGTCACTGCAGCCAGAATGTGACCCCTGGAACAACTGTGGTAATTCTTGATTACTTGTTGATATAAGCACGATGACGTTCAACCCTGTTATAATACTGGTCCTTGCTTATTGGTGGCAACTTTTGAAATACTCAAAGCATTTAAGGAATGATGTTGCCTGTCCCTGGCATATTGATGATAATTACTGGCATTTTATAGGCATCTATAGTATGACAGTGCCCACCCCAAGATAATGGTGCCTTGAGATGCTGCCTTTCTTCAACAGCCTGCTGAGATATTGCCTGGATTTGTTATAGGCTGGCGAGCATCTGAATCTTCAGAGCCCTATGCCTTGTATACCCATTACTGACAGCACAAGCTCAGGAATAACTTCGCTGGTTCGTTCCAGGCCTTGATAATCCATTTGTATCTAGGTCACTGATTGCTTTAGAGCGAGTGAGCTAGTGCAGCTCTTCAAACACAATCTCTCCTGGATTGAAAAATACACAGTTTCCACTTTGTGATGAATATTAGTGTTAAGGTCAAGTTAGGTTCTTCTTCTTGTACACTAGTGCGGGTTTCTTCAGGCTGCTACAAAGTATTCCCACTCTTGCCAAACAATGGAACAGAGGCAGAGAAAATAAACATGACTTGATCCGGTCACTGTTGGTAAGATGAAGCAGTCACACGTAGCTCTCTACTCTCCAGGTTAGGTACTCAACAGTACTGCTCTGGCCCAGTTCAAGGTGCAGCTGCCTGCATGGACCTGCAGCAAATTGAAGAGAAGGCTAGGCTGCAGGATAAACAAGCATTTACAATGCAATGGTTTCGCCTTTTGAAAAGTTTGAGCATTGGCATTGTAAATGACAAAATTTGTATTTATGTGTTGGTTTTGAAAACAGATAAATAAATGGCATTGTCATTTACAATGCCAATAGTTTAATCTCTGGCAAATGCCACACAAAAACACTGACCCACACACACACACAGACTCACACACACCAACAGAGCCCCCCTTACACACACACACACAGAGCCACACACACACAGACCCACACACACACCCAGAGCCACACACACGCACACACAGAGCCCCCCACACACACACCCACCCAGAGCCACACCCACCCACCCAGAGCCACACACACCCACCCAGAGCCACACACACCCACACAGAGCCACTCACACCCACCCAGAGCCACACACACCCACCCAAAGCCACACACACACTCAGGGGAGCAAGCACAGCGAGGGGGCAGGGAAGCAAGCACAGCGAGGGGGCAGGGAAGCAAGCACAGCGAGGGGGCAGGCTGCATGATGGTAGTGTGGGGGAGGGGCGAGAGGCGAAAAGCTCGGGGTAACATGGCGCAGCGAAGTTTCATGAAAAGGGCAGAGTGCAGGGAACACTCACCACAGACCAGCAGAATAAACTAGGCACTGCATGGACAATATTCGTGAACAAAAGATTTTAAAAAACGAGTGTTGGGTTCCGGGAGCGAGCCGCGGGGGGTTGCGGGGCTGCGGGGGAGAGCGGGACACGTCCATCCCGGCAACAGACTGAACCAACAAAAATACATTCCCGTCTGTTTTAATTACATGGCGGTGCCGGGGCAGAGCCCATCAGGGGCACAGTGGTTTACGCCACTCTGACGTGCAAGAACACACATAGCCCAGGGTGACGAACCCGGCAATCCCTTCTTTACTGCTTTTCTACCTCGTGTTCCGATCAGCGGGCTGAGCCGTTTCGGGAAATCTCAATAAATGCATAAATAGGAGAAACCTAAACTAAATAATAAATGGAAGTCTAAATCAGTGTGCAAACAGGAGTAGCGCGGCACCCTGAGTTCAGTCTAGAGACAGTCGCTTTTTGCATTATTCTGTGAGGCAGCTAAATTATAACATCTCAAAGTCTAAAATAAAAGATACTATGGCGAATAGCCATGAGATGGTCGCTGAAAGAACATGATAACAATGAAGGAGTCGGTTCCTGTGTCCGCATTCCTATACTGCTAGCCCTGCTTCACCTCTGGACTAAAGATAGGAATGCCCACCCTGAAGGGAGGGGATATCCATGCAGAGCCCACTGCCCTCCCCCAGCACATCCATCAACTCCGAGCACCCGTACTGGTAATTAAAGGCCTGGCTGAATAGGGGAAGGGGTCCTGCGCGCTGAAATTTATTAACTTTATCCATGTATGCGACAGATCGCTTCGCCATGGAAACCGTAATGAAACGGAAACTTTCCAAGTGAGCAACGTACACAAACCAAAACCGAATCACATGAGCAAAAGAAAATTCACTTGCTGCAAAGTACTTCCTTACAGTAGGAAACTTGGCACAAACTCCCCCAGAGATCTCAGAGTGCTTTGGAGTCGCATTTCCGAGGCATGCGTTCAATGTATTGATTTGATGTGACTTGTGCAATGTTTGCGCCTCACACCGGACTCGAACCTGGGTCCCCGGCTTCAGGACCGGCCCTTATAACCGCTGAGTTACCCTTGAAGGGTGACAAACGAGAGCAAACAAAACACATGAGGTAGCAAACAGTGCGACACAGGAGGAAATAACCGACATGTGTGCAGGTTACAAGAGAAAACAAAGCACACTGGAGGCGCTCGACGTGCCACCCCAGACCCGGGCCGTGCACACGACCTTGCTAAAAACATATAGCGATGCTCGCCTGCCGAATTTCACTAAAGGAAATATGCCCGTCATAGTCAATTACACACGCAGACTCCAGCCACAACAAGGAGCTCCGGACCATCGTCTTGAAGTTAAAGTCCTTGGTGCTCTACTGACTGCACTATCATAGGTGCATAAGGTAGATGGTGCCATTGTTTAGTCTATAGTAACTGACTTCAGAGCAGACTGGCTGACCCGGCCGTAAATCGTGTTGGTGGCAGTCTACCGCATAGCAGGTATGGTCAATAATTATTGTAGACAAATGCAAGTCATGCACCCAGGGCGCACATCTCCCAACAGCCACTCTCAACCTTGCCTGGCCTGGGGGCGACTTCGCCACCCACAGACCAGCGGCACACAGGCCATCAGCCTGGCCTAGCTAACTTTGGGTAGGGTGGGGGGCGGGGAAGGAGAAACTTGAGCGGCGCTGTAAACATTCCCCACTGAGTATCCTCGGTATCCGCAAACCGGTCCTTCTGAGGACACAGTCCGCCCAATAAAGGCCTCGGGCCGGGAATAGCCGGCAGCTATAGACGATCGGCCCAGTTTAGGGGGAGGGGAGGGGGGGGGGCTTGTGAACTACGGACGATTGGCCCATATTGAGGGGGGAAGGGGGTGTGAACGCGTTGTAAAGCGTCGCTGCTAACCCTCCTCCTTGGGGAGCCTCTGAGGATCACAGTGCGCCCCAAATTCACAGGGGCAAGAACCGCTGGGTTCAGGAGCGATCTAGTCATCCGCCTGGCCTTGCCATATTAGGCCCCTGGTAGGAGGGGGGGGCAACACGACGCCAAGGGTCCCTGCAACCCTCCTGCCCAGACTTGTCTCCCGGGGAGGACAGCCCACCTTCATCCTCGCTCGTTGCTGTATCACAGGCCACATGCCTACCAGCCCCACCAGAGGGCCCGCGAGAGATGCTTTGTTGAGAAGCGAGCTGCTCCGCAATCGAAGCATCTGATTCATGTAGGCTGCAGGATGCTGTAGCCATATGTTCACTGCCTATTACCGGCCACAAGTATGCCCTAGCCCATAGGCCTCGTAGGCCTAATGCACATCTCCCTTGCACCCCGCCCTCAGTACTCAGCACCCACCCTGCAGGCCCCACGGGGCCAGCAGCACAAGAAATGGCAGGGTCCCTCCAGGGCATCGCCCACGCGGAGAGAGACCCGTTAAATGGAGGCGGGGGGGAGAAACCCCAGGCGACCAACCTGATAGTCCTAGGCAGCTCACGGCTCATTCCCATAAGGCGAGCCGGGCGTTTCTGGGAGCACGTACGCTTACTCAGGGGATGCCCTGCTGGGACAGTTCCCGGCTCAGGCCTGCCCATAGGTGCTTGAAACCAAACGCGCTAACCGCTTGCGCCATAGAGACTACTTCGTTACCGACACAGTCCGCACGTTAGCTCCATGATGAGCTTCCCGAGAAACTGCCCGGGGGAGGTGAGGGGGGTGAGGGGGTTAACTCACCGCTGGAACAGCTCCCGGAGTATTACTCTGCAGCGCCGGACATTGGGAGGGGGGCGGGAACGGACAGCGGGACATCGCGCAACCCACCCCTGCAAAGGACACTTCCGAAATGGTGGAAAACAAAGCTGTAAAAAAAAAAAAAACACCGCCCACCGCCGCATGACGATCGCAAGGGGGCAGGATGAGTAAAAATGGCCCGAACGCCCCCGAATCTGCTCCGGCCATGACGGACAGATCTCTGTTCCAATGGCTAGCCTCCATTTGTGGAGCTAGCCAATGGAACAGAGGGGCGGGACATGAGTACTCATCTCTAGACATAAGATTTCGCCCTGCGCGAAAGTCTGCTGCGCAGCTTCCGGCGAGGCGAAACCTAAAAACGGTTTGTTAGGGTTGACCTAATGGGTAAGGTAGTGATCAAAAACTACTTCAAGTGCTAAGCCACAATGTATCTGGAAGAGTCGCATCTCGTATAAGGACCCCAGAGCATGGTGCCCTGGACAGAATCGCAGCAGACTTCTGCCTACCCCTGAACAGGAGACATTTATAGTCATACAGCTAATGCTGTACTGACCAGAGGCTACAAGTAAAGCTGAGAGTTTATGTGATTGCTAAAAAAAATTATCTGGCTTATCAGGACTTCAAGCTGGTGGTAAAACAGTTATTTCAGTAGCATTGAGCCACACAAACCATAGGCTTCAAATCTAAAAGGCAGCAAGTGAATCATCACACAAGCCAGGGATGGGTGGGCAACAGCTTTAGAATAACAATTGAGGGCAACTGAAGATGTCATTTGAGGGCCTCCCTCACATAGGGACAGAGAATGGGGATTCATATAATTATTTCAAGAAATATTAGGGCCCCAAGGAAAATGATCACTGGCTTCACAAGGTCTCAGAACTGAGATCCAAAGCCTCCTGAAGACAGCGAGGATACTTGTAGGAAGCTGTATTTTTTTTAAGTTACCCCCCCCCGGTGTTGCCCCATTTTTGACTACCAGATGCTGGTTTCAGCTCTTGACAGTGCACTGTGGCCTGCTAACCAGACCTCAGTCCCAGCGCTCTATCCCCTGAAACAAGTTCATTGTAACCCATTTGACATTGACTTTAGCACCCCTGTAAGTCCCTTGAAGATGGTACCCCTAGGGCATGGGTAGTAAAGAGGGTCCCTAAGTGCTGCCGCATGTCTTATGCCACCCTACGGGACCCACACACAAATTGCATGCAGGCTGCCTTTGCAGACTGCATGTCGTGGTGCAAACCATGAGTGAAAACACAACATAGTACACCCAGTGTGTGCCATGCCAAAGTCACTGCATGTAATATATGTAAGTCACCCATACAGCAGGCCTTGTAGCCCTATGGCAGGGTGCATTATATTACATGTGAGCGCATATCTGCATGAGCAGATATGCCCCTGTGCTAGCTAGTATAATCACTAAATGGTACATATAAACAGGGAAGCCATCTCAAGTATGAAATACTGGGCACTGGTCATTACAGGTTCCCCAGCTACATGCTAGTGAAGTTCAAAGGGGGTTGAAGGTATTAAAAAATATTTGAAATGTAATGTTACCATGTCCTTACAGTGACAAGGCTCCAAATTTGGTTTCACTATGAAAGGTGTTGGCTATCCTATGAGGAAAACTAAAGTCCAGGTTAAAATATTAATTCTGCTCTCTCTGATTTAGGACCAACTAGAAAAAGAGTTCAGCCACTATTTTTTAATATTTATTAAAAACCCAATTCAGATTTTTATTATATATTCAGGAAAAGTAACTTTAGAAATTTACCTTTTCCCTGCCGGAAGCTCCTAGAGGCTAGTTTGCAATAGCTCTCCTGCGGCTTCCAACCAGTGCTTGGCATTAATGAGGTATGAAAAATGCTTTCAGTGCAGGAACAATGGGCTGGATGTGGGGAAATGTTTTTCTTCACCTCACATGAAGACTGGTTAGGGTGGACCTAGGAACTTTGTTAACTTGTAAAGGGGCCTGCTTTCTCGCAAGCAAATGTCAGGTGTGACTTGGAGCAGGCAACCATTTATTCCCTCAGCCAGGCTGGCACCAAACCAGTGGGAGGGAGGCTACCCTAGTACAGGTTTTGAGTGATTAAAATGGAAAGCACTGCTCTTTTCCTTGGCTACAGCTCTGAGTGGGCTAACAGGCTCTGCACCAGGTAGAAAGGGTTCCCCCATTTTAGATTTTGGAGTAAGGTGCACTTTGAGATTGTTTACAGTAGGGCAAACCAGAAATGCTGTAAAAGTGGGTAGGGTTGTTCTTGGGAACTTAGACCACATTGGTTAAGGAGGAGCCAGGCGTCAACCCTAACTACTAGCTGGTGGCAACTATACATTTGACACCCCAAAGCACCCGCCTCAGAACACTGTCTGGACCTGACAAATAACAGAAGACTGGCTGGATCTGCTCCTACCTTCACCAGAGACAAAGAGCTGGACTAAATGAGTAATTGTCTGACCTTCTGTGTGGGTATATGGACACAACAAACTTCATGCCATACTGAAATCCCCTGCTCACAATATCTCTTTGCCTGCAGCAGGGCCATGCCCTGCAATGCAGGCTTCGACCTAAAAAGCAAGCATTGGCAAAGTCAGCCGGTCTCACCTGTGCAAGATCTATTGGCTTTGTCAGTGTTTTTTTAGCCATTTTATACAGCATTGCAGCTGCTGTGCAGCATGGCTAGCAGTAAAAAAAAGTGCTATGACGCAGTCTAGTTGGCCATGCCACACAGCAGCCATGAAGCTGTACAAAATGCAAAGAAAGCATTGGCAACGCCAAATAGTGCTGCTATGGTGACTATTCAATGTTTCGGTTTGAAATAATCAGATTCGACCACTAGAGGGCAGAGTTGCGCTATATAAAATTGGAGTAGAAAGCTGTTGAGGTTTGCGTGTAAAATTTAGCTATTCTTGGAATGAAAAGGGTGGTACGAAATTGCGTTCTAAATCAACCCACAATGGGCAATATTCTATGGAGGATGAGATCCAGTGTGGTTTGTCTCAATAAAAATGCTTTATTATATTTTGAGAAATCAGGGAAATTGACTCAACCTTCAGTTTTTGGACATTTTTAGATTTAGCAAGGACATGTGTGATAGTTTATTATTCATTTCAAAGGAAAGGGGAGAATATGGAATCGATTCTTGTGGAAAACTTAAGGGGGATATTTAATGCACTGTTGGAAATTGTATAAAGAATATTGAGTACTACTGACATCATTTTAATAGTGTTGAGACGACCCCACCAGGAGAAATGTAAGGGGTGCCATCGATAGGTTAATGAAGTTATTTTATTTATACAATTGTCCATATTTATGGAGATAGATGTTTTAAAGGACTGGGTGAATTGGAGACCAAGATATTTAATGTGTTGAGGTTCCCAATTGAAGTTAGAGGGCAAGAAATCATACTAAAAATTGAATTTGTTTAGATATAATGTTTCACATTTCTCATTATTTAATTTATATCCAGATACTAAGGCATAAGATGTTACCTCAGATAAAAAAGCATAGATTGAAGATTGAGGCATTGACATAAATAGTAAAATGTCATCAGCATTCACAGCCAGCTTAATCTTCTGAGTATTATGCGTAAAGTCATGTAAGTCTGTGTTTTGCCTGAGTCGAGTTAAAAATGGTTCTAAGTCTAGATTCAAAAGAAAAGGGGAGAGGGGTCAACCCTGACAAACTCCTCTACTCAAAATACAATAAGAGGAGGTCAGCCCATTTACTTTGATGGTTACTTTAGAAGATGTATTTAGTAGGGAAATTACGTTTGTTATTCTAGGTCCAAAACCAAACCAGGTGAGGGTGTGAAATAAGAACGTCCAATTCAAATGATAAAAAAAATCAGCATCTATGACAATGGTTCCTAAGGGTTCAGTGATACCTGTGGATTTTGAGAGATTATCAAAGAGCAATCGAGTACTGTCTGATAGGTACCTTCCTTTAACAAAACCTGATTGTTTCTTTCCCAAAAGATTAGCCCTGGCGCGTCCGAACGCGGCCAGGGCCAGATATGCTGCCGGCCATGGACAAAACTATTGTTACTCTGGTGAGGAATTAATGGCTTTTAATATGCCAGCAAGTGATTGCCATCATCATCTCCAGCCAGACAAAATAACAGGCTCTGCATCCTGCATAAATTGTCATTTTGAACTTAGTTTAGATGCCAATACTATCTCTATTCCTGGCAATATCCACAAAATTAATCCACATTTGGATCTTAGGCCTTTCTGTTATGGATTGGTGAATGTTAGGTCACTAGGAAAACAAGCCATGCATATTTATGATTTAGTTCTGAATCATAATCTAGATGGCCTTTTTGTCAATGAAACATGGCTAAAAGATTGGTCTAACCCTGATATTGTTCAGTCTCTTCCCTAGGTTATACCATGTTCAGAAGAGACAGACCTGTAAGGAGGGGGAGGGCTAGCAATTATTCACAAGGACTCCATAAAATGCTTAACATTTGATATCCCGGAAATTAAGGGAGCTGAAGGTCTGGGCTTTTGTTTCCAACTATCCAGCTCAGTGTTTTTTGCAGGAGCCCTGGTCTACCGGCCCCCAGGGGCAAGCTCTTACTCTGTGTGTGTGTGTTTTGTATTATATAGCGCCTTCTACCCAGATGTCTCGTAGCACTGTATTCATACCGCTGTGGAACCCTTCCTGGCTTTCCTGTGAGATGTCCACTCCTGGGCACCCCCAAGGTGAAGCCAGGCATCCAAGCGCTGCTGGGGCCGTTGTGGAGATTAAGCAAGCAATAATAAACTTTATTGTTTAGTTAATTAAAACCATAACAAAACAAAGATGGAAGAGAATTTAGCATTACAATAAAATCAGTAAAATTTCTATATAGAACAGTTAAAAGTGCAACATTTAAGATGATACTTGTAGGAGCTTTATCCAATTGGTCGTGGTTAAAATAGTGACCAATACTGAGCATCTTATTTTAAAATATCAAGAGCTTTCAGCCGCTTTTCAAAGGCTATCAAGAATTTTATAAATTTGCAATTAATTATTGGGTCTGTTGAGTCTAAGGCACCAATGATGGCAGATCTGCAGGTGCGTAGACCTTTGGCCTTAAAAATGTTCTTTAGAAAGAGTGTTCGCTCCTGGGTCAGTGTTTTGCAGTGGCATATAATATGGATTATATCTTCTTTTGTAATGCCACATAGTCAGCAGTTGTTTGCTTCTGAGCGTTTCCAGACAGGTTCGTCAGCCAGAGTTGGTAATTTGCCGAATCTCACTGCCATCAGCCTTTTTTTTAAAAACACGGAGTATGTTGATGCAAGGTAGGTAGCCGGGATGAGATTGTTATAGCTGTTAATCACGGTCCATGAGTGGGAGCGGGCGGAAAAGATGGCTTTATCCGTAATTAATGAATGAAATTTGGCCGCTTTTTTTTAAAACCTGTTTAAAGGACGTGAATGGTAGGTTTTTTTCCCACAAGGTTACCGTGCATGTTTGCTCCAGAGCACCTGTCAGATATTTGTTTGCGGCAGAATTATGTTGATTTTCTAATTCCTGCCATAACAAGCTGTCCAAGGTGTTATTCGTAGAGTTCGATTTGATTCTATACCATACTCTAATGCTTGTATAGAGTCTTCCCAGTGTCTCGTTCATCAGGCCAAATTCTAAACGCGTCTGGGCAGGAGAAGCTGAGCGAGGAAGTTGCAAGACCTTCTTGTAAATTTTTGCAGTAAGGCTGTTTAAGGTAATGTCATCCTTGCCCTGCATGGCTATGCTTGCATAGGATAGTGTTGGAAGAACTTTGGTTGCCATCACTGTTAGTAGAGGTTTCAGCGAGGGGCCTTGAAACTTTTTTGCCAGTGTGCTAAGTGCAAATGTTAGTGCTCCGGCTCTCTGCTTCATATATTTTTTTGGGGCGTTCAGAGTGAGCTTGTCATCGAGGTAGTATCCTAAGTATTTGTAGTTTGTTACTCTTTCAAGTGATTTTCCCTCAAATGATATGTTAAGTTGCACTGTACGTCGGTTTGTTATCAACATAGTTTTTGTCTTAGATAAATTCAGAGTAAGGTTATTAGCCATCAAAAATTGTGATGTTTCTGCCAGTAGGCTGGATAGGCCCACTTTGGTTAGGCTCATAAGAACAATGTCATCAGCGTAAGCCAAATGGGTAAGATGAAAATTACCAAGTTTCGGTGCGTGCGCATTACAGATGTTTAAATTTCCCGAGAGGTCTGATATGAATAGATTAAAAAGCTGTGGTGCTAAAACGCAGCCCTGTTTTAAACCGATCGATGTATATACTTTTCTTGATATATGTGATCCATCCCCTAACTTGATTTGTGTCCAAGTATCTGTGTAGAATAGGAGTAGCCCCCTCAGTATTTTCTCGGGAATGGCCCAGGCTTTCAGCTTAGCCCAGAATAGCTTGCGGTCAACGCTATCGAAGGCGGTCTTCAGGTCGATAAAACAGAGGTTCAGGTCCTGCTTAGAGCGCTGGCATTTTTCGGCTATCATTGTTATTGTGAGTATATTAGACGTAGTTCCGATGCCGGCTCTAAAGCCGGTTTCATTTATTGGAATTATTGCTTTATCGTCTGCCCAATTTACCAGGTATTTTAAAAGGAGATAGGCAAAGTATTTAGCTTCAATATCCTGGAGTGTTATTAGGCGGTAGTTTAGGGGGTTTGCTCTGTCTCCTCCTTTGTGTATTGGGGTGATGATAGAGCCTTTCCAGCTTTCTGGGATGCGATTATATCTTTGAACGTCTGTAAAAAGCTCTTCGAGATGTTGTGCCCAAACGTCTGGTGCATCCTTAAAGGCAATTTGTGGGATGCTATTCGGGCCCGGCGCACCATTTCTTTTTCCCTTTCTGATGATGGAGATAATCTCGTCAACCGTGTACCAGCCATCTGTGGCTTCAGTACTCGTATATGTGCTTTGTGCCGTTGTCGTGAGGTTAGTGTGGTGATGTTCTTCACAACTGTTTAAATGTGGTTCTGCAGGTCCCAATATCAGTTCTGGAGCTTTCCGTCGTTTTCTTCAAATTTTGTCGACAGGAAAGTTGACCATACCGTTTCTTGAATGTTTGAGGACAGAACATTTCGTGGCCTTGTCAGCTGGTTTATTATGGTCCAAAATTTGTTCGAGTCCTGTAACTTAGAGCTGGCCAGTAAGTTAATCCAAAAGTCGTCGTTTGCGTTCTTTTTCAGGCCCCAGATCCCTTTTTTATATAATTTTCTGTGGACAAGAAACGTATTCAAGCAGCTCGGGTCGTTCGCTTTTAATTGCAGATTTTTTTGGCTTCTCCGTAAGGCCCTTCTTTGTTCATTTAAGGCCCAGGGCAGTTTTTTAGTCGGATGCTTAGTTTTTGCCGATGTTTTTGTTGGTTTCATTATTAACTTTAATTTTGCAAGAAAGAGATTAAGCAAGCTATTGCCCAGAGTCACAGCGTGGGACCCATGATTAGACTAGGCACTGAGGCAAGATTTATCAGGTCCGGTGAGATTGAGTCCAAGAGCCGCCGAGGTGGGAATTGAACCCTGGTCCCGGGCCACACCTCTGCATCAGGGTTTGCCCCTCTAACCATTGAGCCACACTTCTCCACCCTTGCTGATAGTCTTAGGGACCTGATTGTCAGATATTCAAACTTTACTATACTAGGGGATTTTAACCTCTACTTAAAAACAGATAATTCTCCAACCTCTAAAAACTTTTGGGAAACCATAGAAACACTAGGATTAAAGCAGTTGATAACTGACTCTACACATGAGGCTGGACATACCCTTGATGGAATCTGTACACATTTTACCAAACTTACAGTGGATGCCCCTACCATACTTACATGAACTGACCATAAGTACATCCCCTTTAGGATTGCAGAAAGTACTTCTTATGCAGCCAAACAAAATCCTGAGCAACTTTGTAAAACTACTAATAGGAAATGGAGAAGAATGTTATTAACCCCTCCCATGCTCATGACGAGCTCAGCTCGTCATGAGCCACAGTTCTCGTGTGCTCATGACGAGCTGAGCTCGTCGCGGCCGTTAAAATGCTCACACGCGGGGATAATTCCCCTGCTGTGCTGAGCGTTCTATTGAAACGGGCGTGGCCGTGACGAGCTCAGGTCGTCATGAGCACACGACAACCGTGGCTCATGACGAGCTGAGCTCGTCATGAACACCGGGGCGCTGTACGAGCCCCCCCCTCCCCCCAGCACGGCAGGGGAATGACCCCAGCAGCGAAGGGGTTAAATCCTAATCTTCATATGTTGGCAGAATTAAGTAAACCCACACTAACAGGAGATCCGGTTATTGATACAGGCATCTTCAATGATTGCCTGACCCTGTTAGCCAACAAAATGGCCCCGGTGGTCACATGTAGTAGAGCCTCTCAAGGGAAAACCGCCGCCCCATGGTTCACCCCCTCAGCTTAAAGAGCTACAAGGCAAATGCAGGAATCTTGTGAGTAAATGGAGGGTGCAATATAATAATAATGATCTCACTACTTCAGAACAGCACTGAAAGAATAGCATAGGAAGATCAAATACAAAAAGAAAGTTAATTATACTAATCTTATTAAGCAGGCATCGTTTGATCAGAAAAAGATTTTTTAAATTGTTCAATCTTTCACCCATCCTAAGATTTTTAACCAGGAAATTCCCCTATCACAACAACTATGTGATCAGATAGCGGAATATTTCGATAACAAGATCAGTGACCTTAAAAACTTCTACTGAAGAGTCAAATCATAATCCATAAAACAGACCGTTGTTGAATCATTTTAATGAGATCACCTTTGAACAGTCCAGACAGGCCATCCTAAAATGTAAAGCCCTGCTCTCCAGGCAATCCCTGCCCCCCCAAAGTTCTACATGCGCTGATCGATATGGTTAATCCCATGATTAATCAGATTATCAACTCTTCATTTAGACAGGCAGTAGTACCAGACAGTTGGAAAGTTGCTTCGGTTAAACCTCTTCAAAAGAAACATCTTGCGGACCCTACCACTCTGACTAATCTTAGACCTATTTCTTTATTGCCATGTTTAAGCAAGATAACGGAGAAACTTGTAAATAAGCAAGTAAATGACTTCCTGTTATTAAACAATGTGCTCCACCCCAGGCAATCAGGTTTCAGGGTTGGGTTTTCAACAGAATCAGCACTGCTACACTCTACGGAGATGCTAAAATTCGCATTGGATCAGGGAAAGATGGCAGTGCTGATTCTGTTGGACCTCTCAGCCGCATTCGATACTGTCTCCCATGCCGCCTTGGGCAAACAGTTGGGAAGAGTAGGGTTTTCACAGAGGGCACTGGCTTGGCTAATATCATTTTTGGAAAACAGAAGACAATCAGTTACACTCGGCAACTATACTTCAACAGAGAAGCAGCTGCACTCGAGTGTGCCTCAGGGCTCGATTCTGAGCCCTACACTCTTTAACATTTATATGGTGCCCCTGCTACAGCTAATATCATCTTTTGACATCGAGACTGTATATTACGCTGACAATACACAGCTCATTCTTACCCTGGACAAAGAATCCACAGCAGCTGAACAAAATTTCCAACACTGTCTTTCGGCTGTCTTTGAATGGATGAAGATCAACCACCTAAAATGTAACAGCCAAAAGACGGAGATTCTGCTGTTTGGAAAATGTAACATCTTCTCACCCAAAATGTGGTGGCCAACAGACACAGCCCCACCCCCTAATACGGTGGACACTGCAAAAAATGTAGGAGTACATTTTGATACCTCCCTTTCTTTTCACCAGCAGGCCCTGTTGGTTGCAGGATCTTGTTTTTATTGGATAAAAACTCTGAAAAAATTTCTTGATCTCCTGCCTGCCATTCTTCGCAAGTCCTTGGCAGTAGCTATGATCCTATCGCGATTGGATTACTTCAACAGTCTCTGTGCAGGCATAAATAAGAGTACTCTAAAAAAGCTGCAGACTGTTCAAAATGCAGTTGCCCGAATGGTATTGAATTTACCTAAGGGGTCCTCTGCCTCTGAGGCTCTTCAGATCCTCCACTGGTTACCTATACACAAGAGAATTCTCTTTAAAATCCTTGTGATCACCTTTAGAGCTGTAAAACAAAATGGCCCCAAGCACCTTAGGTCCAGATTGAAAGTCTATGTACCAGCTCGCACCTTGAGATCTTCTAAGGAAAATCGACTAGTCCCCCTCCCCCCCCCCATTTCCGTTTGAAGTCCAGAGGAGGAAAATCCATGGCTGTTCTAGGGACAAAAGCCTGGAACTGTTTACCTACGTACTTGAGTCTAACACTGACTGAATCTATCTTTAAGAAAAAATTGAAAACCAGGATTTTCACAGTTCCAGATAGTCTAGCCCTTTCTCTCATCTAATTTCACAGCGACATTGGAGACCACACTCCTCTGACACTCACCCTTAGCGCCAAGATGCTCCATTGGAGTGAAAGCCTGCCCTTTATAAATGCTATCATTCATTCATTCATTCATTCATCCAATCAAGAAGGGGTTCTGGTCGTAGGGCTAAGGCCTTTGAATTTGTTTTATAATCTATATTATCAAGAGAGGTAGGTCTGCAGGATAAAGGATAGATACTGTAGAGTCTCTGGGTCGGATAGAGAGTGTTTTGGTGTGATTAAAATTTTATTTAAAAAATTAAACTGGTTTAGCGTTTCTGAATTTTTATACTGGAAAGTATTAGTGACATCCATTATTGATTCAATTTGTAGTTTGTGTTGTTTGATATTGAGATAATTTGCTAGTAAGCTGTTTTAAAAATTATTCTTTTCCAGAGGTGTAATAGGAATGTTCCAACCGTTTATTTTCTTTAAAAGTTTGTTTGGATGTATTTTGGGATAGTTTCCTTTTTTTAGATTCAAAATTGACTATAAAGTTGCAAGCTGAGGCATTAAATACATTCCAACTGGTGTGGAAGGCAATGCCTGTCGTTAAATTAAAATGGAAGCATTCATGAAAGAAAGAAGTATAGAGTAGGTGAATGAGGTATTATTAAATCTCCATGTTTTGTGGATTTAGATTTAGGCAAAATCACTAATTTCATTACAAGAACGGAGGCTACATTATGCAATGACTTTTAATTGCAGATCCAAGCCAGTCGCATCACAATATAAAGGTTCCAATAAGAACACTGAGATAAAGTAAGACATTACACATAGCAATCATCAGCCTCTTTTAAATGCGGCTCCAAGCAGATAAGTAGCTCATTATCTTCTCTAAACCTACTTTCTCTAATATTGTGTTTTTGGTAACAATTTGGATTTATATTGGGGTTTATGTGAAGGGTGGCTTTATCCCCTCCTTCCCCCCCTCCTTCATGATCTGCAATTTATGGAGATCATCCCCTCCCTGTTTGGATAACCTCTATTTACCAGGTTGTTGTTTAATAATGTGCATTTGCTCAGTGATTTCGTTCAGTATGCCTTAGCCCAGGTAGTTTACTTTACTTTCCTTATTTTATTGTACATCCCGCTGTTGTTTGCCTTTTTTTCTGTCCAAAACCTTGTTTGAATAATGTATAGATATCAAACGCTGTATTCCTCATACCGTCAGCTCTCACAACGAACTGGCATTTATGTAGATTAAACCAGCGTTGGTCTACTCACCCTGTTTCAGCCCAAAACTCCGCTCTTAATCTATCGGTTTTGTAACGCTTTTGCGTGCTTATGACAAGCACTACCCTTCTCGCGCTCCCATCGAGTGATCCCACGCTCACCTTCCATCTTTGAACAAGCATTCAAAAGACAAGCGTTGTTCCGAGTTACTTGAACCTCACCCCCATTTGGCCCGCAGGCCCTGTCCTCAAGGAAATGATATGTCACGCATTAGAGGAAAGTTCCTTGGCGAGAGCCACGCTTCATGCACGTCTCGACTAGGAGCTTTCCTCACTCTCTAACAGTTGAACATCAGCTGTAATATACATTAATTATAAGAATTACCAAATTAATGTACAATTAATTCTAAAATCTGGTTTTGGCAAATAGCAAAAGGGCCCCTTAACCCGAGGCATATTATATTCAGCCCCTTATAATTTGCCCTTGAGGGGAAAACTATCACTTATATTAACATATTTTTAAAGTGAGAGAATACATAGGGCGAATAGCTTTTTAACATTTCTTTTACCTAAAAAAAAAAAAAAAAAGAAGGGCAATATGGAAAATGTTTCTGACTCAGATTCAGATATAAACAATGCTACACTTCCTAATTTTAATAAGGAGGATTTTCGCATTATGATCCAGAAAGAAATGAAACCCTGTTTTAGGGAGACCTTTGCTCAGTTTGCTCCTTATAAAAGACCATTTCCTTCTCAAGAAGATGTGTCTGCTGTTTTTATTCATGATAAAGTTGGAGCTAAACGTACCAGGAAAAGCAACCACACTGCTACCGAGACGCATGTGAGCACGGGAGGTCCTAGCACCTCTGATATTATTGGTGGTCTAAGCACCACACATTTTTGGATGGTCTTCGCACCTCAAATAATAGAGATGTCTTTTATGACACACTTCATTCGGGTGCCCCTTACGGCCCAAATACCTTGGATGCCCCTAGCGGCTCATTGCTTCAAAGTGCTCAGGATTACCATGAGGGTTCAGATGAGGACGAGGATATAGACCCAGACGAATACGTTCTGAATTTAGATGATGAGGACGTAGGAATTTTTGAAGAGGAGGATGAAACCCCTTCTACTTCCGAAGATAGTATTCTAAACCCCCTGGGAGAAGAGATGTTCTCCCCCCTAAATCTAAAACATCCCGTTCCTCACAATGGTCTCCCCAGGAGCATGTCTCTAAATTTATGAAAAAATGCATTTGTTTCCCTCTTGAAAGAGGGACAAGGAATATTCTAAGGGCTGAGTGTTCAAGACCCTCAATCAATGAGAAAGCTTGTTTTGCCCCTAATATGGACCCCAAATTAATTAAGTACCTTTTTAGACTTGGGCGTGACCCTAGGAAAGGTCTTGAAAAAGCCTTTAAAGGGTGCCAAGATCGCCTACCGAACGTGCTTGGTCCATTGAGCAGAATTCTTGACTCCGCTGAGGAATGTTACCTTAAAGGTACCCAGCTTGATACAGATCTAATAAGAGGTTGGAGTCAAAGAGCCCTCATTCTCCTAGGTAATGCTAATACTAACATTAACGCTGAAAGGCGTAGGCTCATCCTTTTTAAACTAGACCCTAAACTCACAGATATGGCTGAGAAGGAGCCTTCCTCGAATCCACAAGGCCTGCTCTTTGGTGAAGAGCTTATAAGATCTTTGGGAAAGTACGTCTCAACTTTTACTGCTCTTGATAAGGACCAAAAGAATATAAAGAGAATTTGCAGCAATAATGTTTTTGGAAGGGCCGGAAGAGGGGGGCCTTTCTTCCCGCCGGTATAACCAAAGGCCCTACCAGAGATCACGCCCCTTCGGAAGAGGCTCATACCAGAGTAATTACTACAACACCTCCAAACGTGGAAGAGGAAATCGAGCAAAAGGTGGAAGATCTCGATCATCTTTCTCATCAAACCCTCCAAGTAAGTTCCCTTCATTTACTTTCTCCTTCTACCCCTCCAAAAGTGGGAGGCAGACTGAAACTCTTTCGAAAAATTGAGAGGAAATAACTCAAGATCTGTGGGTACTGTCCACAGTAATAGGCTTTGATAGATTTTGTTCAAACTCCGTTTCAAACCTCATTCCCAAGGGATATTCCCATCTCAGTAGAGAAGGAGAAAATAGTAGAGGAAAAGATATCCTCTATGCTAAAAAAAGGAGCGATATTAGAAGTTCCCCTGGATTCCCTAACCTTTGTAAGCTCTTTGTTTCTTGTCGAGAAAAAAGGAAAAGGTTGGAGACCGGTTATAAATTTGGAGGGCCTGAACAAATTTCTCGTTTACAGGCATTTCAAAATGGGAGGAATACATCTCCTAAGAGACCTTCTTCAAAAAGAAGTCAAACTAGATTTGAAAGACGCCTACTTCACTATCCCTATGGCGGAAATACATCAACCTTACCAACAATTGCTCTCCCCTTCGGGCTTTCGTCCGCCCCTTGGTGTTTTACCAAGGTAATGAGAGCAGTAGCTTCCTTCCTAAGAGAAGCTTCATAGTCAACAAAGAGAAGTCTATTCTAACCCCCTCCAAATCTCTGGAGTTTTTGGGTTTCACTCTAAACACTTCCAAGTGTCTTCTCCTTTTACCTCCTTCAAAAATCTCGAAGATCAAGAAAGAGATTCGTCATGTTTTAAGACAGGAAGACATCCCTTTAAGGGAACTGGCAAGACTTCTAGGCCTCTTATCTTCTTCCATTCAGGCGATCTTCCCAGGCCCTCTGAATTACCCGGCCATACACAGGATAAAAGGAAGGGCGTTGAGGTCTGGTCTTTGGTACGAAGATCGAATCACCCTAGATTTGGAGGCCAAAACAGAACTGAACTGGTGATAAGAAAACCTGGAAGCTTGGAATGGGAAAGCAATTTTCGGGTCAGAACCGGACTTTGTGCTGGAATCAGACGCTTCCCTTCATGGTTGGCGTGCTTGTTTCCTAGACCAGAATACTCTCAGGAGGAGTCATCTCACCACATCAATTTCCTAGAACTTACTGCTGGTCTATACGCCCTTATGAGTTTCAAACACTCCATTCAAGGGAGATCGGTTGTTCTGTAAATGGACAATGTTTCGGCAGTGGCCTACATCAATCGGTTAGGAAGTACGAAGTCTGTTGACCTTTCGAACCTAGCAAGGAAACTCTGGATGTTCTGTTTAGAACACAAAATTGCCCTCACAGCGGAATACTACCCAGGGAAGTCGAACGTTTCTGCGGATTGGAATTCCAGATTCCTTTCGGACTACAGCGATTGGAATCTGAACGTTGCTGTCTTCGACTCACTAAATTCTTATTGGGGTCCATTCGAAATAGACCTATTTGCGACCCGTCTCACCTCTCAACTAGAGCGTTACTTCAGCTGGATGCCGGATCCCGGCGCACAGGCAGTGAACGCATTTCTCCAACCCTGGTGAGGGATCAATGCTTATGCCTTTCCCCCATTCGCAATGATCCAGAGAGTCTTGCAGAAAGTGAGGCAGGACCGATGCTCTCTAGTCCTAATAACTCCCTTCTGGCCATCACAGGCGTGGTTCCCCACTGTTCTGGAACTGACCTTCGAAATTCCATTTCTCATTCCTTCCCTGAAAGATCTCCTTACGGATGTAAACGGAGATCCTCACCTAATGACCCTATCAGGGAGTTTGAACCTTCTTGCCTGGAAAGTGTCAGGCGATCTAACAAAGTCTCAGGACTTTCGTCATCAGCTTCTACTCTCCTCAGAGAGTCATGGGCACCGAGAACTCACTACAGATACAACAATATCTGGAAATGCTGGCTTCGTTGGTGCATGGAGAGGGATTTGGATCCCACTCAAGCACCTATCGTTGATATAGTGAATTTCCTCGCTGAACTCTTCGACAAGGGATTGAGTTATAGATCAATCAACTGTTATAGATCGGCAATCTCTGCTGGTCAAAATGTGATTGTTTGTAGGGTAATGAAGAGCATTCGTCTAAAGAGACCCCCAAGGCCGAAATATGATACTCTCTGGGATGTGAATTTGATTCTAGATCTCTTCACTTCCTGGCCAGATAATTCATTTTTAAGCAGAAAGTTTATTTCTTTTAAACTCGCAACTCTTCTTTGCCTTATCTCCTGTCGTAGAGTTTCTGATGTTAAAGCTCTGGAGATTTCCAATAGGTCATATAATGTATTTGGAGTTAAATTTGAGGTCTATAGAAGAACCAAGACCATGTCTGATTCAATCTTCTATCCTCGTTTCGATCCTTCTCCGAAACTTTGTGTAGTCGAATGTATGAAAGCGTATGATATGACAATGTCTAATCTTCGACCGCTTAATGAGAATCAACTTCTCATTTCCTTCGTTAAGCTTCATAAGGCTATTTCCTCCACTTCTATTGCCAGATGGGTTAAGTCTGCTAAGTCTTTAGCTGGTATTGATATTTCCAAATGTCAAGCTCATTCTCTTAGAGGTGCCATGGCAAGTAAGTCTCTTTGGTCCGGAGGTAAGTTGGATGGTATCCTTAAAGCTGCTGACTGGTCTAATGCAAGTACCTTCGCAAGACATTATTGTAAACCAATTGAACACATGTCTAATGTAGTTTTACAGGGCTACCAACATGCATAATGTAGCCTCCGTTCTTGTAATGAAATTGCGATTCTCCTATTATCATGCCTAGAGAATCTAGATTTCATTAAAGACACGGAGGCTCACATTATCCCACCCAACCCTTCCCATGGTATTGGGTATTACTTAACATGATGTTATTTATCATCTTGATGTTATGTATTTCAAAATGTTTATTATTTATTGTTCAATTGTTCATCTGGATATGAGTTGGATTCCTTTGTTTTTAGGATACAATTTTATTGTCCTCTTTCTTTCAGATAACCCTTCTACTTAATCTACTTTTGACGTGTCATCATCAGGAGGTCGATTGGCTGTCTTCTTCTTCTTCAATTTTGCTTCCATTCACTTCGAATCTTCTGGAATCTACTGGATCTACTTTCGCCGAATTTAAAAGAGGCTGATGATTGCTATGTGTAATGTCTTACTTTATCTCAGTGTTCTTATTGGAACCTTTATATTGTGATGCGACTGGCTTGGATCTGCAATTAAAAGTCATTGCATAATGTGAGCCTCCGTGTCTTTAATGAAATCTAGATTCTCTAGGCATGATAATAGGAGAATCGCAATTGTATATCAAGATGGAACTTATATCTGTATATCTGTAGAATGCAGGGTCTGGGTTAAATTATGGGAGACAAAATTATACTAAATCCATGATTGTGTGATGTACCGGAGAGAAATACGAGTAGTCCCATGAAGTAGAGTTACACAACCTTCATGCATCTGTTAGGTTGCGTTGCTTATAACGGCATGAAGAAATGTTTTTTTGTGGTTTGTTAGGGATATATTGTGATATAGAGTGTCTATGAATGGGTCAACAAGTTGACTGCAGTCTCCTAATAAAACAAGTTATCATCTGGGTGTTGTAAGCTTTTAATGATGATAGACCAGAACTGACAATCTGGAGCAGTGGGCCCATGTGCATTAAATAGAGCAATTATAACTTTATCAATCAACAGTTTGAGCAATATCCATCAACCATCAACATCAGTTTCCAGAGATATTAATTGAATCAGGAGGGATTTATGGCAAAGGATTACAACTCCATTTTATTTTACCAGTTCCTGGTGAGAAATGTACTTCACCCACCCATCCCCTCTTTAATTTCAAAGATTCATTCGCTGTGAGATGCGATTTTTTCAGAAAAGGAATATGTGCACCAAGTTCTGATAGATGAGTCAGGCACGTCCTGTCCACAGGGGGAACCAAGGTGCACGAAGGGTTGTAGGGTATGGAGTGGGCAACACGCCCATACGGGTAGACAAAACCTGTGGAAAGAAAACATGAGAATGAATTGACATTTGGGATAGGATACATTTAAGCTACCTAGACTAGTGTCATAACAAGATCTGTAAGATAAGTGTAACACAATACTTTCAAAGACAAAAATGAGATATGCAAAGATTATAAAAGATTAACGTTAAGATTTAGTATGTGTAGAGATATCCGTAGTCTCAATTCTACATGTCAGAAAAAGCATTCAGTTGGCTGGGATCTTCATAGAATGTTGTTTTGTTTCTGTAGATGACTTTGAATAGGCAAGGATAAAATAACCCAAAACGAGCAACAAGAGAGTGAAGTGTTGGTTGCATGCTTAAGAAATCTTTACATCTATCTGCAGTACTCTTGGCATAGTCCTGGGAAAAGTAAAGATTATGACCTGACCACAAAATGAATTTTATTTGTTTGGCAGCAGAGATGACCTGGATTAGTTATGTGTATTTCAAGATATACAGAATAACGCCTCTAGGTTTTTTTTGAAGTAGAAGTGGTTGCAGGAGGGGGGGCTAGCCCATGTGCTCATTTAATGCTAAGGGGTGACTCATCTGGGAGGCTGAGTAGTTTAGGAAGAAAAGATTTAAGGAATGTGATAGAGTAAGTTCTCTTTGTCCCTTCCGGATGGCCGTATGTTTGCTGGCTATTCCTTCTGTTTTGATTTTCCTCCAGCAGAAGATCCATTGAGACAGTGGGAGGAGGTTTTGTAAAAGATAGCAGGTCTTTTTTAAGTTGTTTGATTGACATCTTGCTTCGATTAGGTTGTGTAGGATTTGAGGGAGAGGAGGAGGGAGAAGCAAAGGAATTTCCTCTGTGTGAGGAAGAAGAGCCCTCCATTATAATATGCCATTGGATTACAGTTGAATATTTGAGATATTTAATAGACAAATTCTTAAGAGGCTGTTTAAGTCTTTTAAGTCCGCCCATGTACAGAGACCAGTAGCTATGTTAAGCAGAGGGGTAGGAAGTAAGAAGTAAGAAGCAGACTCTTGAGGACCCCTCTGAGAAGAAAGCGCAAGATAAAATAATGAATGCAACACTCCTGAGATAAGGAAAAACCCATTTAAACTGAAGAAATAATTTATGCAGCAGAGGAAACATATTTAAATGTTAACAGTTTGAGAGGAAACTAAGGGCTAGATGTAGGTAAACAACATTTACCGATTCTAAAATACTGAATTTTACCGATTCGGTATTTTAGAATCGGTAAATGCTATGTAGGTAATTACTCTGTAAGTATTACCGCATCGGTGCGATTCGGTATTTACCGAATCGGTAAATACATATTCGGTAATTCTCATTCATTCCTATGGACCTGTAGGCCCATAGGAATGAATAGAAAACACTGAATCAGTATTTACCGATTCAGTAAAAGGGGGGAAACATTCAAGGGTGGCAGGGTGTCACTTTGACACCCTGTTGCACCCCTGAATTGTGCATGGGTGCACATGTGGCACACATACATGCCCTAAGGGCATGTATGTCTGCCACATGACACTGTTATTAAATTCAAAAAATTGTTTTTTTTAGGGTTTTCGTAATTTACCACCAACTTGTAGTTGGTGGTAAATAACGAATCCTTACAAGTGAAAAGCACTCACTTGAGTGCTTCCTACATTTCAAATTCGGTAATTTACCGAATCGGTATTTAAGAAATCGGTAATTTACCGAATTCTTAAATACCGATTCGGTAAATTACCAAATCTGAAATGTAGCCATCTACATCCCAAATGCCTAATACCGGTCGGTAACGGCCGAAATTCGGTAATTTCGGCCGTTACCGACCGGTATTAGGGTTCCTACATCTGGCCCTATGTGTATTCAGGGCCAAAACTCCATCAAAATAATGTAGCCCCGGAGGGAAGATGGCTGCCGACTGACCTTGATGAGAGTTGCTTCTACTTCTCTCCCTCTGCGTTTGCTCAAGATGCTGTGGCAAAAACTAAGAAACACCTCCCCTCCATCTGGGCACTCACCTTTGTGATGACATGTGGCTGTTGGGCAATGAATTCCAGCTCAAAAACAGGTTGTTTGCTACAGTTCTTTATTTGCTGTCCCGAGGTACCCGTTGCTTTCTTGGCGTGCCTCGAGTGCGTTGACGGTGCCCTGAAAGGAATATTGCCCCAAAAACGGATAAAGTTGACAAGGCGGCCAAAGCACTCAGCAAGGATGCTCTAAATAGATCGGTTGGCGCAGGGGGGCTGCTGGAGCTCCCAGCGTTAACAACTCTAAAGTTGCCAACATCTCTCCTAGCTCTACAAGGGGGCTGATTCATGCACGGTGAGGAGGTCAGACAAAAAAAAAACTATGGCAGCGGGAAAGAAATCGGCACCGCTGGTGGAACTCGGTTTTGTGCAGATGCAGAGGGGACATTTAGACAACAAACGGTGGCGGAAGCCTTCTAAATATCTTTGCCTTAAGCCCCGCCGTCATCACCCAGAAAGTAACAGAAAACATTACGAGTCTGCCGGTGGCAGGAGTAACAGAGACTTTGGAAACAGAGTTGCATGAAGAACCAGGACTGGAGCAGGGCTTGTTGGTGGATCGGATTCAACTTGTACAAGCCTCACAGGTAGATGGCATAGATTTGATGGCAGAAACCTTGGAGAATATAGAAAATGTAACTTTGGCTGCTCCTGACTTGATGACAGGGGGTGAGTGGGCTGACAGTGCTGAGGCTGCATTGGAGGGTGGTAATATATTGGAATTTGTGGGGTTACCGGCCACCATTATCAAGAATAATGCTGAAGTTAATAGCAAAGGCATAAGTGGCAATGGCATGATCAACACTGCCTCAAATGAATCATTCTCCGCCACTGTACTTTCAGATATAGCTTTGGATTCCAATCTAAAACAAGCCTCACAACCCCGCGAGTTGACCCATGGATCTCCCGAGGGGGATGAGTTTTACTCAAAATAAATAAATAAATAAATAAACAATGAATCTGAGTCTCCTGCCTTAGTGACTTCAACACTTCAGAAGAAACTGATTCAGGAGAGTCTTCTACCGTGCAAAAAGGCTGTTGTATCAAGGCTGCATTTGAAAAGAGTAGAACAAACTTCAGAGTAAGTCCGGCTAAATCTGATACGGCACCGGCAAGAAAGTTGGAGTGGGACTATTTGGCCACTAGCATGGTTTATGAGAACGATGGGCAAGCAGGCACTGGCTAACCAGTTGCTCCTCCATACCCATCTATCCACCCTCACTTGACTTAGTATACTCCACCTTAAAACAAATGCTGGGGGGGGGGGCAGAATGGAAAGTAGAAGATCGCTTCAAGCAACCCAAAAAATTCCAGGCCTCCATTCGTAAGGTTAATAAACTAAGTACAGAAATGGTGGAGAGGGTCACTCATGTGGAGGATGGAACTGTGGCTTTAGAAGAAGGAGTTGATAAATTACAGCAATTAAAGGAACAGCAGAAAAACAAGCAATGCATGTGTGCTGGAAACTTGAAGAATTTGAGAACCGCCAACAGCGGAATAATGTCTGCTTATTGGGGATTGCCGAAAATGCAGAAGGGGGTAATATAGTGCCCATCGTAGGGTCCTTGCTAAAGGGAGCTTTCCCAGAACTTGCCAATTGGAACTGGGAAATGGAGGTTGAGCGGGTCCACCACTTTCCAATGGTGCAGAGGAGAAACAATCCAGCCGGCAACATGAGCACCCAAGAGCAATCCTGATCTATATCGGAAATTTTCTTCTTAGACAAGCTATAATAGATAAGGCAAGACCTGTTGCTAAGCGGACATTAGATGGACACACCTTTTTTGCGTGTCCCGATTTTTGCCATGCCACAGTGAGGCGTAGATGGAGACTTTGACAGCTGATAACTGTATTTCAGGGGTTGGGGTGCGAGGCGTATCAGCTATTTCCCGCTCGCCTTAAAGTTATCACTAATGGGCGGATCCGAAAGTTCTCCTCAGAAGTGAAAGCTCAAGAATTTCTGACAGAATAGAAGGACACAAATAGGAGGGGTGATGCTGCCCTCTAAAATTGTATGAGGCTCAAAAAAAGCTTAATGGATTATTGATTATCATGATTAATGCTTTGGTACTTTGTATTTTTATGCATTCGTATGTATGCTTATCTTCATAGATATGCGTGTGGGTGGCTTGGTGGCGGTGGCATATTTAAGGTTAAGGGGGAGAAGAGTTTGCTGCAACTTGAGATGTGAGATTGGTAGCCACACATAGGTCACGGTTGACCTATTTGCTTGTATGGGTTGTAGGGGTGGTGGGGGTGGAGGGAGGCTTGGCTTCGAGGGGCTTAGGGGCTTTCTGGGTGGTAGGTCACAGCACAGCATAAGTATAGCACAACATATGAGGACATTTTTGGTTAAAAGCTTTAGGAAATTTTGTGAATTTTTTTGTAAAAGGGAAGTGGAGGATGTGATGGTATTAAAAAAAGGCAGACAAAAAAATATTAACTGAATGCAGAAGGGAAACTATCAAAAGTTGTTTTATAGTATCTTTGAATCTTAAGGTCGTCTCAATTAATATTTGTGGGCTTAATGATCAAGCTAAACGACAAAGGGCAGCAATAATATTGAACACACTGTGAGTTGACATATTATGTGTACAGGAGACCCATATAGAGGGTACTAGAGGTGGGATTTTAGAACAATTAGGCTTTAGATTACTGGTGGCTACAAAGCAAGGTACCAAAACCAGAGGGGTAGCTATCCTCGCCAGTAGGAAAGATATAACTGTTAAAAAGATATTGTCTCATAGATGGGGTCGATGGGCTGTAGCGGAATGTGTGTTTGCTGGGGAGCTATTTACTGTGTGTTCGGTATATGGCTCAACAGCTGAGACCCTGCGGTAATAGAGTTTCTGGATAATGAGTTAGCTAAACGGCCTACTCCACTTATAGTATGTGGCGATTTCAATATTAATGGGCTTGGCAGACTCTGGGGAATCACTCGCAATAAACACACAGGACGTAAAAGAAAGGTTTTTAAGGCACTTACTAATTTGATAAATAATCATGGACTTATAGATGTATTGAATCACTTAAATATTAATGACCACAGTAGTACCTTTTTTTTCTGCCTCACACAATGCGGTTTTCCGACTCGATTATTTCTTTGTATCTCCCAAGGATATTATCTGATCACAACCCCCTCGCTCTTACTTTGGCTTTTACTAAAGGAGAAATGGATGAGCGGACTTGGACCTTTGAAAGAGGGCTTTTAACAGATCCTGAATATGTCTCTCATATGAAGGGGTGGATTAAGACTTTTTTTGATATAAATAGACATAGTGTTAGAGCAGGTGTATTGTGGGATGCTTTTAAAGCAAGTGTTAGAGGGGAGACTCTCAGTTTTAGTTTATTTCGGCAGAAGAGGAAAGAGCAACGTGAAGAAATGCTCTATAAAAACTTAGCCAAGATTGAAGAGGAGCTGGCTACAGTGGTAAAGAAAGGCTTAGTAACTAACAATATTTTGCATCATCTTGTTTGGGCTAAGGCAGGAATAAGAGAACAGGCTGCTGCAAAGGCATCAGAATGCTTCTTAGCAAAAAAAGAGCACAGTCATGAATTAAGCAAGTGGGTAGGTCATACACTGGCAGTTAGACTTCGACAAAAAATGTGCCGCAAGCGAGATAAATGAGATTACAGATAAGTTTGGAAATTTAGGCAAGGATCCCTCTGGGATCCAGGAAGTGTTTTGACAATTTTATCATGTACTATATGGTGAGGAAACTCAGGATTCGCAGGATTTCTTACAGGAGTATTACAATAGTATACCTTTGCAGAGTATTGAAACAGAGGATAGCGAAAAGCTTGAGATTACTCTGACGCAGGATGAGATTTATGGCACGCTGAGAAATCTACCTTCTGGCAAGGCTACCGGACCTGATCAAATTCCTTTGGAGTTCTATAAAGTCTTTCTGGACGAAATTGGACCCGATCTGGTTGAAACGATTCATCATGCACAATCAGGGAGTTCGGTTCCTGCCTCTTGGGCAGGCGCTGATATCATAATATTTTTTTCAAAAGGTAAGCCACCCCCGGAACCTGGATAATACCGACAACTTACGCTTATAAATAGCGATGCTAAGATTTTCTCAAAAGCCCTCGTGACTAGGGGGGCGCTAGAGGGCGCCTGAGCTAATGGCCGCACCTCTGTGAGGCTCTGGCAGCCTGGCCAGTAATATCCTGCATTTATCCGCTTGACCTGGGAGTCGAGGCCTGAGACTCGCACCGAGTGTGAGACTACCCGTCCTGCAGTGCCCACCCGAGTTTGGAGACGATTCGTGCCCCGCCTCCCGAGTTACGGGGCTGGAAGTGACTGCCGGGAGGAGGCTCTGCGCAGGACTGCTGCAGTGCGCTGGCCGCTAGACTACGCGAGGCCGCGGACCCACACGAGGCGGCTGGGCCCCGGAATCGCCATCTGCGGCCTGGAAGGCGGGAGTCCGGCGGACGGCGTATCGGGGGAGTGCAGCGGTGAGTCTAGACGCCGGTTGCTGGGGCGCGGGGTGAAGCGGACAAGCACTCAGCACCAGCGCTCGGCTGGTGCTCTCTGAGATATCGGCGCGGCCCGCCTGGGCTTGCTAACGGACGCTGTGGTGCTCCCGCCCCCGCCGCGCACATCCCCGCTGGCTTCCCTGGACCTCCGGCGGGAAGGAGCTGACTAAGGCTGCGGAGTTTGGGACACTGGTGGCCGGCTCTGGCGCAGGAGACACGGGCGCTGCGGGAGTGGTTGGGGCCTCATCTCGCCAGACTGACCGCCGCCTCCTGAGCACTCCCGCCCTTGACCATTGCTTGTGCCTTTCTGCGCACGCTAGGTCTCACCTGAAGGGACGCGTGCATTCAAAGCGCTCTGGACGTTGCGGTTGAGGCGCGAGAGGGGGGACTGCGGCCCACTGTGGTCGGCCGATCCGTGCACCAGCCAACTCAGCCCTCGGGGTGCTCGCCAAGTGGAGAACTGTTGTCTCGGGAGCCTGGGCCAGCGGGGGGTCCTGTGCTCTTCTGCTCACCAGAGGCCAGCCCCGCTTTTCATCACCTGATCGGGCGCCATGGGCAAAAATGACGCCAAACAGCCCAAGCTGTCCTTCGAACCCCCTGCCACCAGAAAACCACTGCGGGGTACCACGGGGAGCGGTGGCGCCCCGGGACCGTCAAGCGCTGAGACGCCCCCTGCTCCAGTGGCTCCGGAACTGAGGCTGCTCATCGATGAAATGCGACAAGGCTTCGCAACAATCGTAGACAAGGTGGACCGCTTGTCTTCCAGGATGGACGGAGTTGCGCAGAAGATTGAGGTTCACGAGGAGCGGCTCACGGAGGCGGAGCGGCGTATCTCCACTGCTGAAGACACCTCCAACACTCACGAAACGCGCCTAACCCGTATGGACAATATCCTTAGGGTGATCGCAGCTAAGAACGAGGAGTTGGAGGCGAGGAGCCGACGCAATAACATCCGCGTCACGGGGGTTCCGGAATCCACCAACACTGGTCGAATGGAGGACTATGTGGAACGCATACTACTAACTGCGGTGGGCAAGGAGGCCTTCTCTAATCAATTCATTGTTGAGCGGGCGCACCGCTCTCTAGGCCCAGTGCCCAAGCCGGGGGCGCAGCCGCGTCCCATTATCGCCCGGCTGCTCAATTACCGCGACAGGGATGTAGCACTCAGAGCAGCTCGCACGAGCCGGAACCTGGTCTGCGATGGAGTACAGTTTTCCCTCTACCCGGATTTCACGCCCATGGTACAGGAGCAGGGGAGAAAGTTTCTAGATGTAAAGAAGAAACTAAGAGACTTGCAGGTAGATTACGCTCTTCTGTACCCGGCACGCCTCAGGGTGACCCACCAGGGCAAACAGCACTTCTTTACGAACCCGCAGCAAGCTGAGGACTACGTGAAAAGGATCCGCACCGCCAGGAGGGACAGGCGCAATGATGAGGAGGATGAGGCAGGCGGCAATCGAGCCGAGCAGGATGAATAAGGCTGGGGGTTTGCTCTGCGGTTGGTCGTCGACTCCTTGTTGACCAACTGCTACTTGCTTTGGGGTCTGCATGCCCTGGAGGCTAGGACCATGTTGCCCTACCCGCGGAGTCGCTGATGAGGGCTTCCGCGCACCCTTGGTGTGCTGCTGGGTGATTGTTGGCTCCTGAGCATTTGGGACCGCTGCTGGCGTGGAGCTGGGTTCGAACAGAGGTATGGCGCGGCGGAAAGACAAGCGTGCGGTGGGAGGTGTGTAGGGTGCGAACCTTCTTACACTGCACACTGCCTGACGAGAGGGATATTGGAGGGAGTGGGCCTTTGTGAAAGCTTGGACGCTGGCCTACCGGCAGACTGTGGAGACTCGCAATGGAACTTTTGCCCTACTCCCAATGGATTGGCCTCGCCCGCCGGCGGTGCCACAAGTAGAAGTTTGGGAGCTGTATAGGCTTTATGCTGTGGGATAGCTATGTTGCGTGCTGTGCGCTATTGCTATGATTTGACTACTGCGCAAGTTGAAGGGTGTGCGGATGGGAGGGGGGACGCTGTTGGGACTGTGACTGACCCCCTGCTCTAATTAATGGCCAAGCATGGGGTCCAGCGAGTAGGTAATATGATGGTGTGGTGTTTCGGCTCCGGCTTACAGGAGTTCTATATGCCAGGCACCACCCCTTCTTCTCTGTCTTCCCCGTATGTCGTGCGTGGGATTGGAGGGGAGTGTGGGGGTGTATGGGCGTGCACCTCTTTTGCCCCCAGGAGGGAATGCCCCACGTGATTTGGGTATGGTTCTTGTGTTTGGGGTTTGGGGTGGGGGGTGGGGATCCGTTACTGGCAAGATTGGGTTGCTTCAGTGGGTGGGGGGTGGGATGGTGCTAAGGGAGTTGAGGTGTTGTGCGTGGAGGGGGGGGGGAGTCTGATTGTTGCGTTAGGGGTTGTTGAAAGTGGCAGAACTGTTGAGGTTGTACTGCATGGCGGGAGGGCTGTTGCGGGGGTTGTGGGGGGTGAATGTATGGATGGCTCATTACAAAGTCGATCCCTGCGTATGGTGAGACTGGTGCTGTTTACACCGCTGCGAAGGGCTGAGGAGCTGGCGTTTTGCATGCTTATGGATTGTGATTATACTGTCGGGTGATAATACGTTAGCTACGGTTTCCTTGCTATCCTGGAATGTACGGGGACTTAATAACCCCCGGAAATGTAGGAATGTAATTGCATATTTGGATAGGCATCAGGTACAGATAGCGATGCTTCAGGAAACACATCTGAACCCGAGTTGTGCTCCCCGCCTCGCAAGCAGGTGGGCAGCCGTGAGAGAATTTTCTTCCTATTCCACCTATTCCAGGGGGGTTGCTATCCTTATAAACAAACGGTTGATGTTCCAAAAGATGGGAGTTCGGATAGACGGTGAGGGGAGGTTTGTGATTCTGTGGGGACGGCTGGGTACCGATGTGATAATGCTGGTGAACTGTTACGCGCCTAATGTCGACACACCGGGATTTTTCTTAACGCTATGGGGTCACATGCTAGAGGTCGAGGTCACACACATAGTCTGGGGGGGGGATTTCAATCTCTCACTGCACCCGGGGATGGACAGGTCGGACGGGAGTGGACAATATAACACGAAGGCCAGGGACGCCCTGCAGGGAATACTCACGGAGGCGGGTCTACTAGACAGCTGGAGGCACTTACACCCGGGCACTAGAGAGGGCACACACTTTACCACATACGCGCGCTCCTGGGCACGGATCGACTACTGTCTTATCTCTCGTGGCCTAGCTGGGGGCCTCGTCCAGGTGAAACACCTGCCTCGTACATACTCGGACCATTGCCCTGTGCTGGCCGTCATTGGGATGCCTGGATATGCGAGGATGCGACCTCCATGGAGGCTATTTCCGTCGGCCCTACTTGATCCTGTCTTTAAGCAGGAACTCGGCGAGGAGATTGAGGCCTATTTTCCTAGGAATAAGGGGTCTGTGGCCAAGGTAGAGACGATATGGGAGGCCTTTAAGGTCACAGTGAGAGGTGTTACGATATCCAAGAGCTGTGGCATTCTGCGGGAGATTGTGCATACCTTGACTACCCTGGAGGCGGAACTTAAGGCTCTAGAGGCTGAGATGGCCCGCGCTCCCTGCCCTGACCTGGAGAAGGCGTTTAGAACCAAGCTTTCGGCCTATGAGGACGAAGCAGCCAGAGAAGTGAAGTTCCGGGGCAAATACTGGACAGCCAGACGGTATTGTGAGGGGGATAGGCCGGGGAAAGTCCTGGCAGCCCTTACCAGACATCAACGATTTGCCACACATATTTTGGAAATCTCTGATGGGATGGGCGGGTGTCACAGGGACACTAAAGGGATACAGGATACCTTACTTCAGCATTATCGACGCTTATACACTACCCAACAGACTGGGGAGGTGGACTTTGGCTCATTCCTGGATGATATAGCACTCTGTTGGCTGAGCGACAGTGACCGCGCATTCTTAGGGTGTCCCTTCGAGCTGGATGAAGTTCGTGAGGCGATCATGTCGCTCAGTAATGGTAAAGCTGCTGGGCTTGACGGCCTGCCGGCTGAATTTTATAAGTGCTATATAGACATCATGGCACCAGTACTGAAGGAGGTGTTCGAAGAGTCCCTAGAGGACGGAATACAACCAGGCTCCATGAGGGAGGTGGCGATCACCTCGTTACTGAAGCCAGGGAAAGATCCAGTGGATACTGATGCTTATAGGCCCCTATCACTCTTGAATTGCGATGCGAAGATCTTGGCGAAGGTGCTCGCGACTAGGCTGTCCCTCCTTATGAACACTTTGGTGCTGCCTGATCAGTCGGGATTTATCCCGGGGAGGGCCACTTCCCATAACCTCCGTACGCTATTCTCCCTCGTACCCACCATATCGCCCGAGCTCCCGGTCGCGGCAGTGTTTCTGGACGCCACCAAGGCTTTCGATTCAGTGGAATGGGGGTATCTGTTGGCCATATTGGGCAGGATGGGATTCCCCCGGATATTCATAGCCTGGGTGACGCTACTGTACACCTCTCCAGTTGCCAGAGTCATCGTTAACGGTATGCTGTCGGCACAGATGCCGATCACAAGGGGGACTAGGCAGGGATGCCCCCTGTCGCCTCTGCTTTTCGCCCTGTCCATTGAACCACTAGCCTGCAGAATCCGGCAATTACATAAGGCTAGCGCCTTTAATTGCAGCCAACGCCAGATCGGCATATCCCTTTATGCGGACGATGTCACCTTGTATGTGCGGCACCCGCAGCTCCATCTCAATGCCCTGCTGAGGGAATTTGTTTTATTTGGAGGCATCTCTGGGGTACACATCAATTGGAAAAAGTCGCAATTCTATCCCCTCACAGCATCAGTGACCCGCTTTTCGCTGGATTACCCCTTGGAATGGTGCGACTCGGACCTAAAGTACCTGGGGATTGCAGTGTCCCTCAACAAAGAAGACACGATTCGTATGAACTATGGGGTGGCCATCTCGCAATTGACCGACAACGTGACTCGCTGGATGGCCCTGCCACTGTCGATGGCGGGCAGAGCCTCCCTGATCAAAATGGTTGTCCTACCGCGGTTTCTATACCTCTTCCAGAATATACCTTACTACCCAGAGGCCTACTTCTTTAAAAGACTTCGATCAGAATTGCTGCGCCTATTTTGGGGAGGCAAGCAGTCGCGCCTGAGCTGGAAGCTCCTCACACAGCCGTACAGCAGGGGGGGTTTCGACGTGCCTGACCTGGAGGTGTACTACCTCAGCGCTCAGGCTCAGCATGCCTACTATTGGGTGAATCCCGCCCCTTTCATGCCGCAGGTCGCGGCGGAGGACTGGATTGTTCACCCCCTACCGCTCAGGGGCATGCTGCTGGGATCGACGGGAGATATCGAAACGCCAGCCACCACTGTCACCTGTACTATAGACACGTGGCGAAGGGTGACGAAACTACTGGACGCTCCTATGCTATACTCGCCGGCCATGCCCCTTGCATACCACCCAAAACTGTCGCTCCTGACGGAACGCGGATTCCGATCTATGTGCACTCGCTTACACGTTAATGTCTGGGGCGACCTCTTCCAGGATGGTCAGTTTCGCACCAAGGACCAGTTATTTCAGGGCACCCAGCCGACGGAAGTGTTCTATTATATCCGGCTTCGCCAGGGTATGAGGGACATACTCCCGAGCTTCCCGGAGGAACCGGGCACAGTTCTGCCTCTGCATGTAATGCTGGTGTCAGACGGCAGACACTTGGTATCGAAATTATACGCTGCCATTCGGGAGCAGCGTCCCCTTGTTCCAGTTAAGGCGCGAGCTGCCTGGGATTCTGAGCTCCCTACTGCCCTCACAGATGAGCAGTGGGCGTATAGCTGCTCGGTCACTGCCAAAATCTCCCCTAGCTGCCGACTGAAAATTATTCATTATAAGTTCGTGCAGAGATATTATTATACTCCAGTACGCAAGCTGCGTTTTCGACTATCGGAGGATGATAGATGTGCGAGGTGCGGGGCGGAGGGTGCGGATTTCCTCCACCTGGCCTGGGAGTGTGGAGCGATCCGAGAATACTGGGAGCAGGTACACGCTGCGCTCCAGGTGATGATAGCTGGCCCCCTCCCCATGGACCCAGTGGTGATGTTGTTGGGCTACACCAGGAATGTGCCCAAGACCGACCGCCGATATGTGGATGTCGCATTGCTACTTGCCAAGAGGAGGATCGCCTGCAGATGGGGGAGGGGAAGGGTGCCGAAATTTAAGGAGTGGTTGGATGATCTCAAGTACTGCCAGGATCAGCATGGCGTTTATGCAGAACTGATGCCGGCCCGTAGCAAACCCTGTGACATCTGGTCCCCCTTACAAGTGTACTGGCTATCTCAGACGACTCACAGCGACGCCTCTGGAGATGACGGGTCTGAGCCGGGCCCATGAGCGGGTGCTGCAGCCCTACACCACACGCACCGCACTACTTTTCACACGTAGGAATGTGCACGACCCGCCCAGCCCGGGGAGGGACGGGGCGAATATGGTGGGAGTGACACGGGGAACTCCGGAGGTAACACGATATGCATTGCATTGCTCACATGATTGGTCTCGCCTCATCTCCTGCAGCTTTAGCACGTGGGCCAATGGAAGTGGTTGGGCGCATTCGCCCTGCGAATGCCGATTGAGATAGGAGGCTGCTGTAATAATGAGTGTAGGTCCCTGTTCTGGGATGCGCCCCACCCTGGTTACTCTCCCGCTGACTGCCATCCCCTTATGGGACGAAGCTGCCCGCACTTGCTGCACGTGCCGCACAGGTTTGTTCGGGACGGGGTTGGATGGTTGCTAATTGGTGCCTGCACATGCACGACTATGGGTGCCGGGGTGAAAGCACACGCAGTCTGCCATGATGCCTTTATGTAATGGAATGTACTACTGTCCTAGATGCTCCCTCCCTTAACTGGGCAGAGGGGGGGGCCCTGGGGGGTGAGGCCCCTCAGTCTAAACTGATGTACGCGCTGTATGCACTGTGCCAGCCCTTGAGTGGAAGAGCTATTTACATTGTATGCCCCATGAACAGTACTGAATTGTAATATTGCATTGACGTTTATGCCTCTGTGTTGAATGCCACTGATAAATGACAAATAAAGGTTTAAAAAAAAAAAAAAAAAAAGCCCTCGTGACTAGATTAAATACTATTATAGCGAAAACCATCTACCTGTGTCAGCATGGGTTTATACCCGGGAGGGGGACTACCCAGCATACGCGATGTGTAATAACCTTGTTTGACGTAAAAGAAGTCTCAGGAGACCCTATGGCTTTGCTACTTCTTGATGCAGAAAAAGCCTTTGATAGGGTCTCCTGGGATTATTTATGGGAAGCTATGAAATGTTTTGGAATCGGTCAGGGGTATATTAAAGCCATTCCAGCTATGTATAATGTACCAACAGCTCGTTTAAGAATACATGGGAAATATACTACATCTTTTGAGATTAAACAGGGCATCCAGAAGGGTTGCCCATGCTCACCCCTGTTATTCGCTATATACATAGACCCTTTAATTGGGCTCCTAGAAGCTTGTTGGGAAATCGAGCCAATAATTTATCACAGTATTTTAACAAAAGTTCTCGCATAAGCGGATGATGTCGCCTTAGTTACCTCCAATCCATTAGCAGCAATAGCGGCAGTTGAGGAGATTGCTTTAACATTTGGTAGGATTTCTGGATACGCCCATAATAAGCAGAAGACCCAGATAGTCATCAACCGGGGGATTAGCCTCTCCGATTCAGGGGTGACAGACTCAGCGGTTTATCTGGGTATCTCTATATCCCCTGATCTGAATGCTTTGGTTGCAATAAATATCGATCCTATAATCCGGAAGGGTAAAAAAAGATTTTGATAAATTTCATAATTTACACTTGTCTTTGGTTGTCCGCTGTAACAATGTTAAAATGGTATTCTTACCAAAAATACTCTATTTATTCAGGGCCATTCCTTTCCAATCTGGTAAGCAATGGTTTGTTGCATTAGAAAGCCTGGTTAATCGATTTGTTTGGGCACATGGCAAAACAAGGAGGGCCTTATGCTATATGACACTGCCTTCTGCAAGATGCGGCTGGACACTTCCAGATTTTAAATTTTAATATATGTGGGTGTTGTTTGGTGGGCAACCAGAAGATCCAAGTGTCGAGGATAGGTTGCCAGATGTTTATAGGTTATTGGTAGGTGAGGATGCAACAAACTGTTTCATGAAATTTAGCGAGCCAAGTCATTTTAAAAGAACAAAGTTTAAATATATGGTAGCAGCCTTTAAAATCTTGGCTGCCCTTAATAAGAAGACAGGTTTTAGCAGAATGAACTTTTACATCCAGCTATTTGTCATTCCCACGCTGCCAGAATTTTTTCCGATCAGATTATGCCAGAATGGGCAGAGCGTGGCCTTGCGAAAGTGGGAGATTGGATGAGCTCTGAGGGAATGCTTGAATTCAAGGATATCAAGGATAAATTTGGGATAAGCTCTAAGAATTTCTTTAAATATCTCCAGATCAGAAGCTTCCTGGGCAAAAAGCTGGGCGGGCTTAACAGCTTTGATAAAACTAAAGTCATAGATGTTATACGAAGCTGCAAGGGTTGTACTATAAAAAGAATTTACTGTGTACTTACATCACTTAAGCACAATGACTTAGAAAGGCACGGGGAAAATGGAAAGGTAGGCTGGGCATTGATTCAGATAATTTCCTTGAGTCTTTAGAGTTGGGGCAGACCGTTTTATGTTCTGCTGGGCTTCAGACTCAGCATTACAAGACAACCTTCTCACTCTATTACACCCCGGCAAAGATAGCACAGTGGGGAGGACAGGTGGTAACTAGGTGTTCACGGTGCAATCTACCAATCGCCGATTTAGTCCATATGTTTTCCACCTGCCCACGGCTTGATTCAATAAAATCTTCAATTATGGCTTTTTGTGAACACACTTTGGTTATTAAAGTTAAGCTAACCCCAACTCTAATGCTCCTCAGGGTTGATAACACCCTGGGGCAAGTCTTGTATTATTGATTTTTGTTTCTTGCTATGGCAGTTCTCCGAATTTGTGTTGCGGCAGCCTGGCTTGATCAAGCCCACCCAATTTTTCAACTTTGGCTAGCCAGATTACTAGCGATGTTTAACTTGGAGAGGGGAATTTACGAAAAGATGGGTAAAAGAGGAAACATTTTAGGTAAAAGTATCTGGGACCCTATTTATAATTGGAAGGATTTGCACATTTTTACTGGGCCCTAGATGCCCCAAAAAAGACTGATATATAATTTTTTGTTTTGGTGTTATCCCTCTGATAACATATTTGCTTGCCAGAATTTTTTCTTAAGGATATTTGTTAGAGTTCCTTCTCAACTGTGGATAATTCTTAGCTTTTTGATCTGATTTGATTTTTATTCCTTTTTCTTCCCTCTGAGAGATTATTTAAATTGTATGTCGGGAAAAATCTAATTTTATTTAATTATGAACATTTTGGTTGTAAAAAATGGAACTATTAATCCTCATACGCAAATGAATTGTATATGTATGATTGGTGCTGTTTATAATTTAAAAATTTGCAATAAAAAAATATTATAATAATGTAGACCCTCTTGCCTGTAATAGATGTGGAAAACAGCCAAATGCAATGTCCAGGCGATGTAATAAGATGAAAAGGTGCTCAAAGGCAATTAGGGCGTGTTTGCCGGCACCCACGTTGTCGCTAGACCAATATCATAGAAGGTGTACTCCCCTAGCACTGAAATAAATGTCGTCGACCGCTATATGACTTTGCGGCCATTGAGGCATTGCTAAATGCTGGCGCTGACGAGAGAAGCCACCTCCACATCTCTGTATTGTGAGCCACACACGGAGCTTCACACAAACGCCACCATTTTCCATGGGTGGGACAAACCCCCTTAGAATTTTTTAATACACAATAGATCATAGCCAAGCAACTGCACATACACACTGCCTGCAGGAGAAAACTAACAAGTAGACACACACAAGCAAACTACATTCATGGCCTGGTAGTAGTGCAAATGACCCATAAAATGTAATGCCGTAAGCAGGGACCAGTCCCATTTGTGTGAGGGGTAACAAAAGGAAGCTAGAGATGACATTATATTCCCAGCCCTCCAATTAACTCTGTCCCTGTGTGTTCTTTAGAATGGAACTTCATAGATAAAAATTGTAGCTTTCAAAAGTATTATTTCTAAATAATACATTATTATTGAAAGCTATTGCATTCAAAACTTATGCTTCCATATAATTTGATGTAGTAAGAAATGTAACATAACCACATTCATATATCTCCAAGAAATGGAGGAGAATGGGAGAACCTACAATTTCAATATTGCAAAGAATAGCATATATTGATTCAGCAATATTTGCTATATATTGGTCTTTGTCTATGTTAACAATAATAAATATAAAAAATATGAAAATTCATTTAACACTATACATTGAACAACACAAACTTCAGACAGTCGAGAGGAGGAAAAAAATAATGATAATATAGGTTACTATCCACCAACTGTTATATATATATATATATTTTTTTGTCCTCATTAGCTGCTTTATCGTTCCAAGAAATAACCAACCACCAAGAAAAGTCCTTGAAAGGTAGGTATCTAGAAAATAGCTCCATTCTTCCCATGAACAGAGCAGATATCTTGGCGGGAGGTACCCTCTGGCCGATCTTACTCCATCAAAGCCTAAGACAGGCTATCGGCCCACTTTCTTCGTGGCATGGGGGAGCCTCCCGTTGGACCTAGAGTATAGGGCCTAATCATCGGACCCGGGGGAAAAAAACAAACCCTGGGTTCTCTGTTAGTTTTTATCTCCACTTAAGTAGCAAATTCCAAAAGCCCAAACTACGGGGTCTACAAGACCTTGCCATGTCTACTTTAGATATTTCATAAAGTGATGTCAACCACTCTGCATGAGTCGGCGGATTGATTGGCATTGATCCAGTTTTTACAAATGTCTTCTTGCTATCAAAATAGCATAAAACAGAAATGACCTCTCTAACCCCCCAATGTTATCACTTAGTCCAAAAATAAATAAGGACCAAGAAAATTAAGGATTGATTCTAGAGAAGCCTTAACTTCCTGCCAGAAGCTAATGTTGGGACATTCCCAGAACATGTGAACATCTGAGGCTACTGGGAGGAGACATTTATTACAGCACTTCCCTGGTTGGAACTTAGAGAGTCTTTGGGGAGAGAAATATGCGCGAAGCAAAGTAAATAGATGATTGCGCCTCACCCAGGCAGGTTTGATGACTTTATACAGGAGACTAAAAGATCTCGTCCATAATTCCTCCGCCTGGACTTCTCCATTCCCTCCCCACAGTTCTGCCGGGAGGCTGAAGTCTCCATCCGCTTCCTCCATAATGTTCCAATACAAAAAAGCTTCCTTACCACCCCTTACTTTCTCTACTGAGTTTTTCTCTAAAGAACTGTATCCCCCGAGTTTAACATTTTTCTTTATCTGTTCTCGAAACCAGCTTGACAATTGTATATATATAAACCAGGATAAAGGTGAGCTGACCCTCTCAGAGAAAGCATCCCATTCTACTAAAATCCCTCCTGCCACCAGCTCTCCCCATCTTGATATCCCTGCCTCCAATAGCACAGATGTAAAGCTATCGACAAGGTGCGGAGAGAGCCCCGGAAGATCCCAAATAGGAGCCAAATTAGAAAAGTATGCCAGCCCAACCCTAGCTTTAATTTAAGTCCATTCTTTTACAAGCAAATATAGGGTCTTTAGCCTCACTCTCTTGAAATATCTCTGGTGCCCGAATTTAAACAAAAATCCGTCAAGCGGGAGATTAGAGCCAGATAGCATTGCCTTAAACATGCAACCATTTGAATTGTCTTCGGGGGTCTTTAATAATAGCCTAGAGTGGGACAGGTGAAAAGCCCAAGCATAATATTCCAGGTCTGGCAGTACAAGCCCCCCCTTCTCCCTCCTTCTTCTTAACTTTTTCCATGCCAACCTGGTAGATCTAAAATCCCAGATGAAAGAGTTAATGTTTTGTTGACATTTAAAAAGTTGCTTAGAATCAAATGCCAATGGAATGGTGTTAAAGATAAATGTATATTTAGGAAGGATAGTCATTTTCACTAAACTCGTTCTCCCATAAATAGTAAGAGGGAGAAAGGACCATGCTTTCATCAGTGCCTTAGATTCACGGGAAATCCGATCTTAATTAATCTGGGCCAAAATACCTTTGTCGTTTGTAATTCTGACTCCCAGATAGCGGATTGAGGGTGTTACCGGGAGATGAAGGTTTGCGATATTCCAAGCCATGAGATCGGTTTTCCCAGCATTGACTTCATAGCCCGAGAACTTCCCAAATTCCTCGGCCCTTTTTATAACCCTGGGAAAAGTCTGGTCGGGATCGGTTGTATATATGAGAATATCATCCGCATACAAGCCGACCTTTTTCTCCCAGCCAAAAAAGGAGAAGGGCGGAATGTTACTATCATCCCTAAGGGTCTGAACAAAGGGTTCAACATAGAGATTGAACAGGAGGGGGGAAAGCGGACACCCCTGTCTTGTCCCCCTACGAATTTGAAAAGGTTCTGTGCGGGTGCCATTAATCACGAGGCTAGCCCTCGGATCCTTATATAGATTACTCGACAACATTTGGGACCAAATTGGAATTTCTTCATTACTGCATCTAGATAGGGCCAATCGACCCTTTCGAATGCCTTCATTGCGCCAAGTGTCATGATCGCAAGAGGCAGGGCAAAAGTTAAGGCGATATCTATTGCCCGACCAAATCGTAGGTCAAATCGGCCAACTGGCATCCCCGAATGAAGCCCTTTTGGTCCTGGTGGATGATCGTACCGATCTCGCTCCCCAAACGTGCCGCCAAAATTGCTGCAAAGATCTTATAATCATTATTTAGGAGCGAGATCGGACGATAAGATCGACACTCAGCTGGATCCTTTCCTGATTTTGGAACTAGGGCAATATTTGCCTCACCCCATGACCTAGGCGGTGCCTCACCACTGATTAATATGTTGTTAAACAAGTCTGTCAAGACTGGGATGATAGTCGAGTCTAGCACCCGATACAGTTCGCCGGGTATGCCATCAGGCCCTGCGGCCTTCCCCTGCTTCAGCTGTTATCCACTAAATGTTATTACATATAACATTAAAATTACATTAGATTCCATCATATTTCTACCACTTGCCCAATTTTTAAAAATACACAAATACATATATCTGGGGCCCAGTTTTCAACTAAAATAACTACAGCTGACATCTAAACTCTCAATATTTGATTTCTTGCCTCTATTAGAGCACACATGGCCAATAAACAAAATACTGTAAGATCAATAAAAGAGGTCTTTTTCACTTTATACCAATGACCCACTGCATAGGGTCTAATATTTCATCGAAAAGGTGGACACTTTCTGACAATGCTAAAATGGGAAACATCCATTACAACGCAGTCATTACAATGACCTACCTTTACAACGTAACTGCCTTTACATTGCATGTCATTACAATGCATGCCATTACAACGCATGTCACTACAACGCATGCCATTACAATGCATAGCATCACACGCATGCCATTACAACACATTATAAGGTAAGTAATGGACATCTTTTGAGTATTAGGGTGGGTATGGGTTTTGGGGTACATGGGAATAGTAATTTTTATCTCTACACTATCCAGCACTTTCCATACTGTTGCACTCAATGGAGTGGAAAAAGTAATTTTCACCCTTACACTGTCCAACACTTAGTAATTTTGACTCCTACACTATCCAACACATACCCTACTGTTGCACTCACTGGAGTGGGAATAGTTGTTTTTACCCCTACACTATCCAACACTTACCCTACTGTTGCACTAAAAGTATTATGCGTTATAATGATATGCGTTGTAATGTTATGCGTTGTAATGGAATGCATTGTAATGGTAGTTTTAAAAATGCATGGTAATGGCATGCGTTGTAAAATCATTCAATGTAATGGTAGTTGCGATGTAAAGACTGCGTTGTAATGTCATATATGCTGGTAAAACATCTCTGTATAAGTACCATAAGACAAATTCTTTTGTTTCCCCAACGTATTCTCAACATGTACATACTGTTGAAGTATTTTTTACAGAATAGAAGCAGATTGTAGATTTGATTGCCATAAATGCAAGAGGAAATATGCATAAGCAATCCATCCAGCTGCCCCTTATGGCAATCTAATTAGTGTTTCCAAAAGTATATATGCTGATCATTTGGTAGTTTCTATCTAAATATTAAGAATTCAAAATCTACCATAGCAATATTCCGTCATACATATTCTATTTTGAAGGTCCCAGCTTCCACCCAGATTTTTTTTAATATATTATCTATTTTGAGTGCTTGATTTTTCCAAATAGCAGCACTCGCATGAAGTCCTGAGTATTTAATCCTATTCTTTGCTCCTTGTATGTGTCTACTTGCCTAATGGTGTTTGTGACACAGTGAAGCAAATGGAAAAAGTTCACTCTTATCCTAGGTATGGCTTAACAAAACCGAATATTCTTGTAACAGATCACAACCAACGGCCATGGTGTGAATTATGTAAAATAATAACGTCCCCTGCTTATAAGAGAACTTTAACCTCTGCTTCCATTTATCATATACCTGAAATGCCTCGCTGTTGTTAAATGGCTAAGGCTAATGGTCCCATAGCAGTATTTAGTAAAAAAGGAGAAGGATGGCACCAATGTCGTGTGCCCCGCCATAGCCTAAAAAATATATTTAACCTCGTTTACCACCCACTGCCGCTGTACCCTCAGTATACACATTCTTCATTGTACCCCTGAAACCTTCAATTAGTAAAAATGTCGATAGCTTTAGCTCATATTAAGACCAACTAATATTCTTAAGTGGTTTTGCTACATCAGTAATAAATGCAGCCAACTGTTCAGTACTTTCATTATTTAAGTCACAAAATTCAATTCAATACACTGTATTTCAGCTCAACTGAACCACAACAGTACACAGTGCAAACAGTATAAATACTTGAAAATATTATACATACAAATCTCAATTCATAACAGTAAGTAAACAGTCATACAACATCAGTCGTCAAGTGAATTACCACCAGGCTCAGATAAAACCAAAGGAACAAAAACCTCGGAAGAAGTCCTTAAGAGGGAACTCAATAGGGGATCGCTATGTCCCCCGGAATTATCTAATCATCAGATCAGATATATTAAGAACAATCAGTACAGCGATAAAATGCACAAGAGTCAGGAAAAAATAAAAAAAAAAATAAATCCATATAAGTATACACCTAGAATTCCTAAAAACATCACATAAAAGCCCTCTGCTTGATGGCGCATTCAATATATGTGGCAGCCGAGAAGCAGATCTTGATTGTGGGTAAGGTTTACAGATAGATAAAGACGACACTACAATAACGAATATTGGCCGCTCTGAGGATGGGCAACAAATAGCGTTTCCTCAGCAACTAATACAATTTACAGAATAACATAAAATGTAGGGTAGTTTGTGATGATTGGTCAATACATGGGCATTAAGGAAGTTGTAAAAAGTACTTGCCTTGTGACTGAAAAGCAGCAAGAAAGTGCACTGTTTATAAACTGAGTCTTCTCAGTAAGAATTTGTGATGCATATTTCACACCCATACTAAGTATGGCGCAAGACTTACAGCCAAACAAATCCCCATATCGGTCTGGACTGTTGGTTTATGTACTGCACTCCCCATTCTATTCTCCAGGTATCCCGCTAAAAATGCATTCTTAAGAGTCCTCGTAGAACTGGCTAATGTATTCATAGGAGAGGTAGACAAGTCCCATACTATGACGTATATTCTGTATTTACTACAACCAAGGAATACTCAAACAAAGGTCGAACTTTAAACAGTCAGCAAGCAATGCCCTATTAAAGGATGTCTGACTTTTGTTCCAATTCTGAGCCACAAAAGGAGGGGTTGGATTCTGATTAGATTGCTAATATATCCAATCTATACCTCAGTATGGCAGACAAAGAAACTAGTACTTTGGAGGACAGCTAACAGTCTCTTGATAAAGCCATTCTCAGTTTTTTTCTAGGGTCCCGTGATCTTCAATGACCCACACTCCAGCCCCAATGCTTGCATGTCCTCATTAGTAAGACCGATAATTGCCCAACCAGCATCTAATGCGCAGCTGTTAGCTCAAGAGGAATGTGAACATACCACAGTTTATGTGTCCAAAAGGCCCATGTTGGTGAGGAGGTGGAGAAGTGGTTAGGCAAGGTGCAGGCGGCTAGATAAATTGAGATGGAAGAAACGGAGGCGGGGTTCAAAAGCAAGACCTCTACAAAAAAAGCATAGACAGAACCAAAATTGTATGTCAGCTACACCGTCTGTGCCCAATGTATCAAAGTAAATCACCTTCCAGCACGAACGCCAGCGTTCAGCAGACCACAGGATTTAGTCCGGTATCAGCACGAAGATTTTGAGGACACGTGCAGAAATTTGGCGGATTGCAGATGACCGCCCAGCCCTCCAGAGCCTTGCCCCCGCGCAGGCTTCTAATTCATTCCTGACAATCGCTCCTGATCGCTCCTATACCAAGCTCCTTCCCAGGACGCCCCAAGTCAGACAACCAAGTCCTGATGACGATCCTTACTAACGTGGATCGAAACGCCGTTGACTTTACAGCTTATTAATTGGCGTACTTTACTAATGTGGTTCAAATAATGATAAAATCTGTTCACTGTGATATCACTTTGTCACATGATATGAGCCACCCACTGTAGATAACTTGCACCTTGTTCACAGTGCGCCGTCCATGCTGTCTATTCCCTCACTTGCGTCGCCACTTTCACAACAGTCACTTTTGTAGAGCACCAAGTTTTATATGGTTGTCACTTAATTGAGTTTATGCAGTGCTGCTTAATAACTGTGTATTACTGACCATGAACGTATATCATAAATAAGATGATGGACTACCTTGTCTTAAACTTAAAGAGTGTTCTCCTTCTTTCCTTTCAGCAATGCGATGTGCATGCATGCTTAATTGACTGTTTATTTTCACCTATTGGGACATTGTTTTAGATTGTACAAAATGTATCAAAGTGTCATCAAAGCTTAAGTGGGGTGGGGGAGGAAGTATTGGTAAAAGGAATTAAAGACGAGGGCCAAGTTAGACCAGTAAGACCAGTCAACAGTTGGGGTGGCATTAGGCCAAAGAAAATCGCATACCCAAATAAAAGCTCTAAGGGAAACAGACCCTGTTTCAAGAGAAAAGAGAGTCCCAGAGGTACAAAGGGTTCTAAGAACTATGGAAAATTTAGACCAGGTACATATTATGCGTAGACCATCACAAACAAAATATGTGTATCTTGAATGACCCTTAGGGGGAATAAAGCAAATAAGTGGAAGCCCCTGAACGGGTCAAGCATCCTGTCACTATTCTCACACTGCAAGGCACTGGAGGCAGTAGCATCAAATGATATAGAATATATATTGTTCACTCAGTCTAAAGCAGAGAGAGAGGTTACAAAAGTTTGCTTTACATCACCAGTGTTTGTTGAACTGGTCCTAGAAACTAGTGATGAGTTATACAACTTCGGTCTAAGACTAGTAGAGGAAGCGGAGGTGGAAACTTACTGCTCAAAGCTACCAATGTTGGCAAACCATGCGGGCTTAAGCCAAGCACAGGAAGATTTGGTGATTAGGAAAGAAATAAACCTTCCACGGCGGGTGGGAACAAACTGCGGAACCCTAAAAGTTACTATCTCATCCCAGGAAAGAGTGTTTTTCTTATCTGATCCCAGTAAGCAATAGGTTTGCGCATCTAAGTATTGATGGGGAGTCAACTTTCTCATGGGAGGAAGAGATAGACTAGGGAATAGACACACCCGCCGACTATAGAATTTATTAAGGACAACTGATCTTTTAGAGATATGGGAGGGGAATGAGATAATTTGCTTCCAGGAGACATGTCTGGTGGGTGAGGACTTTCATCAAAATGGTTACATAAATTTTAGGAAAGATGGAACAAAATCGGGTACAGGGAGGGTGAAAGGAGGTCTAATGACTCTGATATTTACTAAATCTAGTAAGGGGCAAACAAAAATTTAAACAAGTAGTGATTGGGTCTTGACATGTTTACTGTATCTCTATGTGGTGGGCCTGCAACAAAATAAACTGATAGTGGTGAATGTTTACATAAATCAGAAGGACTCTAGGAAAAAGGAAAGAGAAATGTTCAAGAGAGACCTGGTCAATCTAATAGAGCTCCAGGGGAAATGTCCAATTAGGGGATTTTAATCTGCATTTTGATCCAAGGAAGGCTGACTCTACAATCCGGATATGCTAGAGTGTTACAGTATCCTGACCGCAAATTTTCCAAAATGTGTTCAGAAGATATCAGCCTGCTGTGCCACTGAAATAGAAAGAAGTGAATTACAGTAGACAAGGAAGGTAAAGAAAATATTGGAAGAGATTGTAGGAACCTTAAAACTATAATGAAAAAATTCGAAATAGCTGAAGCCTCAATCTCTAAAGCAGAATTAAAATCAGCCCGTATGAAAGAATCTAGATTGGCAGACTTGAAATATGTAAGGAACAAATCATCTGCAAAATACATGTTAGATTCATGGGAAAATATGAATGTACTCCCATATTTATCGGCTTTACCAGATGCCCGGTTACGATTACTACTATTGAAGTTACTGGCAGGGCTAAATATGCATTATATAACAGCTGAGAAATGTAAAGCCCTTTTAGATCAAGAGAATAACTGCACATGTGGACTGCCTTATCATAACCGTAATGTGCATGTTTGAATTGATTGTCGTCATTTTTATAGGCCTCGCTGCTTGATTTTAAAACCTCTTTTTAAAAATTATAATATCAATTTTTGGAATGATGCACTAGAAATTCTCTTACGAATGGAATTTCTTGATGTGTCTTGTGCACTGGCTACGTTTCTTACTGCCTTCCGTGTGTCGGATGGCCCCAGCCGTCTGACGTTACGGTGGGCGTGTGCGTCGGACCGCTGGGGGTTGTCCGATTTCTGCATGTGTAAAATCTGCCCGCACAGCGGGGAAATTTGCGCTGCAGCGAATGGGTTAAAAAATGTTTGGATTAGTGTCTTATAGTGTAAATAGTAGGGGTTCGGAGCTTTAGGTGTATTATGATGAGTTGGTATTTATAATTATATAAAAAAATGTGTTGCTTTTAAGTACTGTATGTTTTAAAGACGGTGTGTAAACATTAATGAAGAATGAACTGAACATAACAGCCCCACATGAGGAAATAGCATAGCATTTGGCTTTGTAGGTTGTCAAGAGTTCCTTTATTGGTTTCTGACCAAGTTTGCGGGGAAAATTTTATTTGGAGAAGGCAACAGCTCTACTGGTCTTCAGAGGTCCCCATGAGAGACGTGTGTCAAAGGAGATGGCAAAGTAGGAAAAAGTAGGAACAGCACCAACTTCCTCCAAAAGTCATTATGTTGATCTTATTTTACCTCCTTGATCACAACACATTCGTACAGATTACTGGAGCGCTGGAACACCAGTACCTACTACATGCATTCGTATCACATTATATTAGGAATACTTGGGCACCAAAATGCAGGGAGCCCCCGCAACATGATCTGGTTCATTTACTATATTATATGGGGACCGGGGGACATCTAATCAAATGGTTGCATACTGCCATCAGGGCGCATGGTGGCATAACACTCACAACTATTAGGACAAAATGGGCAGCTGACACTGGTTTAGAACTTACTGACAAAGCACAGGCAAGCATGCTAGAACATCCCAAGAAGGTGTCCCGCAACGTTAAACTGAAATTTATTCAAACAATGATTCTACATAGATCCTACCTCACCCTGCAAAGAATACGTCAAATGTTCCCAGAGGCCCAACACTGCTGCCCCAGCTGCAAAGGCTATGAGGCAGACTTTATCCATATACTATGGACCTGCCCGTGTATACTAGATTATTGGAATGGTGTTCAGCATTACCTGGGAGTAGTCACACATGTGACAGTTCAAGACAAAGCCCTAGAATGTCTTATGGGGCTCCATAGACATAATAAAATGCAGAAAGTGCAACGACGTTTCTTGGACCTTGCATTTCTGCTAGCCGTTAGGGCCCTCACTATGAGATGGAAATCCCCCAGATGCCCGACATTGTCTAGCTGGCAAGATGACATGATACATTGGGGTGGTGCTGAGAGCACGGCGCTTCGTAGAGAGGAGACAATGGGGTTGCGGAAACTGCCTATCTCTACGGAGTGGGACATTATGTTAGAGGACTTCAAACAATTAGATTTAATCCCTACACAACACACTCCCACACAATAATCTACTTTCACTCTTCATAGAAATATAGCTATACCCACACTGGCCCCGGACCACATACCAAGGATCTCAGACAGGAGAGGACACATGGTACTAAGGTAATAACCTATTAGACGAACATATGACTCAGGAACGGCTGACCAGGAAGGGAGAAGGGTCAGGATGTGAGTAGGGACCAGTTAGTAAGCTAGAGTTAGTTTAAACATAAACATGCTTGGTATTATTGATCGCAATGTCATGTTATTGGCTGCTTACAAAAAAGTACCTCTAATGCTGCAACGGGGGACAACTGACAAGCTACATTTGTAACCAGTAGTTATCCCATGGTCAAGTATGTATTATTTATAAGATGAGAACAACAAAAACAAAATATCTTATGTATTGGAAACGATCCTACTTTTACGCTGACGAGGTGTTTCAATAAAGTATGTTTAAAAAAAAAATGTTGGTCTTATTTTGGTTGACCATAATGTCTAGCCTGGCCATAAATTGGCAGAAAACATCCAGCAGATGCTGTAAATTATTCCCAGTCCTGGCAATTAGGACAGTATCGTCTGAATAGATTAGTGTGAGGCTACTCTGAGCCCATACACAAGGGCAATCTGCCCTTAAGTTAACCAGTTTATCCTCCAAGCTGTTTATATAAATGGGGAAAAGAGCCAGGACACAGCCCTGTGCACGCCCCTTGTCAGGCTGAAAGATGGTGTAGTTTCGCCACCTGAGCCGTACCTTACACTGGCAGTGACATCATTGTGCAGATATCTAAGGAAATTCACAATGTAATTTAAGTCAACTATATGAGTTTCTACCCTTCATAAGCCCTGATTGATAAACACCTATACTTTTCATCATGATGGCTTAAACTCGAGAAGCTAATATTTTACATCAACATTCTAAATCTACATTCAAAACAACTTTTGGTTTATAATTAACAAATATAATGATATATTTCCCCAAATTATGTAATGCAGTGATTAATCTGTGATGTGCACTATCAGGTATCCTTTGTTCTTCCAAACGTTCATTAAACATTTAGAGTGACACAGGGCACAAACATCCTGAAAGTTCTTTGTAGAAGTGAAACCAATGTTACCAAGACTGGACTAGCCGTAGTGGGCACCGGGCATTTCCCCGGTGGGGCGCTAAGGTGAGGGCCGGTTTTGGGCCCCTATGGAGCCATTTTTGTTAACGGGGCCTGCAATATATGCCCCCAATAACAAAATCGGCCGAAACCGGCCGTTGCAAACAGCTCGGCCACACCCCCTCAGCCCCCTGGGGTGGGGGCAGCTGAGCAGTTTGCCAGGGCCGGTTTTGGTTCCCAGTCCGGCCCTGAATGTTACCATGTGATTTTACAATCTTAGAAGATTGAATTTTAACCTTGATTTCATTCAATTTGAATAGGAGCATGATATCTGTAAGGTTTCTTTATTGAGGGAGAGTAGGACAACTTATAAATGTCACAAAATTGAATTCAGGCTGGTGCTCTTGGTCAAATCTATTTTACGTGTGCCCAGAGCCAGCTTGAGCTGACTGTCACTCTCATGGAAACTCAAAAAATATTGAGACCGGGTTTCAATGTTGATTTGTACCCTGATGCTTTCATACTATTAAGAAGCTGAGGAAGATTTTCAAATGGCTCCCAATCACCCAAACCATGATCACCCACGCCCTGGTCACAAAGAAGCTGAACTATGGAAACACTCTCTACGCGGATATCAACAAAAGACTCACTGAAAACCTGCAAATCATTCAGAACTCGGTGGCCAGAATCACTATGAACATCCCATGCCTCCCATGCCACACTCACATCACACCATACTGTGTAAATATGTCAATTTGGCTTCTAAAAGTCACTGGGTAATTATTACTCGTCTGACAAAGCAAATTCGAGCAGATGCCAAAATTGAATCACAAAACAAGTTTGTGCTCACATATTTCTATCCTTAGTCCCACCATTTCGGGCCACTGTAGAAGGGCGGGAAGTATTGCCTTCACTTCTGCAGCACTACCCTTTCTACCCCTCTGAGGTTTTTAATGTATATGAGATGATTCTGCTTACCCGCACTTTGAGTCCAGTTATAGCGTCTGTAAAAATAAGCCTTTTTCTGCTGCTTTTTTAGGTCTCGCCTGTCAATGCGCTTGCGTGTTGAGCTTGCGAGAATATAGGGGCTTAGCCAGAGTTTAACCATCGTGCGATTCCATGGCGATTCCATGCAGTGCCCGTGAAAAGCAAGCTCAATGCGCAAGCGCATTGACATAAAAAGCGCATGCACATCAAAGCGACAAGCCTCCCTCCCACGGCCATCCCCAGCGTGCGCTGTGCCTCAGGCATTTCTCCTCCCCTAATTTATTCACTGCCCACGGCTTTCACTTTGACGGCCGCCAGGCCGTCTCTCCCCTCATGCGCATGCTAACACCAATTTCCCAGCCTCTCTCCCATTGGCTCTTCAGTTATAGCACGCTCTTTTCAGCTGACTCACACCGCCTTTCTCTCCAGCACGCTATCACGCAGTTCACAGCCTCTCTCCCATTGGCTCTTGTTATTGCACGCTGTTTTCTGGTCACTCGTGCTGATTACACCACCTTTCTCTCCAGCACGCTATCACGCATCCCATACCCTCTCTCCTATTGGGTCTTCACTTTCTGCACGCTGCACATTTAGCCAAGCACACAAAAGTTGAAATGTACATAAAAAAGGCATTTAAAAATGCCATGGAGACTACGTTGTACGTTTTTTAATTGCACACATTCTTAGGAACATACATTTTTTATTTATAACATACTTTACGTTTTGCAACCACACTTGCACGTTAGATGTTAAGCATTTGTTTTTGTTCATAAGTAAAAATGTGTTTGTGAAAAAAACACACAGCCTCTCTCCCACCCATCAGGCTAATCCCTTTTTTTCACATATTTTACGTTTTGCAAGCACACTTGCACGTTAGATGTTAAGCATTTGTTTTCATTCATAAGTAAAAGTTTGTTTTCCGAAAAAAACACACTGCCTCTCTCCCACACAGCTGGCTAATCCCTCACCCACCCCCCCAATCCGTCTGTACCGCGCGCATCGCATCCATACATCACCAACACCCCATCCATGTCCCCCACTACATTCATACATCCACCAACTACATACATCCATTTCTCCCAATACATCCATCCATCCATCACCCGCACACCATACATGTCACAGGAGGGATGGCTAGCTTTAGTTAAAAAAATACTTGTCTACAAATAAGATGAAACACACAGACTCACTCCCATTCAGCGTGCCTAGTCATTCCCCCTATCCCTCCCATCCCTCTCCAGCGTGCGAGGGATCAATGCTATTACTTTTGATTCAATCTACAGCTTGCACATAAAAGCTAATTACTTTGTCGGCGTCATTCAAATAACGTTTGCTTAATATATTTTATATTTTGCAACAAGAACTGCATGCAAAATGTTACGATATGTGTTTTAGGTCATAAGGAAGCTTTTTTTAACGAAAAAAACAAACACACAGCCTCTCTCCCATCCAGCTGACTAATCCCTCCCCCCACACCCCCCCCCCAATACGTCTGTACCGCGCGCCCCACTCTACAATTCCATTTACATAAACACACAGGCCACAGACTTTAAGGCTTTGGAAAACGAAACTACAGGGTGCTAGAGTGCTTTAAGCACCGTCGTAAAGATTCTAATCAGTTGTAAAGCTGCATAGCACACGCCTATAACAAACAAATAACACACATAAACACACATTTTAATTAAAAACATAACATGAACACATGCAAAATACTCACACTCACACAACATCAAATATGCTACTTCACATACAAACATCACATATGATCTGCAGATGCCGTGGTAAAAGAAATATACATTGTGGAGGTACTGCAAATAAAGTCTTGCTGACCAGGCTGTGATCATGGGAAAAGAGAGCAAAACAATGTTTTATGTGTTCATTTTACAGTTTGCAAGTGAACTTTCCTTCCATATACTCAATTAAGAGATGCTGGGGAAGTATACAGAAGAAGGCACAGCATTTTAAAAACGCTAAACGGTCCAAAGTTAGTGCTTTATCCCATGAAAAAGTGCCAATGGTACCATACCCTGATTCCAGTCGCACATTCACTGGCCGCCCCCTAATGCAAATGTATAGGAGACTGAAAACAACATGGATTCACACCGGAGTAAAATAAACAACACGGATTACTGGGCTGCGACACCTATCACTGCTTATTTTCTCCATTTCAAGTTTCAACGTGGATTAGTGATGCAATAATACACCTTTCCTTTCGTGGCTACAGAATCATTCCTTGCACTCTGGCCCTCACACACCTGATAAATGTTCACAATTGCCTGTGAATGCATATATAAAAGACACATAAGCAGCATAGTTTCCTGTTGTTAAATGCAGGACAGATAACAGCAGCAGCCTTCTGTTCACCTATATTAGGACAAGAAAAAAGAAGCCATCCAACCACCCATCCCCTTGTGCCCGGAAATGGTAAGCAACACCCTTATGCCCACTGTTGCATACATCAAAGGTAGTTGGCATACACTTGATCATCTAACACATAGAAAGCAGCCCACCAATACCCACGTTTAAATAATAAGATAGACTGCATACCCTACTACCAAGTCACACATACTCTAAAAATAGACTGCTATATCTTCCCTCCATGACACCACACCACCAGACAGCTACACTTTTTTACTCTGCTGTAACAACACTAGGAAAAAAATGCAGTCCCCTGTTGTCACCCCTTACAACCCCTAAAATACAGGGTTAAACACTCCTGCTCCGAAGGCTACTCCATTTCAGGCATAAGCAACATTGCTGCATAACAATAAGGCACAGGACAGCCTTCTCCTAACCTACACTAATCACTTAAGGGATGCAAGCACACACCCATGCACACTCCTCTAAATACGTACAGGATACATAGCGGACACCCCTCGGACCACCTTTAAATACACCAGCAACAGGGAGTAGCATGCGCCTGCACAGACATATAACTCAAGTATAAATTGCAGGCCCTGCTATGCCAAAATTACATAGGTCAGAGATGTACAAAGTGAATATACTTTCCACATCCTCATTCTGGCTTGTAATGGGCCTTTCTCTCCAAACTCCTACCGGGCTTCTCAGTTACTACTTCACACAGTGTGCTTGCTACTCAAATCCCTTATGGTACCCTCCACCACTACTCGTCATAAGTTCTCATATCCCTTCAATGCACCCACCGTGCTATGGCTCTTTAAATGCATTATGGACCCTGCGCCACACACTAACCAACACCAGAGCATCACGCAGCAGGTAAAAGCAACAACACTGCACCACTCAGCGCCACCAAAGCACAACAACACAGCATAAGTCAGCCCAACAACATAAACACTAAACAATACACCCCAGCATCAGTTGAACGCACACCAGCATCACTCATCGCAACACCATCATCACTAAACACGACACCAGCATCACTCAGGTCCACACCACCATCACTGAGCGCCACATCACCATCACTGACCACCACTGCACAACAACACAGCACCACTCAGCAACATCACAGCATCACTCAGCCCCACACAAACATTACTATGCAGCATTCAAACAGCACTCATAGCCAACACAGCACAACTTAGCACCACCACAACATCACTAAGCAACACAGATTACAACAACACCATTACTATGCAACACAACATTATCACTACACACCACCACATTATCACTCAACACACACACAGCAACACTCAGCAACACTACACCATCACTCAGCAAGAAAAAGGACAGTCTGTTCTGAGTAACCAGGCGCTTTACAAATGGCTTTAAATTAAATTAAAATTTCTATAAAAAATTACATTGCAATAAGTACAGAACATTACAAATAACAATAAAAGCTAAAAATACAAGTATCTCCGTGAAATTATATTAACAACAAGAAAACGGAAAACTAAAGAAGGACAAAAGAACAAGCCAAAATTTACTCCGAATGGGACAGAAATTAATACCTAATAAACAACTCAATGAATTTATGGAAAGAAGGACCAAATAACAAGCAAAAAAAAACAGCGAATAAAAACGAACTTACTACCTAATAAACAACTCATGGAATTCAAAATATAAGTCCAATACTGTACATACGCCAAATAAAATACTCCACTTACCCAACAGAAATAAAATAAAAATACAACGGAAGTCAAACACTCATGTGATTAAAAATAGAAGACCAATACTGTACATACAATAAATAAAATAATAACCCAAAATGTGAAAAAAAGATACCGAACGATATAAGCGTGGCAAAACCTTAATACATTAAATAAATAATACATAACAGGTCATAATAAAAGGATACATACAATTGCTAATCACCAACTACATGAGCTAAAGCAAGAAATGTCTACAAGTTACACTACAACAGTCACAATAAATAAATACATTGCTATAAATTACATAACAATACATTAAAACATTGCACATCCACAAATATCAAAATTTCCATAACTATATAACTAGATAATAAGTACATACGCTAAACAAAAAAAGTCGCGATACACAAAAGTTGAAAATTGTTATTAAACAGTGATAAAAATGAACAAAAATATCAAACAAATGGATAATACATTCACATAATAAAGTATGTAGTATTAAAGTTTAAACTTACCTGTCAAACGACGCAGGAACAAGACCGGAAGAACAACGCGGCTTTCCCACGCGAAGGTTGACGAACATCTGGGAAAGTCCCAGTTGACGCATGTCACAAAATGTAGCGCTGCGATTGGCTAGAAATTACGTCATAGGTAAAAAAAAATACAAGTTCACTAAACACTAGAACGCTAAACACACAACTAAACAAACGTAAAGGGAAAACATAGCGACTGCCATTTAAAACAAAAAAAAAACTTTATACATAACGTTAAAACACAATACATTAACACACATTACAAATACTTACATATAAGACATACACAAACAGGTTCAAATACAAAAAAAATGCAATACACACACAACATCACATTAAAAAAAAATCACATACTAAGCTTAACGCCACAACATACAATACTTTAATAACACTCATCAACACTACAGCAGTAATACACACCATCACAGCAAAAACATGCTCAAAACTGCAACAAAAAAGGAACACTAAGCACCACCACATAAAAAATCAGCACTAACACAACAACACTCACAACAAACACAGCATTACTCAGCATCCACACAGCATAAGTCAACACAACAACAGTAACACTCAGCTCCACCACAGCACCACTCCGCAAAACACCTGCATCAGTAAACACCACAACAGTATCACTGGACAACACAACAGCAACACTCTGCAACAGCTGTGCATAACTCAGCAACACACCAGCATTACTTAGCGCAACACCAACACAACATCACTCAGCAACATACACAAAAAAAATTACAGCATCAATCTGCAACACACCAGGAACGCTCACCAACACCACATTATCACTCAGCAGCACAACATTAACACTCAGTGCAACAACAGCATCTCAACACCACCATTCAACACCACCACAACACCACTCAGCAACACCACAGCATCACTCTGCACAGCAAAAAAAAAAAACAGCAGCAACACTAAAAACAACAACAGCAACACTATGCACCACAACAGCACAAGTTAACACCACAGCATCACTCTACACCACAAGAGCACCACTCAGCAACAGCACAGCTGCAAAAATCCCAAAAACAGCATCATTCACACCGCACCACAGCAACAATAAACAACTACTATACCAATTTAATACACAAATAAAAAAAAAAAATTTTTATTACAAACTAGTAAACTACTAAAATACAATTTACATAAATAAAAAATGTTTTTACTAAAGTTAAGATCTTTTACCATTAAAAATTAAAATTAATATTAGGTCACTATCCTTTATTTATAACATTTTTACAAAATTGGGAGTTAGCACACCAATACATGTAAAAAAATAGAAAACAAAACATGTAACTTTAATAATGCTATAAATGTAACATTTGGTAGATTTATAACTATTCACTTTACAAAAAACAAAATTAATACTTTTATAATTTGAAAAATATAGACCAAATAAAATATTTACATTTACAACACCAAAAGGTCAAACTTTTCTATTGCGAGACCTATTGCATTTCCAATGCTTATTTAAATGAGTCCACTGTCCCACTTCACTTCAAACAGACTAAGGTGCACCCTTATTAACTGTTCCTTTCAATGTGGGATTTAAGGTGGTTTGCCATATAAAAGAAATGCTGCTGGGCAGTGATGTCATCTCCAAAAGGCTGCAGCAGATACCCTGGGTGGGCAGCTTGGTGCTATTTTTAAATCGATGAGTGGAATAGGAGGCTATAACTCGTCTGTTTAAAAACAATTGACAGCAGAGGGGAGAAAACCTTTCTGCACAAAGCCGGGCTGCAACCCTCCCATCCTTCCGCCTGGCCTTCACACAACTACAGTACACCAGATGGAGCTCTTAGAAGCTATTGAGGTGATCTGGGGAAAATACTGTTCCAATGGATGACAATTTCAGTCGAATGCCAGGCGGCCATGTCCACAAAGATGGAACATGGTCACTTCATCTATATCTTCATCCCAGACAGCTGAAATCTGCTTCAAGTCAGGTTCATCACCCATTTTGAAACGAACATTGCATGATATTATGAACCACAAAAATGCAATGACAACAAATAACTGCAGTTCAATACTTTACACATTGGCAAATGTTCAGTTTGTTCATGGCATAGTTAGGCCTGTTATATGAGTCCTCAAACTTGGCAGATAATAAAACAGTCTTGCAGACGCCCCCGCTTCTGTGAGTCAGTGTGTAGAGCTATTTTCTTAAGCCCTCTCTCCTCGCCCCTGAACCCCTATGTCATGCTTGACATGCCTTCTCTTACTTTTTATGCAGCCAGCTTGATGTAAGTGAAGCAGTAGCTTAGTGAATGCTGCACATGCTTCTGCTAGTGTGGTTAACACTGTGGGCCACTCCTGCTAAAAGTGAATCATAGCACATTTCATCAGAGAAGTGAATCATCATATGCTTCAAAGAATCCTGCTCCCCTCATGCTTTTTCATAGAATGCATTCTGTTTCAGTGGTAGAAAACGGGGAAATAAGTGGTCTACCCACTCCCCATTTTTAATCATATGACATTGCAGTATTTCTATTTTTGATTGCTTTCCTTAATTGATACAGATCATAATTCACCTCTGTAACAGTAACAATATTCACCCCACTTTGAAGTTTGTTCTCCATAGTGTGCTGTATTGAGTTAGCTCTATAAAGAAGCATTGCCAAAGATAATTGGTTAGGTTTATAAATTGAAGTGTCATGATTCACTGCCTTTGCTCTTGAGCCTACCCCTGGGGGGGGGGGGCTAAAAGTATTCAGGGAAGCTTTTCGACCTTCTGCTATACCTATATACTGATTTCTATCCTCTTGGGCAATATTCTGAACAGATCTATTCAGATTTATGTTGGGTTGTGATAGCCAGCATGCCTTTCTTCATAAAAAGGCTACATTTTCTAGAACCCTTGCCTAGTGATATATATCAGTAATCATTTACAACTTCCTGGAAAATGTTCTGACTCCATCTCACATTCCAGATCCATGCCTGTTGTTTGGCAGCCTGTATGTGTTTCTTGACAAAGTCTCCAATTCCCTGTTCACTGCTTCTTCTCGATCCGTGCATGGCAAATATGGATGAAGAAATCAGCAGACCAGTGGCTGGCAAGTGCTAGCATGATAGCACATAAGGCATGTGATCAATGGTGAGCTCTATTTAGCCTCTGATGTCTTCAGTTAATTGTTGGCAATTAGTATAGTGTTCCTTTTTGGATGACCCTCTAATTCCTGACTCTGGAGTCTCAGTGACCCCTCTGAGAGAGTCCACAGTGTCAAGGGAGCCACACACTGTTGAGGTATGGTATGGCTCCCCTTACCTAAGCACTCCCTCTCCCCTCGTTGGGCAAGGATTCAGTAGGTAGGCCTTGGAGTCTCAGAGACCCCTCTAAGAGAGACAACTGCATTAAGGGACATCATGCAGCAGAGATGTGGGAATGATACCACTTCCCCTGGGAGCCCAGCTTACCAGACCTTGGACGCAGCTCTTTCTCGTCTACCGGTTTGTGCCCCGTCACCCTCCCCCTCTTCTTTCTTGCTGTGTCTTTCACCCTCCCCTCCTCTTTCACCCTTCATTCTCTGTCTACTTCCCCTGCTCCTACCCCCTCTCCCCTTTAATCTCTCCCCTTGCCTGTTTTTTCCCTTATGCATATGTCCTTATTGTTTGTCTCGACCTTACATGTAACTATGTAGCTATGCTCTAATAACTGTGTAACCTTTGTAATGATGTAACCTGCAACTATGGTCTGCTTCTCATGTAAAGCACTCTGGTACCTCCGGGTCTAGCCAGCGCTATATAAAAACGTTCAAATAAATAAAATAAATAACATTCCAGACGATTCCTGTTTCTTGAACTATAGCAAAATCCTTGCTCCTTGCACTAGCACTGTCCTGTAGTGTTTTCTTGTTTCCTTGACTGCAGAACTGCCACTGGTTCAGTGAACCCTTATTTCTAGAAATGTAACTATTTCAGTAGTTGCCCTTTTACCAGTCCCTATCTTCCTTTCCATCTTTCCTAGTTCCAGTTTCCAGTGTGCTGCATTATCCCGCTGCCTTAGTTCCCAGGTTCTTAGTGTGATTTGTGTGCTTGTTGTCTGCCTTTGCTTTCTCTTCTTGCCTGTTAACCCCTTAAGTGCTGCTGACGGCCAATGGTCGTCAGCAGCGCTACCTCCCCAGTGCTGCGCACGACCATTGAACGTCCATTCAGCACTAGTTCTAATGGACAGCGCAGACTGGGGAGAAATGTTTACACGCAGCTAAGGTGTTAAACTCTCCTCCGCCTTGTCTATCATGGCTGTATGTTTTGTTTTTGTCTCTGCTGTAACAAACTTGCACGTTCCTGTGTGAGGGCTGGGAACCATGGGCACAGCTGACATCCTAGGTGGGGTTTCTCACCCGCAGTGAGCTTTGTTTTATAACATCACCCAAGGTATCCGCTCCACAGACAATGCCTCTGAATGTATAGCCTACATGTGGATATTTGCAGTTGGTATCTGTAACAGCAATTGAGTGTGAGAAACTTAACGAGCTTAACTCTCAAAACGTGGAGCTCCCATGTGCTTTTCCCCACATCCCCTTTATTTTAAATGTTGTTATATGGATGTCTGGCATAGTCTGGGTGTTAATTATTGTGAATGAAGAATTACCTCTTGGTTGCCATTTTTCCTGAGCTGTGACTTTCTTGTTACCTTGTGCACAGCTTCGTCATTGGACACACCCAGGACTGTTCCGACTCCCTGTGTGATCTTGGGCCAGTACTGCTAACGTTATTCTCTATACTTTGCCTACCCTGCCTTCAGTTGCTGCCAGGACCCCTCACATAAAGTATCCCTTCATTAACTGGTGAATGTAGACACTCATGCACTCTTATTGGCCACCCTTGTCTCATGCACCCGTGTATCCAGTCACCCATTGACTCATTCTTTCATTCGACCACAAACTACATAAATACATAAACCTACAAATTAGTGAAGAGGAACTTTCAGGATTAAACCAGACCTATTGGCTTTAGCAGTGCTTGTTAAATTCGGTAGCGGCTGCTATCGGATTAGGGTGGTAGGGCGGGGAGCGGGGATACAGGGGACAAGGATGAATAAAAAAGAAACCACTTACCTGAAAAGTCCTGCAGCCACCTCTCATCCGTTCTCCGTCCTCTACCTTCTTCCTGTCACAGCCAGTAGCAGGAAGTACTTGGCTCTCAGGTTCCCCAGAGCCAATCACAACGCTGCACTGTAGGTTGTGATTGGTCTGAGCGGCGTGGATCGGCTCTCAGATGGTGATTGGGAGGCTATGCATGTTCCTCACCAGTGGGAAGATGCAAAGTGCGCATGACTGTTTGGCCGGCCCGAGAGGGCCAGTCTAGCAGTCATGCCCACTTAAGGAATGCAAATCACTCCTCTCCCCTGCTGTGCCCGGCCCCGCCCCGCACGAGAGCCACTGATTGCAAAGGAAAACTAAAAAGATAATAACAGTAGTTATCATTTTAAGTTGCTTCTGTTCAGGGGGGCGACGCTCCTCCGCCATAGCGGAGGAGCCGAAACTGGTTATATTATGGCACTGTTTTTTTTTTTTTTTTTGAAAAACCTTTATTTGTAGAAAAAGTACACCGCTATTCAGCCATACATCCCGGAGGCCAGGCAGCATTACGAAAACAGGTAGGCTCATGTACAAGAACAGTGCGCAGAAGCTGTCAGGTTTTATTTTCAAGAAATAACAACTTGGAAAGGAGAACCAGAGAGTAAGAGGGCCCCGGAAGGCCACCAGAAAAAGAAGTGCCTGGGCACTAAAGAAGGTAGAAGAGAGAGAAAGAAGAGAAGGAAGTGGCCGAGGACAGTACATAAGTATCGAAGGGGCGCAGCGGGAGGGGGCCGGGGGCCGCACATCCAACACAACACAGAATATCAATTGCAGCACGAAGGTATGGGGGGTATCGCACCAGGATGTTCCGTCCGGAACTACGGGAAGGGTTGCAGTCTATGGGGAGGACTGGACTTCCAAGTCCGGCTCAAGCGGGGGTTCGCACAAGTCGCCCCGATACGAATTCCAGGCCCCCCACACTGATCTCCACATTTTGGGCTTGCCCCTGGCCACATACACCGTTTTCTCCCGCAGCATGCACCAGTCCATGTTGGTCTCCCAGAGGCTAAGGGAGGGGGGAGCGGGCGCACCCCACTTCTGGGCAATGTCCCTCTTGGCCACCATGTTGCCTAAGGTGACCCATCGGATCTGGGCCACACTGTAGTCATTCGGACACCACACATTGAGGAGGCAACGTCGAGCCTCGGCCGGCAGGGCCACACCAGTCACCTCCTCCATCACCTCATGCACTCGCCTCCAGTACCGGGCCACACCAGGACACTCCCAGATGATGTGCAGGAAGGTAGCAAGCATACCACAACCCCGCCGACACAGGCCATCCGTGGAAAGCCCCATATGGATGAGCCTGGGGCCGGTGACATACACTCTATGTAAGATTTTCAACTGGACCAGACGTAACCGCGCCGAGATGGCCACCTCCCTAGGGGAGGAGGCCGCTGACTGCCATTCCTCGTCGTCCATTTCTATGCCATCATTCACCCAGTGCATCCTCAGTCGTTCAAGCAAGTCCACCCTCACGTTGATCAGTTTTTTATAAGTCAGGGAAATGGCGCTGTCCGGCATGTGGCCGTCCAGCACCCGATCCTCCAGGGGCGATGATTCAGGGATAGCACCACCGTCGGATACGTGGGGGGAGAGGGCATGGCTAAGCTGGGCGTGTCGGAAATATTCCGTCGACGCCAGCTGGTACTCGAGTTGCAGCGTGGCAAACGACTTGATCCTGCCCCGTACAACCATGTCTCCAACTTTAGATATTCCGATGGTGTCCCATCGGTCAAAACCTTTGGTCTTCCACAGTTTCCCCAGCACGTCCGAGTCATACAGGGGAGTGGCCAGAGTGATCTTATCTTTCCAGCCAAGGGTGTCGGTGACCGCACGCCATACGTGCACCATTGTTCTGGTGGGGCCCGTCAACCTATAATCCAGCGACCTGGAGTAAAGAGCTCTGTAGTAGTTACTGTCGTTAACTAGCCACCGATCCATAGCGTAGCCCGGACTTACCGCAGGGCCATAAAGGCCGTGGTTAACCGCCGCAAGTTGGGACGCCCAATAGTACCGCCGCATATCCGGCAGTGCAATACCACCGTCATAGCAGGGAATAGTCAATTTGAGCAGTGAGATCCTCGGCCGCCCATCCCACAGCAGTGCCCGCTGCAAGGATTCGATCTCGCCAAAGTACTTGGTCGGGACCGGGTCTTGGGAGTTCTGCAAAGCGTATAGGAAGCGAGGCAACGCCATCATTTTGAACAGTGCGGCCCTGCCCATCAAAGAGATAGGCAGTTTCTTCCAAATCTCGACATCCCTCCGTAAGCGCTCGAGCGGTGGCAGAAGATTACGCGAGTACCGGGCACGAGGGTCGCGCGACACATAGATGCCCAAATACCGGAAGCCCTGTTGGGCCACCTGAATCGAGCACCCACGGGGGAGGCGCGGAGTATCCCCACACAACGTGTACAGTGAGGATTTAGACCAATTAATCACCAGTCCCGAAAACGACCCAAAGGTGCCCAGCAGGTCAAACACCACGATGAGCGAGCGACAAGGGGAGGAGAGGTAAAGGAGGATGTCGTCCGCGTAAAGCGACACTCGGTCCTCAAAACCAGGCGACCACGTGATCCCCGAAACATCGGGGTGCGTTCTAAGCCTTGCCGCTAGGGGCTCTAGCGCTAGTGCAAACAAGAGCGGCGAGAGCGGGCAGCCCTGTCTGGTGCCCCTGTGCAGCGTAAAGGAGGCCGAAAGTCTACCATTAACGGCCACATTAGCCAGCGGTGCAGAGTATAACAGTCGGACCCATCCAATATAGGACGGCCCGAAGCCCAGCTTGGCTAGAACTGCCCACAAATAATTCCACTCTAGGGAATCAAAAGCCATAGTAGCGTCAAGCGAGGCCAGGACCGCCGGATCGCGAAGCAAATGGGCGCGCGCCATAACTGCGTGGAGTCTCCGTAGGTTAAGCGCCGTGTTCCGGTGCGGTATGAACCCGGACTGGTCCGGATGTACCAGATCCGTGATCACGCCCACCAGCCGGTTGGCCAACAATTTTGCCAAGATCTTAGGTTCGGCATTTAACAGCGAAATGGGCCTGTAGGACCGGGGCAAATTCCGCGGTTTCCCTTCCTTGTGGATCACCACAATAGTGGCGAGTCTCTGGTCGGGGGGGAGTTCCCCCTGCTCGCGGGCCTCGAGAAACATTTTGCGCAGCGGTGCGGCCAGCGCATCAGCCTTCAGTTTGTACAATTCGACCGGGATACCGTTAGGACCCGGCGCTTTGCCAGAGCGCAGCGAGCGGATCGCCAGGGCAACCTCGTCGTCAGACAGGTCTCGATCCATGTCCTCTCGTTCAAGATCAGAGAGGCAGGGGAGGTCAATTTCATCCAGAAAGGAGGCCGAAGCGGACTCCGGGAGGGGAGTCGCGGAGGTATAAACCCCTTCGAAATATTCAGCGAAGGACCCGGCTATAGCCGCCGGGTCCGTCAAGGTTAAACCGTCCTCACCCACCAGTTCCGGGACCACCCGGGACGCCAATTCCCGCTTGTCCAACCAGGCCAAGAGCTTGCCGGCCTTGTCACCGGAATCATAAATTCTGCCCTGCTGTTCCCTACTCAAGGCCTTCGCTGCGTCAGTGGCGGTGGCCCGGAGTTCGGCTTGCTTAAGCGAGATGGCATGGACCAGGTCGGGAGACGGGCCCAGTTCCAGCCGGGCGTTCAAGTCTGCGAGATCAGTCTCCAGCCGCACCACGTCCTCGTCGCGGCGGCGGCGTGCCTCGGCGATCAGGGAGAAGGCCTCGCCACGAAGAACAGTCTTAAAGGCCTCCCAGAGGGAGACTGCGGAGGCAACGGAGCCGGTATTTTCGGCAAAGTACCGGTCCATAGTCTTGGTCAGGAGAGATCGGGTCTTCGGGTCGCGAAAGTACCACGGGTTGATGGGGGCAACTCGCGAAGATGCGGGGACCTGGAAGTCAAACGAGACCCAGACCGGAGAGTGGTCCGAGATGCCTCGAGCCAGGAGGCGCGCGGTGGAAACAGACTGTGCCTGAGCCGCCGGGGCCAGGACATAGTCCAGCCTAGAAAAGCTACCGTGAGCACCCGAGAAGAAGGAGTACTGTCGCTGAGTAGGGTGTAGCAAACGCCAGCAGTCAATCATCCCCATGGAACATACAAAATCAGGCATCCAAGACTGGGAAGGGCGAAGATCCCTGGAGGGAAAGCGGTCCAGATCCCCTGAGACTACCGAATTGAAGTCCCCACCCACCAGTAACAATCCCTCGGGAAGACCTAAAATGGCGCCACCCAGGTCCCTGAATGTTGTCTCCTGTAACCCCGGGGGAACATAAACCGAAACCAAAACTAGCGTGCGGCCCTCCCATCTACCCACCAGTGCCACGTATCTGCCTCTGTCATCAGCCTGCACAGACTCCACCTCCAATGGAAGGGACGCGCGCACCATGATGCCCACCCCCCTGGAGCCCGAAGAGAATCCCGCATGAGCCACCATTTTGTAACCCCGTCTATTCAAGGCCTTGCAAGCGTGTCCCACCAAGTGGGTCTCCTGTAGAAATACTACATCCGGCGAGCAACGCTTAAGCATTTGTAACACAACGCCCCTCTTGATACGATCCCCCAACCCGTTTACATTCCAGCTCAGCAAATGAAGTAATTTACCCCCCATCATCAAGGACGCATCGCGTCCCCCCCCCCACCCACATCAGCGCCCACTGCAGCAAAATGACATACCAGAAGTTCCTCAGCCAGAATAAGAGGCAAAACAGAGAGAAAGTACAAAAAAACACACCCCAACTACCCACCACCCTGCACCCCTGCATCAGACTAAAATCCACCCCAACTAGCAGTGTGCCTGTCGCCCCTTAACTAATCTACAAAAAGCCCACGAAGGAGAAAGGAGGCATCCCATCCCCCCCGTCATCCCCCATATCAATAACAAAATGAGTCAATTAAAGCAACAATGTCAAAAGCCGAAGCGCCTCACGGCTTCCCAGTTCTCGGAAGACAAGTAATCAAGTAATCATTCCTGTGCTGCCGCGCCTCCGGTGGTCTCCTCCGTCTGGTCGGTCGATTCAGGCCGTTCCTGGGGCAGGGTGTCGAGCCAGTGTCCCACGTCGTCAGGAAAGTCGAAGAAGAAAGTCCGGTGGTCCCGCTCGATGCGAAGCTTGGCAGGATAGAGCATAGAGTATCGCAGGCCCATTTCCCTAAGTCTCCGCTTCACCCCGGTGAAACTCTGCCGCTGTTTCTGAACGGCCTGGGTGAAGTCCGGGAAAAAGTTCACTTCAGAGTTCTGGAAATGGAGTGGGCCCGCGGTCCTCGATGCCTGTAGGATAGCGTCTCTATCCCTATAATTGAACAGCCTCGCGATGATGGGGCGTGGGGTAGCCCCCGATTTAGGCGGCCCACCAGGGATCCTGTGGGCCCTCTCTACCGAGAAGAACTTGCTCAGGCCCCCGGGTTGTAAGTTTTTCACCACCAGGTCTTCCACAAAGAGTTCAGTTGAGTCCTCCTCGGCCTTTTCCGGTACTCCGGTGATGCGAACATTTTGGCGCCGCGCGCGGCCTTCGAACTCGTCCAGCCGACGCGCCAGCACGCCATTAGCCATTTTCAAGTTGCGCACCTCCGTCTGGATATCAGATACATCCGTGACCAGGCTGGATGTCTTAAGGTCCAAAGATTTCACCCGGTCATTAGTTTTCCCGAGGTCCGTCCTGATGAGATTAAGTTCAATTTTCAGGGAGTCGACCTTGCTGGACAGCTCCTCGCGAAGTGTGTGCACCTCCGTCCTCACCCCCGATATCGCGCCCATGACGTCCCTGAGCGTTATCTCGGAGTCATCCGGCGACTCGTCCCTCCTCGGGTCTTTTGTGCGAACCACCAGCACCGGTGATCCCTTAGACTGGGAGAAGCGTTCGGGAATAGTGGACTGGGAATGAGATGGCTTCCTGTTAATCCGCTGAGTCTTGCCCGCATCCGAGCCACCCTTGCCCGCCATGTTGGCAATCACGGGACGGGGGGGATACCAGGGGCGAAAAAGTCCAGCGGGGCACGTCCAATGCACACCACAAGGTTTCCAAGGTCCAGAATCAAGATCGCCCAGCAAGGCGATCGGCGCTCAGGAGCACCCTGCGGGACAGAGAAGTCCTGGCGGGGAGGAACTCCGTGGGGACACCGCTGCAGCCCACCCTGGCACAAGCGATGCGGGAGGAGCCTCCGGGAGTCGTCGACACAACTAAGGCTAGGAATGTCCAATTTTCATTCCGAAAGCGGGTGCCGCCTCAGGCCCGGCTTAACAACCGGTTCCCACCATCGTGGGACAGGATAGAGAGCAGGATTAATTCGGAAGATCGGGAGGTCTTCGGAGCTCCGAGCTCACGCGGCCATCTTGGTTGGCAGCGAAGCTCCTCCCCCCTATTATGGCACTGTTGTGTCCAGCCCACAGATGCTAGCTTTGAGCCACAGCAGCACAGGCTCGTTAAGGCGAATAGTAAAAAGGGCTGGAAAACTTCTGAATACCATGCTTCCAAATATGAAAGACCGGGACTGTTTAATTTAATGGAATATACAAATATTGTTTAAACAAAACAAAGCGATCCTTTTTATATCTCATCTCAGACATGCCCATGAAATAGTATCTCACTTCTGATTTTTGAGTTCTGTTCGAAAGTTTTATGTGCCTTGTTTTCGGCTGACCTTTCTTTGTGTATTGTGTGTCTGGGGATGTCCTGTGGTTGGGATGGGGTTGGGCTGGGGCGGGTTTAGGGGGCACAAGAGTGCACTCTCTCTTTCCCTGTTCTCCATCTACTTCAAAACTGACACTTGTAAAATTCCAGAGAGTTTACAAAGAACCTTGACTGGATTCATTTAAATCACAAGACCAAGGGCCTGATTGAGGTAATTCCGATTTACCTACTCTTAAATACCGAATCATACCGAATCGGTATTTAAGAGTAGGTAAATTGGAAGTAGGCAGATGTAGGTAATTTTTAATTTTCAATTACCGATTCTGTAAGATTCAGTATTTACCGATTTGGTAAATACCGAATCGGTATTTCACATTGATTCCTATGGGCCTTGAAGCCCATAGGAATCAATGGTAAATACCGAATCGGTAAATACCGAATCCTGGCAGGGGGGAAAGGGGTGTCACTTTGACACCCTGTAGCACCCCAATTGCAGGCTTGTGTGCCATGTGGCACACATACATGCCCTAAGGGCATGTCTGTGTGTCACATGGCATAGGTGTACATGCACAGATGTGCATGTACACTGGAATTCGGTATTTTACCACCCAATAGGATTGGGTAGTAAATACCGACTCCTAAAGGGCCTGTGGCACTCTTTGAAGTGCCAGCTACATCTCGAAATACCGATTCGGTAAATATACCGAGTCGGTATTTTACCGAATCTGTAAATTTACCAAATCGGTAAATTTACAGATTCGGTAAAATTCGGGCCTCCTACATCTCAAAAACCAATTACCGGTCGGTGACGGCCGAAATCGGCCGTTACCGACCGGTAATTGGCGACCTACATCTGGCCCCAAGTGCCCACCTTTTCTGTTCTTCTTTCATAGCAAAAGATTATAACGCCCTTTAGGAAGCAAATATGTTTCCTGTTCACACCAAGAAAGCACTGCTGTGGGGATCAGAAGGGACCACATATCCACCCACCTGTCACAGCTACTACTGCCAGAACACTGCTTTGTAAGGACTCCACCTGCCACAGAGTATCATAAAAGGGTCAACAGTGGCAACAAGCGAGAGAACGCTGACTAAGGACTTTTAATTGAGCATATTTGTAACGTTGTCCCTTCAAATGAATCACTGACAGCAGGTTTGTAATTACGATATACTTTATTTCTATAATTGAGGGTTGTTCGAGGAGCGCCGGCCGGCGCTGCCGTCTCGCTAGGTTCTCGGCGCACTAATGCCTCTGCGCGCGCATCGCCGTCAACATGGCCGCCGCACGTCACGTCTGCGTTACGTGCATAAACTAGAGAGCACACTACATATCTCCCCCTTTTACTGAACTTTAAGAAGTCACTTACAAATCATTGTCCAATTCAAAGTCTCGAAATCTGGAGGGCCTTACCACCTGCTTCCGCTCCTTGTAACCCTGTTGGGGTTCCCTGGAGCCACTTGGTTCTGCATTTCAGCTCCTTCCGTTTCTTCACTCACAACCCCACCATCATTCATGCTCCTCCCCGGCCAGTCCATCTCAGCTCCTTGCCTCTCGCTCACTCCTTCGCCTTCTCGTGCCATCCCGGCACTTGCTCCATCACGCTGCTCACTTACGCATTGTCCCATCCCGGCACTTGCTCCATCACGCTGCTCACTTACGCATTGTCCCCTTTCTGTATTTAATTCGTCCATGTCTTCCCATTCCGTTCCCGGTTGCTCCCAGCTCAATACCTTGTTGCACCGGGCCATGCGGTCCTGAGACCACACGTTTCCGTCGCTCAACAGGGCCGCTCGATCATACACTTCTTTAACTTGCATGGGTTTGCTATATTTACTGTCTCCTTTCTTCTGTAGAGTGGCTAACTTTACCCTGACCCACTCTCCCTTCTCCAGACCTGTTCCTCTCACGTTCCTTCGTTTGTTGTAATGGTTTGTATAGATTGTTTGTGCTCTTTCTAAGTTGGCCCGTACCACTGTGGGGGACCACTCGCTGGTGATGACCTTCTCCTTCCAAATCCTGTTATCGTGTGTGAAGGGTTCTCGCCCTCTCAATATCTGGAACGGGCTGTACCCCGTGCCAGTGGGGGTTATTCTGTAGGCCCACACCATATTCTCTAGTGCTTTCTCCCAGTCCTTGTTGCTGGAGATGGCGGCTTGTATGGCTCCCATCACTACTCTATTAAACCGCTCCACTAAGCCGTTGCCGGGCTGGATGGTAGATCGCCGTGTGTTTGATGGTGATGCCGTTCCTTTGCATAAATTTGCTCCACCTTTCCGACGTGAATTGGGGACCATTATCACTCAGAATGGACTTGGGGATTCCTTCTCTTGTGAAAGTCTCCGACAGAAACTTTAAAATGTTCTCAGTGTCCATAGACTCGTCCACCCTCAACTCCGGCCACTTGGAGTATCGATCCATCAGAACGCACACATACTTCTGCGTGCCCTGGTCATCTAAGACAGGTCCCAAAATGTCTATGGATAGTTCTTCCTACGGATTTGAGGGGGGGTCGAACTTTCCTAACGCTGGCCGCAGGGGTTTTAGGGTCTTGTCCACTCCTTGACACTGTGGACACTCCCTGACGTGCCTTTCCGCCTTTATGTCCATGCCTGGCCACCAGTAGTTTTGTTTAGCTCTTGCTTTGAGTTTTCCTATGCCTAAGTGGCCCTCATGTAACAGGTCCATGAGCTTGGTGATGAGGTTCCTTGGGGGGATCACCTTGTCTCCTCTGTGAACAAACACCCCTTTGTCTCCTATCAACAGTTCTTCCCTCACTTTGTAGTATGGCTTCATGCTCTCACTCACGTTCCTTTTGTCTGGCCATCCTTGTACAATGTGCTTCTTCACTTCCTCTATATTGGTGTCCTCCTCATATGCCTCTGTCCATTCCTGCTGGCTGATTAGCTTCTCCTAGTCTTCTACGAGAGCTACCAACTCCCCTCTGCCTGCAGGGTCTTCCTCCCCTGGCTCCATGGCGGCTGCTCTACTCAGGTAGTCAGCTCCTCGGTTCCGGTTCCCGGGGATGTACTCCACGTCATATCTGAACTCAAGTAATTTTAGAGTCATTTTGGATATCCTGGGTGTGGCACTGGCGTGTCCACTCGATGTTAGCACTTTTACCAACGGCTTGTGATCTGTCTTGAGTAGGAATCGGGTACCCCACAGAAATTGCCGGAATCTCGTCTTGGCCCATACCACCGCCAGCATCTCCTTCTCAATCACGCTGTATTTGCTTTCGGTATCCGTCAATGCCCGGGATGCAAAGCTGATCGTCTCCATTTCTCCTCTCCCTCGGTCTTGCATGAGCACAGCACCCAGGCCTTTGTCACTGGCATCGGTCGTGAGCACTGTGGTGCCCTGCGGGTCATATCCTTTGAGCGGCACAGCTCCGGTGACGTCTTTCTTGATAGTTTCGAACTCGGTTTGAGCTTCCGGTGTCCACTGGAACGCTGTGCTCTCCCTGGTCAGCAACCTCATGTGGTGGGTCTTCGAAGCAAAGTGTACCACAAACTTGCTGTAGTACTCCGCCATCCCCAAGAACGACCTGACCTCTTCCTTGTTCTTGGGGGGCGGTGCTTCCGTGATTGCTTTTACATTTTCCGCCTTGGGTGTGATGCCCTGCACTCCGATTTCATGGCCCAGATATGTCACCGATTCCAGGCCCAGTCGGCACTTGGTCCACTCTGCTGTGAGGCCTTTGTTCTCTAACGTCTGCAGCACTCTTCCGAGCTTCTGATCGTGATCCAGTTTGTCGCGTCCCATCACCAGGATGTCGTCCTGGAAATATTGGACGCCTTTGATGTCTCTGAACAGATGGTGCATCATTTTCTGAAATACCGCGGCCGCCGAGGCCAGCCCAAACGGCATGTGGCAGAACTGGTAGCACCCAAACGGGGTGATGAAGGATGTGAGGCTTTTGCTGTCCGGGTGTAGTGCTATCTGGTGGTAGGCTGAGGTCAAGTCAATAGTGGAGTACCATCTAATTCCTCTGGTCTTAGCCAACATCTCCTCAATCCTAGGGAGGGGAAATTTCTCCACGACAATGTTCTTGTTCAGTTCTCTCAAGTCCACGCAGAGCCTGACCTTCCCATTGGGCTTCATGACCACCACTAAGGGGGCCAGCCATTCGGCGCAGGTGATCGGTTCGATTATGCCTTTCTTTTCCAATTCTTGGAGTTCCGTCTGGACTGCTTCTCTTACCGCTATGGGTACGTTCCTCACCTTGTGGGCTACAGGGGTGGCTCCTTCCTTGAGCACGATTTTATGTTGGAATTTCTCCATCCTTCCTACTGTGCCTCCAAACACCTTTGGGTAGTTCTCCTTCCATTTGTTTAAATCGGGCCATTCCTCCGGTTCCGTGAGTAATATTTGCTCCTTCATTCCTGGATCCAACTTTATTCCTAGGTCGCCTTGGTCTAGCCATCCCAAGACGGAAGGTCCCCTCTCTGCAATGTACAGCTTGCACCATGCTGATCGGCCCCTAAATTCAAACAACAGGCGTCGAAACCCCACCATCGGAATGCGATCACCATTGTATGTGACCGGTCCAATGTCCAGTTTTTCCAATTCTGGGCCCAACTTCGGTTTGAACGCTTCATTCCACACGGCTCGTTGAACAATAGTGTATGGAGATCCTGTGTCCGCTACCACACTGATGGTGATCCCGCCCATTGACATTTCCAGGACGGGTTTGGTTGACCTCTTCCCTTCTACGCACAATACCTGGTCGTATATGCATAGGACGGTGACCACATCTTCCTCTGCGACCTCCTCCTGATCTTCTTCGCCTTGGTCAACACATTTCACTACACCTTTGGATAGCTTCTTCCGGCACACTTTCTCATAGTGGCCTATGATACCGCAGTGTAGGCACTTGGCCCGGAACGCCGGACATCTTCTATCATGTGCTTCGTGGGACCAACTTCCGCACCTGTAGCACATTTTCTTGCTATCATTGCTTGTCTGCTTCCCTTGCGGACCTGAATTCCCCTGCCATCTGTTGGGTCCTTTGGGTACTGGATTCTTGCCTCTCTGGTCTCTGCGGTGATCTTCCTCTTGTATCCTGTTCACCATGGTTGGTGTCGCTGTGTCTTTCTTGGTCGCATCGGCGCACCTCCGTGCAAGTTCCGCCCTTTTGACAATGACCAAAACGTCTTTGAGTGTGGTATCCCCGCTTGCCCATAACTTGTCCTGTACGTTCGTGCTCGTAGTGTGCATTACTATTTGATCCTTTATGAATTCGTCTTCCCACAGTGCGTATTTGCACGTGGCCGCCAGCTTCCTCAATGCCGCTACATATTCTTCTATGGATTCTCCTGCCCGTTGTTTCCTCTGCTGGAAATTGAATCTGTCCACTGACACACAGATTGTAGGGCGATAGCGTTCATCCAGGTCTTCAACTGCGTGGGCATACACATCATCATCGGTACTATCTCACTGTTTGGGCACCAGGCTCTTGTAAATTCTGAGTCCTTCCGGTCCCAAGTTCAGTAATAGTATGCGTTTCTTCCTTTGTGGAGTGAATTTTTCTTCGTTCTCATCCTCCAGGACCCCTATAAAATTATCTATATATTCTTTCCAGTCCTCCCACTTCATCAGTGGGTCTCCCGGTTTTGGTAGGAATTGCACAGGTGCAATCGCATATCCTGCTGGTGTACTCATTTTCACCTCCCTGGTCGCTGTTGCCTTGACGTCTTTGCCGGTGGGACTACCTGGAGTGCTGTCCTTAACTTCTGTGCTCGTTTCCTCCTGGGGACTCTCAGTACTAGTCCCCACCTCTTCCTCTTTGGTAGCCAGCGCTATTCCTCCCTGACGTTAATTCTTGTGAATTTACGCGCTAGCCTGGCTGCTGTGGGGTGTCTGTGCCACCTCTCTGACCTCTTCGCCGCCTCTGTGGGTAGCTGTGGCTCTGCCACGCTCCTCGAACTCGTCGTACCTTGGGTGTGTACTGCCGTGTCTCTATGAGCTGTCGCGTTGGCTGGGCTGTGCAGGGTAGACCTGTGCCCAAGTCTGGGTGGGCCGGATGACTGCCTTCCCTGTTGCTGCCCACGTGGAGGGTCCGTTTTTTTTTTCTGGTGTCGTCTGGCTGGGCACCTCCCGACCTCGTCGCCACTGTAACGTTGTCCCTTCAAATGAATCACTGACAGCAGGTTTGTAATTACGATATACTTTATTTCTATAATTGAGGGTTGTTCGAGGAGCGCCGGCCGGCGCTGCCGTCTCGCTAGGTTCTCGGCGCGCTAATGCCTCTGCGCGCGCATCGCCGTCAACATGGCCGCCGCACGTCACGTCTGCGTGACGTACATAAACTAGAGCGCACACTACAATATTGTGTGTGTATTTATATTCATATAATATTGCAGAGACATTTCTGTTTCACGAGGATAACTTCATATCCATGAATTATTGCCCATAGTCTTCAAACATGACAATTCATGCAGATAATAAAAACACAGAACTGTGGGTAATCCTACCCGCTAAGACATCTAGCTGCCTGTGAGTCGAGGCAGAAACGCTTGAGCATCTAATATTTGTGTGTCTGTCTGACTGAAACCTGTACTTATTGTATATGCTGTACATCATATTATGTGTGCCAAAGGAGTGAGGCTCCTGCAGTAAAAACCGCGGCAATAAAGTATGTATGGAGAGCATGCGCAACCACAAATAGAGCAAAATGTCAGACCCACTGGGTTCCAACTGCCCAGTGACTATAACAGAAATAGAGAGAGTAAAAAGACTATACGTATGTCATCCATTCTTGTGCTTATCAGTGTGCCATCTGGTGACAGTTTATTGATTTTTAATTCTGTATTTTATCCTCGTGAATAGTTTGTGTAATTGAGTTTCATTTGATTTTTATAATTGTGTATTTCAAAATTATTAAGTCTATCGTGATTTTGTAAAGTTAATTGTAATGGAGATGGAAGCTACAATGACAGTCTGAAAGCTTGAACATACATTGAGTAGCATTATCGTTGTTCTTTATTTCAATGATAAAAAACAAAACCTGAACTTTTTTTTACAAAATAAATTAAAAACGAAATAGCTTATAATTTGGGGAGTTTGGTATGTTGACTGTAGGAGAAAAGGACCGCCTTAGAGAACTGTATATGGATGCAAGTGTGGGCGAGAACAACTTGCACTTATCCCTACGTTTCTTAAAAATATGTTAGTAAAGTTACATTATTAAACTATATTATTAGTTTAAATATGTTAGTAAAGTTACATTATTAAACTGTATTATTAGTTTAGTTCTGTCACCATCTACAGAGGGTTAATTCAGTGCTTAATTTGTGAAAGAATAAGTGCGGGCCCAAAGTTTTGTTGATGCTATCAAAGGTCTAGGTGCTAAATTCCAAGGCTGCGGATTCTTGATTACACACACTGCCTTTGTAATTCATCGCCAGACACTGTTGCAGCCCTTTTATTTCACTCTTTGGTTTCCTTTTTAGGTCTCGCTGAGCCAATGCACTTGTTCATTGCTCTGGCGAGTTTCTATTAAGCGGTCCGAAAAGTCTGCCAAAGTGGCGGATTAGACACAGTTCATGTGAGACAGGCGCGTGCACGGGGTCAGCCACGTCACACACCACCATTTGTCTGTGGCTCGGCATCGGACATCAAAGGCTGCCGCTCCCCCCCAATCCGACTTCAAAGGCTGCCACTCCCCCGCATCAGACTTGAAAGGAATGCGCTCCCGCTCCCCCGCCCCCCACAGCAATGCCGAGAGCTTGTTTGTAATTACTCACATTACCAAACTCACCATTTGCATGATTACTGCCCGAACCTAGCCGCAACACCCTCCCTGTCCGCACTAAACTATTACTCCCTCTTAGAATAACCTCACCTTCCACATGATCCCTTTTAGTAAGCTGATTATACATGCCCATACCTAGCCGTTGTTCTTGCACAAATGCGCCCACCATCACGGCACAAAATCCTACCAGCCCAATATTTGACTTGCCCTCTCACGACCCTATTATAGCAGCACCCTTTTGGAATTCCTTGTTAAGATACCGCATAACAACCGTCCCTCACAAAAATGCACCCATAACACTTACCCAAACAATCTACCACTCGGCTTTGATGATTTAACGACGGCTCATGCATGACTCCTGCACTTATGTGTTTTAAACGTTTGTGATAGTTTTATTACACTATCTCTCTGCCCGCAAGTGCACTGTGGATGCTTGAGTAGTGCTCCCTTTGATTCTTCGTAAACGGCTTATTGTTTACGTATCCCGGCTCATGCATGACTTTGTGATAGTTTATTGACACTATCTCTCTTCCCGCAAGTGCACTGTGAACGCTTGATTAGTGGTCACTTTCCTCCTTTGTATACGGCATAGTGTTCACGTATCCCTGTCTAAATCAGTCTCGCTCTTCTTCCCCTTCTACCATCTCGATGCCCACCCCGCCCACCTTTGGATCCTACATTGGGAAAACAACAATTTGTAAATATATGGCTACGTCCGTTTAAATTCCTGCTTGTTATGCCACATGCAGCATCTTTTCTGACATGCTCTTTCTCTGCAACACTTCTGTCTCTTGTCACCAACGTTTTTATTGATTCATTGTAACCAACTGTTGAATGTGATTACTGCCGCATATTGCTTCCCTCTCTTTTAGTTCAGTAAGATTTTATTGAATTTTGACAATGGAGAGATACAGAAATACATACAAAAAAGTGAAGAAATAATTCATTAAATTACAAAGAAGCGAATAAGAACAATCATAAAAATACAGTCATCAGTAAAATACATCGCTTCCCTCCCTTTTTTCTTTTTTTTCTTTTTTCCTCATGCTCGGGCACAAATGTTTTATCGCGCCCCTTCTACCTCATGCGCTTGGAAAACCTCTTGAACCTTACATGAAATCTGCCGCACTCCTAAATAATTTCTTTGTGACCATTCGCAACACAAATCTCGGGGATATATATTATCAAATTGCAACCTATGAATGTATAACCTTAATGTAATGTCAATATGGTTTTTCCGTCATGTACTTTGTTGCTGTCCATATACCTCCTTCTGATGTTGTCTACATAACTTCTACATGGTTGAATGCCTATGTCACTCTATCCTCACACCCAACATTCCATCCGATAATGTTTGCACTCTCCTGTACCTTCCGTTTGCTATCTAAATTGACCTGATCAAATATGTACTAATATGATACACATGTCACTACTGTTCTCATGCTTCCCACCACCATCTCCCCACGTCTCTTTACTCTCCTCACGCCCCCTCACCTTCACACACCCTCACCCTCACACACCTGCACACCCTCTCAACCTCACTCACCCTCACAACCCTCTCACCCTCATACACCTTCCCCCTCACCCTCACTCCCCCTCCCCCTCACTCCCCCTCACTCCCCCTCACTCTCACACACACTCACTCACTCTCACACCCCCTCTCCCTCACACACCCTCACATTCACACACCCTCACTCACTCTCACCCTCACTCACACTCACCCTCACTCACCTTCACACACTCTCACTCACCCTCACACGCCCTTACCCTCACTCACCCTCACCGTCACTTATCTCACTCAGCCTCACACCCCCTCTCCCTCACATACCCTCACATTCACACACCCGCACTCACTCTCACCCTCACTCACACTCACCCTCACTCACCTTCACACACTCTCACTCACCCTCACACGCCCTCATCCTCACTCACCCTCACAACCCTCTCACCCTCACACACCCTCACCGTCACTCATCTCAGCCTCACACCCTCACCCTCACAAGCCCCTCACCCTCACACACCCTCACCCTCACACACCCTCACCCTCACACCCTCACACACCCTCACACTCACACCCCCTCACCCTCACACACCCTCACCCTCACACACCCTCACTCACCCTCACCCTCACACCCCCTCACCCTCACACCCCTCTCACCCCCTCACCCTCACACACCCTCACCCTCACACACCCTCACCCACTCTCACTCTCACTCACCCTTACTCACTCTCACTCACCGTCACACCCTCACCAGCATAGCAAAACATAGCATAGCATAACAAAACAAAGCATAGGATAGCAAAATGTAGCATAGCAAAACAAAACAAAACAAAACAAAGCATAGGATAGCAAAACAAAAAATAGCATGACAAAACAAAACATAGCATAGCAAAACACAACAAAGCATAGCATAGCATAACAAAACACAACAAAACATTGCATAGCATAACAAAACATAGCATAACAAAACAAAGCATAGCATAACATAAAGCATAGCAAAACAAAACATAGCATAGTATTACAAAACAAAGCATACCATAACAAAACGCAACAAAACATAGCAGAACAAAACATAGCATAAGATAACAAAACATGGCATAACATAACATAACAAAAGAAAGCATGTCATAACAAAACATAGCATAACAAAACATAGCAAAACACAACAAAACATAGCATAGCATAACAAAACACAACAAAACATAGCATACATAACAAAACATAGCATAGCAAAGCATAGCAAAACATTGCATGGCATAACAAAACACAACATAGCATAGCACAACAAATCAAAGCTTAGCAGAGCATAACAAAACATAGCATAACAAAGCATAGCATAGCATAACAAAACATAGCATAACAAAACATAGCAAAACAAAACAAAGCATACTATAATAAAACACAACAAAACATAGCATAACATAACAAAACATAGCATAGCATAACAAAGCATAGCATAGCAAAACACAACAAAACATACCATAGCATAACAAAACACAACAAAATATAGCATAGCATAACAAAACAAAGCATAGGACAGCAAAACTAAACATAGCATAGCATAACAAAACAAAGCATAGGATAGCAAAACAAAACATAGCATAGCATAACAAAACATAGCATTGCATAACAAAACATAGCATAACAAAACACAACAACACACAGCACAGGGGTCTTCAAACTGTGGGGCGCGACCCCCAGGGGGGCCGTGGAGCGATGCAAAGGGGGTCGCGCCTTCACAGTCATACTTCTTCCCAGGCCCCAGGGCTTCAGACCCCCTCCTCCCGCGTCGTGTCTCTCAGCCTGGCTGCTGCTGCAGTGTAACTCGAGCTGTGGGCTGGGCTGGGCAGTGTCTGGAGTCATCTCCAACACGCCCGAGTTTTTCACAGGTCTTTAAAGACCATTTGCATATTTACATGCCTTTGTAAACTGATTATAGAGGCTTGGGGCCAGATGTAGGTGGCCGTTTCAGGCCATTTACCGACCGGTACCGGCCGATTTTGGCCGTTACCGATCGGTAAATGGGGTGTAGGGGGCATTTTTTTACCGATTCGGTAAAATTACCGATTCGGTAATTTTACCGCATCGGTAAAATAAAAATTCAGTAAATATACCGATTCTGAGGCACCCAAATGTAGGTGGGACTCTTCTGAGTCCCAGAGGCCTTACCGAATCTGTATTTTACCATCAAATCCATTTTGATGGTAAAATACCGATTCCGGTGTGCATGCACATGTGTGCATGCACACCTATGCCATGTGACAGGCAGACCTGCCCTTAGGGCATGTATGCCTGCCACATGGCACCCGAGCCTGTTTTGGGGGTGCTAGACGGTGTCAAAGTGACACCCCCTGCACCCTTGTGAAAATCGGTGTTTACCGATTCAGTAAATACCGAATCGGTAATGCCCATTCATTCCCATGGGCTTCAAAGCCCATAGGAATGAATGGGCATTACCGATTCGGTATTTACCGAATCGGTAAATACCGAATTTTTCCGATTCGTTATTCCAGCACATCTGGAATACCTACATATCCACCCCTCAGATTTACCGATTCTCAATTACGGAATCGGTAAAATTCAGTAATTTTTGGTAATTGAGAATCGGTAAATCTATTTTACCTACATCTGGCCCTTAGTTTTTTTCCTGGTTTCAGTACCCCCTGGGCCCCCACTGTGCCTCTTCCTTACATTTGTATTTTACAATTACTGCTGTAGTGTGAAAATGTATTTAATGAAAAGGAATATAAAGTAGGGTTTGCCAAAAGAAAAATGCCTGCTGTTTTGTTTAAAGAGCCTGCAAAGATCTCCTCTTGACACTAAATAGACTTTTAAATACAAAAGTATCTATGCATTAGTTATGTGACTTTTCTGTCTTTTTTCTCTTTGTCAGTCAGGGATCATTGAGGCAGCCCTAGAACACAATTAAAAGTGCTTTCCATTTAAATTTGTTGTTCAAAGTATGCACAGATAAGTGCTTAAAATACAGCTTTAGATGTCTGCTTATTTTTGTACCGACTGGGCCATCAAAATAATCTGCTGGCAACCCTAACCATAGGACTGTAAGTTTGTTGCAGGATCAGCACATTATTTATTTTCTCCACCCTCGATCCCCGATTAATGCCGCAGTAGTTTAACTTAGATCTTAAACCCTACGCCGCCGTCAAGAACATGCTGAGTTACTTCAAGTATGTGGAAATGCACCCTGCATTTAGACAACCCGCTCCTCATTCTTGCCCTTCACTTTCACGCTCACCGTGCACTCACACTGATCACCATGCACTCACACCATTCACCCTGCACTCACAGTAATCACAATGCACTCACACCGATCACCATGCACTCACACCATTCACCTACTCACCCTGCACTCACAGTTATCACTCTGCACTCACAATGCACTTGCGCTGTTCACCTTATACCTCACCCTGCAGTCACACGAGTACACTACTCATCCTGCACTCATGTGACACTTCACTCACCTGACCCCCTCACTGCTCAATAAGCAGCTCACTCAAACAAGCCCATCAGTAATCATACATTCGTTTGTCCCATTCTGAACTTGCATCCGCACACAAATTCATATGCCACCTCACTCTCCCTGCAGTCACCTCTCTTACCATACTCTCGCACTGTTGCATCGCTCACCGTGCACTCACACGGACACTCTTGTCACCCACACAGTGTGCAGAGGGTTAATGTGCCTGCTACAAAGAACGTGTACCATGCAGATCACAGAACTGAGTGTGAGTAAACTATGAGTAGTGTTATAAAAAAATTAAAATGTTTGTCAGAAAGGTGCTATAGAGAGATGAGGTGCATTATTAAAGTGAGAGGTTGAATGGGGAGAGTTTAGATGTTGTAAAAAGGGGTGAAAGATAATGGCCTGCAAAGTGAGAGAAGGATCCGGAGTTAGGAGAGGAGAGAGGGATGGAAGGGAGGGGGTGAGAGGAAAGCTGCATGGGTAAACTGCTTAACTCTGCACAAAACCGCCAGGTTTTTAAGGGACCCCTGCCTCTCCTGGCCAGGGCCAGGTGAGCTTCTAATGTGGCAGCACATATTCCTGCGGAGTGGAAGGCCCTTCTCAAAGGTTGACTAGAAATCTTTCTGATATTAATTGCTGTATTTTGGTTATAAACGGGTAGTGATGGGGTGAAATCTTTCCTCAGTGTTACTGTGTGTACAAAATGTCAAAATAATGAAGCAATGCTATCCCAAAATACGCGGCATCACATAACATCACTTACATTTTCTTCCCACACAATTTAGTCAAGCCTGTTGAGTGATTTGGTCCTCAATTGCCTCATAATTCTAGTAGCCCTGCCTACAGGTTTAGAAATTGTTGTCAGGAGGGGGTGCTTACGCCTCAAAATGTTGACAGGGGGTGTCTCGGAATACAAAAGTTTGAAGACCTCTGACATAGCATAACAAAACATAGCAAAACACAACAAAACATAGCATATCTTAACAAAACACAACAAAACTGCATAGCAAAACAAAACATATAATAGCATAGCAAAACATTGCATTGTCATATAGATGCTGCTTTTCTATATACTGTGTTAAGTTAGCATGAGTTTATTAAATGTTTAAACGACATATTTTCCTTTGGGTTCAGTTTGCACACGACACATAATTGTTATTGTAGCTTTCAACCTAGACGAAAGATGTGATTTATTCTGAGAATAATATGTTATTGCTCTGATATCAGTCGTGCTTGGTACACTGTCTGAACAGTGAGTGCTAAACCATCTAAGAATAACCTAACACAAGGTTGCTGGGAGCTCTGATCCTCGTACCACGAGACATAACACAAATATAGTTGCTGCCAACATTGGGCTCTAAGCGGGTTTAAGATAGAGTTACTGAGAATGCAAAAACACACTTGATGGTGCAGAGAGCTGGTAGCTGATGATGTGATCTTCTCCTACTGACATTTAGAGGTATGGGGCCGCCCTGCTAAAACCCAAATGAGACCTTCTTAGATATAATATAGTATGCTAAATAGGGTGCGCGAAATATAGGTGATACAGATTTCTATTGATTTTGCATTATAATATGCTATCACCGTTTGCTTACTATGGATTAGTGACTATGCTGATAACTCTGATTTTTATAATATGTATTCTGGTATTATATAAGATACTGCGTTTGAGAACCTTGCATTGAATAATAAATATTTCAAACTTGCACGCGTCTTCTTTTACTCCCCGTTCTGGTTTGAAATGATTATAACGCGAAAGAGTGTTCATGTGTTCCACGATACCTGAGGTAACCTAAGTTCATGTTCTGGTTTGTCTAAGTCATTGGGAGTTTGTTATGACCAATGAGACACTGTAGCTAGTTCGGTAAGGGGATTTTGGATACTAAGGTGGGTTTTGGGTCCCCCTAATTCACCGAGGTTCTAGATCTCTATGCACAGTTTTGTGGGAGAACGGAAACCCTGCTACATGGCGCCCATACGTTGTTGGCCTTATATCATGACACTCGAGTAGTATATCATTCAAACCTTAACCCCTTCATTCCCGTTTCCGGAAAACAGTGGTGTCAGAAAAACCTACCTATTTTTGAAATACTTTTCAAGCTTGAATCTATCTAAAACGGTTTCCTTGAATTACTACCCAGTTGTGCTACAAAGTAATCTTTGTTTTTTCACGTTCCTGTGCAGTCATGGCACAAGCCGTGGACATCCCGCAGCATAGTCGCATTGCGGTGCGTGATCATTTGCGGGCTTATGATGTCCTTTTGGATGGCTTGGCTGTGGTTCTGATGGTGAGTGTGGAACATGCTTACCCATACGAACTGTTTTATTCGTGGGTGACATTTCCAGCAGTGGACGCAAATTCTGGTGTGTTCCACTCGTACACTGCGTCACCTGTACCTGCTGAATATGCTCCGTACAGAGCACAGGAAGTACCTATTGATGTTTGGCAGCATGGAGTTTGGTTTGGTGGCGCCCTACTCCACTCTTTAACCGCTCCGAGATTAGGTTCTTTGTCTATTCCGGGCGCAAATTGGCCCGCTTTGGCTGGATTTACTCCACACCCTAATCACGGCACTTGTAACTTAGGTGAACTTAGGCGACTTCATGTAGTCGCTATTGCCGTGATTAGAGCCCTTGTACATTACACGAGTCGTAATGTTCAAGGTGCAGCCTCTAGAGGTGCAGCCCTTCTGGCAGGGCAGGCTGGTTTGAAAATCAGTCCTGTCATGGTAAATTCCGTAATGGGCAGAAAGCCCCAGGATAAGGATGATTTTCCTTTCTGGCTTGCCGAGAAATTTGACCAGCTGGAAGCGGTATTTCCGAATACGACTCCTGGTGAAAAACACCGGATTCTAACGCTTAGCTTGCCGAAGGATTTAGCCCCTGAGCTTTGTGACTGTGAGTCTTGGGGTTAGACTTTTGCAGCGGTCTATTCGAGGTGCTATGGCACCCCGTCTATGTCCAATCTGTCTACGAACCTTAAACGTGTTCAAGATGACCACGGACCGGAGTCTGCGGTTCAATTGGGTATGCGGCTGTGTGGCACCTTTGATGTGGTTTGCGATCTGATCCTTGCAAATGTCAAGGGAGATGCAGTGAACTTTCAGGTGGCTAACGCGTTAAAGGCGGTTCCCGATCCCGAAAAACCCCGTCAGTTAGCGAGGATAATTGTGGCGGCTTATAAAACGGTTGGCCGCAATGCCAAGGGGCTTAAGCCTTTTTATGATAAAGAGAAGAAGCAGCCCCATGGACAGACTTCGGCAGCGGCGGTTCAACCCAATTCCAATAAAAAAAAAATTGGCCTAAAAAACAGAATCAGGGTAAGCAACAGCAACAATAGGCTCAGACATCTCGCCCTGCGTCTCCCTTGCCTGCGCAGTCGGAACGTGTTTATGATTTGCGCGACCGCGCGATGATTAAATCTCCTGATCGGTTTCAGGCTTCTGACCAACGCTCTCCTCGTTCCTTTCAGGACTCATCGGCTCCATCAACCGGTGGTGGAGGGGGCGGCAGGGGCTGGGGTGGCCAGCAAGGACTGGTCAGCCCCGCCCGCGCAACGGTGCAGACAAGCAGGAGGGCTCTACGCCTCAGAGACCGCAGTTTGCCAAGAAAAAAGTCGCAGCCTTAACGGCGCATCGATATGCCCCAGATTGTGAGAATGAGGCTTCGGAATCTGACGTGGGCTCTGACCTTGCTGGACAGCGCGGCGGAGATTACCATAGTGAGAGAGGCCCTCCGTCCACTACTGAAGGTGACAGCGACTGACACTTATGTTGTGATTGAAACAGCTGATACAAGAGTTGCTCCCCCTGATAGACTTTTTGAAATTGCCCTGTTAATTGAAGGTGACATACAGCGTACCATAAAAGGGGTATTTTGGGAAAATCTTTCATCTACGTATGACATTTTGCTTTCGGAGGCTGACTGGCCCCCACCTTTTGTGCTCGCAGCTCCGAGAGGGGAGGAGGTAATCCTCCCCAGTTTCGCGAACACTATTTCGAGAGTGGAAGCGCTGCCCTTTGCAGAAGAGTGGGCTCTGGCGCTTGCACCGGCTGTGTACCGCAATCTGTGTGGCTGGGATAAATTGTCCCCAAGCCACGAGATTCCTTTACGTCTCAGCCGCAGCCCTAACCTCAATATCCCATACGACGTGAAGCCAAAGCTTCGGTCGCAGCGATCCTTGAACAATTGGAATATCAGGGTGTAATTGAAACATGTGTGTCACCGATGAATAACCCTCTTTTTACTGTAAACAAGCCGGACGGCTCTTATCATTTGGTTTTGGATTACCGGCATTTAAACTCGCATTGCCGTAACTGTGCAGTACAGAATACTCACGGCTCTGCCCTTGTAAATAGTCTTGTGCGTAAGCGGTTCAAAACCACGCTTGACATTTCCAATGGTTTTTATGCCCATTCATTGGACGGTCTAAGTTCCCAATGGACTTCTTTCACATGCGGCGGTGTCCAAAAAATGTTTCGGCGTCTCCCAATGGGCTATAAGAATAGTCCTGGGGTATTTTCTGCCCGCATTGTCTCTCTATTGGAGAGGGTCGACCCAGATGCTTGTTCCTATGTGGATGATGTCTATCTCACGGACGACGAACTTTGGGAGCATCTGTGTCGAGTGAACAGTATTATTTGTAACTTTGCAGACATGGGTTACAAGTTTAACTTTGCGAAGTCGCACATTGCAGAGTACACAGTGTTGTTTCTAGGCTATGAACTAAACAATGAAGGAAAATGCTTGGCTCCTCACTTCCTGGAGAAATGCGCACAGTTGCGCGCTCCGACAACACTGAAAAAATTACAATCTTTAATGGGCTTTTTGAATTTCGGGAGAACATACATTCCGGAATATGCCCAGCGTATCAAGCCTTTGTATGCTTTGATACAACCATCTTTTTCCAAATCATGCTGGCTGCCTGAGCATTCAGATGTTCTGCAGTCTTTGCAGGCTGATTTGCTCGTTTCTGAATATTTACAGACTCGTGATAACCAGACCAACCTGGTGATAAGAATTGTCCCTGGGACGGTGGGTTTCACGTACCTAACTTTTAATGAAGGAGATACAGTACCTATGGCTTACAAGTCACACTTGTACACTTCGTCTGAAATGCGCTTTTCCACTGTGGAGAAAGTTTTTACGGCTGTGCAGATGGCAATTCTCAAGGAACGTGCCCTGTCACAGGGAAAACGCATGTTGGTTGTTACCCCGTGTCCTGCCTTGGAGGCAGTTACGAAAGCCAGTGTACCAAATTCTAAAGCTTTGCACCCTAGGTGGATTCAATGGGCTGCATCCTTGACATCCCATGATGTCACATTTATTTTTGACGCCACTTTACGGTCGCAGGAGTATTTACAGTATGAATTTGTTCATCCTGCTCCTTTAGCAATGCGGCGGTTGGAGGATTTCCATTGCATCATTTACACTGATGGTTCGGCGCAGGTTGCGCATGGCTCTAAACATGCCTATGTTTCCGCGTGCGCCATTGTGGTCGGTGCCATGGTGAACGAAGAGTTCAAGTCCAGTGTCGTGCACACGCAGACGCTTGGGGACTGCACCGCACAATTAGCAGAGCTTCGTGCTCTGATGCTTGCATTGGAGTACGCAGATCCTAGTGTGGCGACTTTGAGCGTAAGTGACTCTTACTACTGTGTCCAGTCTTACAATGAAAACTTGTTCTTTTGGATTCAGAATGAATTTCGTGATTCCAAAGGTAGCACAATAAAATATAAAATGATCTGGGTCCGAGTGGCGGAACTTAAAGAAAAGTTGCCACTCGTGTTTGTGATTCATACTCTTGGCCATCAGCGCGTGGGAGTCCACGCTGTTGGTAATTCGCTTGCTGATGAAGCAGCGAAGTCAGCAGTATCAAAATACTTAGTTGCAGCAGTCACGCGGTCCAAAAGTAAGATAGATGATGACATCTTGGCAGCTGTTGCTGCCACTGAGAAGGGAGGTAAATATCCTGCGGGGTTCCCTTCAAAGTACACATACCACTTAAGTCCGATAAGGTTCCTTATGTGAAAATTCCTGATGTTGGCGAACGTTTAATTCCCAACTCGGATCGCAGGGCTACTTTGATTACAGCGGCTCATGAAGGTGTGGCGTCTGCGCATGCGGGCGTCTCAGCCACTGTAACACAGCTACAACAGAGGTTCTGGTGGCGGGGACTGTACAAACAGACGCGCTATTATGTCCTTCAATGTGACATTTGCCAGCAGATTAAGCCTTCCACTGCTGCGCGTCCACCTCAGACACAGTTGTACATTTCTAATAAACCACTGGGGTGTGTTTATTTAGATCACTGCGGTCCTTTTTCTTCTGATACTGCGTATAAATACATCTTAGTAGCAGTTGATTCATGCACACGCTTTGTGTGGGTATGGCCCCATCGGAGCGCTGATTCACGGACTGTCATTAAGGATTTGCGAGTCTTTATAGGGATTTTTGCCTGTGGTACCTTCCATTCGGATCAGGGTCCGGCTTTCGCCTCTAAGGCGTATAAGGATGCTATGGTTTCGTTGGGGGTCCAAGTCAAGTTTTCGTCTCGTTACAGACCTGAGGGTAACAGTGTAGTGGAACGAATGAACCGTGACTTAAAGCAATCTTTGACAGCTCGAGTTATAGGCACTGGCAGAAACTGGTTGGCCCACTTCAATGGCTTGCAGCGTGCGCTTAATAATCTCCCTAGAAGGTCTCTGGGTGAGCGGACCCCATACGAAATGCTCTTTGGTATCAAGATGTATGTCCCTGACCTCGACGATCTAGACTGCAAGGCCCAGGCCGCGGCCTTTGACGTAGATGAACATTGCAATGTTTTACAGGATCTACAAAAGACCAGAGACAGTCTAGCTAAGGAATATTTGCCCTCCACTTCGGAAGATGCGTTGCAGATCCCGGGAGTTGGCTGGCTACCCCAAGTTGGAGAACTGGTTCGAGAGAAGATCGATAACAAGAAAGAGTTTGGTCCCTCATATCGTGCACCGGTTCGAGTTCTTGGAGTGAAGGGCACGAGAACAGTCATATTACCACCACTTCCAGGTCGTAAGGAAAACAGATTTATCTCAATTGACAATGTCAAGACACACAGGGTGGCCGATTCTTCATAGCATGACACCGGCTGTATCCTGTCCTTCCATGGTGAGGCACTCTGTGCTGGCTATTACTTCAGGTGCAGAACCGGAGGTGTCCCTCGAGATGCCTGCTATTTCCAGTCTTTTATTAAATACTATTCCTGTTACTAACATTGATGAGCTGAACTACACCTATCCAACTGATTTATCAATGCCAGATTTGCGGACCCGTTTGGCCGACCAGTCCAGATCCTCTTTTGACTCTGTTTCGTAACATTCAAAGAAACCCTCAACTATTGAAAAATATGCCACTTTATTTAAAAAACATTTTTTAATTCCCCCTTGGACATACATTTGGTTGATTCTATTTTCATTTTATCTTTTTATGTCAATTGGTTTTGTGTTTTATTTTTTACGCCTGATCGATGGCCACTATGTCAAAGAAAGAACAGGAATTCTGTACCTTAATGGAACATTGGCCCCTCTTTCCTCTTCATATTCAGCACACAGACTGAACGAGACTTGAATACAGTCAACATTACTGCTTGGCCTGTCCTTGATGGGATTGTGTGGGATGCGGTTAGATTTCAAATACATGGCCCCACTGAAGTGATTAATGTTCCGAATGTGCTTAGAGTAAACATGGGGGATGTGATTAAACAAAATATACGATCTGATGATTGGGATATTCAGGCCGTAGAAGCATTATTCTCTGATTTGAAATACTATGCTGCCTTTGATGCTGAGGATTTATACTTAGATTCTGTTAATTATGGTGATTTGTTTTGCTTCCAACATTATGGTAATCATTTTCTGCATAAGACAAATTCCAGGAGGGTTGCTGTGAATTACACACTGTGGGAACATTGCCCAGCTCCATTGGGAGGCAGCTCAAATACATTTCTGAAAAAATACACTTATTTTACAAATTTTAATCAATCAAATCCTGAGTCATTTTATTTCAAAATGACACAAAAGTCCATGTCCAAAGTTAGACTTACTGATACAAAATTGCTGTATTCGAAGTCCTTTCTAGACAAATTAGCTGTAAATGGCTACGAGTTATGGAAATGAACAATTGACCTTAAATCGGTTTGGAGTACCAAGGATTGGCAGGTACAAGGCATTGAGGCTTTGCACCGTGCATGTCTCATCCCGAATCACATGTTGTTTTTAAATTCTACTATTTCCTAAACAACATGCTTTGGATTGGCCACTTCTAAAAAATTAAATACACCAATTATCCCCGAATTGGAAGAATATTCAGGTTGGGGTAATTATACTGAATTGTCCATTCGTGAGTTACAAACTCTATTGCATAATTCATCCTTTAATGTATCCAGTTTGGATCCGAAGGGTTGGCTGATGTGGCATAGAAGTGCTGATTCATGCCAACGTCGTTTTCTGGGTTTGGCTGAAGTGTTCACACAAGTCAGACCTGATCCCCGTTTTGAAACTGATTATACTGTCACCACTTACTCTGTGGGGAAACTGTGTCAGAATTGGTTACAACATTCCACGTTAGCTGCAGTTAAACTACATCTGTCTCAGTTGACTGATAATGTGGATTTAAATGATTTTATAAAAGGCCCAGCTAATGGTAGGTCTAAACGGTGGATTTATGCGGTTTACAATGAAATTTGGAAATTTTCACAAATTGAGGCTGCTAAGGGCGATTGACCAAGCAAATTTGGAAAAAGTGCTTGCAGTTGTCGATAACAGAATTAACATGCTTTCTTCCCGAATTTACACGTTGAATAATATTGTCTCTTCTGTAGTTGACATTGTGAATGATGAGGTGTCTGTATTGTACCATGGTCAGAATCAATTGCGTTCTGTGATGCAGTTTGCATGGACACTACAGACTCTTAAGGCGGGCCGCGTGCCCTGGAGTTACATGAACGTGTCCTCCCTATTTGCCCCATTTAATTTGACTGACAAGCAGCGCATGCTTTCCATGCGAGATGCATCATTTTCTATGTTACACATTGAAAAGTTAGAATCTTTGGCCTTTTCTGTAGCTGAGGCAGCTGCTGCAACATGGCTTATCCATGGAGTTATTACGTTACCATTTGCTTTGTACAAATTTACTAATTGTATGCGGTATATTGCAATAGGGCGATATGAACCACTAGGCAGTGCTTTCCTCAATGAGGCATGGTCTTTACCATACACGTACAGATGTCTGAAAGATGGAAAGGAAGTGAATCTAAATGGTGAAGAATGCACACAGTCGCCTGACCATTAACTGATATGCCGACACATCCAGTTGCATGGTTCTTGTAATCAGGACCGGCCTAATTTAGCCTGTGTTTTGAAAGGCACGCCAGTTCCATCAATAGTTCCCACATTTACGTTATTGACAAACGGTAGTTATTTGCTTTTGAATAACGAGGATTGTTGTGGGTTAATGGTCGGTATCGCTTATGTGGTTACTGTATCAGAACGTGTGGTGTGTTGCAAAAATGTGCTATATCCTCCCACACATGGGAATTCAGATGTTTCCATCTGGCCGCACATCCCAACCTTGAAAGTGGAGTTCAATGGTATGAGCAGAATAAGGGCTCTTTTGTCTCAAAAGGAAGTGGCCCTGAGCTCGGCCCGTGAAACTTATGTCCTTCACATAGCTAACACACGCACAGAGGTGCAGGCACTTTTAAATACTGACTTGCCGTTTCATTTCTGCGAATTAGTTCATCAAATCTTTAATGCCTCCTCCACGTCTGGCTTAGCTAATTTTTTTTAATTGGTTAGCAGTGGTCTCGTGACTACATTTGAAAAGATTTTTGGTGTCATCCCCGCTTTCTTCCATTCTATATTTTTCAAGTCTGTTTGGCGGATTCCCTGTTTTGCTGGCTTTGGCTGCAGGCGTTTTGATATTATTCTGCTTCCTGAAACATGGATGCCCATCCTGCGCGAGAAGCCGCTCATCTCCTTCTGACACTGTTTCGTAACCGGATGCTTGATTACTGTGGCACCCTGCGACTTTAAGCACGGCATTTGGATTATCGTTTCGATTTTCCTATTTCACATGTGTCCAGCCTGTGTTTCATTGCCTGAGCTGCGATTTTGACTGGGCCATTGATTTGTGTCTCTGCTCGTAGTTATCTCCTGACGTCGATTTTAATCACCTGATGGGCCCCGTAGTTGCTCACGAGTTGGTTTGTTCTGGCGAAAGGATTATGGCCTTGGCAGCGATGCATGGACTAATGGGTCAGTGGGACATACCCGCAGCGGCGCATGAGTTTCTGGCACATAGCGTTCTTGAGAACCCACCAAGTTGTCCTCTGATGTTGCTAGAGGGTCCGGTGCTGGAGGAGCACTATGTTCTTTCCCATTGCTTAATTGGATGGCTGAACTGTTTTCGGATGATGACAGTGATTTCATGTTGGAAGCTGTTGCTACCTATTTTGCATATTCTATCCACCCATGAGTTGCTTTGGAGACTTTCGTTATAATGGCACGTGACTTTTTAGTAATTCTGAATGGTGCCTTTTTCTTACGAACTTTCAACTTCATATGATCTAGGCCTATGATTTTATATTTGGCCTCAGGTTCAAGACTTATATTACATTTTGTTTGGCCACTATAGGCATTCATACATATTTTTATATACATTTTATATACATTTTTAGCTTGGCTCAATATTGTTGAACTCTGCTTTCATGTTATGCCTTTATTTTAGTACTGGCTTATGTTTTTTTTGACCGTCCTCGGATCATTGGGGGGGTGTCATATAGATGCTGCTTTTCTATATACTGTGTTAAGTTAGCATGAGTTTATTAAATGTTTAAACGACATATTTTCCTTTGGCTTCAGTTTGCACACGACACATAATTGTTATTGTAGCTTTCAACCTAGACGAAAGATGTGATTTATTTGAGAATAATATGTTATTGCTCTGATATCAGTCGTGCTTGGTACACTGTCTGAACAGTGAGTGCTAAACCCTCTAAGAATAACCTAACACAAGGTTGCTGGGAGCTCTGATCCTCGTACCACTAGACATAACACAAATATAGTTGCTGCCAACATTGGGCTCTAAGCGGGTTTAAGATAGAGTTACTGAGAATGCAAAAACACACTTGATGGTGCTTCGCATGCAGAGAGCTGGTAGCTGATGATGTGATCTTCTCCTACTGACATTTAGAGGTATGGGCCCACCCTGATAAAACCCAAATGAGACCTTCTTAGATATAATATAGTATGCTAAATAGGGTGCGCGAAATATAGGTGATACAGATTTCTATTGATTTTTGCATTATAATATGCTATCACCGTTTGCTTACTATGGATTAGTGACTATGCTGATAACTCTGATTTTTATAATATGTATTCTGGTATTATATAAGATACTGCGTTTGAGAACCTTGCATTGAATAATAAATATTTCAAACTTGCATGCGTCTTCTTTTACTCCCCGTTCTGGTTTGAAATGATTATAACGCGAAAGAGTGTTCATGTGTTCCACGATACCTGAGGTAACCTAAGTTCATGTTCTGGTTTGTCTAAGTCATTGGGAGTTTGTTATGACGAATGAGACACTGTAGCTAGTTCGGTAAGGGGATTTTGGATACTAAGGTGGGTTTTGGGTCAACCTAATTCACCGAGGTTCTAGATCTATATGCACAGTTCTGTGGGAGAACGGAAACCCTGCTACAGCATAGCATACCAAACACAACAAAACATACCATAGCATAACAAAACATAGCATAGCAAAACAAAGCATAGCATAATAAAACACAACACAACATAGCATATCATAACAAAACATAGCATAGCATAACAAAGCATAGCATAGCATAGCAAAACATAGCATAGCACAGCAAAACATAGCATAGCATAACAAAACACAGCATAGCATAGCATAACAAATCAAAGCATAGGATAGCAAAACATAGCATAGCAAAACAAAACATAGTATAGCAAAACAAAACATAGCATAGCATACAGCATCACTCACCACCACTACAGCATCACTCAGGGGCACCACAACATCACTATGCGCTACCACAGCATCACTGAACGTCACAGCATCACTCGTTCGCCATCACAACATCACTCAGCGCCACCACAGCATCAATCTGTGCAACCATTCAACAACAACTGGTTCAAATATGTTCTCTCAATGTTTCAAGCTTTATTGCAAATGTAACAAAAAGATGTTAATATTTCACTTCTGTTCTTGGATTTCGTCACAATAAAATACACTGAACATAATCTTCACAAACGAGTATTTACAAAAGTTTAAGCTATTGCCATTATAAATTACAATAACTTTTATTTAAGTATTAATTATTTAAAAAAATTAAAAGCCATTGTTATTTGTAATATCAAAACATGTAAGTCACGTCAATGCAACACATATTGCATTACAAATGCTATAGGTGTCACATTTGCGAAAGTTATAACTATTGGCATTGTAAATGACAAAGCTATTAATTTTGCTATTTTCAAAAACAAAACATAAATAAAAAATATGTCATTTACAATACTAATAGCTCAAACGTTCCTAATGCGAGACCTATTGCATTGCAAATGCTTGTTCATTTCTGCTTTCTTCCTTTGTCCTTCTTTCCCATTTTTGTGTTTTTCTCTCTCTTCCTCTGGATGGAAGTTTGTTGAGGGAAAATAAGTGCTGGTTCCCAAAAATGAGTGTTGATGTATCCCTCCTGCAACCACCAGTTTCAATGAAGCACTGGTTATTATTAATAATTAATATTATGTATTGATAATAATAATCATCATCATGCAAATTATTGGTACTTATATATGAATGTTTATACATGTTTAACAATCAGGCTAACTGATATAAGTGATACACCTCTTACATGAAAGAATTCGGAAGAAAGGTTGGTGGAAGGAAGTAGGACCAAGAGGTGGGAGTGAATGAGAATGGGCTAGGAAGTGAAGTGATAGAACTCTGAGACTGATGTGATATGGTTTTCTCATACCTAAGAAAACATGAACATTCTAATTGAAACCGTGTTCTTGGGCTTTGGAAACACAATGATCAGAGGGACTACTGATGAAACGAGGATCATAAGAATAAATCAGTCTGGAAAACAAGAAGAATTGAATGGACTTGATTTATTGTATTTGACTATTACTGGAGTGGTTTGCTCGGGACTGTTATTAATGCCTTAACCGCCGTGGTGCAGGCGTTCTATTGAGTGGGCGTGGCTCCGTCGGCCATTGGCAGCACCCGCGAGGTAGTGCTCCCGTCGGCCAACGGCCGACGGGAGCACGGAACGGGTTACATTGTTGTTGCTGGGTTTCCCCAGCAATTGTGGGAGCGTTAATGGCCGCTCTCTCCCTTTGAGCTCCACATGATTTGAAATACGTCCGGTGATGTAGGGAAGAATAATTAGGATTGCACAAGTGGCCCAGCCACACCCTACTGCTAAACAACCATTATGTGTGTATGACCAGGGCTCGCTGTTTATTCATTCGATCTACAGTGGAGCTCTGCGGTTCAGAGAGACACACCAAGTGCCTCCTCCTTTCAAACAACATGAATACTGTCAGCTCACTGGGCATCATTGTACGGACAGGGGCAGGGTTGGACTGGGACAGGAAATAAACCTGGGCACAAATAAAAATAATGTGACACCCAACCATGAGAGAATTAGATAGCTAAATAAGTGGTCCATTGTTAGAAATTAGGGTTTTTGATTGCGGAGGATGAAAAACCCTTCTTAGCAACAACCACAATTCTTGCCAGGGTGTGCCACAAAAGTAACTAAATTAACCTGTTCTTAACCCTCTGGTAGGTTGGCACAAAAACAGTCAGGCAATATGTAAAGTATTTTTGCAGCACTCAAACAGTGATAAAATGAAAACACAGCACAAGAAAAATCCCACACCAGTTTAGAAAAATATAACAAAAGTTGATAAATTGGCACTAAAATGACAAGAAAAACAATCAATAGAACCAGAGTTTTGAATTTTATAAATTTTTAGACAAAAACAAGCTCTTAAAAGATCAAAGCGCCCACGGGGACATCTAGTCGCACGAGAATGGGGCAAAGTTGAAAGTTATGGCCAACAGCGATGGAGCGCGGTTTTAGATACACAAAGTGAATTGGGCCCGGTCTCAGTTTTACCTTTGTACTTAGAAGACATTTTGAAGAAATTTCTCAGAGAAGGTAAAGTTCAGTGAGGGAAGGAGGCCGAGGGAGCCGCTGAACAAAGGTGCTGTGAAAATATCTACTTTTAGGTTTTATCACATTTTTGGAAGTTTAAAATCCCAGCGAGGCAAAGCTGCAGATTGTAGACAACAACGCTGTAAGTAGTGTGGCTCACTGGTTAGAGGCGGCAGACCCGAGAGCAGAGGACGGCCCGGGACCAGGGTTCGATTCCCGGCGCGGCAGGTTTCTGGACCAGGGTCAGCGGACTCGATAATTCTCTCGCCTCGGTGCCCACTCTGATCAGCGTTCACACTCGGCAACTCTGGGCATTAGCTTGCCTCATCTTCACTAACGGCCCCACCAGACCGCCGGGGATGCCTGGTCTCACCCTGGAGATACCCATTAAGGGACCATCTCTCAGGGAAGCCAGGAAGGGTTTCGCAGCGGTCGAAGCGCCTTGGGACCCTCCGGGTAAGTAGTGCGCTATATAAATGCCTATACATATACATACATACATACATACATACATACATACATACATAAGGGGGTGAAACGCACTCACCTGTGTACTGGAGGCTGGAAGACTTGCCGCAGCAGACGCTCCTGGGGCCCTGACGCTGTTGGTCTCCCCTGCCGCCGCAGCAAGCACCATCGCGCGGCAGCAGTGGGGGGAGACTACAGCTCCCAGGCTCCTTTGCCCGCACCGCCCACTTCCGCCTGACATTGCGCCCTGAGGGCCATAAAGACCATGAGCTCCCACTGAGGAGCGGGGGTCAACAACGCTGTAAGAGGGTGAAACGCACTCACCTGTGGACTGGAGGCTGGAAGACTCGCCGCAGCAGACGCTCCTGGGGCCCTGACGCTGTTGTTCTCCCCTGCCGCTGCAGAAAGCACCACCGGTGGCCGCAGTGGGGGGAGAATACAGCTCCCAGGCTCCTTTGCCCGCACCGCCCACTTCCGCCTGACAGCGCGCCCGGAGGCGCATAAAGACCAGGAGCTCCCACTGAGGAGCGGGGGACAACAACGCTGTAAGGGGGTGAAACGCACTCACCTGTGGACTGGAGGTTGACAGACTCGCAGCAGCAGACGCTCCTGGGGCCCTGACGCTGTTGGTCTCCCCTGCCGCAGCAGCAAGCACCATCGCGCGGCCGCAGTGGGGGGAGACTACAGCTCCTAGGCTCCTTTGCCCGCACCGCCCACTTCTGCCTGACAGCACGCCCGGAGGCGCATAAAGACCAGGAGCTCCCATTGAGGAGCGGGGGACAACAACGCTGTAAGGGGGTGAAACGCACTCACCTGTGGACTGGAGGCTGGAAGACTCGCCGCAGCAGATGATCCTGGGGCCCTGACACTGTTGGTCTACCCTGCCGCCGCAGCAAGCACCATCGCGCGGCCTCAGTGGGGGGAGAATACAGCTACCAGGCTCCTTTGCTCACACTGCCCACTTCCGCCTGACAGCGTGCCCGGAGGCGCATAAAGACCAGGAGCTACCTCCGCGTCGCGGACGCGTGCGGGCGGCGCCGGGCGAAGCCCGGGCAAAGGGCGGGCCGTCTGTGGCGGTCCGGGGCAGGAAGAGGCAGGGCTGGGCCAGCCCTCTGACATTTACTGATGGGTAAGCGCAAGAAAGCTACTAACTCAGAGGAGGGGGGGAAGAAGGCTAAGGTGCATAGACACTCTGAGTCAATTATATCTTACCTTTCATCTGCTGTGGGGGCACTTACTAAGGAAATCGCGACCGCTGAACTAGAGTTGGGCTTGGTTCCCCTCCCCTCTCGACTTCCTCCAATTCCCAGGACACTTTGGATATTGTTTCTGCGCCTCGTATGCCATTAGACCCTGTGGTGACTATTATAAACCCCACATCCTCTGCGCAATCCACCTCTGGTCCTCCCCTAGGATCTATTCCGCCAGTGAGCACCCAGTTGATTGGCCAAGCTTCAAAGAGGAACAAAAAGAAACGGTACAGTGTGAAAAATGTGGTAGCTGCAGCTCCTGGGACAAACGATATTCTCGGTGAACAGCTAGAGGCCCTATTTGTGGCGCGAATTGAGCCTCTGCTACTGGGGATTGCAAAAGATATTGTGGATACCATGAACACCTGCCTTGCTGGTCTTCTTAAGAAATGCGCCCTTATTGACAGACTGGTTAGTGAACGTATCCCATCCCCCGAACCTCTTAAAGTGGGTATAGCTATTCCGGGGATTGGTAATCATAATGTCCCCAGATCAACTGACATCGTGCAGGCCAGCAGTGGGGTGGAGAAAGTGAATGATGATATCCTTCGGGCCCCACAAACAACATCTATTAACCTGGAGATAACCCCCTAAATCTTGAGAGGTTTGGTAGGCTGGCAGAGTCCTCTGGCTTAGTTCCTATTAAGAGGTTGAGGGGTAGTCAAGTGAAAATAGATTTACCCCCAGAAGCTGCCCCTTTAGTTGCAATCTTTACCGGCACCCCCCCACTCAAAGAGGGAGAGTTTGAATCTGCCTCAGATTTAATGGTAAAGGCTAGATCCTGGTGTGCCGATGCTTGCAGTGGTGGGGCAAACATTTCCAATAGGATCATCATGGCTAGGAGGGTGGGCTGGATTGGGAAGCATGCGAAAATTGTTTAGGGTGTCTGTGTAATAATACATTTTGATACTTGTGACCTGGCCGATAGACTGTTTTGGGATAGCTCAGAAATATCGGAAACAGCCCAATTGCGAAAAATTCCCTTGGGCTTTTTTTACCCACCCACAGTTGAGAATCGTGGTGTACACTGCCTTCCCAAGGTAAGGAGGGGGATGGGCCCTGTAACAAGAGGGGAAAGACCAGGTGGGTATACACGCCCACACCTCTTAAGGGGGGAGACAGTACCCCAGGATGCATCCCATCTCCAGTTAGCATACAGACCTGAGGAGGGTTGCGGGCCGGTCCTGAGTAACCGCTTCGCCCCTCTGTCAGATATCTAGGAAATTGACTGACAACCAGCCCCATTGTCGCCGGCCATGGCTAGGGTGCCCACCTCTGACTTGTTAGCAGCATGTAAAATCCTCAGCTGGAATGTAGCTGGAACTAGAGCTAAAAGGGCAGACGAGGCCTGGGTTAATTTTATTACCAGCTATGGTATCATAGCATTCCAGGAATCTTGGGATACCTCTTCCAGCTTCTGGATGGACGGATACACTAGCTTTGCCACCCCGGCCGTCCCCAGTTCCGCTGGCAGAGCAAAGGGAGGCCTTATCTTTCTTTTTTCTCTAAAACTTAAGGGGGCCCTAAAATTGGTCAAAGTAGCCTCTCCGAACCTTCTAATTGTGGAATTTGTTTATTTATTTATTTTACTGATTTGTAGAGCGCATGGCTGCCAGTGAGCGTCCCAGCGCTAAGTGACAAGAACCAGCTGAAGGTGAATCTCACGGGAATAACCATGTTTTAAGTGCTCTGCGGAATGAGAGAAGGTTGGGTTGGGCTCTGAGGTTTGGGGGTAGAGTGTTCCATAATTTGGAAGCATTGTATGAGAACAGTCGACCACCAGAGCGAGCTTTCTTAATTCTAGGTATAGAGGCTAGATTGCAGTTGGAGGATCGAAGCATTCTTGTGGTGGTGTGAGGTGAGATGAGGTTTTGTAGTATAGGGGGAGCCTTACCATGCTGAATTTTGTAGGTAGTGCAGAGAGCCTTGAATTGTATTCTTTCCTGGACGGGGAGCCAGTGTAAGGCGTTCAGAGTGGGTTTGGCTGAACAGCGGCGATGGGTACCTGTGAGAATGCGGGCTGCGGCGTTTTGTACTGTCTGGAGTTTTGACAGTACTTTTTTGGGGGCCCCCAGATACAGGGCATTCCCGTAGTCCAGGCGGGACAGCACAAGGCCATGAACTAGGAGTTTGGGGGATTGTGCCGGGAGTAGGGGTAGGATTTTCCTTGCTGACCGTAGGAGGCCGTGGCATGTTCCCGCCGTTTTCCTTGCCTGGGCCGAGAAATTGAGGCCTTCGTCTAGCCATATACCCAGGCTCTTAATTTCTTGTTCCGGAGCGGGGGGAGGACCCATGGCGGATGGCCATAGGGATGTAGAATGATAGAGGGATTTATTGCCTAGAATCATTATCTCTGTTTTATCGTTGTTCAGCTTGAGGTGGGAAAGATTCATCCACTTTGTTATTTCGATAAGACAGGTTTGGAGGTTGGGGAGGGAATGGTCGTGCTGGCTTAAGGATACCACCAGTTGAGTGTCGTCGGCGTAGGTTAGAAGCTTGATCCCAAAAGGGGCAACGACTTTCTCAAGGGGGGACATATAAACATTAAAAAGGGTTGGGCTCAGGGATGAGCCCTGAGGGACCCAGCAGCTGATGGCCGTGGGCCTGGATGTGAAGTTGCCATCTGCCACCTGGAAGGATCTATTCTCAAGGAAGGATTCAAGCCAGGCCAGGGCCGTTCCTGCAATACCAAGGTCACTGAGCCTGTGGACCAGTATTGAGTGGTTGACGGTGTCGAAGGCAGCGCTTAGGTCCAGGAGGATCACTGCCACTGATCCTCCTGAATCCATGATTTTCCTTGCCTCTTCGACCACCGCCAATATTGCAGTCTCTGTGCTCTGGCCCGGAATGAATCCCGTTTGAGAGGGTTCCAGTAGTCCATTGGTTTCAAGATGGTGGGATAGGCTGTAGTTGACGTGCTTCTCGGCTATTTTGCTAATGCCTGGGAGCAGGGAGATCGGCCTGTAGTTGCCTAGTTCTAGTGGGTCTAGATGTGGTTTTCTGATCAGTGCTTTCACCATTGCTTTTTTCCAGCTGGGGGGACGATGCCAAGGGTGAGTGAGCTGTTGATTAGTTTGGTCAGATAGGGGAGAATGGTGGGCGCAACTAGTTTCAGGATGTTGAGTGGAGCGGGGTCAGTAGGGCAACCACTTTTGATAGAGTTGAGTATGGGAAGAATAGTGTCAGTTGTCAGGGGAGTGAAAACTGACAACTGACCACCTTCAATAGAAGACATTTCAAAGAAACAGCTGAAAGAACTTTGTATGGGCCACTTAAGAGAGCTTCGCAATCAAGCCGAGATTGTTAAAACACAAAATGAAAAAATCCGCATATTGCAGCCAGGGAAACTGATACAGCCCTACCTGACGTTTTTTCTTTCGAACTATGAAAAATTCCTATTGACAAGACTACGGTTCGACCTTTTCTTCCGCACAGTCTCATTTCCTGAACTGAATAACTGGTCTCGAAACTTGATATGCTGCCCCTGTGACGGGGTTTCTAAACAATCAACGGTCCACGCCATCTTGTTTTGTAAATACTATAGACTACCAAGGAAAAAATGGATTCTGCCCCTCCTCCGTTTAAGTGGACTCAGACATACATATCCAGCACTCGCTTATCTTCAGACACCGAAAAACCCACACGAAGCAAAATTGATAGCGACCTTTTTAAAATCAGTAACAACAACTCGTCGTAAAATTGTCTTTTAACATTTCAAGTGTTCTACGTAAATGATCTTTTTTCTTATTGTATTAATTCATGATCTTTATAAAACTGTACTTTTTATGATTATACAATTTTATAATCGAATAAAAGTTGATGAAATGAAATGACAACTGACCAGCAGTTGCTATTTGTGGGTGAGAGGGCTGATCGGCAGCGGAGGAGGCGGAGTAAACGTCCAAAGTAGTTGGAGGAAGGGATTTGATGATGTTAATGATTTTCAGATTAAAGAATTCTGCGAGTTCATTGCAACGGGTGGCTGAGGGTTCTACCAGGGGAAGGGGCTCCGGCACTTTGAAAAGTTTCTTGGCTATTTGAAACGTTTCCCGTGATGAGTTGGTAGATGATCTTATTTTCTCCTCGAAGTAATTGACTTGAGCAGTTTTAAGTGCTTTTTTGTAGTTGAGGAGGGTTTTTTTATATTCAGTTTTTTTTGTGGGATCAAAGTTTTACCTCCAGTCTCTTTCTGATCGCTTGGCAGCTTTTTTTAGAAGCCGCATTTCACACGTGAACCAAGGGGCGGTAGCTTTACCCCGTGGATTACTGGAGATTTTTTTTGGAAGAGTTTTTTCCAGTGTATATCCTATCCAAGTTGAGAATTCTGCGTCCGCGCTAATGGGGTTAGTATCGAGTTCAGGAGGGGAGCTCTCTAGATGATGTTTCCAATTTTCTACATCTAATTTGGACCAGGAGCGCGTAGGCTTATTAGGTGGGGCAGTAGGACGCGGAGAGCGAGTTAGCTGCCAGTTTATTGGGACTAGGAGGTGGTCAGTCCAAGGTACCGGGATAGGGTCAAGGACGGTGAGGTCGTTAATGTTGGTAAATATCGGATCCAGCAAGTGTCCCAGTGAGTGGGTAGGAAGACGGCCTAGTAACTTTAGTTGGAGAGTTTCGAGATCTGCTATCAGGTCAGCGGCTGGTCTGGCTTCCTTTTTATCGAAACGGATGTTCAGGTCACCTAGGATCATACAGGTGGGGTGCGTAGCGGCCAGTGTATAGGTATGTTCCATAAGAGATTCACAGAATTGACCTAGGGGTCCTGGAGGGCGGTAGATGAGAAAGCCCGATATGGATTTACATGGGGAAACCTGAATTGAAAACATGGCGTTTTCACAGTCTAGGAGAGGACTGCCTTGCAAATGGCATGAGAGATGGTCTTTGTAAATTATGGCGATACCCTCACCTTTTCCCTTGGGGCGGTCCATGTGATGGATAAGGAAGCCCGGGGGTAAGGAGTTTACAATGTCGGGTTCAGAGTCCGGTCCTAGCCATGTTTTCGTTAGGAAGAGAGCGTCAAGGTCGTGATTTTCCAGTAGTTGGTAGATTTCCAGTGAGTGCTTGGGAAGGGATCTACAGTTGATTAGGGCCATGTGCATAGGGATGGGGGATGGGTTTTCAGGTCCAGTGAGGGTAAATTTGTACGAGCAATGGGAACATTGGTTGAGGGGGTGATCCCCGGGTACGGAGTGTAGGCAGGGGCCTTGTAACTTTTTGTTAAGATGTAGTAGAGCGTCCCTTGCGTATCTGCGCGTCTGGTCAGTGGTATTAACTATAGGGTCTGCTGCGCTTCCTGCAAAGACACATGATTTATAGGTGGTGTTCTGGGTGTTGGAGGGGGGGTGTGGCCAACAGAGGTGGGCGTGTCCCGTGGCTCCTCAATGCAGGTAATGGCGGCAGGAGAACAATTTCTACCCGTAACAGCGTTCAATCTGCTGTTCGGGCAATGCTAAGTGAGTGCTGGGGGATCGGTGCAGGATGCTAAAACAAAGTATCACAAAAGTTTTTTAAATTATTTCAGCAGCGCGACTCCCGGCTTTCCGCCTCAGGAGGTTTGTGTACAATGCAGCGCTAGTGTTCAGCGCGCACTGTTTATACCTGGCGAGGGTGGGCGTGGCCAACAGAGGTGGGCGTGTCCCGTGGCTCCTCGATACAGGTAATGGCGGCAGGAGAACAATTTCTACCCGTAATGGGAATGGGTGATATCTCCCACACGTAAAATTATTTTTAATAACTTTTATAATTCCTGGGCAAGGGATAATGAAGAGGATCATATCGTCACCTTGGAAAACTTTTTATTTACTGTCAGTCAAAACAACCACACTAATTTTGAGCTTATTTTATTGGGCGATTTTAATATCCATCCGTGTAGCGACCCCTGCCGCATAGGAGATTATGAGGCCCCATCTGGCTCTGAGGCCCCCCATATCGAGCATACCAAGTCCGGAGAGGCTTTGGAAGTACTGCTGGCAAAGTATAACCTATTTGAACTAACTAACTCTGAGGGGGGATCAGAACAATTACTTATAAAGGTTCTGACCCCGGTTCAATAATAGATTACATTTTTATGTCCCCAGGCATTGTACACAGGGCCGTTTCTTATAAAGTGATTTTTTTCCATGCACAGTGATCATGATCCTGTATCGCTTGAGGTGTCTTGGGGTGATCCTATGGGCTGTAAGTCTTGCCCTGCCCAATCAAGGCCAGCATTACGTCCTGTGGCCCAAGGTAGAAGGCTAAAATGGTCAAATGTAGTCCCAGAAAATTTCATTGAAGAATTACTTCCTAAAATAGAGGGTAATATGGCGATTTGCCAGGACTCTAATGCTGCAAACCATGAAATCATGGGGGCTTTTGAATCTATATGTGCACAAATCTCTAAAGATCTAACGGCCAAAGTAGGGCAAGGAGGGAATAATCAGCACAGATGGTTTGACTCGAACTACTCGAAAGCTCATAGAGCGCTTATCCAAGCCCTAAAACATAACCCGAGAGATAAGGCTGTCATTGCCTCCCTATGGAAGGAGTATGAGTCAACCATTGAGGGCCGGAAAAACGATATAAAGCAGGAGGCTTGGGATAAATTACTCTCAACTGACGTCTTACGCAACAGTAGCCAATTTTGGGCCATAATCAACCAGCCCTTTTTCTCAGATCTAGATAATACGGTCATGGACTGTGTTATACCTGATGAGAAATGGTTGGGCCACTTTAGAGAGGTGCATGGAGCCTCGGACTCGGGCCGTCAAGGTTCTCCCCTGGCAGCACCAGAGTCCGCCCCCCTACTCTTTAATTATGCTAAGGTAGAGAGAGCTATTTCAGAGACTTCAAAGAATAAGGCTCCTGCGCCGGACGGAGTCCCGGCCGACCTCTATAGACATTCACCAAAACTCTGGGCCAGGGTACTAACAAATGTCTTTTCTGCTGTAAATGGCAAACTCCTCCCCTCCTCTTGGGCTACCTCAATCATCGTCCCAATTTTTTAAAAAAGGCCAGCGAGATGACCCGGGGTGCTATAGACCCATTTCCCTCCTGGACTCTGCGGTCAAGATTCTAGGCAGTATTCTATTGGTTAAGCTAGGGGACAGTATTGAGAGTTGTGGGGGCCTATCAAACATCCAGTATGGGTTTCGAGAGAAGAGAGGCACTTTGGAGCAAAGTTCTAACTTGCATTTGTTAATCTCCAAATATACGGTAGCCAAGGAGGGGTCTTTTTTATTGGCCTTTATGGACCTCTCCTCGGCCTTCGACTTAGTGAACAGGGCCAAACTGTGGGCTATCTTATTGGATATCGGGATCGATGTTGCCTTGGTAAACTGTTAGGGGTGGTCGGATTTGACCCCATTCATGAGTGTTCAAGGTAGATTCCTCAGGGCTGCGTAGAATGCTCGTTTCTGCAAACCTTTTTGTGCCCCATGAGATCCTTTTATGACTTTCCCTAAACCTCTTACAGACTGAAGCTACGGTATTTTGAGACGCTCCCTAGTTAGCAGAAAAGGGAAGCTCACCCGCGAATCCTTGCTTGGTTTACTGTTTGGTTAGTGACCATGCCCCCTCTACTCAGCGTTCTGCTCCATGAGGTTCCCGTAGCGTTCTGAGATCCTGCTTTGTCTTAGCGATCCCATTTGTGCTCTTTTCCTGTTCCTGTGGTTATCGCCCTTGTGTCACGGTATTTCTGTTCCTGATCTGTGTCCTACCCGTTGTTTGTTCCTCCCGCTCTGCTCCGCTAACTTTCTCCTTCGCGGCACGCCCTTCCCCTGTGCCTAGCTCTCCCTTCCGCCTTGTTTCCCCATCTGCCCTTCACTCCTCGTTTTTGTCAGTTTCTTGCTGGCGATTCAGCTCCGTTATTCTCAGCGGTCATTTCTATGATCGAAGGGGTTCTGTTTATGTGTGTTTATGCGCTCCACTCCGTCTTTAGTTTACGAGTGGAGCGCTGCTTGTCTATCTCGTTACATGTACACCCGCTCCGCTCTGTTCTAAGTTTACGAGTCGGACGGGGTGTGCTTATTGTCCGTGTTCTATGTTGTTTGTTCCCTCACTCCGCTCTGTCTTAAGCTTAGGAGCCGGAAGTGGGGATTGTCTGTGTTATATTTCTGTTTCTCACTCCACGCTGTCTTAAGCTTATGCGCTGGAAGTGGGAATTTCTGTATCACTTTGTCTTTAGCTTTATAAGTGATACCAGTTTGTCATCAGCTGCGCTTGTGGCCCCAGTCCTGCTCTGTCTTCAGTTTATGAGCAGGACTGGATTTGTGTGCATTCTGCCTTGGAGGTATCCTTGCTAGTTGTCACCCAGGTTCCCTCTGTACCTCCTGGTTCTCGCCTTGACTACTAGCATAAAGCCCTGACGCTCACCTGGTGAGGTAAGTGGAATGCTATGTTGAACACTTATGTATCAGCCCTATAAATTACTGGTGAGGTTAGTATTGTTGTACATTTATTTTCCAGTCATCTCCTGCCATCAAGACTGCAGCTACGTCACCTTGCTGGGGGAGAGTGGTATACTCCCTGGGAAAATTCCCCCCACACTTTTTGGTAGCAGCTGACTTTGAGCAAAGTTATCTCTTCTCGCTTGGGTCGTTGTTGTCTGGAAGTGTGTGGGACATTCATCTTTGCTCCTGTGGATGAACAGCCTCCTCTACCGAGGGGTATCCTTGACAGAAAGCCAAGCCCAAGTATATATTTTCCACCCGAGCAAAGATGAATACAGACCCGAGTGTGGGTTCTACAGAACATACCCCTTCAATGGAAGAGATTAGTGCAGTAGTTACAAGCTTACAACAGGAAGTGGCAATGTTACGAACAGAAAACCTGAAGTTACAGGCAGAAGTAGCCCACTTACAAGCACAAGAGACAGGGGCTGTGGGTGGGACTAATGCAGGGGCAGTGCCCAAGAGAAATTATATTCAACCAGCCAGGTTTACTGTACAAACGCCCACGGTTAGTTCACCTGTTGAAGCTTCAAACTTAGGCCCTCCTGTACAAGTTACGGTTCACACACCTAACAATGTAAATAACCCCAGCTGTATTGCAATTGGTGTAGTGTTTGAGGTGAAATGTGCGTTGGCCATGTTGGAAACTCTTGGTTTGAATAGTTGTTTCGCAGGCAATTCCTATTGATGATCATCAATAAGAATTGGCATCTTGAGGCCGAAGAATTTGGACATGTAAACCCACCACTCCACTCTTTCAAAAGGGCTAAGAACATTCGTGATATGGTAGTTCACTCTTATTTGAAACCAGTCAGCCAACCTTCCATTACAACCCTATGGAACCTTCCCAGTCTGGTAGGGCACTACAGATGTGGGACATGCATTGCCTGCAAAACAACTATTCAAACCAAGAGTTTCCACATGGCCAACGCACATTTCACCTCAAACACTACACCAATTGCAATACAGCTGGGGTTATTTACATTGTTAGGTGCCCCTGCAATCTACTATATGTGGGCCAGACACAACAAAAGATTAAAGCAAGGATCTCTTCACATAGAAGTAGACTAAGATGCAAAGTGACAGGGGCCTCTTTGGTCGATCACTGGTTACGAAGTGGCCACAAAGTAAGAGAACTGAGATCGTTCGCTGTAGAAAAAGTCACGCTCAGTAGGAGGGGTGGTAACCTATTGACCATACTTAACACACGAGAAGCTAAATGGATGTCCCTTTTGGACACCATTAAAAATGGGCTCAATGAATTAGACAGTAGCTTGTCACAAATGGCAGCACTAGGTTAATTTCTTCGACAATACTGTGATGTGATTATTAATTGCATGATGTAAGAACTTGTCTCTCGGTTCACCCTCCTGTGCGAGAAGTGCCCGAGTATATATCTGACTGTCCAATTCAACAGGGTGCTGTATTACCATCCATTTGTTTATTTAAGAACTTATATGTTTCATTACATATCCGTCTACAATCTCATGTTTTGAGAATTGCACGGACTGTATTCCCCAACATGCAACAGATGAAACAGTATGATGAGTAATGTGGCGTTTTTGTTAACTGTATTTATTATGGAATTGCGAGATTCTGTGCACAATATTTAACTATTACTTATTGCCACATCAGGTTCTAAATATTGTCAGCCCTTGAGCATCTTTTCATATGCGCAGACTTGAATTTCGGGACGAGTGAAGTATCTCTTCACTTTTCTCGACATGAGGGACACGTGACCTTTCAGGCATTACTTCGCGTAGTGTCAGATCCACTTCGCCTCCGCTCCCGCTGCACCGCTGGACGGCGTTGTTCAAGGTTGATTAACCGTGAGTTCTTTTCTTTCCCTCCCACCGCTAGTGCAGACGAGCCTGCTACTTTAAAAACATTAATTCCAGTGAAGTTGGATACGGCTTACGGACCCTTTCTGTTGTGTTTTTATCACTATAGCGACCTTGTTTCCGAGGCTCACCGAGCTGCATCACTGGACAGCGTTGTTCAAGGTTCATTAACCGTGAGTTCTTTTTCCCCCCCACCGCTAGTGCAGACGAGCCTGCTACTTTACAAACAGTAATTCCTGTTAAGTTGCATACGGGCTTACGGACCCTTTCTGTTTTGTTTCTATCACCATAGCGACCGTGTTTTCAAGGCTCACCGAGCATTCGCCGAGCCCGAGATCCAGTAAGTCCTTTTACAATACTTGTTCCCCTGTATTCTGCTTGCTGAGTGCGGAAATGAAACAACTTCACCGACTCAGTTAAAGGAATCTGTTCCTCCCTTTTTTTCTTTTTTTCTTTTTTTTTGTCTTCTCGCCACAGCGACCAAGTCTAGACAGATTGAGCTGTCCTGTTCCTCAGATCTTGTTCATATCCGCTCAGGATCAAGTAAGTGGCTCTGTGTCATTTGTGACCCTTTAGACCCTTTTAAAGCCAGCGCAAGATTTTGAGGTTGTTTGATTTTGTTTCCTATAGCTTCGTATGCAACCCTCTATTTAAAGTACTCCTTTGGAGCCTGTGAACCTTGGATTGATTTAGTGAGTATGATCTCCTAATCCTTGGCTTTTATAACCACCAAAATATCTTTTCTAATTTATTAAGTATTTCCCCTTTGTGTTCACAGTGTCCCTTTTCTCAAACTCCGGCCCCCTGTTCAAGTAACACAGGTTATCCTGATGCACATGCTTGGCCCTGTAGTGATTTAAGGCCCTTCGTGGCCTTATACCTAGGTGAGCATCAATTGACCTCCGATGGTGTTCCGTATTTTGAACGTGTTGGGCCCACATCAGTACTTGTTTGGACCCATTTCCATCCCTTGGGATACCACATAAATTTCTGCTGTAAGGGAACTTTCTGCTTGATACCAGAGTATATACCAAATGGTCACGACTCACTGGTTTCTTCCCCAAAAACTCATTACTTATCATTCCTCCTTTCTGTTTTAATATTCCTCTGTAGTCTGTGATTTGGGCTTTGCGGTGGATATTCCTCTACGATTGATTGGGATACCCCAGTTCCCACAGCAGAGCACGTTGTAGCCTGCTGCCCATGGTAATTGCGCGTATACATACTTTGACGCCGGTTCCACGACGTCTTTGATTAAATTTGTTGTGATACTATTGTACACTCCGCTCTCAAATATTTAACTTCTCTCCCCCCCTTCTTTTAATTTCCAGATCTTGCCCCCCCCCCGTTCCACCCCCCCAGTCCTGATGAAGACCCCATTTAAGGAATCAACTTGACCTACAATACAGGGGTCGAAACGTTGACGGCTTTTGTTTGGTTTTTTTGACATCCGGTCCCAAGTCCCTGACACTACCATTGATGTGGTTGCACCGGAGAATGTCTTTTCTATAACTGTATCAAATTTAGTCTTCCAATTTTTGGATGTTACATTTTGAAATGTTTAATTGCCAATGTGAATTTTGTGATTGGTCTGACTCAATATGACTATCACTTTCCTGTAATTTCCTCTAATGAGCACCCCTTTCCCTTCCTTCTTTTTCTCCCCTTGGGGCTTCTTAAGCTTGTTGATTGACTATTTGAACAGATGTCAATGTTTTGATGTATCCAGTTTTGTTAATAAATTGCAATACTGTGAGAAGGTTATCGCAATATTTTATTTTAAATAATTTTTCAAAACGTTACTGCAATTTTTGCTCTTGCGGGGACTTCCTGTTCTTCATGTCCCTTTGGTAGAAACAGATGATCCCCTGTTGTATAATTACAACAACTTTCAGCTCAAGTTTAGAAGTCTTTTTGCAAAGCACGCTTATATGCAAGCCAGTGACAATGCCCTGCTTAATCTCAAGCAGGGGTCCAAAGATCTTCTTACATATATAACACAGTTTAACTGGCTTCTAGCCGAAACATATTGGCCTGAAGACAAGAGAACTTCGTTATTCTATCGAGGGTTGTCTGATGAGTTAAAGGACATACTGGCACAAATAGTTAACCCGCCTGAAGACTGTCCCTCATTCATTGAACTGACGGTCAAACTAAACCATAGACTTCAAGAGTGACGAGGCGAAAAGAATCGTATCGGATTCCCCAGGTTGGACTTACAGAAAACCGAAAAAAAGGAGATAAAGGATATACCTGAACCTATGCAAATTGGTGGAGTGAGAGGTCCTATCTCAGATGAGGAAAAATCTAGAAGAAGGAAGAATAATTTGTGCGATACTGTGGCAAGAGTGGCCATTATGCCAAAGACTGTCCCAACCGTCCTTCTAATACTCCCAAGAAAATTGCTGGTGTTCAGGAAAACTAACGAGCTTGAAGAATGAGGAGATCGATTCTTCAAGTACATGCCTGTGTCAGATCTCTCAAAATCAAAAGACACTGATGAGACCCGTGAAGCATTTTCTATTAAATATCACATTAGTGGTCAGCAATCAAGATAGACATCATATGACTCTTCTTTTAGATTCTGGAGCAACTGGTAATTTCCTTGACATAGAGTTAGCCCGTAAGATGAACATATCTTTCGTGGCAAAAGATAAACCTGAACCTGTCAAGTCGGTAGATGGCTCTGAATTTTCATCAGGATTGATTAGTCATCAAACACCTCCCCTGCTCCTGGTCTGTGGTAATGGGCATTCAGAACATATCACCTTTGACTTGATAGACATTCCTAATTTCGGAGCAATATTAGGAGTTCCCTGGCTCCAAACCCATAATCCAAAGATTGACTGGATAGACAGAACTGTGACGCTAAAGTCACGCTATTGCATGACTCATTGTTATCAAGAAGCCAGTGACAGTTTGCACCCATTATGTTGTTCAGTCCAGTCCTTAGCCGTGGCTTCAAAGATACCAGACATCTATGCTGAATTCCAGTCAGTATTTAATGAAGAAGAAGCCACTAAATTGCCCCCACATCGTTCCTACGACTGCCGCATTGATTTACTACCTGGGGCTGAACTTCCTAACAGTAGGATATACGCGCTGACTTCTGCTGAAACCGAATATTAAAAAAACTATCTAGATGACATGCAACAAAAAGGGTTCATCAGACATTCAACGTCCCCCGTATCCTCGCCCCTGTTTTTTTCCCAAAAAGAGAAGGTGGCTTTAGAGCATGCCTGGACTATAGGGCATTAAATAAGATTACTATAAAAAATAAATATCCATTGCCGCTCATCCCTGTTTTGTTAGATCAAGTGCGAGGTGCAAAGATTTTCACAAAGATAGACCTAAGAGGAGCCTATCATTTAATTCGGATTAAAGCAGGAGACGAGTGGAAGACGGCGTTTCGCGCCAAATTCGGGTTCTATGAATACTGTGTAATGCCCTTCGGGTTATGCAACGCGCCAGCAGCATTTCAATACTTTATCAATGAAGTGCTTCGAGAATACCTTGATGTTTTTGTCATCGTGTACATAGATGACATTTTAATATATTCTCAAACAGAAGAAGAACATGTGGTACACATTAAAAGAGTTTTGCAGAAATGACAAGAGAACTCTTTGTTTGCCAAATTGGATAAAACCACCTTTCACACTGATACCATCGACTTTTTGGGATATGTAATATCTCCTCAAGGGATTCTTATGGATCCTAAGAAGACAAAGGCATTGATGGATTGGCCTAGCCCCACCACCGTCAAGGAAGTACAGTCCTTTCTAGGATTTTCTAATTTCTATAGGAGATTCATAGACCACTTTTCAGAAACCATTCTTCCTATAACGAATTTACTCAAGAAAGGAATCAAGTTCGCATGGAATGAAGAAGCAGAACAGGCATTTTGCAATCTCAAGAAGAAATTTATGTTTGCCCCCATCATTCGGCATGCTGACAACACTTTCCCATTTTTTTTGGAAGCTGACGCTTCACAAGCAGCTGTTGGTGCGGTCTTGTCGCAGAGAGATTCAGGAACAGGACAACTTCATCCGGTGGCCTACTTGTCTAAGAGTTGCTCCCTGACGAACAAAATTACACCATAGGCGAAAGAGAACTCCTTGCCATCAAGTTATCCTTTCAGGAATGGAGACATTATTTATAAGGATCTCCACATGTTATCACAGTATTTTCGGACCATCGGAATTTGCAGTTCTTTAAATCTGTAAAAGCTCTGGCACCAAGACAGATGCGTTGGGTATCCTTCTTTAGTGAATATGATTTTATAATCACTTATAGACCTGCCGCCCAACATGGCAAAGCTGATGCTCTCTCGAAAATTAACAACTCTAGCATGGAACATACGAACAGCACACCTCCTATCATCCCAGAACATAAAATCATTGGAGCCGAAGAACATCATTCTCAATCCTTTTTGGATACCTTAAGAGAACAATATGCCTTGATCGACAGACAAGATTGGATAAAGAATCCGTTGAATACAGTCAAAGAAGGATTATATTTTCATGATAACCGATTGTACCTACCTTGTTCCCCCTTACAAACTCAAGTATTGGAATGGTGTCACAATAGTGTGCTTGCCGGACACCCAGGAGTAGCCAAGACTGTTAGTCTATGTCAGAGATGGTTCTGGTGGGATAATATCATCAAAGACACGACAACTTATGCTAAAGCCTGTTCAGTGTGTGCTAGGCAAAAGTCTTCGCATTGTGCCCCCACAGGGTTGTTAAAGATCATACCAGCTCCTCCCAAACCCTGGCATACCATCAGTATGGATTTTATCACCGAACTGCCCGGTAGTAAAGGGTACAATACCATACTGGTAGTAGTGGACATGCTGTCCAAAATGGCTCATTTTGTTCCACTGAACAAGATACTATCATCACAAGAATTGGTACACATTTTCCTAGAGCAGATAATTCGCCTACATGGTACTCCAGCAGAAATATTTTCAGATAGGGGCCCTCAATTTGTTTCCAAATTCTGGAGAGGAGTATGTTCAGTGTTACAAATAGATCATAGATTGTCCACTGCATACCATCCTCAGACGGATGGTCAAACGGAAAGGACTAATCAAACACTAGAACAATATTTACGTTGTCTACTGACCAGTTTATCGTCCACTTGGTTGGAAGCATTACCTTTGGCAGAGTTTGCATATAATAATTCAACACATTCAGCCATAGGAGTGTCCCCTTTTTACTTCAATCATGGTCAACATCCGGGGTTCTTTCCTATTCCCTTCCCGAATGATCTTGACAAAATTCCTGCATTAAAGGAGCATCATCAACACATAAAGGTCGATTGTTAAAATGCCATTCAAGAACTGAACAAAGCCAAAGAAAACATGAAATATCAGGCAGATAAACATCGCAGAGAGTAACCGCAGTATAATGTGGGTGAAAAAGTATGGTTATCCACCAAAAATCTCAGACTCCCTGGGTCCAAGAAATTACAGCCCCGTTTCCTAGGTCCCTATCCCATTATTAAGGTCATAACCCCAGTGACTCTCAAATTGCAGTTACCACCACACATCAAGATTCGCCCTGTGTTTCATTGTTCACTACTTAAGAAATACATTCCCCCATTGACCCCCAAACCACCTCCTCCTCCTGTAGTGATCGAAGGCGAAGAAGAGTTTGAGGTACAACAGATTCTAGATTCTAGAAGGCAGAGAGGAAAACTCCAATACCTTATAGATTGGGTGGGATATCCCCCAGAAGACAGAACTTGGGAATTTGCTGAGGATGTACATGCTCCTAGATTGATAAGGAGGTTCCATCGATTATACATCCAATGAAACCCGGCCCCGGGAGGGGGGTTTTGATGGGGAGAACTGTTAGGGGTGGTCGGATTTGACCACATTCATGAGTGTTCAAGGTAGATTCCTCAGGGCTGCGTAGAATGCTCGTTTCTGCAAACCTTATTGTGCCCCATGAGATCCTTTTATGACTTTCCCTAAACCTCTTACAGACTGAAGCCGGAAAAACGATATAAAGCAGGAGGCTTGGGATAATTACTCTCATCTGACGTCTTACGCAACAGTAGCCAATTTTGGGCCATAATCAACCAGCCCTTTTTGTCAGATCTAGATAATACGGTCATGGACTGTGTTATACCTGATGAGAAATGGTTGGGCCACTTTAGAGAGGTGTATGGAGCCTCGGACTCGGGCCGTCAAGGTTCTCCCCTGGCAGCACCAGAGTCCGCCCCCTACTCTTTAATTATGCTAAGGTAGAGAGAGCTATTTCAGAGACTTCAAAGAATAAGGCTCCTGGGCCGGACGGAGTCCCGGCCGACCTCTATAGACATTCACCAAAACTCTGGGCCAGGGTACTAACAAATGTCTTTTCTGCTGTAAATGGCAAACCCCTCCCCTCCTCTTGGGCTACCTCAATCATCGTCCCAATTTTTTAAAAAAGGCCAGCGAGATGACCCGGGGTGCTATAGACCCATTTCCCTCCTGGACTCTGCGGTCAAGATTCTAGGCAGTATTCTATTGGTTAAGCTAGGGGACAGTATTGAGAGTTGTGGGGGCCTATCAAACATCCAGTATGGGTTTCAAGAGAAGAGAGGCACTTTGGAGCAAAGTTCTAACTTGCATTTGTTAATCTCCAAATATACAGTAGCCAAGGAGGGGTCTTATTTTTTGGCCTTTATGGACCTCTCCTCGGCCTTCGACTTAGTGAACAGGGCCAAACTGTGGGCTATCTTATTGGAGATCGGGATCGATGTTGCCTTGGTAAACTGTTAGGGGTGGTCGGATTTGACCCCATTCATGAGTGTTCAAGGTAGATTCCTCAGGGCTGCGTAGAATGCTCGTTTCTGCAAACCTTATTGTGCCCCATGAGATCCTTTTATGACTTTCCCTAAACCTCTTACAGACTGAAGCTACGGTATTTTGAGACGCTCCCTAGTTAGCAGAAAAGGGAAGCTCACCCGCGAATCCTTGCTTGGTTTACTGTTTGGTTAGTGACCACGCCCCCTCTACTCAGCGTTCTGCTCCATGAGGTTCCCGTAGCGTTCTGAGATCCTGCTTTGTCTTAGCGATCCCATTTGTGCTCTTTTCCTGTTCCTGTGATTATCGCCCTTGTGTCACAGTATTTCTGTTCCTGATCTGTGTCCTACCCGTTGTTTGTTCCTCCCGCTCTGCTCCGCTAACTTTCTCCTTCGCGGCACGCCCTTCCCCTGTGCCTAGCTCTCCCTTCCGCCTTGTTTCCCCATTTGCCCTTCACTCCTCGTTTTTGTCAGTTTCTTGCTGGCGATTCAGTTCCGGTATTCTCAGCGGTCATTTCTATGATCGAAGGTGTTCTGTTTATGTGTGTTTATGCGCTCCACTCCGTCTTTAGTTTACGAGTAGAGCGCTGCTTGTCTATCTCGTTACATGTACGCCCGCCCCGCTCTGTTCTAAGTTTACGAGTCGGACGGGGTGTGTTTATTGTCCGTGTTCTATGTTGTTTGTTCCCTCACTCCGCTCTGTCTTAAGCTTAGGAGCCGGAAGTGGGGATTGTCTGTGTTATTTTTCTGTTTCTCACTCCACGCTGTCTTAAGCTTATGCGCTGGAAGTGGGAATTTCTGTATCACTTTGTCTTTAGCTTTATAAGTGATACCAGTTTGTCATCAGCTGCGCTTGTGGCCCCAGTCATGCTCTGTCTTCAGTTTATGAGCAGGACTGGATTTGTGTGCATTCTGCCTTGGAGGTATCCTTGCTAGTTGTCACCCAGGTTCCCTCTGTACCTCCTGGTTCTCGCCTTGACTACTAGCATAAAGCCCTGACGCTCACCTGGTGAGGTAAGTGGAATGCTATGTTGAACACTTATGTATCAGGCCTATAAATTACTGGTGAGGTTAGTATTGTTGTACATTTATTTTCCAGTCATCTCCTGCCATCAAGACTGCAGCTACGTCACCTTGCTGGGGGAGAGTGGTATACTCCCTGGGAAAATTCCCCCCACACTTTTTGGTAGCAGCTGACTTTGAGCAAAGTTATCTCTTCTCGCTTGGGTCGTTGTTGTCTGGAAGTGTGTGGGACATTCATCTTTGCTTCTGTGGATGAACAGCCTCCTCTACTGAGGGGTATCCTTGACAGAAACTTTATAGCGTCTCTCCACCATGAGTTATTTGCCACAGTCAGGGTCACCAAGCAGGGAAGGTGCACGAGCCGCTTTAAATCAGAGCGAGGTGTGCGCCAGGGCTGCATCCTGGCGCCCCTCCTTTTTACCATCTACATTAATGGCCTGGGAAATTATTTGGAGGCATTGGAGGGGGACGTTCCGCGTGTAGGTGATGCAAGGATACCGGCTCTCCTATACGCTGACGATGCATTCCTAATTGCCCGCACTGGCATTACCCTCCAGTGTCTGTTGGATGCATTTGGGGTGTTTATGGACCGGTTGGACTTAAAAATAAAGGCTAAAAAGTCACACACAATGGTGGTTGGCCAACATAGAAATAAGGGTAAATCTAAAACCTTTATGTGTAAGGGTGAGGTGGTTTCTAGGGTAGCTACCTTCCCTTACTTGGGGGTTCTTTTTGATGATAGGGGATCGTGGGGCCCCCAAATCAAGGCAAAGAGCATTTCTGTGGCTAGATCGACCTCTGCCCTTGTGGGGTTTTCTAAAAGGCTGGGGGCAAGGCCCATGGAGGCTCTTTTAAAAATGTATAACACCAAATGCATCCCAATTGCTTTGTATGGTTCACCCTTATGGGGGTATGTACATCATGACTTGATCCAGAGGGCGGTAAAC